>NC_067475.1:55704996-56304996 GCF_947179515.1 Apodemus sylvaticus
CCCAAGTGCTAGGACAACTGGTGCGTTCTACCTGAGTTTGGGCCACTGATTTGTTTTATTAGGTTGCTTGCTTGCTTGCTTGCTTGCTTGCTTGCTTTTTTAACCATTACTGGGGAATAGACCTGAGGACTGACACATGCCAGTCAAATGCTCTAAGACTAAGTTGTATCCTCAAGTTGGATCACTGGTTTTAGCTTGACTCTCTTTCGAGACCCAGACCTCTCAGAGTCTCTCTGCTGGAGCAGAAGCCCCACCCTAGATATGAATAGAGGTAACCTCTTCCTTCACTGTGAAGATGAAGTGCCAAACATCCTTTATTTAGGACTTGGGATGCCAACATTTTCCTTAAATCTTCGATGCCTGGTTTGCCCTGTCTACATAAAAAGCAAGGTTCTAGTGGTCTCTGATGTGCAGTTGATGTACTATTTTTAAAATTGTTTTTGTAGCTACACACACACACACACACACACACAGACTCAAGCTTCTAGAGGCCCACTGTTTGAACATGTTTGAGAACTTCTCATTCCTCCGATGTTGAAATGTGGATGCAATTCAATTCTGTGGTTACAGAAACCCAGAATTAGAGACTCGGTGAATAAACTTCAGTCTCAGAAACGCAGCCCCACACAGAAAGCAAGCCTCCCAGGACTGCTGCAAGTTTCTCATGGTCTCCAGAAATGCAAGGAAAGCAGCTGGGGGAGGATTCAGCAAGCTGTGGGGGCAGGGGTGGGGCTGAGCCCGGATGGCCATCTAGGTGGAGAGTTCTGGAAGACACACCAGAGCAGGAAGTGGGGAAGTGCCTTCCCTGGCTGCTGACTTTGAAGGCTGCTTTAAGATTTATCCAGCACTTTCACATTTCATGAAACATTTTCCCATGACAAGTTTCTGAGAGGAGATTTATTTCTATCCCTACCACCGATGTTACACAGTTGGGTGAGAGTCATACAGTTAGGGGCACAGATAGGAGGGGACTGACTTCCTTCCTTTTGGACGGGTTCCTTGATCCTTTGGAGCAATCTCTGAGGGCTCTCTAGGAGGCCTGATACAGGGACATCAGGTGAGGGTTTAGCTATGTCAATCAATTTGTCTATCTCATTCTCTGGTGTAGTTCCATGCCAAACACCTAGCCCAGAGCAGGTCCTTAATAGACATGTATGCAGGGAAATGAAATGTCATCTCCTGTTCTAGAAGTGTCCCTACCATGGTGGAGGTGCTACAACAGGTACAGACATGAGGCTAAAATAAACTGAACCATAAAGAGACCCAGAAAAATATATAGTATGCCTCAGGGCTCCACCAAAGACACTGCCAGAGAGAGGGGTTGCAGAAATAGGATCTTCCTGGAGGAAACAGCAGCAGAACCCTTGCATCGGGTTGTCTCCGATATGGAGAAGGCATCATGGAGCACCCACATGGCTGGCCTCTGCCACCCTGGTGATGCCTCCAGCCATCTGTCTGTCTTACACTCAGCCACATAGAACCTCTCGTCCCCTTGTCTCTGTTACTCACTCTCCCTGGCATACTCTGCTTCTCAGCCTTTCTCTTTTTCCTTGGTTTACCCAACTCTAGAAACATAACATTGCAAGCTGTCCCTTATCCGTGCTCCTTTAATGATGGATTGCAGTAATTGCAAGCTTGCTTGCCTAATTCCCTGCAGCCCTGCGGGACTGTCACTTTCTTGACCGTAGACTGGCTATCTCTATATTTGGGAGATTCCAGCAATTAACCTTGAGTAAACGTCAGCCAAGACATAGTAAACATTTCGTGAGGCTACGGCCAATGGGCAAATATCCAACTTCTGTGAGGTTTAAGGATATGTAATGCAAGGAAAGGCTGCCGCTGAAGGGTGGGACCACGCTTCAAGGGTCAACACTGGTGAGTGAGTGTGTGGGCTGCCAGCAGCACCAGCAAGGTGTGTCTGGTCGTGCAAACTAATCGAGTGACAGCAGTACGGAGGGGTAGCAGGAGCAAAGCCACACTAAGAGAGAGGGGGGATGATGGTTTTCCCAGAATCTTGGTGCACAAAAGGTCTCTAGAGCCTCTGAAGGAGCCTGGGCATGCTACCCAGGTTCAGCTCGAACACTGGGTCACAGGCAGTGTGAATTACTGGCCTGCAGAATTGCTATTTTGCTAGAATTTATAATCTCACCCAAGTGGTAGAGGGTCTGTGACAAGCATGTGACTCTTCAACCAGCCTGGGACAAGCCAAAGTAAGATGACCAGAGCTCTACTCTGAAGCCAGAGAAATGAAAAGTCATCTGCAACATTTGGAAATGACTTGAGCTCTTGGAATCCATTCATTCATCTACTTGGCAAAACTTTATTAAGCACAAATAAGTAAATTGAATTCTATGGGAGATAAAAAGCTGCCTGGGGGATGTAGCGACGGCTCCATCAGTAAAGTGGAAGTGTTGTTCCTCAGATACTCCTCACTGTATGTTGTGAATCAAAATCGAAGGGCAGTATCCTAGTCTCAGAAATATTTGCTGAAAGAATGGCTGGATTGGATCCTGCCCTGTGACCCGTGACTTCCCAGCAGTCTGCAAAGCAAAGTCAAATGTCACACGCTTGACCTGTAGGTGCAATTAATGGTGCTGACACTGTCTCTTACCCACTTTTTCTGGTCTCCCTCACCAGCTCCAATTATTACAGAGCCTTTGCATTACTTAGAGCCCTTCGTATTGCCACTACCTCCTCCTGACTCCGGGCATGCTGCTGCCTCTCTCTGGAATGCGTGCTGCCTCCTTCCATACTAGGGTCACATTTGCTCTCTATGTCCCTGCAGGATCTCCTCCTCAGAAAGCATTTCTGTCTCTTTCTACTCAAGCACCTCTCAAAATGTGAGAACAATGTGTTACAGGGTGGCTTCCTCTACTGTGAGCTCTCTGGGAATTAGGATAAGTCTGGGTTTCTCCTCTAGTGTGTAGGGCCTTCTGAAGGGTTCTCAGGAAGCGAATGATGTGGGTGGTAAGCAGAGACTGACTGCCCGAGGCCCCAGGAGCTCACATTGGCAGCTGCAGTTCTCTCTTACAAAAAGGAGTGTTGACCCTGGGAGGCGTCAAGTATCCAAGTTGATGTGAGTCTACAGTAGAGAAGGCCCCTGAAACCCAGCTCCAGGAAAGCATCCTCTTGGAAGCTCGAGTTTTGAATATTTTTTAGATTTTAAAGACTAGGCGTATGATCCACGGTTTTATTTTTAAAACTCTAGGAAGAACAGGAATATGATTTCTATTGTTGTGTTCTAAAAATACATTTTCTAATCTTCTGTTTGCTTCACAATAAGCTAACTTTGGCATGACACTCTCCTTGCAAAAATGAAATCACAGTGTAAAGAAATAGTACTCTCTGAGCTTTAAGGGAAGCAGATATCTGACCTAAGCCAGGGTGAAAGGAACAAACCAGGGCTCTCGGCCATTTGAGCTCTAGAAAAGGCCCAGAGCCAGAAAGGGCTCAGGCCTCAGAATTAGTTTTGGTATTTCAAGAAAGTTGGCACCAGAGGCCAGGGTCAACCCTCCTCAGTCAATTAGCAAATATTTACTGAGTGATTACAGCATGGAGAGCTATGGGAGAGGAGTGGAAGATGTATGCACTCCTGGTTTGCTTTGGTGGTGTGCGCTTCTGGACGACACCACTGCCATGATGTCAAGGAAAAACTGTAGCTAGAAGTCACTGGGGCCCCAGGCTACAATAAGGGCCCAGTCTACACGCCTTTGACTTTCTACCATGCTCGGAGGCAAGTTGTATAGCTTCTACCAGATGAACAAGGAAACTGAAGCTACAAAGGGTTTCACACATTATCCTGGCCTCACAGCTAGGAACAGCAGATCTGGGATCTGAGAATAGATAGCTCTGATTTCAAGGAACACTGGGACATGGCTTCCAAGGCAACAGAGCATTTTCTGGTAAATTTACAAATTGATCTGATTACTAATGTATGAGATTCAGATTACGATGATCCTTATTTTACACATAAAAAACCCAGAGACTTGGAAAGTTCAACTCATCAAACATCCCTCTGTGTAGGTTAAGATTTAGGCTGAAGCCAAATCTTCAATTCCTGCTGCTACATTATAGTAGGAACTGGGTTATCCACTCCGGGTCCCTCAGCTACTTCTAGCCCAGAGTGCTATGATGAATCCTAAAAAACATTTAATTCCCATAACACAGTTCTTACCTAACAGCCCCACAGGCCTACAGACCGTGCAGTAGGCCATGCTTGGACTTTGCCCCAGGCTCTCCTGGGTGGAGAGAAGAGCATGTTGCTTCAGGGTGAATGGCCTGTTGCTCTAGTGTTCAGCAGCCCAGAGTTGCACGCCAGCATGGAAGGGGAAGGACTGAGAGCTGTTTGGGGCTCCAGCAATCAGGAGGCTTTCTAATGAATGGACAAAACGGTACTTATGGGGTCCAGTGTGCTCAGAAAAAGGAAGTTCTCGAGAAATAACAGTGTTCCTGACAGCAACTCTGAAAGTTCTACACCAAGGAGTGGGGACAAACACCTTTCCACTCCTCTTGTCTGCAGGAGTAGGCCCATACCCCAGGTCCTTGGTCCCCAAAGCAGGGCTTTTCCCCCTACATGATATCCAGAAGTGGAATTCCTGGCTCCACCCTGTCCTGGCCATGTAGCCTCTTCCCCAGTATTCCTTGGTTGAGCAGGCCAGAGTGAAGGCTCTCTCGAATCCTCCCTCCAGGGAGCTAGGAGTGGCCCCGTTTGAACAGCAGATGACATACCCTTTAAGTCTCAGCAAGCCTTCAACAATGACGGCTCTGCCTTACTGGACTTTCTGTGGTCCAGTGAGGATATGTGTATTCTGCAGAAAACGCAACTGCTCCTCATAACAGGAAGGTGTAAGGAAGGTGCTATTGGTTATCCTCATTGTATAAATGGGGAAACAGGATCACGTACAGAGCTGGCATGGGCTGAGATTTTTTTAACTCAGGCGTGTTGATGCGTCTTCCTTGCTAATGGCCTTCCTTGCCATATTTCACCTTGGAGAAATATTATGGCATTTCTTTTTCCCAGGGAGTGGCCAGCACTAGCAAACTGAAAGGAGTATTTTCAGCTGGCTGAAGGCCCTAGGGCTGACTGGCCAGGGAAACCATAAAGATAAGCAGGTTAGAATCTCTTCGCCCTCATAGGGGGCAATCCTAAGGTGTGCCCTAACTCTCTTCTGCCCCTAACTCTCCTCTTGAGTCTTCTGATTAACACTAAGGAAAAAAAACCTAGAAAACCAAGGCAAGGAAATCACATGACTGTCTCTGACTTGAACTCTACCAGTTCTTCCTCTCTGCTCTGTTGAGGGCTTCTGGTTGCACCCAGTATTTTGCCTTTTGTTAAATTGTCCCTTGGCATATCTTCCCTGGTGAGCAGGAAGGACCTCCAATTCACCTGGCCATGAACAAGCACAGGCCAGCACTGGGCAGGCACTCAGAAATGTTTGCTGCACTAGCGGACAAGTTCCTTGTGTCCTCATTCCACGAAATTCTCTGCTTCATTTGCTCTGGAACTACACAAGACCAAGAGTATGAAGCAAGCTTGGTGCAGGACCTGGACAACAACAGACATGCCTTCCTCTTAGTGATTCTCTTTTTCCAAAGAAGGTTAGAAACTCTCAGGAAAATTCCTCTGTTAGGGATTTTGATTTTAAACTCTGTGGAGAGCACTGGAGAAGTCAAAATGGAACTGTAAATAAACTGCATCTTAATTTTGGGTAAGATTCATCCAGATTACAGGAGTCAGGAACCTGGAGCCTGGGGAAACAGCTGGGCTGGTGAGTAGACAGGTCTCCTAGCGGAGTCTTCCCTCTGAGGGCAAGCTTCCTGCATCATGAGCCTGGAAGCCAGCAAGTTTTTTGGTAATGACAGGGACAGGGGAAAAGGCTGGCTTTCTCCCATAGGGAGAGGTGGGCTAGGCAACATTGGTAGCTTCTCCAAATATCAACTACTGGCACTTTGTAATTTTTAAATCCAAAGTCTACTGTAGCCCTAAGCACCAGAAGGTTAGAAGCGACCATTCCCATTTAAATGATGGAGAAACTGGGTTCTGAGGGGTTTCTCCATTATGTCTGCTCTGTGGATGCAATTTAAAGGGCAGTGGGCAGTACCAGAGACCACATGGAGACCTCTATTCTCCTAACCTGGTTAATCTGGTGTGTGTATGCGGTGGTGGGGGGTGTCGTCTAACACACTCTGACCTTCGTGTAGCACCTTGCCAAGAACACTGAGACTCAGAACAGCATTGTACAACCCCAGGCTGTAGCTCCTATCCTGATCTACTTCCATGGACCCACTTTTGTAGAAAAGAGGAGGAGAAAGACAAGAAACATGAAAGGGTGGAAAAAATAAGAGATGCACCACAGTGGGAGGAGTACCCTGTGTGATAACAGTCAATTTTCTAGAAAGATCTCCAGAGGAAGTTGCCTGACAAATCATTTCAGAACAATCTACAAACAAGGTTTCCTCCCATTTCCTGCCACCCAACTCAGTTTCTCTCTTTTCAACCACTCACCCTTGGTTTACTACTTAGCAAGGAGGGTCTCTCCCAAATATCCTCTGCCCTCCCCCAGGGTCAGCTGAGTGCTGCCTCCTTGGTGATGCTGCAGTTTGGAAATCCCTGGAACCCCAAATCTCAGACAGTGCCAAAATTCCTCTCTCCCTTCCCTCAGGACCTGGCTCCGGACATGACTCTCCCAGTAGTCAGCATGGAAGACTGCAGATGATCTGATCAACCACATGGTGCCCAGAGTCCTCTCATTCCAGACTTGACTCTCAATGTCCCCATCCCAGACTCCCATAATTCTTGTGTGATTCTGGAAGAGGTGGCTTAGCCTGTCTGGGTCTCCATTTCCTCATCTTAAAGCAGTGCAGGGATTTTAAAAAGTTTCAATTCTATGATTCAATTCTATGATTCCATCATTTCCCTTGCATACTGGCCTGTCTGGATCCACAGGACCCCGAGACCCAGTCAAGGCTCTAGAGAATCAGTCAGGGGAGGATACCAGAGTCAGTCCCTTGGGCAGTCAGAGGAGACTGCTCGGAGCAGGCACTTTAAACACATCATCAGCTCTTCCAAATTTGACTCCCTTGTGCCTGGTGGTGAAGCTTGCTTAGCCATCAGAAGCACAAGGCCTTAAAGGAACAAAATTAGGTAGCTACAAGTCCCACTGTGGAAGTCCAGTTAGGGGTGATCCTCTTTATTCCTCTGCAGTGCCACAGGAACAGAGAGCTTCTTGTCATTGCCTTTGAGCAAGGGAAGACAGAAGAACAGAAAGGATTTGCCTAAAGTTACACAGCAAATGAGTGGCTGAGGTAGGAGAAAGTTCTGGCATTGAGATTCCCAAGTCCACACCACCACTGTTGTGTCAGTGATTAGAGAATGAAGAATAAAAATAACAAAATGGGAGCTGGTGAAATGGTCGGTGGTTAAAGATGTCTGCTACCAAGACTGATAACCAGAGTTCAACCCCCAGGAACTGCATAGTAGAAGGAGAGACCCAACTCTCATAAGTTTTCCACTGACACCTACACAATGCCATGGTATGCACACACACACACACACACACACACACACTATTGCTTTAGTTTGACCAACAACTTGATGGAAGGGAAATCATTAGCTTCATTTTATAGACTTTGAGGCCAAAAGATGTGTATCCATCCAAAGCCACACAGCAAACGACTAGGCAGAGCTGTCAAGGGCAGCTATCTTGTAAGTGGTGGGCTCAGGTAAACCCTGATATGTGAAGGGTTTCAGTAGGATGGGAAGGGGTTCCATGCTTTGCTCTTATGTGATGGATATGAGAGTGTCCTTGTGCTGATGTAGAAGATGCTTGCACTCTTCCAGATTCAGTTCAGCTCTAACTCCAAGATCCATGAGCCTGGGCAGACACCAGTTTGCCAAGGAGGATGGAACCAGTAATGTGATCTCTTTCTCAGCTACTCTGCAGGCTTATCTTGCTTGCATGGCTTCCTCCTGCTTTTTGTCTTAAGAGCTATGGTTAAGTCTTTATTGTTCCATACCAGAATAAAGAATATTCCACCAAAGAAGGAAGTCAGCCTTGATCATGTCTCTGGCTAAGTGCTGTCTCTGTGTTCCTCCGAGAAGCCCTGAGTCCCAGTCACTACCCCAACCCCTCAGTTTCTAGTGGCTCACAAATGAGTAGGAGGCCATATTATCATGTTCATTGCTACACCCCCAGGTCCAGGAAGGGGCCTGGCCTGAAGTGAGCAGTGGCTATCTGTCAAGTGACTAATCCATTCCATCTGCCCAGTTAACTTAATTCCTAGTATGTGCTATGGCTGTCAGTTCAGAGGTAAGTGAAAAAGGGTGCCACCTAGAGGAAGCCTCCTGCCTCAGGGTGCAGGTCAAATGTAACCATTACTATCACTAGTATCACTAGTGTCACTACTATACCACTATCGCTAGTGGTTCTAAACCTTCTCAATGCTGGGATCCTTTAATACAGTTCCTCATGTCATTGTGATGCCCCAGCCATAAAATTATTCCGTCGCTACTTCATAAGTGTAATTTTGCTGCTGTTATGAATCATAATGTAAAACATAT
Organism: Apodemus sylvaticus; assembly: GCF_947179515.1. Taxonomy (NCBI): domain Eukaryota; kingdom Metazoa; phylum Chordata; class Mammalia; order Rodentia; family Muridae; genus Apodemus; species Apodemus sylvaticus. The sequence goes on from NC_067475.1 coordinate 55,713,557, forward strand.
GATATGCAGGATATCCGATTTGTGGCCCCCAAAGAGGTAGCCACCCATAAGGTGAGAACCACCCGTTTAAAATAATGTAGAGAACGAATGAATGCCAACTTAACCAGGAGGAATGGGCCGAGTCCAGTGGGAGCACAGAAAGAAGCATCAGCCTGAAGCATCCCAGAAGGCTTTGCAAGACCAAGGGATAAGATGTGACTCTGACCTTAAAAGGTGAGCCATTCACCTTACGATGGATGCGGGAAGGAAGGCTTCATCCCAGAGGAAGCAGCCTGAGCCACGGCTTGTGAGTGACAGTGTTGCTCGGAGCTCGGCAGACAAGGGATGTGGAGGACGAGCGACCAAAGATGGCTCTTTGAGACCATGCTGCTCATCTGGGCATGGAGGGACTGAAACACACTGAATCAGGATGAATGGAAGGAAGAAAAAGATCCTGATGCTGGCAATATATTAATTTAGATCCATTCTCATGTAAAAACACAACTCGATCTCTGCACAAATGCATTTCCAACAGAGTTGAGGGAACCCTAGGGCCCAGGCACACCAACCTATCCACATAAGCTGGGTCTGGCAGCCCAGGAGCAGGGGACCAGCCAGCCCTTCCAGGTCAAGCACCTGAAGTGTGTCCTGGCACAGAGTACAGAATCACACAGCTGGTTGTCACAGGACGAAGTCCCTCCTCTCCTGGCCAGGTGGCTGGATTGCTCCCCACTTCTCCCTACAGCCAGGGGAGAGGAAGTTCAGCAGATTCTGAAACAAGCCAATCTGCAAACCTGCAGCCCTGGGCTCCATGAGGGAGGTGAATGGAGATGCAGCAGAGAGGCGGCGGTCTTCCGTGGTTAGTCCATCCCCATTCAAGTCCTAGTCAATATACTCTGTCCGTTTCCTGCTCAGATTTTGAGGATTTTCGGGCCTAGAGGGAAAGTCCCTAGGGGCCAGCATTAGACAGAGAACAATCACACGAGATTGACAAGTGGTGAGCACAGAAGGAAAGGCAGTGTCTTGTCCAGAGCTCGAGAAAGGAGGGGGAGGGTGGTGGAGCCCCAGTTACTTTGCTGAAGGCTGCGGAGCTTGTACAGCCACAGAGCGACTGGGAAGAGAGCTAGCGGGGACGACTAGGCGGCCCGCTTGGGGGAAGGGAGTCGGCGGCTCAGTGGGCCTCTGGGGTGTAGTATGTGTCAGTGCCTGTGAGTGTGTTTGTGTGTGTGTGTGTGTGTCTGTGTGTGTCTGGCGGAGGGCCAGGGTGATTTCCCATAAACCACATGCCCCGCCAGCCAGCCCGCTTAAAAGGCTGTGCCGAGGGCTGGCCAGCGAAGCTCGGCCAGGGGAAAGTGAAAGTTTGCCTCGGTGCTCTCGGTGTCGCTGCGGCTCTCTGCATCCCAGGACAGCGGCGTGGCCCTCGACCGGGGCGCAGGCTCTCCAGCCACTAGCAAGCAAGGGAGCGAGCGAACCAGGGCGGCCAACACGCCGTGCCGGGACCCAGCTGCCCGTATGACCGCGCGGAGCGCCGCGGGGCGCTGCCCTTCTTCGGTAAGCTGCAACCTCGGCGCGCGGGGCCCGGGGCCGGGCTGGGGCAGGAGCTCTGCAGCAAGCAGCAGGCGGCTCGGCGCGGCCCCGTGGAGCAGACAGCCCCTTCTCGCCAGCTGCCCAGGCTTCCCGGCCCTGGGTTCTGACTTCCTTACTGCTTTACGCTATGGCTGAGGCCCCGCGGTATTTCAATAGCTGCTCCTGGGGCTGCAGCGCTTTGGGAGGTAAAGGGAAGGCTGCTCATCCCATTGCACGGAGGAGAACACTGAGCTACCCACTGGCAAGAGAGAGATGGGAAGCGGGGTGCAGGGAATGTCGCAGCAATGGGTACAGGCCCAGTGTCTGCCAGGATGGTCAACCAGGTCTCCAGGTTCCGAGTGACAGAGACCTGAGTGTGTGGCATCATCCCCAGTAGACATCTTTCTTTGGTTGTTGCACATGTTTTTAGGCTCCAGTTGGGAGTGGACCTTCTGGGTAGGGAAAATTCAGGGTCACTCAGCTTTATTCCAGGACCTGTGATGAGCAACCTGTTGGCAGAAAAAGAAGAGATAGGCATGCTGCTACTTGTTCGGTGGATGTGCAGGAGCTGTTAGCGATTTGGGTGGCTCTTTCAGGGGAATCGGAACCGAATCTTTTCTTGAAGAATTTGGTTCAATGAGATGGGGCTATTCTGGGCTCTGCCGCTGACCAAGGAAAGTGCAAAGAGAGTTCAGAGCTGCAGGGCTGATGACGGCCTGCCCAGAAGTAGAAGTGTCCCCCATAGTGGCAGCAGATGATACTGTGGCTCTTTCAGAGGGAATGATGGTACTTTCAATGGACAGCAAGTGGGCTTTCTTTGGGGGAGAATGGAAGGAAAAATCTAGAGGGCAGGAACAGAACTTGTGATGAGCAGAGGAGAGGGTTGCAGGTGTCAGGGAGGAGAAAAGTAGGTCCACAGGGAGGGAGGGAGGGCTCAGCGCTCAGCGAGAGGCAGAAGACAGAAGACTTGGAAGAGGGGAAGGGATAAAGAGTTATAGTTATACCATACCAACAAGGAGAAGAAGGGAGGGAGGGAGGGAGGGAGAGAGGGGGAAGAGATGGGAGAGAGAGAAAGAGAGAGAGAGAGAGAGAGAGAGAGAGAGAGAGAGAGAGAGAACGAGAACTAGAAGGGGAAACAAGAGGACCGAGAGGAGGCCAAAATTAGAGTCTAATTCTGGGTTCAGGCAGGCGGGCAGGCCAGGTCTCTGCAGACTTTACTGATTGGGAAATGATGGAACGTGGTATCTTGAAGTGCTCTGAGACTGCAGCAGTTTCCTTCCAGGATTGCTCTCATAGTCAGAGGCTGAGACAGTGGGTGGGAGGAAGAGGCCGGCCAGGAAGAGCCTGTCCAGCCAGATGCAGGCTAGAGCATTAACCCTTGGGTGTCCATGTGCATCCCTGTCTATGGTAGCATTGGGGTTACAGATCCAGATCCAGGAGTGGCCCCCCCTTTGGTCATCTTTGAAGCCAGTGGCTGTGCATTATTTCTGTGCATGCTTGAAATGCCACCAAAGGCCAGGCAGCCCTGAAGTAATGTCTTTACCTTACTATCTTCAAACATCAATGGCTTGAGATTGCCGGATTGAGGTATTTCTGACCATCTCCACTCCCCGTCCTTTCCTCCATACCACACACACCATGGCTGACAGCCTGGGTGACAGCAGCCTGGGCCACAGTTATCTTCTGCACAGTCACTTCCTTTAACGGGTCCTGAACGTGGGGTTCTGGAGCTCTCGGCTGACACTCCCACTCAGGGCTAACTTTTCAACTGCCCAACCTTGCCCAGTGTAGTTAATCAACCCACAGCTGGCTGCAGCTTCTCCCTCTCTTCAGGCAACCCTGTGACTTAATAACCATCACCATCCCTTTAAGGCATCACCGTGGTCCCTCTTCCCTCCACACTGCCCCGCCATTGCTGCCTTTCCTTCATGGTACGCACTGGCAAGGCTTTGGGCTGTCAGTCGTAACCCGGTGTTATGGGCTGTTGCGTAGCCTCCCTGTGTTTTTCCAATGCACTCCTATTTACAGCATTTGTCTCATCATCTGGACTCTTGGGGCAGAGCCCAGATCCGAGAAGGTGCCAGTCATCTCTCCACCCTGCCAGCATTTCCCTGAATTGGGGGATATCGGCAGCCAGAAGGCTCAGAAGGGCAGCCTTGGTCCAGGGAAAGAAAGCCCAAGAACCCCTCTGCCTCAGGCTGGCATCTCCTGGGATACACTGTTGGAGCCTGAAGGGATGGAAAGACTTTAGGGTAGAGGAGGAAGGAAGAAAGGAGGAAGGAAGGATGTAGTCAAGTGTCAGGAGCTAGACCCATTACTCTAGGGATGTGCAGCTACTGGGCCAGGTGGGTGTTGGCGAAAGGGAGAGAACTTTCTTGGTGTGGCAAGAGCTTGCTGACTGGACAATGGGCCTGATCAGATAGGCAGATGCCAGCAGTGGAGCACAGCATTACCTTTCATTAGTCAGCTGGACTTGTCTCGAAATGCAAGTCCAAGGCTCCGGGAGGTCTCCCTCTTGGGTTGAGTGCCCAATGTTTGGTCCTGGCATTTCTCCCTGTAGGACCAGACCAGAGGAACCAGGTGGGAAGGAAGGCAGGTGTCAGGGGTAATGGATGTTTCTGGCTTGCAATCTGAAAGCAAGTGTCTGACCACAAACTTTAAGCCAGCTTACAAGGTATCTATTTGTGTCAGTGTTAAAGCTGAAAGAACAGAATTCTTACCCTTGAGTCTTAGTCACTAAAACTTATACTGGTTGGCACCACTAGTGTTATCATTAGATGCTCTCAGTAAGCTGGAAAGATAGCTCATCCTTTAAAAACACCTGTTGCTCTTGCAGGGGATCCAGGTTCAAATCCCAAACCCAGAAGGTGATTCACAACCCTTTAAACCTCCAGGTCCAGGGGCTTCCAAAAGGCAAGCCCAGTGTGTATATGCAAGCAGCAAAACATTCATAAACACAACACAGAAACAAACAAGACTTTTTAATTTTTTTTAAGTTCTCTGTATTGATGAGCTGTCCTGGATTAGCCTGAGAGAGTTCTTGGAGAAGATGGCATTTGGGTTATTATGAGGGAAGAGTGAGGCGGTGCCCTGGCTGATAAGAATCTAATTGGGGAGTGCTGCATTATGGGAATGGGGCTTTGGTTTTTTGCCCTTAGTGGCACATGGGGGTAGCTAGGGAGAAGAAGTGCTGGAAAGACGTGACTCCCTTCTGTTACAGCCATGGCTGGGCTCCCGCCTGCTGCTGCTCTGTCTCCTCCTGAGCAGGAGTATTGCCAAGGAGGTGTCGGAACACTGTAGCCACATGATTGGGAACGGACACCTGCAGGTCCTGCAGCAGTTGGTGAGTATGAGACCATGCCTTCTCCTCACTGAGGAAACTGAGGCAGCAGCCGGAAGGCAGAGTCAAAGAGAGGGCTTACAGGAAATAGTTAAGTGGATAATGGCTATCCTGGTACTTCTCTTGTTGGTCTTCTTAGGTCCTCCCAACCCCTTGGTCTGGGTCCCCTGTGGTGAAGAAAGTGGGCTTCTAACTGTTGCCTGAGCTAATGGCAGCCCATGAGTGTCCACTGTAGACTCTAAAAGGCTCCTTGACCCTGCTCTGACTCAGACAATGCCTCCTTTGGGAAGTAAGCCCAGTCTGCCTGCTGGGTCCAGACGGTTCATCCCACTTCTAGATAGCCAGATCCCCTGACAGCCTGGCACCAGGGCCCCACCCAAATTTAGATGGGAGGCTCTAGCCTAACTTCCCACCTTCTGCCTTCACTCCCTTGACCCTTGACCCTGAGGTTGAGGTACCCTGCTCATGTGGGGAACCTAGATTCCATTCTAATAAGCTTAACGGAATCATCAGCAATTCTAAATATCATCTAGCATCCAGTTGTTGTCATGGCTTCTGCTCCTCTCACTAAAGAATTTATCGTCTTTCCACAAGCTCGCAGGGTGGGGCAGCAGCGGGTAAGGCCATCTGCAGAGCCTGACCGTGGGCCCTGGAGCTGAGCCTCCCAGTCTCCCTTCTCAGCAGCGCTCTTAGGATGCAGCTTCCACAGGAAGCCCAGGTCCCTGAGTGCCACCGTGGGTCTCTGGGGCCTAGAGCACTGCTCCAAGGAGAGGCAGGGGCTAGAGACCCAAACTCCCCAGAGCTCGGCCAGCCTCTCTTTGAGGCTTTTCATGATAGAGTCCTTGCCACCTTCCAGAAAAGATTACATCCTATATATTTTATTTGTTTGTTTGTTTTTTTGAGACAGGGTTTCTCTTTGTAGCCCTGGCTGTCCTGGAACTCGCTCTGTGACCAGGCTGGCCTTGAACTCAGAAATCTGCCTCTGCCTCCCAAGTGCTGGGATTAAAGGCGTGCGCCACTACCTCCCAGAAATCCTCTATTTTCCTAGAGATGATTCTTCCTTATACAGACTAGATTGTGTGATTTCACAGGTCACAAGTGGAAGTCTCTGTTTGTTTTTAAGTCCTCTGGGCATTTGGAAGATGCAGTTTTTCCCCTCGCTGTTGCTTTGTCAGTCTGGCACTGTTTGGGGGAGGCAAAGTTAAAACATCATTCACCCCAAAACCTGGGTTCTCACCGTGCAGCCGAGCTGACCTGTAGGTACCATGTAACCGTTGGCCCGTTCTATTTCACAGATCGACAGCCAAATGGAGACTTCATGCCAGATTGCCTTTGAATTTGTAGACCAGGAGCAGCTGGTGAGTAACAACTGTTTGTAAGGCCCTGGGTGCTTAAGTGACTACTCAGAGCCCACCCTGTGGTGGCCTGGAACAGCATGAAGGAGCAGAAAACCTAGAGCAGACAGGATGAGGGTCCCTGGGTGCTCAAGGTCCAGCTTGCAGGGCTGGGCAGGATCCAGAGCTTAAGTCCTTTGCTGTTTCCTTACTTTACGCTGGCAGAAATCAGACACTTGCTAAATGCTAGGCACAGTCTCCAATTAGTCCTAACAGTAACATTCTGAGACCCACAAATATTGCTTGTTACCCATGCAGAGATTAAGGAGCACACTTAGTTAAGTGATAGAATTTGAAACCAGGAATGTTATACCTTGTAAAATAAAAATGTACTTTATTTTTTTAAATCACATGTCCTCCAATCCACTGGCCAGAGACAGTCAAGCAGTCTAGCCTGGCTTTCTACCCCACACCTAAGTGACCAGCCACCCAGGGCAGCCAGTCCTTGTCCCCAGTCCCTTCCTGACTTCCCTGATTCCAGGGCACTCTTCATCTTACCACTAGGGGGAACCCTCTGAAACCCCAAAGCCTTCACTCCTTTCTCCTTACCTGTGGGAACCCCATGGCTCCAGGAGAAAGCAGTCTAGTTCCAAGTGTGCAGCGCCTCCACACCTGAATTCTGTTCGCTCCTCTGCTTCACTCTGCCCCCCTCTGCTCCCCAGTTCTTTGCAAGGTCTTCCATCACTTCCCATGTGCCCCGCCCAGGGCACTGTACCACCTCCCTATTTTGAGCCTGAAGAGAAGTCAGGCTATCCAGAATCCCTTCTGTCTCAGGGCTCTCGTGCAGCAGACCCATGCACGCCCGTGAGCATGCCACGGCCTGCACAGTCTCCGGGCTTCATCTCCTCATTCTCTTGCTCCGTCACTTGCACCATGACACCTATTTCCGGAATCAGGCACTAGAGATACAGAGATAAAAGTAGTTTCTGTCTTTGAACCAACTGCTGTATCCTTGGAGACAAAACCCAAGGCTATACTGTTGACAGTGAGGTGCTCCTCAGTATTTTTATATTTTGGAGAATTTGAAGGGGCCATATGGCAAAAAATACTTTTGTGATTTTTTGATAAAAAAAAAATCCTGGGGTAGAAAGCCAGGCTAGACTGCTTGACTGTTTCTGGCCAGTGGATTGGAGGACATGTGATCTAAAAAAAAAAATACATTTTTATTTTACAAGGTATAACATTCCTGGTTTCAAATTCTATCACTTAACTAAGCGTGCTCCTTAATCTCTGAAATTTTTTAATAAACACAGAAAAGAAAGGACACACACACAGAGAGAGAGAGAGACAGAGACAAAGAGAGAGAGAGAGAGAGAGAGAATGCTGAGGGGCAGCAAGGCTGATACCCACCCTCCCCTGTGTGTCCCCTGACTAAAGCTGCATTTCAGAATCCAAAGCTCTCTAGTCAGAATCCACGTTTCCTTCATAGCAACCCAACTCTGATATGGTTGATTTAAAGGAAGAATAAAAGACAGGCCAAGGGTATCATCATCCTCATTGCCAGGGTGGTGTGTCCCTTCCTCGGGAGTACAGGATGGCAGGCTACAGCCCTCTATCTGCCTAGGGTGTGGTTGTCTCGTATAAAGCCTGGGTTCCCAGGCTGCCATGGCCAGGTGCTAAACTCCTGGTTCCTGTGTTCCAGGATGATCCCGTTTGCTACCTAAAGAAGGCCTTTTTTCTGGTACAAGACATAATAGATGAGACCATGCGCTTTAAAGACAACACCCCCAATGCCAACGCCACTGAGAGGCTCCAGGAACTCTCTAATAACCTGAACAGCTGCTTTACCAAGGACTATGAGGAGCATAACAAGGTAGGGTGATTCTGGGGCTGGAGCACCAGGGAAGGGGCAGAGGGAGGCTGCAGAGGTCCCGCCCTGCCTCATGTGCTTGCCTTGCCTGACCCTTACTAACTTACTCCCTTGCCCATTCGTTACTCCTCCATCCACCTTCATCAAGCGTTCATTAGACAGAAGGCACAGTGCTGGACCCTGAGGATATCCTTAGAGCAAGAAATTCCCCTTCCCTCCTGCCCTTACAGGTCTTATAGTCAAGAGAGGTAGGCAGCTGTCAAATGATGGCACCTGTAAATATAGTCAGACGCTTCTTCGTCCATTCAGCAAAGCCTTACTGAGTGACCACTGAATAGCAAGTGCTGTTCTGGACACCAGGAATGAGCTGTGATTTAAAGAAAAAAAAAAGGCAAAAATCCCCAAATCATGAAGAGAGGAGGGGTGCTGAGGCAGCTAAATGAGCAAGTATGTGAGTGGAGGATGGTGCTAGCATTGGAGACGTGTAGAGCAGGTGAGGGGAGCCCTGAGTGACAGTGAGAGGAACAGGAACCCGCGACTCTGAGCGTGCAGCGAGGAGCTAACGTGCTACTGAGGATGCAGAGGGGAAGAGACAAAGGCAGCTTCTAAGCTTCCTCCAGCATGAGGAAGAGCAGTAAGAGCCATGGACAGACAAACGTTCCGAGTGAGGCGCACTACGCTCCAGCCCTAGTGTAACCAGAAAGGTTGGCATCGGGAACCCAAAGGGCATCGGCATGGCCCAGGCATGGGGTGCAGATCGGGGGGGGGGGGGGAGCAAAGGCAGGAAGCAACCATTCATTCATGGTGTCAAAGAGGTGGGCTTTTTGTCTTAAATTTGAAAGAAGTCACCATGAGCGAGTGAATGACAGGATGTCGTGTGGGGTGGAAGACCATCTGGTGGTGGGGAGGCTGTGGAGAGCAGCACTGAAGGGCAGGAGGCCAGTGGGAGGGAGGCCCAGCCAAGCTGGACATGGTGGTGAGTTGAATCAGAGTGGGGCAGGGAAAATGAAGGAGAGTGGGCGTGATCCCTCCAGACACATAGGACGTGATGCTTCCTGGTAGAAAGGGAAAGGGCTAATCAGGATGCTTTCATCTCAAGTCCTTGGAGTTCTCACTGATGTCAAAATAAGGACGACCACAGGCAGAATAGGTTTGAGGGAAGAGCTCAGTTTGGTGTGAGGCACATTAGACAGCTGCAGGAGCGGTTCATGACTGTGCACGCTGGCTGGCCATGCGGACGCTGTGTGTAGAGACACAGAACTGCACAGCCCTGCCCACCCTTCTCACCCCAGTGAGAAGAGAATGGGATCCAGGATCTTGAATGAAACACAGCCTGAGGTAGGAGGAAAACCTAGAGAGGGCAGCAAACCAAATGGAAGGAGCCGGAGGCTTTATGAAAGGAGGCTGAGAAGTCAAATAACATAGCGTCCTTACAGAGACTGCTGTTGGAGGCAGATGGGGAAAAAGGAAAGAGAGGAAATAGAGACCACAAGATAGAGGAACTTCATTCCAAAGGGGACAGAAAAGCAGATCTCCCGGAGTGGCTGTATGGTTGAGGAAGGGCTGGTTCTTTCCTATGAAGCCACTCGCCTGGGGAGCTTATTTACGAAGCAGAGTCCTGCCTTACACCATTATGGACTCTACTCTCCTGGGCCCACTGGGATTTCCAGGTGAGCCTGGGAATCCAAGTTTTGAGAAGCTGCCCCACCAGTGGTTGAGATAGAAGTCACCATCCTCAGTCTCTCCTGGATGGTGACTGTTCAGTCAGTGCCTGCTGAGAGGTGGCTCAGCGGAGAGACAGAGTGTAAGCCCAAGGAGCCAAGTCCAGCCACACCACTCAGAAAAGGATTATGAGCTCCTGAAGCAGCAGCAGGTACCTCCATGCTGAGAAAGCTTGGGTGTCAAGGTTCTAGGTGAGGATGGCTGGTTTCTTTTACAGCATATAAGGCAGGTTTGAGGGAAACAGCTTTATAAAGACATGCAGGACAGAGCCAGCTGGCCTGACCTAACGGCCCCCGAGAGAGGCTGGGGTGCTGTTGCTCTAACATCACAAACAAGGAGCTGAAGCCACAGAAAGCTGGCCATTTGTCTATCCTCATCTAGCTGCTGAGCCATGAACCGAAGCCCAGGTCATTTATTTGTCTAGTAACTGTTTATAAGCCTGCTGTGGGTGGGCCAGAGAGATGCAGTGATGAAATCAAGGGAGCTATAGTAGTGTGGAAAACCTATTGCTCTTCTCAGAATAGCTCAGCTTTGAGGGGGAAAGTTGGTATTCTGGAACTAGGCTGTAACCACACATAGAATCGCTTGCTGTGAAAGGTGAGATGGACTCCAGCAGAGTCCTGAGGCACTGCACTATTTAGAAGGAACTCTGGCACAGAGCCTGAAGGAGCAGCTGGTGAGGAGGGAACCCAGGAGGGCATGGCTTCTCAGAGCTGTAGAGGGTGTGAGTGTGAGCACCTGGGCCCAATGCAGAGTAGAGAAACCACTCAGCAGACAGGCCAGGGCACCCTCAGCACTTCTTCCGAAATGCAGCACCAGCCAAGGACCCCATCTCCCCTGGTCTCCCCAGTCTGTCCTCTACACCGTACCAAGATGATTATCCTAAAACACGTGTCTTATACCACAGGCCACCTCCCCAGTGGGGTTTTAGTGTCACAGTTGGCTCTGTGAATTACAAGTTCCTGGCAGAGTCAGCACGTTCTTGGCCTTGGCGGAACTCTTTCCAGCAGTATTTCTGCCACTTTCTTCCCACACGGCGGAGCTGCAGCCACTTCGGCCTTCTTTCAGGCTTTTGCTGTCTTATGCTTTCCTGCCGCAGGGCCCTTGCATCTTCTATCATCCCTGGCCCCACCCCTTCTCTTCCCTCGCATCTTTTAGCTGTTCCCTTGGTGATCTTCTCCCTGGGCTCTTATTTAGCGCCCGTTTACACACCTTCCGATGGTTCAGGACACTCTCTGGGGCGTCACTGTGACTTGTATTTAGTGCTGGTGTCTGCTGGACTCCATGCCCAGCTTGGCCAGGAACCACTTCTCTTTTGGTCATTGCTTGATGCCCAGGTAAATTACCGTATACTTGGCACTTAAACATGTGTTAGCTGGATCTCTGAGTAAATGACGCATCCCTCAGCCTCAAGACTGATACTGCTGCAAAGCAGAGAAGATGTAAGGGAGGAAAGAAAAGGGGGAAAGGAAATGCATGTGAGAAAACCCAAGAGAATTTGACAGAACTAACAGTGAGAGGAGGCCCAGGTTCATGCTTACCAAAGGGGGCTCCACTCTCCTCCCAGGCCTGTGTCCGAACTTTCCATGAGACTCCTCTCCAGTTGCTGGAGAAGATCAAGAATTTCTTTAATGAAACAAAGAATCTCCTTGAAAAGGACTGGAAAATTTTTAGCAAGAACTGCAACAACAGCTTTGCTAAGTGCTCTAGCCGAGGTAAGCACAGATGGGGCCAGCTACAGGGAGGGCAGGTGCAAGGTGAGCCATGGGGCTAGGGGCATCCCAGAAGCAGCCTGGGTGCTAAGTGTGTTTCTGTGTTTTGTGTACTCGTGTGGCTTCATGTACCTGGGCACATGTCTTTGCTGGCATGTGTGTGCATGTACACTGACTTATGCCTGCATGTACTGTCTCACTGCCAAACTTCATGTGCCAGCATCGAGAAGGCCCTGCTGGTGGCTGTGATGGTAGTGAATGGGTAAGGGGAGCTTTTTCATAAAGCCATGTAGACATGGTGGCTTCCCCCGGGGCTCTGCAGGCTGGCTGAATAAATGGGGGTCTGTGGAAAGAGCAGGTGCTCCACCTGGCAATCAGGGTCCTGGCTCCAGGAGCTCTGCTGCAAAGCACCAGGATAACCTGGCTCCAGAAGTCCCCAGGATGCCTTGGACGTCCCCTCAAGGGACAAGGCTGGATTTGAAGTCTGAACATCATTCAAACTCTCTCTACCTGTGTACTCTGCGTGTACTCGTCTCTGCATCCTGTGCCACGTGTGTCCTACATTCAGCCTCACTCCCCAAGGCAGGGGCTGAGGTCCTGCAACCGGACAATAGCCAAGTCCAGCCTTAGTGCTTCAATTCCAAAATCCTGAACTTTGGCTGCTTCCCAGCCCCGGCCTTGTCCTGCCCGTGGCAGTGGCTGTGGTTGTTCCGCTCCTGGCTGTGCATGAAACCAGTGTCTTGGAGGCTTCCAAGTGTCTTGTGTTAATCCAGGAGCTATTGCTCAGCCCCCTAGTCTGGGTGCTGCTAACCCCTGGCTTGGCCTCTGGCCCCCAGAGCCCCAGTACACTGTCCTGTGGTCTTCCTCACCCCAAGTCCTGCTCTGTTCGTCTGTACCTTGCTTTTGGTTCCTAGTCCATGAGACCCTGCATATTGATCCCTCCTGCCTGAGTTCTGTGTCATGATCGTTTACTACTGCTCTGCCCTCTCCCCAGCCCCAGGGCTGTGTTAGAAGAGGAACCCCTCCCCATGCCCCAGGGTCTTATCTCCCTCTTAACCCCTCTGGGGAAGCTGTGCTGGAGGTTGGTGACTCTATCTCCTCCCCATCTTTCTCTCTCTCCCTCTCTGTGGTTCTTTCAGATGTGGTGACCAAGCCTGATTGCAACTGCCTGTACCCTAAAGCCACCCCTAGCAGTGACCTGGCCTCTGCCTCCCCTCACCAGCCCCCTGCCCCCTCCATGGCCCCTCTGGCTGGCTTGGCTTGGGATGATTCTCAGAGGACAGAGGGCAGCTCCCTCTTGCCCAGTGAGCTTCCCCTTCGCATAGAGGACCCAGGCAGTGCCAAGCAGCGACCACCCAGGAGTACCTGCCAGACCCTCGAGTCAACAAAGCAACCAAACCACCGGGACAGACTCACTGAGGATTCACAACCTCATCCTTCTGCGGGGGACCCCATCCCTGGAGTGAAAGACATTCTTGAATCTTCACTGGACACTAACTGGGTCCTAGAAGAAGCTTCTGGAGATGCTAGTGAGGGATTTTTGGCGCAGGAAGTGAAGTTTTCCCCCTCCACGCCTGTAGGGGGCAGCATCCAGGAAGAGACTGACAGATCCAGGGCCCTCTCAGCATCTCCATCCCCTAAATCAACAGAGGATCAACAGCCAGAGGATATAACAGATACGGTGTTGACAGAGGTGAACCCTATGAGACCCACTGGCCAGACACAGAATAATAATCCTAAGAAGACAGATGGTTCATCTTCACTGCGTGGAGACCACCAGGAGCCACGCTCTCCCCATATTACAACACCGAATCCCCAACGAGTCAGCAACTCAGCCGCCCCCCTTGCTCAGTTACTGCTTCCCAAAAGCCACTCTTGGGGCATTGTGCTGCCCCTTGGGGAGCTTGAGGGCAAGAGAAGTACCAGGGATCGAAGGAGCCCCGCGGAGCTGGAAGGAGGACCAGCCCGTGAGGGCGCAGCCAGGCCTGTGGCCCGTTTTAATTCCATTCCTTTGACTGACACAGGCCATGTGGAGAAGCACGGGGGATCCTCTGACCCCCAGGTCCCTGAGTCTGTCTTCCACCTGCTGGTGCCGGGCATCATCCTGGTCTTGCTGGCTGTCGGGGGTCTCCTGTTCTACAGGCGGAGGCGGAGGGTAAGGAGAACTCCAGGAGGGGAGGGCATCCTACGGGGCAGAACAAAGGCTGGGTAGGGTCCAGGCCGAAGGCTAACCAGGTTCCAATAGGCTTTGAAGTTGCTGGAATGTGGAGATGACAGCCCAAAGGGTAAAAGGTAGTGAAGGACTGTGGCTTCAAGAATCAGGAGCTGCCGGGTTTGGTGGTGTGCATTTAACCCTAGCAATCCAGAGCCACAGGCAGGCCTCTGGTCTACTATTGGACAAAGCAAGTTCTAGGCTAGCCAAAGCTACACAGACAGATCCTGTCAAATAAACAAACAAATTTAAGAGGTCTCCAGCCTCCTTGGCTGGGAACTCAAGAGGCAGAGGCAGGTGGATCTCTGTGAGTTCAAGGTCAGTCTGATCTACACGAGAGCCAGGACAGCCAGTGTTGTTACACAAAGAAATCCTGTCTTGAAAAAATTAGCCGAAGGGAAGGAAGGGAGTTAAGAAGGGAGGAAGAGGGGAAGGAAGGAGGGAGAAAGAGAGAGAGGGGGGGAAGAAGAGAGAGGGAGAAGAAGAGGGAGAAGGAGGAGAGGGAGAGAATATTCTTGAACAACCAAGTGGGAGAGGTGGGGAAGGGGCAGTTGTTGTTCTGGGAGCCTGAGGGCCCATAGGTAGTGTTCTGCATGGGAGGGGACAGGAGAAGGATTGCCCATCCTCAGAGGCCCAGGAATCTCCCTCAGCTGTGCATGCCTTGGAGTAGTGGGACGAACTCTTGGAACTCCCTCAGTGACACTTGGGGGCATACCAGCACCTCAGTGAGATAAATCTTTCTTGTTCTCAGAGCCATCGAGACCCTCAGACATTGGATTCTTCTGTGGGGCGGCCAGAGGGCAGGTGAGCAGTTGGAGTGGGGCTATGGGAGTCACTGGATGTCTGTCTTGGGACCTGTTTCCCCCCTAGATTGAAAGAGAGGCATCTCTCCCGTGCCCTGAGGAAATAGAGCTGCAGAGTAGGGTGGGTACCGAGAATGAAGGGCTTCCCTTCTTCCCATGACTGTGGAGCTTTCTCCTGATTTCTTCCTAGAGTTGGGCAGTTCTGGGTCTTCTAAATCTCACAGAGATGGAACCCCTGTGTAGGGTCGGGGATAAGCTAGGAGGCCCCCTCAGTTCCATGCTCCTGTGAAGTCTTATGTCACCCTGTGCTCTGCCTGCAGCTCCCTGACGCAGGACGAGGACAGGCAGGTGGAACTGCCAGTGTAGAAAGGAATCTAAGGTAAGGTTCTGATTTTGATATCTTTCTATCCCGTAAAAAGAACTATCTCCAGGAACCCATCCCTGTTGTAGACTTGACTCCCAGGAGGCCCACACATTGACTTCCTTTCCTCTGCCCTACTCATGAGTCCATTCATTCATCATCAGGTCTAGGTAGGCCCCTCTCTTCCAGGCCTCAGGTCTCCCCTTGGTCCTGAATCCCTTCCCTGGACCAGTTACTGCAACCTCTGTATTATATTTCTATTCTTGCTATTGCTACATCTGATCCCAAAGCACATTCCTCCTCCTCTAATGAGGCTTTTCAAAGGTCTTTACCACCCTAGAGAATTTTCATTAGTCTCTGCATGGCTGCCAGCCCCCTTCAAATAAAAGCATTTCCAGCTTGGTGCTGAGCCCCGACCTCCTCAGTATCCTTTTCTTGCCAAACTGTGCCTTATCTGGTCCTGCTCCCAAGCCAAGGTTATTGCTGCCTCCCTGATTTAGGATCATGGTGCCATAGAAATTTAATCTTGGGAGTGCCATCAAGAGGTTATTTGGCCCAATGTCCCAGCCTAAAAGGGCTACTTTGCATCCCCCGCAGGGAGTCAGCTAGCTTCCTGCACAGACACATACTCCCAGTTCCAGGCAAGTTCTGTGCATGCCCATCTGCTCAACTACACACAACTCTGGGGTCACAACATACAACATGGGGAATTCTTTCCTTACTGGGCAAAGCTGCCTTTCTTTCTCCCCTTCCCCAACCAGTCCTCTCTCTTCTCATGAGGCCTGATATTTAAAGTCAGCTATTCATGTCCCCTTTTAGAATTCTCTGTGTTAAGTGTGGCCAAGCCCCTCAAACATTCCTTATATGATATGGTTTTCAGACCCCTCACCATCCTGGACACACTCGTTTGTCAATGTCCCTCTGAAAATGTGGCGCCCAGCCCTGGACACAGTGCTCCAGATGTTGTCTGACCTGCTCAGAGTACAGTGGGACGGTTGCCTTCCTTGATCTGGACAGTGCTCTTCTACTCATGCAGATTAAGATCACATTAGTTTTAACAGCTGCATCATATATTGTCATATGTTGAGCTTGTAGTCTATTAAAAACCCCAGTTCTACTTCCCGTGAGCTTCTGTCCAGCAGACCTTCGCCATCCCATACTCCCATACGTGGACACTTAACCATTTTAGCCAAAGTGTAGTTGGCGCTCTCCTTTCTGAAAACTCGTGGTTGTTTTTCTGCCCATGCCCTGAGCCTACTGAAAGTGTTTTAGCTCCTGATTTGGTCACTTTATAACTCCTGGTTGTGTCCTCTACACATTGATATGTGTCTTTTATTGTCCTTGCCCACAATATTGGTGGAGATATGACCTGTATTATCCTTCTCTGTGCCCACCCACACCAGCCTATTGGGAAGCCTTCCCTTCCTGAGATATCCCACACCGTCTGGTTGTTCTTTAACTCATGCCCCTTCTGCTCTGTTGTATGTGGCTAATGCTATATCAATCCGCACACATTTGGATACTGTTTTATGTATTTTAAATATTTTATGTATATATGTAAATGTTGCACTACTAAGAAGATTGTAAGCCCCTAGAGGGCAGGAACTATCTTCTATTTTTTTTTTCCGCACTTCATTTCGATCCACGATTCTAGTACAGACAGTCCTTCACAGTCCATCCTTGTCAAAACTTAGTAAATGTTGGTAGCTGGTTTCAGGTCTGAATCACCAACTAACCCTGGCCAGATTTCTCTAACTGACCAGCCTTCTGGCTGACCAGTTAACCAGTCAACTAATAAACTCATGTTGCCAGCTAGTTGGCTGACTACTCTGCCAACTAGCTGGTAACTACTTAACTGACTAGTTCTTGATTGATGAGCTGATTGGCTAAGTAGCTGGCAAAGTGCTTGGTCAATTTGCTGACTGACTGGATGGCAAACTAGCTGTGTGATCCATTGAATTTTCCAGTTATACCCCTTGCAGCATGTAAGCAAACTGTCCCATGTGTAACATGATGAGTCTAAGCCCCTTCCCCAAACAGAGGGAATCTCACAGATGCTCAGAACCAGGGAAATTTATTTGGATTAAAGCAAGCCAACAATCCATCTCTAGAATCCTGGGCCCCCACCTGGCAGTAGTGTGGGTGGAGATGGGTGAAATGTATTAGCTGGCACACTGGAGCAGCTGCAAGAAGGACACAGAGCCCCTCCAAAGGGAATCAGAGATTAAAGGTTGCTGGGGACTTTGGGGCTCAGTGCTGTGTCACCTTACCAAGGGCCACCAGTTTTCTTCCTCCCTGCCACCTGTATGACCTTGCCCTCAGCCCTGGTTTCTCTGTACCCAGTTGTCCTTCCCAAGGAAGGACTGTCCTAACTCTCAGACCTGCCCAAGATTTCAAGTTCCTTACCTAAGGATTTCAAGATTTCTCTCAGTTGGCTCAGATCTAAACTGATCCCCATTCAAGGCTCAAGGAGCCTGTGGGGACTGAGTGCCTGTGCCCTGATTGACCAGTACTCTGACAAGGAGATGAGTGGGACACACAGAAGTGGGGACTAAAGGAAGGACATTAAGCTGCAGAGAACTCAGGCCCTCAGCCCCAGGAAGCTGGGAGCTGGGTCAGAGGCTAGAGCATGCCCTCTGGGGCCTTCTTCCCCATGCCCTGCCAGAGCCTATGGCCTGGCTGTACCAGCATGGCTCATGTCCAGTTTATAGTTCCTTCTTATTTCCTATCCAAAGCATGGAATAGGCTGGGGGCCAAACGCTGTAGGTCTCATCTTCCTTCCTTACCCATCACAGGCTTGACCAGTGGGGCTATGGACATTACTGGGGAGGCACCACACAGGGTCCAAAGTCAAACTGTTGGCTGGAGTCCAGGGGATTTCTGCTATGGAACAAAGAGTTCTGAGAATGCTGGGCAAGGGGACAAAGATGGGGGTGGGGTGGGGAGAAGGCAGGGCCCTGGCTCCCATGGATGACAAGAGGCAAGTCCCTCATCCCATCTGGGAGGAGGCTAGGCTACTCGGGCTGAGCATGCCTGTTGACAGGGCAAGCCCTCCAACAGGCATTTTTCTGGCATTATCTCTACCCTCTGCCCCTTGAGTCCGAGTCCTTCCTATTCAGTTTCCTTTGCCCAAGTGTCTTCTGTGCAGACCCCCTCTAAGGAATGATATGGAGGTGGCTATAAAATATTCTTTGCTAGAGTTGGCAGAGATCACCTCAGATCACTGGTCTAGGACTACTGCGATGGCCTTACCTGAGGGGCAGCCTAGCAGGGACAGTCAAGAGCTTGCTCCCTGATCCCATCTTCTTGAGCAATAAGCCCTCTCTCTCTTGGCCTAGACCTCCACCAGTGCTAGTCCCTCATTTTGTGGTCACTTCTCCCCCAGGAGGAGAGGTAGGAGGTGAGGCCAGTCTGTCCAAAGGCTTGGACTACTGCCAGGCAAAGCTGCCTGGTGTCTCTGTGGTGTCTGGGGTCGCCTAGAGGGCCAGAGGAAGCCTTGCCTGAAGCCAGCCAACAACCCACAGGAATGCCACACCTCCCCCAACTTTGTCCTTAGCGACCCTTCCCACACTCCCCCTGCTGACCAGCCTTCTTCCCTTCTTTCCCCTACAGCTGGGTACACAGGACTATCTCTTTATGGAAGGAGACATTATGGGAACGTCCACCACTACCCTCTCCTGCCATCTTCCTGGGAATGTGGCCTGTCACTACCAGAGCTCCTACCTACCAAGACTGGATGAAAGCAGCTCTGATGGGGTCTTTCCACCCTAACCCTTAGACTCTCAACTAAAGAGAGAGGGCTGGAGGATGCCCCCCACATACTGCCACTATTTATTGTGGGCCCTGGAGGCTCCCTGCATTTGAGGAAGGGCAGCTCAACAGCTCAGGACCCTTTCCCTTAGGGGCTGCTCCCTCCTCTCAAAACCAGAACCTGGCAAGGGACCCACTAGCCTGTATGGCCCATGGGAGACCAGGACAGATGAGAAGGAACAGAAGAGCCCTGTGCCTAGAAGACCCAACTGGTACCAAGGAATCCCAACATGGACAGGCAAGGACCTGTTTCCCAAGAAGAGAGCCTGACATTCAAAGGGTGGGACAGCACTGCCTGATTTCCGGTAAAGGCATAAAGGCACGCAGCCCAAAAGACGGGAAGAGGAGGCCTTTGGCTGCTTGTGCAGACAGCTTAAAGGGTCTACACCCTCAACTTGCCTGAGTGCCCTCTTCTGATGGCCAGGAAGGAGGGAGACCAGCCCTGCCCTCAGGACCTGTCTGACCTGGCTCATGATGCCAAGAGGAAGATCGAGCTCTAGCCTCGTCTTCTCCTGCCCAGAGCCCCTGCCAGAGTTCTTGTGCCCAGCAGAGGCACCCCTCATGAAGGAAGCCGTTGCACTGTGAATCCTGAACCTGCTGAACAGCCTGTCCCGTCCATCCCTATGAGCGACCATCGTCCGAATGTCCTCCCACTTCCTTCAGTCTCTCGGCTTCTTGCACTGAGCTGGCCTCACATGTTGACTGAGGGAGCCCCTGAGCCCTGACCTTCCCCTGCCTCAGCCTTTGATTGTCCAGGGTGAAGCTGTGGGAGAACTGCCCGGGCTACCAGTCAGAGCTGGTCTTTAGGCTGTGTTCCTTGCCCAGGTTTCTGCATCTTGCACTTTGACATTCCCAGCAGGGAAGTGACTAGTGGAAGGGAGAGTGGAAGGGGAGGCAGAGACAAAGGCCACAGGCAGAGCTATGACTGAGAATGGGTCTTGAAAATATGTGTGTACCCCTAAGCTTGAAGTTGAGCTCTGTACTCCAGCCCCTCAGCCAGCCTCCTTCTGGTTGTCTGAAGCCTGGAGTTGAGCAGGTTGCCCTGTCATGAGATCTGGGGACTGAGCTCCATGCTCCAGCCACACATGCTTGGCTCCAGCCCCACCCTCTTCTTGGCCTCTTCTGGTCTGGTTCTCCAGACCTGACCCAGGTAGGCAAGGGTACCCTCCCAGTCTCACCTACCCCACCCTGCCATCTCTAGCCAAGCAAACCAGGTCTAGAGAAGGGTAAAGGGTTGTTTACTTCCAACTCCCTTTACTTACAATGCCCTCTGTCTCCTGGGTCAGGCTTGCCTGTGGTGACCTGGCCATGCGCGGCAGCAGGGCCTTCCCTTGCCCCTTGGTCTCTTTATGCTGCTGTGTCCCCCTTTCCCGCCCTCCCTGGTTACTGGGTCAATCATCTTTCAGGCCACGGATCTGGGAGGAGAGTGGTCTGTAGGCTCCACCAGCCCTGTCCTGAGACAGCAGGGGAGGACACTGGAGAGTTCTTGTGGGCTTACCTAGCCTTCTAGTTACAGACTATTTCCATGCTAGAAAATACATATTTTAAAATAGAAGGGAAAACACCAAAACAACAACAAAAAAAGGCATTCTCCTACCCCTCCACTTTAAACAGATATTATTAAAGACGAAAGAGCAAATTCAACCCATTGCAAGAAGCTCTTTGTGGGCGCCTGGTTACATCGGAGCAGGAGGAGCCCCAGTCCACCTTTGGCGCCTCCCCTGTGTGCATCGGAACCCCCTCTTTCCTCTGAGAAAACCGAGGGAGCTCTGCCTCACGAACTGTGAGCGTTTTTATACTTGGAAGTGGTGAATTATTTTATATAAGGTCATTTAAATATCTATTTAAAAATAGGAAGCTGCTTTTATATTTAATAATAAAAGAAGTGCACAAGCTGCCACGCGTGAGTCATGAGAAAAGTGTTTTGGGGGCGTGGGCAGCAACAGTAGGTGGGAGGGAGCTGGCTCTGAGATTTTTTTTAAGGTGCTTGGAGAAAGTTTTCTCCGGGTTTCAGAGTGTTTCTAAAGCCTTCTGTACTATTGATGTCGAAAGGCATTCATCTGCATATCTGTTTAATAGGAAAAGGACAGAAAGCAGCCAAACCTCAGGCCTGGCTGCTACCCCCACTCCGCCACCTCCAGCCCAGCCCAGCCCAGCCCAGCCTGGGAAAATGGCTGGTTGGGCTCTTTCCAAGGCCCGAGGGGTCTGAAAAGAGCAATCTATCTCAAGGTCCCTGCCGTCCAGGGGAGGATGCTAGCAGGTCCAGCAGGGTGCAGAGGTATTGAGGTGCTGGTAGGCTGGAAATTGGACAAGCCTAGGAAGGAGGAAGGGAAGGTGCAGTGCATGCAAGGCATTAAACCTGTCCTTCCTATCTGAAGTAGAGGGAAACCAAAGATATAGACTTCCCTGGGGAGATCTGTCAGGGTGGACCAGAGCAGGTAAAGGTCCTGGTA
Organism: Apodemus sylvaticus; assembly: GCF_947179515.1. Classification (NCBI taxonomy): domain Eukaryota; kingdom Metazoa; phylum Chordata; class Mammalia; order Rodentia; family Muridae; genus Apodemus; species Apodemus sylvaticus. The sequence goes on from NC_067475.1 coordinate 55,734,719, forward strand.
GTCACAGACACCCACCTTCTGGCAAAACTGAGACAACAGGGGCTTTCCTGTTTTGGTCAATATAATGGACAAAGTTTTAGAAGAGAGGTGCCCAACCCTGGCTTAATGCAGATTATCTGAGTTGTTTCCAAAATCCTGATATCTAAACCCTGCCCTATATCTAAGCAATCAGAATCTCAGGGTGATGCTCAGGTCCCAGGTTCCAGAATTGTCAAGATACCTCAGTGATTGGGCCATCAGGGCCTGCCAGCTAAGTGACAGAGCTGGAGTTCTACCCTAGGTGAGCCATCTGTAACTGGAGATTTATGGCTGGAGGGCGGGGCTGATAGAATGCTGGAGAGTAAAATACCCTTCATCAGGGCCATTGCTGTTTCACAGGCAGAGGCAAGACTCTAGCTTTAAGATCTAAGCAGCAGGGCCCAGCCAAACCTCTAAACCTCTATCTGGCCAGAGGCAGGAAAATGAATCAGAAGCAACTAGGAAGAAACCTGAGGTTAACCTCTTGCAGACTGTAGGCCTCAGCAGGAAGGTAGAGGGGACACTGGTGGGTGTCCCATGGCCCCTTAGAGAAGGCTCTGGAGTTAGTGGAGGTGGGTAGTGACCTTGCAGCTCTGGAGGAAAAGTCCCTGTTTCCCAGGGCAGGCCCCTCTGCCAGTGAAGCACATTTGTTCCTTGGGTTTCCTTTTTAGTTTCTTGAGGGTAGCGGGTGACCATACTCCCCTGTCCTGGATGCTGGAATTGCTGAGGGAGCAGAGTAGCTCATGCCAGCAACTGAACATAGAGTGGTTGACTCTCTCCACCTCAATGGCCACAGACCACAGAAAATACAACAGGCCAATCCCCATGGCTCTGTTTAGAGCCCAGACTCTCAGCACCATGACTGGAAGCTGGGAGTCTGGAGGTTAGAGCAGCCCCTGCAGTACACCGAGTTCCAGGGAGACAGTGCTGCGAGTGAAGAGTGGGCTCAGTGCCTCCTCAGTGAAGAAACAACGACAAAGGGCCCTACAAAGCAAGAACAAATGTCATAATGCAAAGTCACCAGGGGGAGTGCAAGAAGAAACACCCGATGCTTTTGACACCACAGTGCAAGGATATTTTCCAAGAGAGGAAAAATCTGAAGACCTAGCATGGCCAACAGGAAGGAGACATGAAAACTAGGATCTGGGCATGGGTGATGCATGCCAGCAATCCCAGCATGGAGGAAACTGAATCAGGAGGATCACAAGTTCAAGACCAGTCTGGGCTACATTAGTAAGTTCAAAACATTGAAGAGAGAGGGGAGGGGCAAAGAAGAGAGAGGGGGAAAAAGAAAGGAAGGAGAGGGAAAGATGAAGGGTAAAAGGGAGGGGAGAGATGAGGGGACCTATATCCCTCTTACATGGGAAGGCTGAGGTCAGTGGTAAGCACCTGAGTAGCATGTACAACATCCTGGGTTTGGTCTCCAGTACTGTGAAAAGAAAAAATTTAAGAATCCCAATATATCCAAGAAACCTCCTCCTTCAGCTTTCTTTTTCTGTTATGATTCCAAAACTAAAATCAAAGAACACCCCCAGCCCATCTATCAATGAGGCCGCTGCAAAGAGATGGGGAGATATGGAAGAACTGCCTCAAGTGGCAAGTAGCCTCCTGACCAGAAGGCTGCTGAGCTAAAGGGAGAACGGTGCTGCAGAGTGAGCTCAAGGAAAAACTAGTGCTAAGAAAAGAGCATCCTCGGGCATCCTCGGGCATCCTCGGGCATCCTCGGGCATCCTCGGGCATCCTCGGGCATCCTCGGGCATCCTCGGGCATCCTCGGGCATCCTCGGGCATCCTCGGGCATCCTCGGGCATCCTCGGGCATCCTCGGGCATCCTCGGGCATCCTCGGGCATCCTCGGGCATCCTCGGGCATCCTTGCCAGAAATAGCAAGAAGAGGAAACAGAGGCACAATGAAGGTGATACTGATAACATGTTGCTTTTATCTATCTTTCTTGCCTGCAAATCACTTACTCCACCATACACAACGCTCCTTTAAGGGAAACACTGAAATATAAAGTGAGCTATGCTTTTGGTTAGGTTCAACCTGAAAACCTGAGTTGGATCCCTGGGAGCCAACTCCTGCAAGTTGTCCTTGAACCTATACACATATGTTTGTTTGTTTCTCTCTCTCTCTCTCTCTCTCTCTCTCTCTCTCTCTCTCTCTCTCTCTCATAAATAAACACACACTCACATATGCACACATGTAATTTAAAATTTTAAGTATATAAAAGAAAAATTTTAAAAAGGCACCCATTGTTTGAGAAGGCACAGACTACCCAGCTAAGTCTCTAGTCATCAAGTACAACCTGAGGTAAGAAGATATAAGCACTGTGGCAGATCATAACAAGGACCCTAAGTCAGGCTTTCAGGCAGATGAAGGTGGAAAAGGCTGTAGAGAAAAGTTACATGAAGTGAGGAAGTGGTTTATCCTTCCTTCTTTTCCAAGGCTGCCAACAAGATGGGTCAGAAAAGTACTTACTAATTACTAGGTATGTGTGACACACTCTTTAAAAATGCAATCCAATGCCCTACTACAGCCCTGCAAACCAAAGACTAATATCCTCTTTGACCAATATAGAAACTAAGGCTCAGAGAATCTTAATAACTCCGTCAGCTCACCACAGTGGCTAAGTGCCAAAGCCTGCAGTTAAACCCAGGCCTGGCAGTATTCAAATCCCACACTCTTGTGACAACACTGTACCCTAGTAGCCATTTCATAGGCACTTCTTACACAGATCTCAGCTTGGAACAGCTGGTGGGGCTGGGGGTTGGAGGGCCTTAGTGTTGTCTTTGTACTCCTCTCAGATGAATTGTATAGTCTGGAAATGACCAGAGGCACCTATGACAAATCCCTGCTCTCATCACCTTACTGCTAACCCCAAATTCACCAAGAAAGGAAGAGGAGCCCTCCTAGGTGTGCTGTTTCCCAGGAAAGATCTCTCTTGACCATTACTGATGGCTTCCTTTAAGCTTTTGTGACCTTATCTACAGCAAACACCTCTGACACCCCTGGCTAATTACTGTCCCAGGAACTGATCATTCCAGCTTGAAGCAGTTTGGGCATCATTCTTGTTTGGTAGGAGCATGGATTAAGAGGCTAGAAGATGGCTTCAATTTGTCCATTCAGTTCTCCAGAGAAGGTTGCCCAGACATGGACTAGGAGCTTTGAACTTGACATCTGAAGCTCAACATGCTCTAGTAATTCTGAGGAAACAAGCCAAAAAGCTAGAGATTGCAGGACCTTGGGGGTAGGAAAGGATCTTACTATGGTATTTGGGGACCCTTAAAGGGCATCATATACTAATGTACTAGGGTCTCAAACCATGGGCTTAGATGAGTTCCACACCAACATGTAGGAAGTCCTCTCTGAAGAACTTTGGGTTTGAAGACCTTTCAATATAATCACATACTAATATACTAGGGTCTCAAACCATGGGCTTTCTTGAGATGAGTTCCATACCAAATGTAGGAAGTCCTCTCTGAAGAACTTTGGATTTGAAGACCTTTCAGCTCAAGTCCTGTGTTACGCTCAGAATATTTTGCACAGCAGCAATAACAGCAAACCTTTGTTTCCCTCCATTACATTAAGTGTCTGCCTTATGGGTTGCTGAGAAGACTTAGTATGTAAAAGTACTTTTGACCAGGCCTGACAATCTTAGTTCCATTCCTGGATTATCTGCATGGTAGAAGGAGAGAACGAACCCAGAAGTTCTCTGCTCTCTGACCTCCATATTAACACTTTTGGCACATGAATACCTGGGTGCACACACATAATAAATGTAAAAAGAGAAAAAGTCTACAAGACATGTAAAAATGTAATGGAGTATGCCTACACACATGTAAAAATGAAATGGAGTATGTTTACACACATGTAAAAATGTAATGGAGTATGCCTACACACATGTAAAAATGAAATGGAGTATGCCTACACACATGTAAAAATGTAATGGAGTATGCCTACACACATGTAAAGATGAAATGGAGTATGCCTACACACATGTAAAGATGTAATAGAGTATGTCTACACACATGTAAAGATGAAATGGAGTATGCCTACGCACATGTAAAAATGTAATGGAGTATGTCTACACACATGTAAAAATGTAATGGCATATGCCTACACACATGTAAAGATGAAATGGAGTATGCCTACACACATGTAAAGATGAAATGGAGTATGCCTACACACATGTAAAGATGAAATGGAGTATGCCTACATGCATGTAAAGATGAAATGGAGTATACCTACACACATGTAAAGATGAAATGGAGTATACCTACACATATGTAAAGATGAAATGGAGTATGCCTACACGCATGTAAAGATGAAATGGAGTATACCTACGCACATGTAAAGATGAAATGGAGTATGCCTACACACATGTAAAGATGAAATGGAGTATGTCTACACACATGTAAAGATGAAATGGAGTATACCTACACACATGTAAAGATGAAATGGAGTATGTCTACACACATGTAAAGATGAAATGGAGTATGTCTACACACATGTAAAGATGAAATGGAGTATGTCTATACACAGGGGCAAAGTAAAGAGTTGAGTCTGTCCCTAGGGAAGCCTGCGCACAGTTGGACTAAACAAAACTCTAAACTAGCACTTCAAATATGCTCAAAACTAAAGGAAACCATTTCTAAATGACTAAGAAGAAATACGAACATTGTGTTTTGCCAAATGAAGAATACCAATAAGGATGAGAATCTTTTTAAATGGTAGAATAAATTATGGGATTGAAAAAAATAACACAACAATTAAAATTAAAATTCTCCCCTAAAATCTCAACAGCAGATGAACAGCTAGAAGAGTCAGTGAACTTGAAGGGAAGCCACATGAGCTCTGAAAGGGGGAATAATAAATAGCCAAGGGAAAAAAATTGAACATAGCCACAAAGGCCAATGGGCTCACGATGGGACTCAAAGGACAGGAGCGGAAGGACAGAAAACAGTAGTTGTTAAATACTTGAAAACTTTCTTAATGTGAATAAAGATTTTAGTCTACAAATATAAGCTCAGCATACTCTAAGAAGGATAAACTCAAAGCAATCCAGACCTAGAAGCATCATAATAACTTTTAAAGACAGACTCTTAACAAAAGAAAAAGGCTCTTTCAGTACCAAGACCCTCAGATAGGTTAGCAGCTGATTTTCTTAACTCACAGAGGCTGAAAAATAGTGAGACAGCGTATGTGGAATTCTGAGAGGAAAAGACAGTCAACCAACAACTCTATGCCCATCAAAATTAGTTTTCAAACTGAACAAATTAAGATAGTCACAAAAACAGACTTTATTACTAAGCCAATCTTATTTTTAAGAAATACCTAGGGAGTTTTCCAGGAGCAAATGAAAGTACACTAAATAATAAATTAAAGCCATATGAAGAGAAAAGGGAGTCTGTAAGAGTAATGACAGGGGTAAATATAAAATGCATTACATAATTTTCTTATTTAACTTTAAAAAAGGAAATTCCCAATGCTTTTATCACCACCAAAAGAGTGGGGATGGGGATGGGTGGGTTGGGGCACAGAGGCAGAGCCATTTGTGAACAAAGATTTTGTATACTAGAAACCCGTAGTGGATATGGATTTGAACTGAAACTGAATTGTTGTAAGGTGATAACAGTACCTTCCAGAAATCCTTCTCTAGTCCAGCTTGAGCTCACTTCTGGATATACAGACTTCCTGAGAACCAACAGTAACCACTAGGTAAATAACTCAAATACAAAATAAAAGAAATGGCAGAGTCACTGGAACAATCCATAAAAGCTGAGGGCCAGCAGGCGTGGTGGTACACACCTTTAATCTCCACTCGGAAGGTAGAGACAAGAAGATCTTTAGTTCAAATCAACCCAGTCTACAAAGCGAGTTCCAGGAAGGCCAGCTATACAGAGAAACCCTATCCCGGGGTGGTGGTGGGAGGCAGAGGAGCCCCAACCACTAGGGGAGAGAGAGGTGCATATCTTTGTCTCACCTTAGTCCATCTCCCACACATAACTTAAAATACCCAAGGTCCCCTAGTTTCCCAAGTGTGTTCCCAGATAACATCATGTTTCCTTCTCAACACAACCCTGCAAGGCTTTATAACTATGTGAGAATGTCGGGGCAGCAGGAAGGTGGCTTAGTGGGTAAGACTGCTTACCATACACGCATGAGGACATGGGTTCTAAGTCCCCAGAACCTATGTAAAAACTGTGATGTGGCTGTCTGTTTGCCTGAAACCCCAGCACTGTGGAAAGCAGGGACAAGAAGGACAGCTGGGCTTTGCTGACCAGACAATCTCGCCAACACAGCAAACTCCAGTTTCAGTGAGAGACCCTGTAATAAGGCAGGAATAACAGAGAAGGACATTCAACACCCTCCTCTGGCTACTCTACCCACACACAAAGGGACACACACACACATACACACACACACACACACACACACACACCAGAAGGAAAAAGAGAAGTGAGGATGAGTTCAGAGGTTAAGAGGTTAACAGGGACATTAGTAACTGCGGAGCTAAGGCTACACTTGAGTTCTGTCCTATTCAGGATCTGTCCCCACAGAGCAGGCCAGTGATGGGCCCCCAAGATGCTGACTTCCATGTTGTTTCATCCTTTTTCTAATTGTCAGTTATGGGAAGCATCACACCTAGAACCATTCAAGAGAGAGCAGAATAACCCTTCCTGCACCCATTACTGATCTTCAGTTTGTGACCAGGATGACAGAGCCCTTTCCTATGACAACCCCTATGTCTCACTAATCATATTTTTGAATCAGATCCTAAATACATTCATTCAAATGAAACTTTTTGGTATCTGTCCTTAAAACATACTAATTTTTAAAAGCATACTCACAATTCTCTTATTATTTTTAAAGAGACTAATAATACATTAATGTAATAACCAAATTTCTAAGTATTTCACTTTCTGGAAAACATTGTTCTTAGAGTTTAAGTGTGGACCCAATATCATTCATATGCTACAACTGGCTAGAGCCTCTTAAACTTCTTTTCATTCAAAAGTTTTATCCGTTTCTTTGTCCCTGGTACTTCATTTGCAAAACAAAAATATAATCTATTTGTTTTGTAGCATCTCCAAGCGTCTGTATTCCCTAATGTCTCTAGCATGTTTTTCTGCTACCCATATTTCCTATCATACTACTTGGAAGTTAGATTTAGAGACAAGCAGATTTAATATTCATTTTTCTTATAAGAACATTTCATAGATGCTGTTTGCCCTCTGGTCTGGAGTATATAGGCCTGGGAGTCTACTTTTCCCCCATAATATTTAAATCTTTTCAGCTAGAAATAGCTTACTTTCTGATGTTGGAAGAACCATCATAGAAGGCTGGTTCATCATTACATTGGAATTGTATGCAGTCATCACTGATAAGAGTTTTCAAAGAATACCGGGTGACATGGAGGAAGAATGCTTACAATGTTCCAGAACGAGTGGGAACCAACAAAGCACAGGGGCCAGTGAGATGGCCCAACTGTCAGAAGCACTTGCTGCAGCTGGCAAAAGTTTGATGCCAGAGACTCCCACAGAAATGGAAGGAGAGAGCTAACTCTACAAACTTGCCTGGGACCTCCACATACATACCATATACATACTCATCACACACATGCATATACTAATAAAATTACCTAAGTTTACTGTGTTTACTTCACTGAAGTTGGGCATAATGGTTCAGACCTATAATCCCAGCGCTTGCGAAACTAAGAGCAGGAGGACTGACAGATATTCACAAGTCCATCCTGGACTATCTAGTGAGTTACAGGTTAAGCAGGACCAGAGAGTAAGACCCCATCTTGAAAAAAAAAAATACATATAGAAAAAAAAAAAGCAGAAGCAACTACAAATTACAAAGGAAAAAATTGCATTAGTAGAGACAATTACCAAGATTTATAATTACAGGGGATTTTTTGTTTATTATTTTCATGTTTTCCAACTAGCAATAATACATTTATATCAATTTCATAATCAACAAAAACATTTTGTAAAACTTGTATTTCTATTAGTGAAGTTGTAAGTTTTCTGAAGTCATCTTACAGGGCCACAGAATACCTTGAGGTAAGATTTCATCACAGTAAGCAGTGTGACCATAGAACAAATTGTTAGTCAGTTTCTGGTTGGTCACTGGTTATTTGATTCCTCTGAATGGTCATTTTGGTCATAGAAAAGTGCTAATCACAAGGACCTAGCAGAAGTGGAGGCAATTCAGCAGAAAAGCCAGAAGAGGGCTAGAGCACTGGCTCAGTGGCTGAAGTGTTTGCCTCACAAGTGTGAGGACTAAAGTTTGCATCACTAAAACCCAAAGATCACCCGCCTGTGATCCCTATTTGGAAGGCAGAGACAGGAAAACTCCAGGATAAACTTCAGAGTCATAGTAGCCTTATTGTTGGGAGTTCTGGGTTCAAGAAAGAAATCCTTCCACTGAGCTATAGCCTAGAAAAAGAAAAGCTTAATTCCACCATTCAGAATAACCAATGTCAACTGTTGTATTTTCTTACTGTGTTATAGTGTTTTTTATATACATATACATCATAGACATATATAGTTAATACCATAATAAATGTACCATTTACTTAATGTTATAATTATGAACTCTTTTCCAAATCTTCAGCTTCTTATAACTGTCTTTCTGTTCTTATCTGCCTATGCTTTTCTGAACTTATAAGCTAATCCATGATAACATGATGGGCTTCTATGTAGGAAACCAGCACAGAGGAGCATTCAATAGACATGTGACCATGTCTGCTTCTATCCATTAGTGTGAAACAGATGCAGCGAAGTTTTCAGAAAAAACAAAAACAAACAAACAAATAAACAAACAAAATGTATATTCAAGGAGTGGGAGAGAGATGATGGCTGACTTCAGGCCACAAAATCTGACCAAAAGGTGGGGCTGAAGAAATGGCTCAGTGGTTAAGAGCACTGACTGTTCTTCCAGAGGTCCTGAGTTCAAATCCCAGCAACCACATGGTGGCTCACAACCATCTGTAATGGGATCTGATGCCCTCTTCTGCTGTGTCTGAAGACAGCTGCAGTGCACTCATATAAATAAAAATAAACAAATCTTTTTTAAAAATCTGACCAAAAAGGACTTTGGATGAGCCATTTAACCCCACCCACTGCACCTCACTTTCCTCATTCTCATTTAAACGGGGGAAGATGGTGCTATGCAAGTAGTTGCTGTTTATATTACCAGAGAACACAAAAATACTTCAAAACTGTTGCTTAGTTATCTAAATATTTGCATTTCTATTGGAATTTAATGTGAGAACAGAAGACAAAATATTTGAAATTTGAACTTTCTTGGAAATATAAAACAGAAGATCAGCACTCTCATAGAGAAGGGTACAGAAGGGGAAGGAGGGATGATGAAAGACAGAAAGGAGGACAGAAGAAGGCAGGGAGGAGGAGAGAGAAGGAAAAAAGGAAGAGGAAGAATAAGAGGAAAGGCTGACTTCCAGCCAGTGATCAGGCAGAATATACAAAGGAGGAGAGAACACGCAAAGGAGAGAGGATTGTGGGCTTTACAATTTTCCTTAAAAACCATAATCTTGAATTTCCAAGTTCAAACAGCAAGGTGCAAGAACCTCCCTTGCTGCCCGCACTCCAGCCTGCACTGTGCACACATAGCAGAGAGAAGGCACTCGTAAACCCCCCCTCCCGCCCTGGGAGAAGGAGAATACAACATTCAGAACAATTATTTCCCTCATCATCATTATTATTTTTAACCAGGAACTAAACTCTGAACAGAGTCTTCTGTTCCAGTAAAAACATTCTCCAGCAACTTCTCAACATAATGTAACACAATCTGGCAATATTAGCAGAGGTCAAACGGAACATAGTTTAAATATCATTTGACTTTTGGACTTAGAATGATAGCCTTGTCTTCCCAACAACTATTCTCTTCATCTTTCCCGTGGCCTGACAATGAACAATTTCACATTAAAACAACCACCAAAAAAACCTATTTTCTTAAGGACAGCAGGATGTTTCAAAGAGAACAGGACTGGGGTGGAAGCTGAAGTTCCACTAATAATTCCATCCTGGTGTTGAAAGAGTTTGCTGAGTGCAGTCATGCAACCAGGAGGGCCTCACACATTGCAATAAGCAGCCAGGCAACAGTTTGGGGAGATGATAGAAACTGGGAAACTGGGAGCAAAGTGTGAGTTAAGAGTGAAGATGGCAGCCTTTACACAACTTCCCACCAGGAGCCACTGCACCTGTCTGTTTCCCCCAGGGGCTCAGGGTCACCTAGGGAAGTGGCAGGCACAGCAGGCCCTGCCTCCATCAAGCCACACTCCTTCTGTGAGGATCCTCTTCCACTTCCTCATGCCTCCCAGGGCCTGCTTAACCGTGACTCCTGGAGGTGCTCCTGATGCCCTTGGCTGACGCTGGCATCGCATCGCCTGCCGCTTCTGCTCCTCCCCAGGAATCCTGTGACACTTATCTCTTTGTCGTGTGCCTTGAAGCTATTAGGATGCAAGTCTTATTTTTCTCATACCTAATTTCTATAATATCTTTTACTTCTATAATGCTTTACAGTTATGAAACAATTTCCCAGGTATTTTCTTACTCAGTCATCTTAACATCCTGTGAACCACCTCTTTTTATGATTGACATAGACGACTTGAACCCAGAGAGTTTAACTGGTTCCGTACAATGATAAGCCAGGAGTTTTATGACAAGTCTCCCTTCTGGACACTCAGCTCCTTGAAGCCCCTTCATTGTCTTCAAATCCCAGTAAACCTAATACAGAACCTAATTTAGAACAGATGTCCAAAAATGTTGGCTCGATCAACAAGCATGCATGAACTTGCACAGTTCCTTAGCTCCCCTTCTGCGGACAGCCTTTTATCGAAAGAGTTAGTAGCATCACTTCTGACTTCCCTTCTGACACCTGCCTTCAGCGCATGACATCTCTCTCCAGTGTGACTGCTGGAGCACCCATTCCATTCCATCCCTTAACTTGACTGTGGCTGCTGGAACAAAGAATCACAGAATTCTTGGCTTAACACTACTGCAGTTCTGGGAGCCAGAAGTGTCACTGGGATAAATCAAGGTGTCACAGGGATGGTTACCCTAGGGAGCCTGAGGGACAAATCTGTTTCCTTCTCTATTCTCATTTTCAGAAGCTTACAGATTTTTTGTTGTTGTTGTTGTTGTGGGATCTCTTCCCCATCTTCAGTGTGCACCACTCCAATTGCCATATCTTTAATCACATCATTTTATCTCTCTGATTAAATCTCCGTCTTATAGTCTCCTGAGATAGTATTTAGTGTCCACTCTGTATGAGAGCGTGCCCAGGTTCCAGGGACTGGGACCCTTACTTTTTTTTCATGGCCTTCAGTTTCCTACAGTGATCACTGTATATGGAATTTCCCTGTTTCCCTGTTGTATGTGTATTTGCCTGTCTCTCCAGCATGCTGTGGACAATATGAGGGCAGAGCTGTACTCTAACTATCTCTGTATCCCTATCTCTTATCATGGCTCCTCAATACAGGGGTGTTTACCAAATTATTATTACATAAGAAGCAAGTGTGACACTCAGCAGGTAAAAGTGCTGTCACATAGGCCTGAGAACCTAGGGATGGTCCCAGGAGCTTATATAAAGGTGGAAGGAGAGAATCAACTCCACAGAGTTGTCCTCTGACCTCTACACTTGAGCTATGGCAGACACATATGTGTCACACACACACACACACACACACACACACACACGCACGCACGCACATACACACACACACAAATAATAATAATAATAATAATAATAATGTCCCATGGGATCCAGTGGGATCCTCTTCCAGCTTTGTCAGGCACTAGGCAAACACAGAGTATGCATACATACATGCAGTCAAAACATTCATACACACAAAACAAAAACAAATATTTTAAAATTATATGAGTAAACAAGCCTATACCCATGGACTCCTATTGTTTATACACTGAGGATCATAACAGTCCACAAGGCACAACATTCCAAGTAAATCTCAATCTGGCTTCCAAAAGAGATCTTAAAATAAATGTCAGTCTTTAATGAAATTCTCTTGGGAGCACGGAGGGGAGGTTACAGAGAACAGTATGCAGCAGAGCTTCCTAAAAGTGCCCAGGAGACACTTCTCACCCCCCTCAGGCCCTTCACTCAGTCTCTGTATTTGCTAGCCCATCCACCACCCAGACAGCCAAGTCTCTAGTTGTTCCCAGGAAAAATGCAAGCACATCAGGGTTTAATTTTGACACCACCCACCCTCAGCCAATAGACAAGCCTGGGAAGGGGAGAAAACGCACTAGCCACTTCCTAGAATCTTGAATGTGTTTCTGAACAAACCTCCCACACAGTAGGGTCCATGAGGCCCCATAGTCCAGTACCAGTGCTCTCATGACTCTATTTAAGAACAGTCCTGCTTCACTAGAATGAATTCATAGAGGAAGTGCCTGTTGCCAGACTTCCAACAAAGGGAGACACTAGACAGGCTCCCCCATGTGGTATTCACAGGCTCGTGATGCACCCTAGCATCTCCTGTATGAATGTCTTAAAGGCTCTCCTTCTCCCTTCTCCCAAGTTTAGAGCTTCCTCACCTGTTTCAGCAATGTTTAGCTATAAATTCCCAACAGATCTGATTCAACCTTTACCGAATGTCCAAGATGTGCTCCTGGGTACTCTGCTAGGTGTGTAATAATGACCAGTTATGTAACGTTTAACAATCACAGTTAATGGAAGTTCCAGGCATCTGATCCTCCCAGAAACATAATAAAATAGTTAACAGTGTTGAGTCAACAACAACTGGTATTGTTCCTTGAGGGAAACTGAGTCAGAGCCAGACTGACTTTATTGAGGTTATAAAGTCAAATCCAGGTACTCAGGCACCCAAATTAGCAATACATCTTGTCCTCCTGTGGATCTGGAGTATGAGTAGGGGTGAAGATTTGAGTGATAATGACCCCCATAGGCCCATATACGTGAACGCTTGATTCCCAGTTGGTGGAACTGCTTGGGTAGGATTAGAAGGTATGGCCTTGTTGAAGGAGGTGTATCACTGGGAGTGGGCTTGGATGTTTTAAAAGCCTACACTATTCTCAGTTAGCTCTCTCTGCTTTCCTTCTTGCCTCAAACTCAGAAATCTGTCTGCCTCTGCCTCCCAAGTGCTGGGATTAAAGGCATTGCCACCACTGCCTGGCTAAATGTTGATATTCTTATCATAAGGGTGATTGACCTCGTTTGACTCTGTCACAGGGAGGTGACATTGCAGCACCATCTCAGAGAGAAGCTCTGCTATGCTGGCGTTCACATTCCCTCAGGTTCAATGTGTCTTTTCAAATGACCGAGATTTTTTTAAAATTAATTTTGCTTAAAAATTCCTTTACTACTTTAAATTTGCATCATTTCCAATTCTTCACTGTGCATAAATAGGTTGATTCCTTGTTGGCTCAATTTTTGGCTTATTTACTTCCATGTAGATAAGTTCCTTAAAGTTAGAAAAGTCCAGGAGACAGAACATTCTATGGCTTTTTGTTTAGAAGGTTCAACAACCTCTGCTGAAAGGTTTATTGTTCTTATTTTGCTTTCTATTGGCTCTAAAATCACCGCTTTTTGCTTTTTTGTTCATTTATTTATTGACTTGAATACACAGGTGGGGATGCATATGTGGATATTAGAGGACAACATTCAGGAGTCAGTTCTTTCCTTCTACCATATGGGTCTCAGAGAAGAAATTCAGGCTGTCAGGATTGGGAGCAGGAGTCTTCACCTGTTACACCACACTGCTAGCTTCTCAACAGTGTTTTTATATGAATTACTTTCAAGCTGTACATGTCTTTTCGTGCGACTATTGGCTTTCCCTTTTATTTGAGAATAAATTTTTGCCTCTTTTGGCAACTTATAAAGTGGAATAGATACACAAGCTGCTTATACACATCAGACCTTTGCTTTGTTAGAATAACTTTCATGGTTGTCTACGGAGGGCCCTGCCAGAGCCCATACAGAGACAGATGCTAGCAGCCAACCATTGGACTGAGCACGGGGTCCCTAATGGAAGAGCTGGAGGGAGGACTGGAGAAGCTGAAGGGGTTTGCAGCCCCATGGGAAGAACGATGATGTCGGCCAGCCAGATGCCTCAGGGCTCCCAGGGACGAGGCCATCAACCAAGCGGTACACTTGGTTCCAGTCAAAAGAGAGGCAGAGGAATGTCTTGTCGGGCATTAGTGGGAGGAGCAGTCCTTGATCCTGTGAAGGCTCGATAGATACCCCAGCGTGGGGAAATCGAGGGGAGGTGGGTGGGAGTGGGTTGAGAGGAAGGGAATATTTCTTGGAGGCAGGGGGTGGGAGGATGGATTGGGGGTTTTCTGGGAGGGGGGAACCGGGAAAGGGTATAACATTTGAAATGTAAATGAAGAATATATTCAATAAAAAATGTATGCTTTAGATAAAAAAGAATAACTTTCTATTATGTATATATTTCATGTAATTTGTATTTCTTTAATTTTTGTTGATTTTATCACCTGTAAATTCCATAGTAACCTACATATATTTTGTTTTTAAATATATTTTATACATTCTTTATAAATATATACTGTATTCATTTTTAATATTGTTCATTTTTAAAATATTGTGGATCCTTCAAATATGAGATGTTCATGTGATATTTTTCCAGTTTTAAAAATTGTGGCATATTAAAAGCTATACTTAAATGTTTTACTTTGACCCACCTTTTGATTTGTATTATTAAACATGATATGATGCATTGCTCTAAGGCAGGAGTTCCCAAACAGTGGGTCACAGCCCCTTTGAGGGGTTGTATATCAGATATCTTGCATATCACACATTCACATTATGAATAATAACCACAGCAAAATCACAGTTATGAAGTAGCAATGAAATAACCTTATGGTTATTTAAACAAGTTTAAAAATAGGTGCTAGGAGGATAAGTAAACAGCAGGTAAGACAGAATGATCTGAGCTAGCAAAGAAGGAGAGTAGAACTTTCCTGTGGAAGCTCAGAAGGACTTTGCTAAGGGGACAATTTCACAGGACCTGAAAGAGGGGAGGCAGTGAACAAACATCTGGGAGAGAGAAGACTCCAGTAGGGAAAACAAGTGCACAGGAGCGCGAGGTTCCAAGGCCAGGAGGCCACCACAGAACGGGTAAGGGAAGAGTGAGAAAAAGAAAAGCGAGGTGCTCGCAGAGGTGGGAGGAAGCCTTTAGATGGCTTTGCAAAAAGACAGGTGGTATCTGGCTTAAGAGTTTACCAGGGTCACTGTGGCTATGGTGAAGCAAAAGCCATAGGAGAGCAATGATAGAGGCAGGGGATCTGTTAGAGGACTGTGCACAAGAAGCCATGATAGCTTAGGCCAGGGTGGTGAGAAGGTAGATTCTGGATCTACAGCTCTTAGAGCAAAAAGGCAAAGAAGAAAGGTCAAGGATGGCGCCTTAAGTTTTGGCCAGGTCACTTATTAGAGAGGTGGTTTTATCGGCCAGCTTTGTATCAGTATACGGAAACACCTCAGGCGGTTTAATTTTATACAAAAGTTTATTTAGCTCACAGTTTGGAGGCTTGGTGATAGTTCAGCTGTATCATACGGTGGATGGTCAGAGCAGGGACCTGTGAGTGACCAGATGGTCACACTGGCCAGCAGAAAGCCAGAGAGCCACTTCCAGCAAGACTCAGACTTTCATGTGAATGTCTTCTTTGCAAACTGCCAACCTTTACCCCTTCCCAAGGATACAATGATGCAGGTCCCACTACATCAACTTAACACCACTCCACAAAGGGCATGCAAAGTCACCACACAAAGATCTCTATTAAGAGAAGGCAAACCATGGCAGCCTGCTTCAGAGTAGTTTTACTGAGATGGAGCTGTCTGTAGGAAGAGCAGAATTTGGTGCTGGCTCTCTTTAGCTTACAGGGCTATCCTAAATGCGTCTACCAAACAATCCTACACCAAAGGCCACAGAACATTGCAGAAGAGGGAGCAAACAGAATGTAAGAGACAGAGGGTCTGGGAGTTCTCTGTGAGACTGTCTCTCCTAGTAATATTAGAAGCTACACCCATAAAGTTTCACCAACATGTCTGCCAAAACATGAACTGGGCAAGGATGACACCAATGGCCATGCCTAAGTGGATGTGGGAAAGCCCATGAAACTTCAAACCTACCCAAAGAACTATAGGAACTATAGGAGGAAAGCTGGGCGTGGGAGAGGGGGTCCTCCCCAGGGAAGAGCACACAAATTAGTTATTCAATACCAAATGGTCAACCCTGAAAACATACATACAAGTAGCATTATACAGACTGCACAGGTTATATCTATGAATATAAGTGAGTATACATATATGCATACAATTAGTGAAAAAAGAGGCAATGAATTTGGAGGAGTATGAGGAGGGGTATATGGAAGGGTTTGGGGTAGGAAAAGGAAGTGGGGAATGTAATTATATTATAATAATTGTAATGTAAGTGATAATAATTTGAGAATGTCTTTGAAATTCTCAAATTCACTGAGTGTTGTTTTTCCAACAGTGATCTGATGTAGCTCTCCATCCACTCACATCCAAACTGTTACAGTTTAATTTTCTTAGAGTAAATCTTGAGGCTCAGGAAAATTCTTAAGTAACTTTATTTTTGTTTATAGCTATGAATGGAATATTTCCCTTTATACTTTTATTAATAAGCAGCTATTTTTCACTGACAGAAACACAGTGTGGGTTTCCTTTGGCTTGAGTCTTTGCTGAGCTCATTCATTATGTATAGCAGTTTAGAGGAGGCTTTTCTTGGAACATTTAGGCCTATCATCATGTCCAGTGGATTACTACTTTTTACCCATATATTTTATGTCTTTCCCAAATAGCTATTACCACCATTTCTAATACCACACCAAGAAGAACAACTATGAGATTCTGCTGGGCTTTCGAGGAGCGAGTTCCCCTGGCTCTCAGTAAGTGTGACCGTAGTGCTTCAGATAAAGTCTGTGGTTCTTTCCTGCACATAACTGTGAAGCTCCAGTGAGACGAGACAATGACACTTACCTGACTTTAAAATGACTAAAACGGTTGTTCATTTAAAAGAAGTTTGTTGGGCATGGTGGTGGACGACTTTAGTTCCAGTACTTGGGAGGCAAAGGCAGATGATCTATGAGTTCAAGTCCAGTCTGGTCTCGAGATCGAGTCTGGGACAGCCAGAGCAGACACAGAAAAACCCTGCCTCAAGAACCAAATAATATAAAAGAAGTTTGTCTTAATTTCCCCATTTTCTCTCTTTTGAAAATGAACATTTACTAGTAAATGAAATGCCAAGTAATTCAAATGCAGCTGTTTTCTTTTTGTCTCTTCAACTGTTTACCAGACTTTTGCATGCCTATATTATTATGTCAGTTGACATCTAAACAGTTGACCATCATTCTTTGCCTAATATATGTTTTCATGATTCATGTTCATGATGGTAAAAATGTCTTGTATTTGATTTTGTGTTTTTATATTCTCATTAGAAAACTCAGGACACTCTTATCAAACTAAGTTTGGCTTTAATATTTTTTCTCGTAGGTGATAGGCAATTATATTTCTTTTTAAAGACTTTAGAAAGTGTTTAAGTTGGCTGCTCTCTGAGGAAAGCTTATCTTCCTGACAGGTAATGTAAGTGATGCATGGCCCCTGTCCTTCAGTGCTCCCTATGATCCCCTCCTCTGGGTCATTCCTGGCCCTTTATTTTCTCTGTCTGGTCTCTATCAGAGAGGAGAAAGATCAGCCTTTGTGTTTATATTTCAGTGTTATGGAATTCTTTTTGAGAGTGTAGAATCTAGAAGCTAGGTGGAATTTGACAGATATTTGAATTGCAGGCATATTTCTTGCCCAAGGTGTCACTGATATGGAGTATTGAATCCAGGTGGTAGACACCATAGTCATTTATAAACTTTGAGGGGATCAGGAAGGTTAAGTGTCTTGTCAATGTTTTACATCTTGAAAATGGTTGAACTGTCATTAAAACTTTACTTTTATGTTGCCAGTGGCTTTTCTTTGATTCAGTAACCTTGTCTTTTAGCAATTCTTCTGGTGACTTTCTCCTCAGATGCATCTGAAATAGCAACTATTTGTTGATGAAGAAATTCTTGAGCCCCACTTTAGACTTACTGAGTCAGAAAATCTGACTGAATGTGCTGATGTAACACATACCTTTCAGCCTTGCACTCAGAAGGCAAGAAGTATCACAAGTTCAAGCCTAGTCAGGGACTGTGCTGGCTAGTTTTATGACAATTTGACACAGGGTAGAGTCACCCTAGAGAGGGGAATCCAAATGAGAAAATGTCTCCATATGATTGGGTTGTAGGTAAGTATATTTTCTTAACTAGTGATTGATGGGGGAGAGCCCAGCCCATAGTGGGTATGCACTCACTAATAAGTGGATGTTAGGCCAAAAGCTCAAAATAAACAAGTTACAATTCACCCAGCACAGGAAGCTCTAGAAGAAGGAGGATTTAAGTGAGGGTACTTTGGTTCCTCTGAGAAAGGAAACAAAATGCTCACAGGAGCAATAAGGGAGACAATGTGTGGAGCAGAGACTGAAGTAAAAGCCACCCAGAGACTGCCCTACTTTGGGATTCATCCTATAAACAGTCACCAAACCCCAACACTACTATGGACGACAAGAAATGTATACCAAAAGAGTATGACATGGTTTTCTCTGGAGGGGCCCTGCCAGAGCCTTGCAAATACAGAGGCAGATGCTTGCAGCCAACTGTTGTACTCGGCATGGGGTCCCCAATGGAGGAGCTGGAGGGTGGTCCAGAGCAGCTGAAGGGGTTTACAGCCCCATGGGAAGAACAATGATTTCGGCCATCCAGATGCCCCAGTACTCCCAAGGACTAAACCTTCAACCACGGGGTACACATGGTTCCAGCCAAAAATGTGGCAGAAGAATGCCTTGTTGGGCATCAGTGAGAGGAGTGGTCCTTGGTCAGGTAAAGGCTCAACAGAGGCCCTGTAAGACCCCAAAACCCAAGGGTGCCCCAGCACCCCATGCCCCAGAAGGCGACACCCAAATCACTCACAAGAAACGTCTCCATGCAATAGCATGAGGATTTCTTTACTCCAGAATTCTGGGTTCCACAGCCGTACACCACACAGGGGTAGAGGACTAAGAACCACGAGTGCCGAATTGCGACAGCTTTTATAAGTTTACGACAAAGCCCGCGAATCACAAGCCAATCATTTCTTAGCGTGGAGAGCCCGCAAAATGCGAGCCAATCGCGACAGCTTTTATAAGTTTACAACAAAGCCCCGAATTACAAACCAATCATTTCTTAGCATGGAGAGCCCGCGAAATGCAAGCCAATTGATTTGTACCACTCCAGTTTTGGCCAGTTTTTAGGCCAATCAGTTTAAATTATCGGAGCCCGCGCTCAGTGGACCAATTAATTTCCTATTTTCTTGAATGTCTATAGCTGCGTGAACTCCTGCATAGGAGTAATGGCGTAAGTTTACACAAGCAAGATAAGCTTAGCCCATTTCCAGTTACCTTATGGGGCCAGGATCACCTATTCAAGGCCTTACTGCTAGCTCTAAACAAAGGGCGGGCTCTGGAATGTGACCTTTTACCTAGTTTCTAACAAAGTGAGATAGCATTTTAAACTTCTGACTTCTTGGGGTCATTAGAGTTAGGCTGTATTATTTTCTATCCTTTCAGCCCCAACAAAGAAAAATCGAGGAGGGGAGGTGGCAGTGGATTAGATGGAGGGGCAGGGGATGGGAGGAGGGGTTGGAGGTCTTTGGGGAGGGAGAAAAATGGGGAAAGGTCCATTGGCAATGTAAATGAAGATGATATTCAAGAAAGAGAGAGAGAGAAAGAAACAAAGAAAGAATAAAGTAAAGTATGAGGACAAGTCCTAAGGACTTTTACTATTAGTAGACTCCAGGCAATCCTGATCTGAACTTAAAAACTCCTGTACGGGTCTGACTTAGTAGACTTCCAGTCAGATACACCAGAGCTGACCCTGGGTGTACCATCTGTTTGTTTCCTTTAGTACAAGCAGAATCTGTGACTTCTGTCTACAATAGGAAATAACAATGATAGGAATGTGATTAACATTCCGCATTGTTGGGAGGCGTTGTCACCTGGTGTAAGACTTTGTCCTGATGAACTAGAGGAGATTTTTTTGCTAATCTCAAGGAAGCAAATTGTGAAAGGGGCACATTTCAGGGAAAGCCAGTGACCTCTAGAAGTTAACAGGCCCTAAATAAGAGCCATAGGAAACAAGCCTCAGCCTTACAACCACCAGAAGCAAATTCTGTTAAGAGCCATTCAAACCAGTGGATGCTGGGCTTCATAAGGAATGGAGCTGTGGGGCTGAGCATATACATCCGTTGGGAGAGTGTCTGTCTGTCCCATGAGCTCTGGGTTCAATCTCCAACAACACATCAAATTGGACAGGGTGGCACAAGTCTGCAGTCTACTTAGGAGGTAAAAGGAGGGTCGAAAGATCCAGTTATTCATCTGGAGATACGGCTTGACAGTTAAGAGTACTTCCTTAAGCGCGGGCGCGCGCGCACATACACACACACACACAATTTAAAATGCAATAAAACATTTCTTTTAGTTCAATTCAGCTACACTGTAAGTTCAAGGCCAGTTTGAGATACATGAGCTTCTGACTCCAAAGGATTTTTAAAAAGAAGAATATAATTCCTGGGAAACCTTGTCACTTTGTAGCACCCTAAACATAGCACTCAGCAGAAAGCCTTGCCTGGACTTCTGGCCCACAAATAAAGTGAAGTAAGAAATGTATGGTATTTCAAGTGGCTACATTTTGTGCAATTTGATGCATAGCAACAGAAATTTAAAATATTTCCTGATACGTTTTGGATCTACAGTGTTCTGAAAAGACCCATGTAGTAAAGGCTTGGGGCTCCTCATGGTGCTACTAGAAGGTGGGGAAGAACTGTAAAAGGTCGGGCCTAGTGGAGTTTAAGGTCCCTGCGAAGGCCCTTAAGGAAGACTGTTGCTACCAAGCACTTCTTCTATTTCTTGGTCTTCCCACCACTCTGTGGGGAGCAGCTTGCACCACAACCTGCTACCAAAAGGTTCTACTTTGCCATAGGTCCCAAAACAAGTAACATGGATTGAAACTGCTAAAATTGAGAACCAAAGCAAACCTTTTCTGTTTGATTTGATTAACTTGGGTATTTTGTTAGAATAGTGGATGGAAAGTAACACACCTTCCTATACAAAATTCCAGTACCCAACTGTTTTAAAGTATTATTTCCAGACTTGAAGGGAGAAACTGTAGTAATCACTTATTTATCTATTTTTCTCTTTTAAATGTATCTTTCAAAGTAGTGAGTACAACATCACAAACTCATTATAACACTAAAAAAACAATAGAACCAGTGCTGGAAAGATAATTCAGTGTCTAAGAACACTACTCTTCCAGAGGTCCTGACTTCAAGTCTCTGCAACCACATGGTGGCTCACAACCATCTGTAATGGAATCCAATGCTCTCTTCTGGTGTGTCTGAAGACAACTATAATGTACTTATCTCCATAAAACAAATAAATATTCTTAAAACAAAAACAAAAGAACCAAGAATAGATGAGGGTGTGACCAATTGTTCTGGAAAACTGACATTTCTTTCAAAACTAGCGTTCACCTAACATACAATATAGCAATTGCACTCCTAAATATTTAGTACCCCCCTCAAAAGAAGAAATTTAAAATGTATTTCCACTTAAAGTACTATACAAATGTTTCTAACAGCTTTATTTTCAGAGTCCACATCTGCAAACAACCCAAATATTCCTCAAAGTTGGCTAGGTAAATAATATGTGGTACATTTATAGAACAGAACAGAGCTGAACACATAAAAACACAAATTTTGAAATCACATACTAAATACAGAAGTGAGATATAAAAGAGTACTCATTGCATGATTCCTTTTATATAAAATGAAAACAGCCTCTTACAATGGAAAAGTAGATCCGTGGTTTCTGGGAGCTAAGACCAGTTGGGATTAAGGCACAAGGAATCTTCCAAGTAACACATACACATTCTGTTATGATGGTGGTGTGGTTTTGCAGGAATACACAATTTTTAAGTCATTGCATTGTATCTTAAATGGCTGTGGCTTAACTGTATGCAAATGATTTCTCAATGAAGCTGAAAAAGCAGGTAATCTAACTTATAGTACATAACTGAAAAGGTACAGAAGATGCAAAATAAGTCTACTCAGCCCAGGGGTAGCCACTGATACTAGTTTCCTGTGTATATTTCTAGAGATATTTTTACTTAATATATATATCTTAGATCTTTACTTCTCAGTACACTTTTAAATCACTTTTTTAAAAAACTGCATAATGGTCCATTTAAGGATGTGCTGTTATTTACTGAGCCTCAGTCTGTAATATATGCTAGAGTATTTCCATTCTTTTTATGAACAATGAACACAGAATTGCTTGGCTAAAGAGCTGTGCATGTTCTGAGGATACTGTTAAGTCACTCTCCACTGAAGCTATGTCACTGTATACTCCGCCAGCAACATGAGTGTCTGTTGACTCAGCAAGCAATGCCAGTGCTGCAGAAGTTCACAGCCCTCACATCCTCTGTGTAGTTCTTAAGAGTGCCACTGAGTCTCTTTCCACAGTTTTAAGAGTCATTTACATTCATATTTAGTTTTTTCATAAACAACTCATCTCTTTTCAGTTTTTTATAACATTGTTGGTCTTTCTGTTTTATGATAGTTCTTTATGAGCTTGGGTCAGACTCTCTAGGAAACAAAGTTTCGATGCTAACAGTTTATTGAGTGTATGCAATTCCAAGATAGCAGAAGTGAAGGCAAATAAAAGTAAAGCCAAGAGAGGAGGGCAAATCACAAGGTATCACCTCAGCAAGTTGACCAGAGTGTCATGAGCCACAAACTGCTCAGTTAAGTGAATGTCAAAGGTAAGGGAATGTGGAGAAGGAGTTAAGAACAATACACCCCACATATGCCATATTGATACACTGTTTACCTCAGACTGAAGCCACTGGACAAACTGTCGTTGCAGAAAGTACTACCCAGCCCTCCTTTTCATACGTGTAGCAGGCTATAAAGAGTTCCATCGGTATTGACCTCCCCACCACAGTTCTCTCAGTAACTACCCTAGAATTCACTGCCTCTAGCCCAGGACACTCAGCTAGTCCTTCGATTTCTTCATAATTTTTCCTCGCATGAAAAGCCTTTCTGCGCCAAGCAGTGGTGGCGCATGCCTTTAATCCCAGCACTTGGGAGGCAGAGGCAGGCGGATTTCTGAGTTCGAGACCAGCCTGGTCTACAGAGTGAGTTCCAGGACAGCCAGGGCTACACAGAGAAACCCTGTCTCAAAAAACCAAAAAAAGAAAAAGAAAAAAAGAAATAAAAAGAAGAAGAAAAGAAAAGCCTTTCTGCTTTCTGCTTTGTCTGCCTCTTTGAATCTCCACTTCCTTATGAGAATCCCACTGATAAAATGTTTGTGCATTCCTCAAATAATCTGTCTTTTGTTCATTTGATTGTTAGAACCAGAGGAAGATTCTACCTAAGTTCTGACATGGGTAGAGGATGATCAGACCTACCACAGGAGCTGGGGGAGAGAATTTCATTCCAGTCTCTTGTGAACATGTGTTCCACAGGACAATAGCTGCCTTGCCCTTATGAGCTGCATTGCCCTGATCCACCCGTGGGGAAGCCAGATCTCCTATCCAGTGGGAGTCATCAGTGCAGTTGTGCTCCCGGCTCAGCCCTCATCCTAGTGCAGTGCAAATGATGAACTACAGATGCAGTAATGTAGAGTTAGTGTGTATAACTCATTTGTTGTATTCTACGTTTCTGAGCTCTATAAACCTGCTCTTTCCTAGTGGGTCTGATATTTGCAAGGTCTGAGAAATTATGTCTAGGAGAGAATCATGTAATTGGAGATCTAGACTTGATGTTGTGCTGTTGTCCACTTCATAGAAGGCAATAGTGGTCAAGTAATACACAGTTTGAATGTGATTAGTAATATACCCATCTCCTTAGCTTTACCAAAATGTTGTTAATTATGGAGACATCATCCTATCTTGATGTATTATGGTCTAAATTATAGCTTCTATTCCTGGAAAATGTTGTAAAATACAATGTAGCTTTATATGTGCTATTTTTACTTGGCATGGTCTGTGGGACATCCTCAGAGGTATTTCAAGAGGGCTGGAGAGTCCAACAAGACAGGAATGAATACACAAAAGCATGTTTAAAGTAAACCAAACTTCCAAAACAACCTTTGCCCTATGGAATTAACCACTTCCTTAATGGTTGTACATCCACTCAACCACCCTTACCACCAAAGAAGCTCTTACATTCTTCCGGCATAATACCCATACAATTTTAATGGCATTTGACTAATTATGGCCCTTCTTTCCTGGTTGGCATGTAAATGCCATGAGGGCATAGACTGGAAGATACTATGTCTCAGTTTAGTCCTACAGCTTTGAATAGAATCTAAAATAGAAAACTTGCTTAAACTTAAAGCACATTCCTAGATAGTCAAGGTAAAGAGCAACATAATGAATCAACTCAACTGGCCTCCTTTCAAAACCTTACCTGATACACTGTACCTCAAACCCATCATTCTGAACTCTGGGGTCCTCTAGTTCTGGATTCTCCCATTTCTTACATATATGTCTATCCTTTCCACAAGAGAGTGAGCTCTTTGAAAACACAGGCTGTTTTAACCATTGTAAGATACCTGGTGCCTAATACAAATTCAGTAAACATTTGCTGAGCAAAAGAACAAACGAATGAATCAATGAATAAGTGAGTGGATGAAGTGCGTCTACAGTGGCAGACTAAGCAAAAGTGTCTGAAGGTCATAGGAAACAACTAGTGTTTCTGACTGTGTTCAGAAAAGAGAGAGTTCTCTGGGGGTCAGTAGAAATTTAGGTAAGCAGAAAGAGCATGTGCTTTGGAAACCAATGGTTTGAGTTGTGACTCCAAATCTGCCCTTGCTTTGGGCAAGTCCCTTTTCTTTTGTGAGCATCAGTTCCTTGTACTAAAGGCAGAAAACACAGGAGGGAGATAACAACAGGAAGGCCATTTGATGCAGCTGCTGCTGATTACTCACAGTTACTGAGAGTCACTGAGGTAGCAGGTAGAGGCTGGAGCACACGTCATATTTGTAGTTGAATGGCCTTCAAGAAGATAATTCGGACAGAGAATGGAATGATATGGAAACCTTCCAGAAACCATGCTGGCCAGTCGTCCAGTACTGAGTTCCAACTCTGTCAGGCACTCCACATACATTTTTCATTAAATATTTATAACAAACCTTAACATCAGTACTGCCACTCCACTTATCAAAAGAAGGAAACTGAATTTCACAGTTTCTGAGTTCTAAGCTCACCAAACTAGCAAGTGGTTAAAACTATTTCAAAGTCCAGACCATCTGATTTCAGAGCATGCTCCAGGCTTACACACATCTCTTTCTCTGAACAAATGAAAAGTTGGGCATAATGCGGGAATTAAACTAAAGTCCTTTTAACAAGCTAGATAGTGTAAGTTAAGATAGGCTAAGATGCTGAAAAATTACTCAGCTATGTAAGTCTGTTTGTCATCTTCTATGCTTGTCATCTCCTGCTGTTGTAAACACATCTTAGCATTTTCAACAAGAAGCTTGTTCTGAACCAGATGTTCTTCACTGGATGAGAATCCAGTGCTTAGAGGAGTAAGTCTTTACCTGAACCCACCCAATTTGTAGTAGTGGTGGAACACTACCCTCTGAATATAATACCAACTACAGTCTTAATCAGAATAGTTGAGGTGACCCTCAAGATGAGTCCTGTTGACATTCTCTCCAGAAGCGGCTAAGGGTCATAAGAAGGTCACTGAGGTTCCAGCCATTACCTCCTGTATTGCCCCTCCTTGCTTTGTGTATTTCTGTCCTAGTTTTATAAACGTTCAGATGGTGCTTAAGGGACACAGAGAGTGAGATGTTCACTGAAGGACAGAAGTCCATACATCCATGAGGGGGGAAACCATCATCCACACTGGAAGAGAATCTTTAGTGATATGGCTGTTTTGTGGTCACCTACACTCCTGTAAATAACCCATACCTATGCTTTTTTAAAACAATCCAGTAAGTTCTTGGTACACCAAGCTAGACTAGGGAAGAATTGTCCCTTTGCTCTGCCATTGGTGACCTATCTAGAATAAGCAGACATGTGTTCATATCTTCCCATGAAAAAGTCCACAAGTAGAAAGTCATCTGTGTCTTTGGGAAAGCTCTCTTTTAGAGGACTTGGTTAGGCCCGGATAACATATAAACAGAGAAGTCTGCTGGTTTGCCTTTCCCAGCCTCTGACAGATATTTACTGTCTCATACCATACATTCTCAAACACACGAGAAGTGGAGGTGCCCCGGGCACCCCTGGCCAAAGCTTCATCAGCCTCAACTCCTTTCACCCTTTCTCTTAGTGCACAGGCTCATCTTAGTCAGGTTTTTTTTTCCCCCACTACAGCAAAATTTAGAAGCATATTCTAAATTCCTGTGCAGATTCTGCAGCTGTCCTTTACTCTCTCCAGAGGATGCTAAAACTGCTCTGATCAGTACCAGTACCCTGGATTGTGAGGTTACTTGACACAGCAGAGTCTAGCATGGTCAGTTTCAGCCTTGGCATTCAGGAAGAGTGTGGTATTACAGGAGGGACTTCTTTGAAACTGCTCCGTTTGTATACATGCCTCCCCTACAGAGTCTGGCCAAAAGTAAACCTAATTTTCCCTGTGTGTCTCCATCACAGGAGGAGCATACGGTTGGATGCAACTGGCTTCTCTGAAACCCTTTCCAAAGAACACAATCTAGTTACTTAGCAAATATTTACTGAGCAACATGGAAGGAGGAAAAGCATTCCAGTGAGAGGCCAGTGAAAGGCAAGAGATGGAATAAACTAGAGAGGAATAAAACAACGAGGGGGTGTCTGGGGTGCCGTGAGCAAGAAGTAAAATGGAAGGGAAGGGAAAAGGGAACAACTGGGCACAGCTTTGGATGCCTGGGAAAGGACTTGGCATTTACTTCAAAAGGTAAGAGAGACTAAAGAACAAGGGACAGCCATGATCAAAATGATCAGTAAAATTCAGTGGGACCAGGAAAAGAATAGTCATATAAATCAGCCATCAAAAGCTAAATACTTACTTTGCACACAGCAGATGATCAAGGTCTTGCACAGACTGCCTTGTTTAATAAAATTAATACTGCACTTAAGACATAGTGCTAGCCCACATGTTTTAAGTCCTCAGAGCCCTCTCCTAATTTGAGTGTTACTGCATCAATTTGGCAGATGGTGCCTCCACTTAAAAGGTATTGTACTCAAGGTCAGGCAGCTACAGTGGTAGAGCCAGGATTTATGTTCAGGTTGTTCTGACTCTAAAGCTGACGTCTTGTTGTTGTTGTTTTGTTTTTCTTCCAAGTCAAGGCTTCTCTGTGCAGTCCTGGCTAGGAATGACTGTACTGGTCACTCTGTAAACCAGGCTGGCCTCAGACTCACAGAGATCTGCCTGCCTCTGCCTCCCAAGAGCTGGGATTAAAGGCCTGTCGTGATGCTGCCACAACCGCTCAGCCCAAAGCTGACTTTTATGAGGATGTTAGAAAGCAATTGCAAAATTTTGGGGAGCAGTGAAGAACGATGGAAGGAGCAAGAGAGATAGAGAAAAACAGATCCGTAACTAAGTTGCAGATGCATAATTGACATGTTATGACAACTGGTAAAAGTTTAGGTAGAAATAAGGTTAAATATGAGTTAAGATTTTGAATGTGGATAGCTGATAGAAAGATAGACATGCACTAAGACTGGAGAACACAGGGTGCCAGGTAAGTGCTGTGGATGAACAGGAAATGTCTTCCGCAGGCTCATACTTCGGCTGGTATTCCCCAGGGATGCTATTTTGGGATGCCATGGAAGGTATGGCATGGCTGACAGAAATGGGTCAACAGGGATGGGCCTTTGAGGGTTATACCTGACGCCTGGTTCTCTTTCCCTGTATGCTTTCTGGCTAGCACTGATATGAACAGCCTCTGCAACAAGTTTCCTCTGCCATGCCTTCTACCACTCTCTGAACTCTCTAAAACCATAAGTCAAAACTAATCCTTACACTGTTTCTGTCAGGTGTTACAGTCACACTAACTCAAAAGAAGCTAATGCAGAAGGTTAAAGGATTCCAAGTATGTTGAATTTGACATAATGGTGGCAGACATTTGGGGGGAAAAAATCACCTTACTCTTTATTGTCTGTTCCCCATTCATCCACTCCTTATTTATTTAAAAATTTTAAAAATATGATAAAATTTAACAATTTAAATTATTTTAACTAGCAGTTTCTTATTCAGTGTGTAAGGAACTGGGAAGTCATCACTTCATCTCAACAAGGAAAAAAAATCTGAACAAACTGAGATCTCAGCCAATATTCTTAGATTCCCTCAAAGCAAAGGGGCCACAGGGAAAACTGTGCCCGCCCACATCAGAAACGCAGATACAGAGAATCACAACTTAGCTGAGGACTGGAGCACAAGGCTCCCCAGGAGCCAGGGTAAGAAAGCCTAGACTGGCTTAGGGACTTATGGGGAGGGGGAACCAGGAAAGGGGAAATCATTTGGAATGTAAACAAAGAATATAGAAAATTAAAAAAAAAAAAAAAAGCCTAGACTAGAACGGAGGACTTGACAGTGCTCAGTGTATAACCACCTCTGGCAGTGAAGCCTGCAGTGGGTCCCAATCAGTGGGACAGGGTGGGGGAATATTCATTACTTCTAATCCCAAAGACTACAGAGCAGCGTTCTCAACCTGAGAGCTGTGACCCCTTTGAAGGGGTCACCTTTTCATAAGAGTCACCTAAGACCACTGGAAAATACAGGTATTTGCATTATGAGTCATAACAGAAGCAAAATTACAGTTATGAAGTAGCAATGAAAATAATCTTATGGTTGGGGGTCACCACAACATCATGAACGGTCACAGCATTGGGAAGGTGGAGAATCGCCGTTCTAGAGAAAACAATCTGACACTTCTGGGGAAGAACAAACATTCTGAAATGCCAAGGCCAGAGCACTGTAAAGACTGCCCTCAAGGGAACCATTTTCCCAGAGTCTCACCTAATGAAGCTTTTCCAGAGTCTAGTAACAGGGAGAAGAGAAATACACAGCTACAGCACAGCTCCACTCTCGTCCGTGAGAGGTGAGCGGCCGAGACTCAAGCTCTGTGAGCTCATAGCTCCAAGCACCAGATCGATCTATCTGATGTGTTGCTGAGTATTCGCTCCCACTATCTACACGCATGCACACAGAAACAGCCTCTTTCTCAGAGCTGGGAAACTAGAAATTAAATATAGAGTGAGCAGATGAAAAGATTTAGTAAATGTGAGAGCCTGCGTCGGTGAAATTGAAATCAGAAAATAAACATGGAGAAATCAGTGAAATGAAAAGCTGGTTGTTTGAAAAGATCATAAACCTCACACGCTCAGACCAACCTACTACAGAGGATGAACGTTTACGAAAACCCTATGTTTGACCTCATAACTAACTCGAGGAACTAGGAGCTTCCCACTAAAATGAGGAACAAGCCAGGGAATCCTCTCTCCTCGTTCTCTTCCAGCATTTTACTAGAAGTACTAGCTAATGAAATAAAAACAAACAGGAAAACATTAAAACGTATTCATACCAGCAAGAAAAGTGTTCTGTATGACACTAGCAAAAACATATCACCATCCATTTTTGAAATGCATATACAACACCAAAATGAGTCCTGATTTCAACTGCAGACGTACAGTAAGAGTGGTGTGCTACTGTGAGCGTGCTGTGCTCACATCTTGTCTCATTCCTGTGACAGAAATGCCTGCAAGAGCCAGCTGACAAGAAGGGCTTATTTTAGCACGTGGGTCTAGAGGGCTGGAGAAGCAGGTGACAGTACCACCTTACTTTATGGAGGAAGCAGAAAGGTAAAATGCAGTAAGAGCACACCTAAGGTCCCACACCTACTGACATGCTTCTTCTAGTTAGGATTTAGTTCCTAACATTTTTCAGAACCTCCCAAAATGGGTTTCACAGCTTGGGCTAAGCCTTGACATATGAACTTGTGTGGACATTTTACATTCAAATCATAACACTCATCAACTGGAACAAATGTGGCACTCTGGTGGGTCATGGTTGAGGAGACTGCATACGGGAGGGCAGGGGCTTTATGGGAGATCTCCTTGTCCTTGGCCACGGTGAGAATCAGCTTTCTCCTTCTACCATGGGAATTTAAAGGATTAAACCCAGGTTGCCAGGCTTGGCAGCAAGTGTTCTTCCTTGCTAAGCCATCTTGCCTGCTCCTGTTCCATTTTTCTGTGACACAAAAGCAGCTCTGGGAGTGAATGTGGTTTTAAATTTAGTATTATGTTGAATTGATGTTCATGTGTATAATTAGGAGGTTAGTGTATCCATCATAACCACTGCATAGTCATCACTCTGGGATTCCTTCCTGCCTTCTGTTATAGTCTTGTACAGGTTTTTGGTATGCATATAAATTTTCATTGATCCAGGATAGTTACCTGCAAATGTAATTGCTAGGTCATAGTGAATTGTGTGTTTTGTTTAAGAAAAAGTTACCCAATGTTTCTAGTGGCTGGGCTATCTTTGCATTCTCAGTAGCTGTGTGAGGGCTCAGCATGCAAGTGCATTTTGGCATGGTTTAGCATTTCATTTCAGTCATTCTAATATTTGTGTCCTTATCTCATCAAGGTTGTAATCCTTATTTTCCTCATGACTAATGACATTGAATATCTTTGTTGTTCATATACTCTTTAGTAAGCTGCCTGCTTACTTCTGAGTCAGTTTTGATGGGTTTGCTTTCTTATTCTCTAATTTTAAGAATTCTTTACATATTCTTTTTATAAAAGGATGAATCTATTGGTATGTGTATGGCGTGTGCATTTATGTGCACATGTGTAGGCCAGGGAGGGTTTAGAAATCCCTAGAAT
Source organism: Apodemus sylvaticus (assembly GCF_947179515.1). NCBI lineage: Eukaryota > Metazoa > Chordata > Mammalia > Rodentia > Muridae > Apodemus > Apodemus sylvaticus. The sequence goes on from NC_067475.1 coordinate 55,765,719, forward strand.
TGAGGTTTACAAGTGGTTGTAAGTGGCCACTTGGGTGCTGAGAACCAAACTCAGATCCTCTGCAAAAGCCGTGCTCTTATCTTTGGCCTGGTTGGTAGATTTGGGTGTGGGGTTAGCATCAACACAGGCAGAAAATAGCTATTTTCAATCTTCTGTGCATCTGCATCCAGTTTAGGTTGAATGGGTCTTTTAAAGGGCTTCAATTGAAACCACTATAGTGGTTTGAGTAAGAATGGCCCCCATTCATAGGCTCATATATTTGAATGTTTAGCCATTAGGAAGTGGCACCGTTTGAGAAGGACTAGAAAGTGTTGTGGCCTTGTTAGAGTAGGTGTGGGCTTATTGGAGGAAGTGCATTACTGGAGATGGGCTTTCAGTCCAAGCCAGGTCTGGTTCTCTCTCTTCCTGAGGCCTATAGACCAGGTTGTAGCTCTCAGCTTTCCATCAAGTGCCATATGTATGGTCATGCTCCACACCATGATGATGGTGGACTAAACCTCTGAGACTGTAAGCCATCTCCCGATTAAATGCTTTCTTTTATAAGAGTTGCTTTGCTCATGACTTGTCTTCACAGCAATAGTGACTAAGACAACAATGTCAAATTTAGCTATCAATTTAGAGAGCAATCTATTGAGTCTTCAAATCTCCAATATGATATTTTAGACCTTCCATGATTTTTTTCTTTCAATGGTTTATAGTTTTCAGCATCTTGTTCCTGGACTTGCTCTAGGAGCTCTATATGGAAATATTGTATTATTTGCTATTTGAAGTGAAATTACTGTTTTGACTTTCACTCTCCAACTTCAATTGATGGTGTATAAAAATTGATGACAGTTATTCTGCAAACATCTCAAAGATGTTTCCAGGATTCTGAGTTGGTCACATTTGCTGGTCTATGAACTGGATATGGCTTTATGATTTGCTTCTGAATCAAATACAAGATGGAATCGTATAATCTCAGTGGAAACAGACTTTTGTCCTCTCACTGTCATTCTTGCTGATTGTGAAAATAGTCTTCCCAGATGACTAGTGTTTCAGAGACTGATGCAACACATGCTTACATTTTCCTACAGCTTCATTATCGACTTGATCTGTTTTTCTTCTGTTTTGCTGCCACACCCATGTAAAAATCTACAAATCAGGGCAGCCAAGATGACCAAGCAGTTCACAACTGTGAGGAGTTCCAGGCATGACTGTTTCCTTTTTCCCCAGTACAAAATGCACCCTGGCATGTGGCGTGTGCTAATATTCCCAATACTTGAGAGGTGGAAGCAGGAAGATTGCCATGAGCAAGCCTAAAATATAGAAAGAGACCTTGACTCAAAACCTACCTCACAAAAACAAACCAAAACAAAGCCCAAACAAACAAAAAACCACTACAACACAACAGAAAGCCATACAAACTGAGTATCAAGGAACCGCATGACTTGTAATTGGTCCTTCTGGTTAAGGAAAGCAGAAAAAGAGGAAACCTCCACTAGGAAGGCTTGGACACAGTCAGTTGTTCACTCACCCCATAAGAGAGCACTATTGTTTATTCAATGAGAGATTCGTAAACAGGCTAAAGGTCATGTGGAGCTTTTTATTTACCAACAGAGTCAATGCACACTCACTGCAGAAAATTTTAGAATATGGATAAAAGCAAAAATGAGAAACCGAGTGACCTGTAATCTCGTCAGAGGAGATAAGCTCTTGAGTTTTCTCTATATAAACATGCACTTTTATCTTTACTCACAGTAGGCTACACTGTGATGCTTCTTTAAAAGTTAAACATTTTCAGGTAGTAAAATTATCACACATGACATTAATTACTGTTGCCTTTTGTATGGCTGTCCTAAATTTTTAGTCACTTGAATTTTTCTTCTGCTTTTGGGAGTGTGCGAGGGATGATTAATTACACACTTACTGTGGTAGAAAAACCTGATTGAGAAATCAGCTATATCTAGTTTTCTTGGCTGTGGACTCTTCAGAAAGGAATGTTAAGTATTTCCCCCACATCCTCCCAGGAGAGTGGCCAGGACTTCAAGTCTGGTAGGTCAAAGAGGTTAAGAGGTAGCTTTTTAGTTAGGAAGGTGGTTTATCTAGGGCAGTGGCTTCCAGCACTTGGCAGAGGGTCAGTGACCACAGATGTCAGTCACTGAGACCCAGATGGCTCCTCTTCCCCTTCCACGGGTTGGCAAAAGCTGGTATGCAGATTGCTGTGAGGAACTGAAAGGAAGACTTTTCAGTGGCTAGCCACTTGAGCAGGGCATGCATGATGAGTGGATGTAGGAAAACTCTGCTAGTTAAGGCTGAAGTCTACCCTTGACTGGCGAGCCCTCTAGGGCTTGTCGAATATGGAGAACTCCCCTTACTGGTAGGGCTTCTGCTTCTCTGATCTTGTCTGGGGAATTAAAAATCTCTACCCAAGGAATGTCACATAGCCTTAGAGTACAGGATCAACTTCCTTTTTCCTGATAAGAATCTGTTCAGCTAGCACCTGAGATTCCTGAAATGCTTCCCCATGCTAATGAGGCATTTTGGTACCCCAAGCCTTCAACCCATGCCTTTGCCCATGGTCATGGATTTCCTGGATGTTCCTACCTCAGGTCACCCCAAATTATATAAGCTTTGAATCAACCCATGTAAGGTAGATTTGACTCCCTGCAGCTGGTCATTCACTCTAAATACTCACAGGGCTTCTGACCCCAGTAGTTATCCCTGCTGTCACTGTCCTCATGGACTAACATCAGCCAATGATCCCAGAGGGCAGGGGGAGCCATAAGGGGGCAGCCTACCTGGTGAAGTCATTCCCATAGACACAAAAAGACCAGCATCCCATAGGTAGCCACTGGGCAGCCATTAACTGCTTGAGAGCCTCCAAACCAGGACTGGCTGTCCAGTTCTACTTTAACTCACCTGCTTAGGATTTCTGCTTTAGTTTACATTTAGAAAAATCAAATGAGTCATGATGAAGACCCCTTAATAATATTAGACCTCTACCTAACTAAATAACTAAATAACTGTGAACTAGGTTTAGAATCAAATAAACTTCAAGAAAATAAACTGTGGCAACTGTCACAAAGCTATTCCTTGCTATGTCACGCCGTGACGAACACTATAATTTGATATTCATCTATGGTTCCTTATGGTTCACCTCTGATGTCTTCTTGGCCCCTAAGGAGTGGGGTCAGCCAACCATATGGCATAAGCCCCAGTACCAAGGCGCCTGAACTAGGCTAAGGCAGAAATGGCAGGATATTTTGAGTCTGGCCCTAGTTCCCTCTCAAACGTGCTTTATAGCTCAGAGAATGTTTCTTTACCCTCCTAACTTCAATCTTTCCATCGGTAAAGTTCTGCTGACCAAAGGTCTTTGCCACGTGGCAGTATTCAGTCTACCTAAAACCTAGACAGACACATGTCCACAGAAGATAGAAGCAGCTCCTATGTGTTTCAGTTAGACCGGATCTTGTTGACCTGTTCCTAGATAAATCATCAATTTGGCACTTCTACATTTCCACTCTTGCTATTCCTTCCGTCCAGTATGGATATCCCTCACTGCATTTTCAAGTCCAACTCACCCTTTAAGATTCAGCAAAACAACTCCCTTTCCTAAGGCTGCCTCTATTTCTCCCATGGGAATCCATCTTTCTTCTTCACCAGGCATCTAATAGTGGTGGGTAGTCATCTATACATCTAACAGCGGTGGGTAGTCATCTATACATCTAACAGCGGTGGGTAGTCATCTATACATCTAACAGCGGTGGGTAGTCATCTATACATCTAACAGCAGTGGGTAGTCATCTATACATCTAACAGCGGTGGGTAGTCATCTATACATCTAACAGCGGTGGGTAGTCATCTATACATCTAACAGCGATGGGTAGTCATCTATACATATAACAGCAGTGGGTAGTCATCTATACATCTAACAGCGGTGGGTAGTCATCTATACATCTAACAGCGGTGGGTAGTCATCTATATACATCTAACAGCGGTGGGTAGTCATCTATACATTTTGCAAGACCCCTGAAGGCAGAGGCGGTGCTTTATTATCTGCGCACCCCCTCCAGGACTCAGCTCAAAGTTCTGAGAGTTATTATCAGCCAAATGTAGAACTAAAATTGGGACCTAGACTTAGGCTTGGATGCAATTCCAGACTATTTCAGGCCCTGGAATGGGTGGGGCAAAAAGAGGAATGCTGGGACTCGAAGATAAGACTTCTGAACGTGAGTGTGGCCTGGGCTTCAGTACCTGCCCACCAACTCAATACCTCTTTGTCTAGGCCCTGCAAGAACAAGAAGACTCAGGACTCTCTTTAAGTTGACCCTGGGGCCTTCGAGGGACCTCACCCATCCCTTCCCTGTGTCCCTACAAATAAGGCAAAGGCATAAGTAGACCTGCAGAAAATGGTTAGAGGGATTTTGGGAAAAGGCCAGTGTCCAAGCTCCTGGTCTCTGCCTTGAGCTGTGTACTTGCTCTTAGCCCAAAATGTTGTTGACCCTTTGTCGGGACTCTGGAGTGTGGAAGTGGCATGAGCTCATGCTGGAGGCCGGGAGCTCTGTTCTCACCACTGCAGAATGGGACAAATGATGAGGGTGGGGATGCAGGAGGTTAACTCTTCTCCCAGGGAAGAGACCAGGGTGCATTGGTCTGATGGAGCTTGCAATTGTTCAAAAGCTGCACAGGCAGAACCTTTTGTCGTTGTGTGCATGAAGAGGATTATCACCTTCAGAGCAGAGAGGTGTGAAGGCTAACCTTGGCAATTCAGACAGGCATAATGAGAGTTAGGAGGGTGAAATGGTTAATGGTTTGTTGAAAAACAGGGAGAGTCCCTCCTCTAGGGGCCCAGCTGGCTGCAAAGCCAGGAGCAGAGACTCCAAGGGTGATGCAATGGGGCCCGCCCTGCACACCAGAGAGGGTAAGGAAGGCTGACTCCCACCCAGCAGCAGACTCCACACTACCAACAGACAACTACTCTCTCCTCTGGTCCCAAGAAACCAGCCACATGGTGAGTGGGACCTTGCAGGTAGAAAAGACCCTGTTTGCTTGAGCTGTGGGAAATTGCAGCTTCTGCCTATCCTATTCCATCCAACCTCTAAGCCTTTCTAGTCAAGCAAGCTTTCCCATTAGCCCCACCACACATGTTCTGGAGTTTCCTCATCAGGGTAGCTAACTGGCCTAGTCAACCATTTTCTATTCCCTCCCAGGACTACTTTCAGTCTTGGAGAAAGGAACAGGCAGAGGGTGAAGGACTCAGGACTGTGGAGGGCACATACAGTGTCTGACCCTGGCAAGCCTCCTGCTAGCCTACTCACCATCATCCTGGGAGAGAGTATTTCTGGGTAAAAAACCAGAAGTTTCTAGAAAACTCACATGAGCCTCAAGGGTGGGCAAGCATCTCCGAATTCAAGAGTTAGACTGCTGATCTCTTCCCACTTTTGAAACTGACCCAATCTCCTGAGAAATAGTTCTTAGCATGGGGCAGGAGAGACAAGAGAATCTGACCTCTCTGAAAATAAACTGGGGGACCCAGATCTTCTGACAAAGTTCTGATCTTCATCCTAAAGTCTCATGAGGACTGTGGCTGGCTTGTTGTTTGTGGGGTCCCAGCACATCTTCTGTCATAAGTCAAGAATTATTGAAGTGACTTACCAGGCAGAAGCTAAAATCCAAATGCAGTTTCACAATTTCTGCTATTATGGTAAATTCCTCAACACACACACACACACACACAGGTACAGAAAAAAGTACACAAAGAAGCACAGCAAACTTTCAGAACCTAGTCCACAACCAGTGTTTGCAAACCTTGGCTGCCTTTGCAGCCCTAACTTTAAATGGTGGTGGCTTCAGAAACTGAAGAAGTTCATCAGATCATTGCTCCAACCCACCATCAAGGATGTGTCCTGGGGCTGTTGGATCTATAGTGACTAGTCAAGACCCAACTTGAAGCAGAGAAGTGACAATTACCCATGGCTCAGACAGTTTCAGTCTTCCCTATCTGAAAAGCACAATTTGCTTGCAAACAAGTGCTCTGCATGAGCATAGGCCACCAACTCTGGCAGCAGGCTATACTTATTCTTGGAATTTTGGAAGTTAAGGTACAGACAGAATTCCAAATTCTCAACAACAGCTCCTTTAAAACCTCCAATTTTTTTTCTGGGACTTACATCTTAGTAACTTATGTTTGAATAAATTACTTATTGTAACTTTCTCCAAGCTCCCTTGTATGTTATCTGATTGAATTAAGTCATCACACGCTCTAGATGGAGAGCTATATCTTGTTTTGCATGGGGAAAGAGATCCAAAAAGAGCTAAGATCCCCATGGCCAAGTTGGGAGCATAGTCAAGATCTGAGCACTCATCTCCACCCACCCAGAACACACACACACACACACACACACACACACACACACACACACACAGTCAGTCAGCCAGCCATCAGAAATTCTCAAGTCCTCAGCACAGAATCTTAGATGCCCTAAAAGAAGAGGTCCTTAACCCAGTACCTTCAGATAAACTATCACTATTGGCAGGAACAAGGCTCTTTGCCATTTACATTTTGTTCCTTTTCTCTGTGCTCTGACCCAACTTAGTCTGTTTTGCTTGAAAGCCAATCACACCCACTCCTACTCCTCACTCCCAAATACGAAATTCAATTGCAGTGAGTTGGAAATGACTCCAAATGCCCAATAACAGAAACAAAACAAAACAGTTAAACTCTTAAGGTGAATGATGAAATGTCTGAGCAACATAAACAATGGCAAGTATGTAAAGCATCTGCGCATGGTAAGATGTTTATGAAATACTGTAATTTGAACAGAGCAGAACCCACGTGGCCGGCGTTTACCAAACACAGGTGTGCAAATGGGCATCTACAAATTAATAAGAAGCAGAATGAACTGAGAAGTATGGATGAAAGATTTTCTCTTTGTAGGTTTTCCCTATAATGTTCAAATAATAACTAGTAATAACAATTTCCTAATGCATATGGCAAATGTGATTATCTTACTAAGCAGAGAGGGAGCTGTGAAGGGAGGAAGAATTCTTGCTAGAGCTGCTGAAAGGAAAGAACCAGAGTCTGGGTAAGGGGCTGTTCAGAGAGCACAGTGTGAAACAGGAAACAGGATTCTTATATGGTCCTGCCCCTGGTGATCTGGAGTGCTGCACCAAGGGGACCCAACCCATCAAAAAACATGTCAATGGTGCCTCTACGCGCTGTGCAACAACCAGGGCAGAAAGAGGATGAGGGCTTTCCTCTTTCTAATACTGCCCACAGTTCACATCACCACAATTATAGGGCCATGTCTTAGTTAGGGTTTCTATTGCTGTGAAGAGACTCCATGACCAAGGCAACTCTTATAAAGGACAGCATATAGTTGGGGCTGGCTTACAGGTTCAGAGGTTCAGCCCATCATCATGAAGGCGGGAAGCATGGCAGTGTCCAGGCAGGCATGGTGTAGGAGGAGCTGAGAGTTCTACTGCATCCAAGGGAAGACTAATTCTTCTGCAGGGTGTGTGGCTTCAAAGCAAGGACACACTGCCTCCAACAAGGCCACACCTCCTAACAGTACCACTCCCTATGGGCCAAGCATATTCAAACCACCACAGGCCCTTAAAATGAGGCCTGTTGACAAGAAGAAAAAAGCCTACAAAACAAATACAGTTTTTCTTAGGTAAGGTGCCAGGCTAGATGGAGAACAGAGGCACAAACAAGGCTTCCCTAAGACTCAGGAACAGCACTCTCCACAAACACATTAAAGTCAACATGTTTCAAGCTGATCCCATATCTCATCAGCCTCTCTATGAAGGCTGGTTTTTTTCCTCCTTTGTTCTCCTAATTGGTGATTACCAGTAGTACCCACCATGGTGCAACAGGCTGTACTGATCTGCTCTAGCTTCAGCCTTTACTTTGTGCTACTGTACCTTTAAACACGCTAAAATAGTGACAGTTCCCACAGCACTTACCAAACACAGGTTTGTAATTGTCCTGCCTTTTGTAAGACTGGGACTCATTCTGGATTCTGTTCTCAACCTTGGCCAACTGTTTACTATCAAGACAGCACATGTTGCATCTCTGTCTGTGAAGCCCCTTCTGTTCATCCACAGAACCCGAGAACCTGTACCCAGCTAGAAGCCAGTGCTTTGTCTAATTAGTCTCTCAAGCCACATCTAGCACTGTTCCTAGTATATCTCAAGCATTCAATATGTGGTGGAACTCAACCCTAGTACACCCTATGTTCTGAGAACTATATCACTGGGAACACTGCGAACACCACATAGCACATCTTTGTGGATTGTAGGTCATGTAGCCTGGTATCCAATGTATATAGTACATCCATTGCATCTGGTTATACAGCATATACTGCAGGTGGCTATAGTACCATGGTAATACTGTATAAACTTAAATGTATCAAAAGTATGTTTACATGAGCATCACCATGAACCTTTGAGGAATGGGTAGTGCTAAAACACTACGAAAGTTTTGTCACATGATTATAGGAATATTTTGATATAATTAAAAATCTTTGGTTTTTTGTTTGTTTGTTTGGTTGGTTGGTTTTTTGGTCTTGGTTTGCTTTCTATTGTAATAAAGAACATGACCAAAAAATAATTTGCAGAGGAAAAGATTTTAGCCTACATGTCCTGGTTGCAGGCCATTATAAAGCAACTCAAGGCAGAACCCTTATGAAACATATAAATCATTACAAAGCAACCTAGAGGCAGGAACCGAAGCGCCGGCTGTGGAGCTGTTCCTTCCTGTCACGCTCCGCTGGCGTTCTTCTGTCACCCAGGATCACCTGCTTAGTTATGCAGCTGCCTGCACTGGGCTACCCCCCCCCACATCAGTCAAAAAATTGCTCCCACAGACATGTCTACAGTTTGTCTGATGGAAGCATTTGCTCAGTTGAGGTTCCACGCCCAGATAACGCCAGATTGTGTCAAGTTGACATAAATCTAACTAGGAAACTTTTAGTGTCATTATCTTTGTTGAGACAGGGTCTCACTACATATCCCAGGCTAGTCTCAAACTGACACTGTAGCTCAGACTGGTCTTAAAGTGTTGGTGATCCTCCTGCCTCAGTCTCCTGATTATTAGGACTACAGGTGTGTGTTCCCATGTGTCTCCATCATAATCCCATGGAACCACTGCTGTATAACTGATCTGGCATTGGCCAAATCATCATGCACTGTATGACTTTGTTTCATAAATAAAGAATAAAATTAATTTTGGGGTAGACTAAGTAAGTATATTTGACTAATCACAGCAAAGCCATGTGAGACACTGCGACACTATTATACTTTTAGTCTTGTTATCTTCTGATTTACCTTTGTCCTCAGCCATTCCTTTCTAGGGCAGGATTCTCTCTGATCTCCAGAACTCTGGAAAACTTTCTACCAGCACATACAACAAGTAGCATTAGATCTCTCCTTTTCACAAACACTGGCCCAGGGGTTCTCTAGTCTGGGTGCCTTTGTAGTGTCCTGAGGAGTTAGTTAGCTTGCTTTCTGGTAGAAGTAGTGTCAGATGAGAGAACAGGTAAAGACAAGCCATTTCTTGGCATCCAGAAGTGGCAGTTTCCAGTTGGACCACATGAAGCTTGGGATTGGGCATGAGGTAGGCAGCATGCAGTGCTCCTCACTGATGGTATGCTGCCTCACTCCTGGCTGGGTAAGCACTTTGATTTCCAGCCTCCACCTGGGGAACATGGTGACCACCATGGCCTTCTACAGTGGATGGTTTTCAGCAATGCCATGACCTTGGGCTGGATTCCATCACAGAGGCCTACTGCCTCTCTAGCATCACAGGGGTACCCTTTCCACCTTTAGACTAGCATCCTTGTCCATCTCCCCTAAGAGCAAATCATCAGCCTCCTGTCCAGTAAAGCACACTGGTAAGAAGAATCACTTGCTGGTCTCTATCAACCTAAGCCACTCAATAAAGTTGTATTCCCTCTAGGTCTGGTCCTGTGAACCATCCTCTGTCTCCTGACTCTGAAAGAGTATAAGAGATGTACTCTTCAATCTCCAGGAAGCTCACAGCCTGGAGGCTAAAATGCACAGAGAAAGTACAAAGCATCTGGAGAAAAATTGTTTTAAAAAAAAATCAAATCCAAAATATAGATATGCTAGTGCTTGTTAAAAAATAATTTGTCTCAAGACACATTTTTTTAAATTCAGGAGACTAAGAGTCTCTTCGCTGATTCTTAAGACGCAGCTGAATTGAATTTTTGGGTTCCAATAACAGCTTAGACAAAATCAAACAGATGAGAGCTCCTGGGTGGGCCAGCTGTGGTTCCCGGCCCCAGCTCTGAGGAGAAGGGGCCTGCCTGGCCCTGTGTGGATGAGGTTAGTGCTCTAGTTTCATCTCTCGGCCCCTGTGGCCACAGAATTCCCAAGGAGAGAAGTCTGACGGCTCCAAACAGCGGGCACACAAGAGAATGCTAACACCTTCAGACATAGTGATCCTTCTAGGTACTCCGACAGCCCTTCTCAAACATACATGGGCTTCTCACAGGAAGAATTCAGTGGTTTCAGAAATAACTATTTCATACCTTCCCCAACCTTGAGCTTAGATCAATATTGGGGTAGGGGTAGTGTATTTTGAGACCACTTTTTTCTTGATAAAGTTGAGTCTTTAAAACCTGGTAAGGTCAGGAATGGTGGCACAGGATAAGAGATCAAGGCCAGCCTGGGTCATTAGTGAGACCCTATCATAAACAACCCACAACCCAGTGAGGTGCTGGATATAAAAGATGCATTTAGAGAGGAGTTTAGCGGAAAGGTTCTCAGGAAGATTTACTCTTAGCACAGTGGAGAAGAATCTGTCTTCTCAGAGTCTACCCAAGAGAGAAGAGTGAAGCAAAGGAATGAAAAAAGGAGTCACAGGAGACAGCTAGATGTAGCATGTACTAGAGAGCTTTGAGGGAGATTGTGGTCATTGAGAAATCCCAATGGTGAGATGACTGAAATCTCTTTTCAGAACATTTCAGAAATGTAATTAAAAACTGTTCGCTATGTGATGTAACCTCTTCCCTCTGAGCAACAAACCTTCATTAAAAGTTCTGCTACATGTTATAGCCTCATTTTTGTGGTTTAGGAGTGAGAGTTGGAAAGAGAAGGGGCTGATGTGACTGCAAGAGCTAAAGAAACAGTCCTAAGACTGGAATAGTGAATAAAATTTCAGATGAGGCAGCAAACTAGAGCCAGAGATGATCATGAAAACCTAAGTCCCCTCAGTAATTCACAGAAATCCTGGGGACAACATTGTACTTTCCACAGGACATAAGAATTGGAGCCAATGTCATTTGAATGACTTTCAAAGGATAAGATACTTCAGTTGACCCCAGCTTACAAATAGGCTTTCCCTTCCCAAAAGGATGAGTTCTTGGAAAACATAAATATGCCACATGCACCTCTACCATCCCAGGGCCTTTAGACGGGGACTGTACACAGTAGAATCCAGAAACTGTGTGAGTCCAACTGAACACCCTGCACTTGTACACTCACTGCAAGTGGAGCTGGCAGGGAGGGACTATAGCCTAGAGAGAGCATGGAGCAGGAGGACTAATTTGGCCGGGGCTTTTTCTCAATCTGCCCTGTTCTCTGCCCTCTGACCCACCCATCAACCTTATCTTAATGACCTCTACGCATCAGCCCAGCAGCCTGAAGGTCTTGTAAACAGACAAGGCCCAGGAGGAGATGGTGATGGAGGTCATAAAAGGTTGTGTAGAAACCGGACTGCTCTCAGCTTGTTCTGCCCCCCTGCGAAGAGAAAAAGCAAACACTATCCCCTGGAAATGGGCTTCTGGTCCAAAGGGCCCAGGGTGTGGGCCGAGAGGGTGTAGGCTGTCTCTAACACTGAATTTTCCCAAGAAGGGCCGTAAAATGTGTCGGGTGGGACTCTGGCCTATGCTCCCAAGCATCGCTCTTGATATACCATCTTCCCGATCCCTGACGCCCTGCCACCTCCCCATCCTGAGGTCTCCTAGGGAAGACCCTTAGTCTTGTGGCATCTTTATAGGACCCACAGACGACTCAATAGGGCTGATGGCACCACCTGGCGGCAGACAAGGTGCAATTACTCACCCTGGGAGCAGGAAAGGAGGGGAGGTTCCTGCAAGCCGGCCCAGTCTGGTGGCGTCAGCAGAGCGCGCCATTTCTCCCCGCCCCTCTCCCCACCCTCCTCGGGGCTGCCAGTACTTGACGTGGCGTCTCCGCCCTCTACCCTTACTTTGCGTGCGTGCTTGCGTGTGGCGGAGGTGGCTGCGCGGGCAGGTCGGAGCTGCGTGCTGTTGCTTCTGGTTCTTCCGTGGCTGCCGTCGCTGTCCGGCAGTCTTGGGTTGCGGAGCCGACGAGGCGCGCGGGTCACAACCCTTCGGAAGCCCAAGCAGCTCGGCGCGGGGCCTGGCGGGAAGGCGGGCGAGCGCGTGGCCGAGGGCGCCGCGCGGACGGGCGGGCGCCCGTGAGGGAAAGAGGCGGGGGCGGCGGGTTAGCCGCGGGCCGGGCCGGCCGGGGGATGTCGATGCCTGACGCGATGCCACTGCCCGGTGTCGGGGAGGAGCTGAAACAGGCCAAGGAGATCGAGGACGCCGAGAAGTACTCCTTCATGGCCACGGTCACCAAGGCTCCCAAGAAGGTGCGGGGCTCTGGGTGGCGGCGAGGGCCCTCGCGGAAGGGGCGCGAGCAAGCCCCGGGCCCGGACTCGGGTAGTTCGGGACTTCGGGCTAGGGTTTGGGGTGCTCAGGACCACTGACACGATGTAGGGGGTGGCCGGTGAGCGGCGATGGGGCCTATCTGGAGCCAAAGAGGCCGCTCTGACCTCGCTTTTCTTTGTCCCTCGGCCGGAGTCCTCCTGGATCTTTCTGAAGCCCGACAGGGCCAGGCCTTAAATTCGCGACTGACTTTTCCTGGATGGAGGGCCTTGAAGACGAGATTGGGAGGGGGTGAACGACTCAGCTGACCCCTGTGACCTGTCCAGGGGATGAGGGTGTGCAGGAAATTTCCCCTCAGGTGAGTAGGGGAAATCAGGCAGTGCTTTTCCAAGACATCTTTTGGGGAGAATTGGCCGTTTGACCAACAACTGCGTGATAGCTTAGAGGCAAGAGGAAAGAACTGTATGAACTGGTTTATGCAGCTGAAGGGCCTAAAAGCAACAAGAGATTGAAAGGCAAAATGATAATCGCCTTCCACTTGCTAGGAAGTATGTGAGAAAGGAAAATTTAGAGGTTGGTGACAGTAGACACTGTCATGGATGCAGGTTGATCCCAGTCATATGAATAGATCACTTAGACATCCCTCTAGAAAGAAGCTTGGGTGGGTTGGAGAGGTGGGTGGGAAGAAATGATTGCTCATTCTTTACTGCACTTACAAGTTCAGCCTATTGTGCTTGGGGGTTGAGCTCAAAGGACATCCTTCTATTGCTCTTAGAAAAGGTGATCTATGGAGGGCTGAGTCCATCTAGTTCTCTCAGTGGTGGGGTCGGGATCCACAGTGCTTTCTGTCGAACGTTTTCTGACCTTCCTCTCACCTGGTACCCAATTAGCAGTAGACCAAAGAACCGTTGCAAAGAGGTGACCTTTCTGAAACAGTTTCCTCTTGTAAAAAGTCATTTCAAAATTAATCCTGCCTACAGTATTTGTAGGGTTCAAGGATGGGAAAAATTCAGCCGAGCAAGGTTTGCAGAGATAAGTTAATCCCCAAGGTTCCTGTGCCTGAACTAGTTAGGCTGCTCCCAGTGCCTGAGAGGGCTTTATTTATTTTCCTCCAGGAAACTAATTGACTGATCTCGGAAAAAAAGAAGCCATCGTTGTGTGCTTTAGCTCTGTTTTCTCCCAAAATCGAGATTGTTACCAATACCACCTTTAAAAGATTTCTAGAAGGTCCCTTGATCCTAAGGGATCCAGTTGACCTCATTTTCAGTGCTCTCATTCCCCTGGCTGCCTTGTTGGCGAAGTGACCTTTTGCAATCTGTACTATTTGAATACAGAGTTAGAGTTCTTTCAAGCAATGCTTATGTGTAGTGCCTCAGATAAGTTAAGAGAAAGAGTTGGAAACCCCAATAGCCTGATCCCCCTGACGCTTATCTCTTGCCATAAGCCCACCTTCTTTTGTCTAGGTACTCCAAAGAGTATGGTCATTTTTATTGTTCCTTTTTTTTTCTTCTTTCTTTGTAACTATATTCTTGCAAGTCAAGATGATAAGCCAAAATACATGGCAAAACTCCTAGAGGCAAGGACTCTTGTTTACCGTCGTATCTATGGAGCCTGCCTCTGTACCTTGCATGTAGTACTCAATTGTTAATTGCCAATCTGGCTAACCAGTAACTGAGATGCTCAATGCCAGCAGCAGTCAATATCCCTTTTCTTTTCCTCTTTCTGAGAGGAATCTCACAAATGAGTATTATTGTGAAGCCAAGTACTACTGACTTTAGAGACTCATTCTGTTAGCTAAAATAAACAAGTCTCTGCCAGGAGTGTGGGAAGACCCTGTTGTAATTTTCCATTTGCTGGTATGTGTGTCCTTGTGTTATTAATCTTGTTCTTTGAGCTTTATTGTGTGGTATGTACGTTGTACTTGCATTAAAATTCATTATGATGACTAATTACCTTCCCTTAATGATGGTGATAAGCATTTATTTAGTTAATGGACCAGTTAAGGACTAGTCAAGGTCATGTAGTAAATTCTGGGTAATCTGGTTTTGCTTTTTTTTATTCCCTCAGAATTTCAGCTCCTAGACATGACTTAGGTCAATTTTGTACCTCTTCCATGTGATGATAATGTGATGAAGTAGGGAAGGTGCAGGTGACATGGCACTGAATAGTGTGAGGAAAAGGGCTCTTTAAAATGATGTAGTCCCAGGATCCCAGCTTGACTCTAAACCAGGTCATCTTTGGATCATTCCCATTCCTGAGCTCCCTCTGGAATTGACATTCCTGGGGTCGTAGGTGACTTTAGTGCTTCTCAATCAGGTCAGCTTCTAGTATGCTTTTCTTGCCAGTTTTTAATTATTGTTTGCTGTGTTTGAGGTACAGTATATTATATGCCCATTCAAGCAAAAGCATATTCTCTAGCTGTAATGATATCCAATTTTGTGTTCTTGGATGTCTACTCCAGTGCTATGGATATTACAGGGCTTGTTGGTTTGATTCAAGACTTGAATATTTGGCAGTCAAGAAGCCAACTATTAATTGGTATCCCCCTAAGTGAATAACTCATGTGCCTCAGTTTCTGCATTTGCCTAATAAATGTCTGTTGTTTGGAACAAGTGACACTAGAGAGAGTCTGACCTCTCCTTCTATCGTGTGGGCCCAGGGGATCACACTCAGGTAGTCAGGCGTGGCAGCAGATGTCTTTACCTGCTGAGCATCTTGCTGGTCCTGTCCCCTCTTTTCAGTAAGCGTTTGTTGTGACTTGTAGGTAGTCTAAATGCCATATACTGGGAAGATAAAACTTAAGAAATAATGGGAAAGTATTGTTAACCTTGAAGGCTAAGATAATTAGTGATACAGATTATCATAAGCAACTCCATAAAACATCCTAACATCCAGAAGAACATGAACAGAATAGTCTTGTCTCTAAGTAGACATGAGGAAATGATGGAAGACATTGTTTTCCTGACCCAGAATTATAAAGGCTGTTTTCATGGGACCACATTGATTGCTGTGGTATAACTTACATGTTAACGCTTATTCACAACTTTTAAGTGGTTTCAGGCAGTATGGTCAGGAAAGCTTGAAGTGAGAAGGACTCCTTTAGTAGTAAGGAGAAGTGTACATTGTACCACAACTGAAGGAGAACCCTGTTTAATGTTGGTAGTTATTTAAAACAAATCCAATATATTTTGTGGTGCAGACAGTATCTGTCTTTAGAACTTCAGAAATTGACATTGTGTCAGAATGTTGGGTTTCCATAAATAAACCCCAATCTCTAATTTATTGACAAAATCTCCTTTGATGGACATGTTTCTCTAAATATCTCTCAGAATATTACCCTTTCTGTGAATTTCTGACATCTGAGGAGGAAGGACACAGGGTTCTGCCGAATTCCATGTCAGATGTTTAGCCTAGGTTCTGTAGAGTCCTTTTACTGCTTAGTTGCCATTTAATCAAATCGTTAATGTTATCTTGAAGATGTAGAAGTTTATTTTGAATTTTTAAAATGTAAACCCTCATCAATGTTTCTAAGTCTAGAAGAGGTAACTACAGAGGGTGTGTAGAAGGCAGAGAATTAGAACCGTCTCACTTTGGCCTGTCTGAGGAAATGCCTTTGGGAGTTGCTGCATTAGAGACTGTGCATAATGGTTCTTAATCTTTTGAGCCTTAATCTTTGAAGAATTTCATGAAATCATAGTTTCTGTCCTTAGGAAACTTCAGAGGAGCACAAAAATACATATTTATTTCTAGAGGGTTTAATAGGGCTGCCAGGGGCTCATCCATAGATCCTGACTTTAAAATCTTGCTTTAAGTAGACAGGCTTCTAAGCATAGTATCTCTTTTCTTTACAGATCTAGACTCTGCTTTAAAAATAAATCTATTTCTAGCTTACACTTTGTTTTTGTGGTTTGGAATAAAGCTGGGCTGGTATGGTTGCCTTCCTCTTTGGGTCTCATTGTTGCCTTGACAGTATAACTCAGAAACTTTTATATACAGAAACCAGATTTTGAGCAACTCTGGGTAAGTACTTTCTCAGATCTACTTCTCTTCATAAGAAACTGTATTTTTCAAACTATTTTTAATAATGAGCTGATAAAATATGAATTTTATCATTTGATTTCTTTAGATAGAGCTTATTGAAGTCAAGGACTGTTTCAAACATATAAGGTCTGACACACAGTACTGTTGATGAATGTTTATTGAATCAAATACTGTGAAGTGATTGTCCCCAGGAGAAAAAGTAAGTTCGACTCATGTAGTGACTGACTTGCTTTCCTTTTTATTGCCAGAGCTGTTTTTATGCGCTTATACCTCCCTTATGGATGGATAAGGCAGTAACTAGGGACTGTAGGAGAGAACGTAATGAGAGTTTCCACTCATTTAGTAGATCTCTTTCTAATACAGGAAGTGGAGGGTAAGGGAAGAGAAAGAATATATACCACATGGCCTCCTCATTAGCTTAATAGTATGGAGACATAAAACAGTCAGCTTAGAGCTATCCGTACATGTAATGAGGGATGCAATTTGAAATTCTCACCATTGGAGCAAACATTTTAATTTAAGCACTGGGCACCCTCTGCTCAAAGTTGAAACTGGTATCTTGGATTTAAGAAACCCTGTCCCCAGGGAGTTGCAAGTTTGAGGACTAATGAAAAGTTGAACAGTGGGATTTGGAATGTGTGTTAGGTCTCTGACAATATTAGCAGCCTTGCTAGCAGTCCTGAGCAATTTCCCATCCTTCATACTGTATAATGCTGGGTGTCCATTCAGCTGAACCAACAGCTCAACTTGACATCCGAAATAGTCTGCTGTGCACTTGTCCTTGAAACACACCTTTAGAATTACAGTCTTCTGGGAATGGGCCAGTGCTGTCCTAATCATAAGCTCCTAGTTGGCACTAAATTTTGTGATGTTTACATAAAATATGTGACTTTGGCAAGATTTGGGGGAAAGGGAGACTTTCAAAATTCCCTGTTTTGGAAAGTGAAATAAATGCTTTATAGAGATGGTAGATACATGCAGTTACTCTGGTAACAGATTCAGTTTCCTGTTCATGCCGGTGGTTCCAGCTTCTAATTCAGAACTTGAGTTTTTAGTGCCAGCATCAGTACCAGACTTCTTAGCAAGCAAGGCAGGAAGATTCCCAGTGTTGGCTTGTTATGAAGAGAGTGACCCAGCTGGCTTGTGCTGGACTTGATGAATTGTGAATCTTAATTACACTGATCAATACCGTGGCCTTGGTAACAGCCTTGTAGCTGCTGTAGAATCTGTTTGCTTCAGGGTTGTAACAGAACAGAGACTAAGTTGATTGGGGACATCATGTTCTCACTGTAATAAGCTGCAGGCTAGATCCAAGGAGAAACAAATCCTTCAGGGGCTGACCTCACTGCACCCCTCCTGCAGGGGCTGACCTCACTGCACCCTCCCCCCCTGCAGGGGCTGACCTCACTGCACTCCCCCCCTACAGGGGCTGACCTCACTGCACCCCTCTCCAATATTTCCCAGGAGGAAGCATTGCTCTGGAGGTGCTTTCTGTTCTTATTTGCCATTTGGGAGTAAATCAAGGTTGACAAAGACTTGGTTCTTAGCTCAAGTGGGGTAAAGGATGCTTCCAGGTTCTAAAGGGCACATGGAAAACATTTGTATTGAGAAGTCACCTGTCTGCTGGTTTGTAATTGGGAATGGGTGATTGATGAAACTAATCTTAGCCCTTGCATTCAGGAATTAGAACCTTTCCTATTTGGGGAATATGGGATTCATAATTATGCACATTCTTTTCTGATTCCATAGAGCGGGGATTAGCTGAAAGCTGGGCATGATTGGAATGAGAGCATATTGCCAGTTTTTACCAAATTTGAACTAAACCATGTTTAAAAATAAATAAACAAAAAAGGTTCCATCTTGTTTAGATAGCCTCTCATGTTCTCTTAACCCTTTCTGGATCCACCATATGCATGGTCTATAGTAACAATATAGTTGGTATTAAAAGTACCTTCTCTACTTCCTTCCCTTGGTTTAATTTAGAGCAAAGCATATTTAACCCATTTATTTCCTGCATTTTTTTTTTTTTTTGAGATGCTTCGTCAAAAGCCTGGCAAACTTCGTGTCATTGTTTGCTTTTTCAGGTCCTCCTTAGATTGCTTGTTAAATCAGTACCTTTCGTGAGGTTGGAGTGTGAAAGATAGTTGTCACAAAGGGAATATTTTTTCAGAATATTTATTATCTGGGCTCTAAATTGAACATACTTATTCACAATAGGAGAGGACCTGAAGGTAGGGTAGCTGGTGGCAAATAGGTTGGCATTTTGAATGACCAAGCTGCCGAAAATTATTTTGAAATTAGATATTGGGGTAGGAGTACAGCCACTATGTAAGTCACCTATTTCCCAAGGAAGAAATCTTCCACCCCATGTGAGAGATCAGAGAAATTACCTACCACTACTTTTCTCACATACTTAGAGGAAGTCTGGAACAGACGTCATGCAGCCTGTCTAGTCAAGTTTGAGTAACTCCTGTCATAGGACCTGTGCTAGACATAACTACAGATAGGTCCTATAGACCTTAGGTTCCCGTGAGATTATTACTGTCATTTCAATTACTACAGGCTCCCTTACCTATTGGAGCACTCTTAGAGCTGCGTTCATATTCCAAAGACAGAAAAAGAAAAAAGAACCCCCACCCCCAGCAGTAAATAATACTGTCTAAATAGAAGGGAAATTGTTAACCTGAAGCCTGTCCTTGGACCCAGGCTGCCTTAAGCACCTGGAATGATTGCTTATCTAGAAGTAAGGATGTGTTCGGGTCAAAGAAAGCCCTGAGCTGTGTTCTTTGGACTTTATCTCCTAAATAGTCTTTATCAAAACAGGAAGGCCATTTAGAGTACTGGAGGGTATCTATAGAAAAAATAGGGAACCCCAGGCCACTCTTAGCCAGTACCGTTTCTTGAGCCTAAATTCTTTTTTGAAATGCTAAGTATAATTCTAATACATTGTACTTACCCTTACTTATAGTTTCTGGATGGTCAAGTCAGGATATGAGAGTTTAAACTTGTTTCCTTATATTATAAACTCTTAGACTGAAAATAATAGTATTTTAAAGATTTTAAGAACTGGGAAGGGGTATAACATTTGAAATGTAAATGAAGAATATATTCAATAAAAAAATCTTTTTTGTTTGTTTGTTTGTTTGTTTTTTGGATTTTTTTTTTTTTTCGAGAAAGGGTTTCTCTGTATAGCCCTGGCTATCCTGGAACTCACTCTGTAGACCAGGCTGGCCTCGAACTCAGAAATCCGCCTGCCTCTGCCTCCCAGAGTGCTGGGATTACAGGCGTGTGCCTCCACCGCCCAGCTTAAAAAAATCTTTTAAAAAAAGATTTCGAGAAACATTTTGGTAAAATTCTGACTTTAGAAGAAACACACAGATTGGCCTAGTTAATTATTGAAGAGTTAGAGATTTAACTAAAGCCAGTGTTATATGGCTCTGGTGTTTGATGTGAAAGAATAGTCAGGCTCCCCTCAGGGTGAGTGCTACAGGAGCAAGGGTGATACTGAAGAACTCAGTAGGCGGATGTGTCCAGCTGAGGCTGGATCCTAAGCTGGCCTCAGGATCACCACAGCCCAAATGTTCCTTTACTTGAAGGACATTCTTAGAGGATTATTATTTAAGGTTTTGAGAACTTTCCATGCCCATACTGAAAGACTGCCAAATAAGGGGTATTTTAAGAGTATTCCAAGCTAACTTTGTGTAGAGACTTAGGTCCCATTAATAGAACCCCATCCCTCCCCAGAGAAGCTAGGAGGCTCTACCTGGTTCCAGTTCTAACTGCTTTCTTGTGGGAAAACCAGGAGCCTGTTGTTAGCATAAGGATATTTCATGGTTTGCCTAGTGATGCATTAAAACTGAGGGGATATAATCATATACAGTTAGCTTTACTTACTGGCTGGAGTGGTGGCTCAGCAGTTATGAGCATTCATTCCCTGCTTTTCCAGAGGACTGGAGTCTCATTCCCAGTGCCTGAGTCAGGCAGCTCACAGATGCCAGTGACTCTGGCTCCAAGGGATCCAAGGCCCACATCTGTTCAGACACAGAAAAATAAATATAAATATTTTTAAATGATCAAAGGAACTTTAAACCTCACTTCCTGGGACTTTTAAAATCTATTTTACAGTTTTATTCAGTCTGTAACCTAATACTCCAGTTTTTATTTTTCTTCATTAATTTTTTTCAGCTCTTTAATATAATGGGCAAAATTAAATGTACTCGAAGGGTACATTGTTGTACTGTGCTATTTATACACAGTCAAGAGATGACTGTGATCAAGCCAGCTAACAGAACCATTTCCTCAGTTATCTTTTGTGAAAAGTTCAGCACACTGCTAGCTAGCCACAGTGTTGCTGAAAGTTCGTCCTAGCAACTTTCTAAAAAGTACGCCCCCTGGAGAAGCAGTTCTCAACTTGTGGGTCCAACAACCCTTTTATAGGGGTCACCTAAGACCATCCTGCATATCAGATGTTTGCATTAAGATTTTTAACAGTAGCAAAATTACAGTTATAATGTAGCAATGAAAATAATTTTATGGTTGGAGGGCACCACAACCTGAGGTGGTTGAGTGGACTGTCCCTTGAAACAACAGGGGACTGCTTTCCCCAACTAGTTCTAAAAGAAGAAATGCTACTGAGCTTGTGGCTTGTTTGGGATTTTTGTTTTGAGTTTTTGCTCTTTCTCATTTCAGTGTCAAGTTGCCTTAAACAAATCATGTAACCTGAAGTGCTACCCCATCTTGTTTTTGTATCTGTGGGCGTGCAGCCCTTAGATAATATTAGTTTTTGAAAATAACAAATTGTTTTGTAAACCAAAAGTCATTAATTTGAGACAGACAATATAAAAGTCAAGGAAATCTGGGTATTTAGAATCTTATTGCTTATTAAATTTTATTTCTTTGTATGTATGTGGGTAGGTGTGCATGCAGAAGTCAGGACGGCTTTCAGGAGTTGGTTCTCTCTACCGTATTTGTCCCAGGATTGAACTCTGCTCTGTCAGACTTGGTAGCATTCACCATTTCCCACTGAGCCATTTCGCCAGCCTGATATTAATGATTTAATTGTTTAATGTACTAGTACATGTTGCTTTTAAACTTCTTTTCTCATCAACTTTAAGTAAAAATTCTAATCTAGTACTCCCTGTGTTGTGAGGGTTGTTCTTTGTATATCAGGAGATTTTTAAAAATTAAAAATTGCTTAGATTACGGATATCCTTGTAGTGTTACTTGTTGAGAAAATAGCTCTTCTTAAGCAAAATTTAATGTTTATTATGATTTGCAGTGCAGTATTAGCAAGAAAACTTGATCTTTGTGCTCCTGTACACACCACTGATTAGAAAACAATAGAAGGCAGGGCTCAGGAAAACCCAAACTTGCATATGCTGGTCGGAAGGAAGGTGGGTGGCATATTACACCTCTGATGTAACATGTCCCTTCTTGGCTTCCTTGCTTCTTACAAGCTACATAAAGTAGTAGTTTCATAATAAGTTTTCTATGTAAACTTGAAATATAAAAATTAAAATCAGATGAAGCTGATCAGTAGGTGTGTTTCACTTTATCCTTTCAAATTGAAAACATGTAACCCAGCAATAGGATACATTGTCAAAGGTCCCATTGGCTCCTTTGGAAATAATTGCGGTTGCTCCATAGTTACTAGTTAACTAGTTAACCTGGGCTCCTCAAAGTCAGGTTTATTTTATTATGTTTTGACAGCTTGAGCCTATAAGCTTATGAGAAGCAGCTAATGGATGACAACTTTAAAAAAAATAAATAAATAAAAGGTCCTATCTGGTTAGCCCAGGACTCAAAACATCAGTTCTCATTGACTTGACAGCCACATATTGGTAGCTGCTTATAGTTTTGCCATTTAAACACTAGTTGGCAGACTCTTATTTTTCATCTCCAGTTAGACATAGTCTAGCCTTCCCAAATGCTCAGCTGACTCAGCATGATTCATTTACTCACTGAACAATGCATGAATTTAAAATGTAATTGGTTTTTAAGTCTCACATAAGCTGTACCAGCTGGCCAAGGAAGAAAAATTTGCTTTTAAATATTACCTTCTTCTTGTTAGGTTACGACATTACCCAATGATACCTGAGAACCAAGTGGGCATCTTTTTAGATCTATCCACTATTTGTTTGCTATCCTGTTAAATTTTCTTCCCATAGACATTTGTGTGATAGGCCTATTTGTAAGCAATTGACAAGGTTCCCTCTTTTAAAACGAGCATCTCCACCTAGCTTGCAGTAGGATATGCCAGTTTAACTTAAAGGTGCCATTTAGCATGTCATTGGCATAGAGAGAAAGGTGAATATAGTAAGCTAGCTTGGTGTTTCTCAGGCTAGCCTGGAACTTGTGATCCTCCTGCCTCAGCTAGGATCACAGGTTTGTGCTGCCATAACTGTCTTCTGACCTGATTTTAATACACACTCTATGAATCTAAACAAAGTGACTTTCAATGTGGGATATAATATGCAGAATATTTTAGCTTAATATCTTTTGAAATAGCAAGAGAAGGAAAATGAGAATGTAAACATGCTGGAAGAAAGGCAACACAAAAACATGCAGAAACACTGAAAATGGAGTGATCCTCTGGGAACAGCGATACTTGTATGAGCCCTGTTTATTTACATGTCAAGGTAAGAGTTCATAGACAGGGAAACATGAGCTGTTAGAAATCTTTAGAAAGACAAGTGAGTTTAACTAGCACAGGAACTCTAAGCTAATGTATCAGATTGGTTGTGCAGGCTTCCAGTAAACAATACTTGGACTGTATGTCCTTCCTGAAATGTGTAAGGACAACAAGAGTTTGAAGGAACTCTCCTTACTTTTGTTTATGTTTGTGTATTCTGTGGTACAGAATGTGGAGGTCACAGGTCCCACGGCAGTCGGTCCTCACCTTCCACTTGGCTTGAAACAACAGTGTTAGTCACTGCTCCCTGTGCCTATGAGCCTCGCTGTCCCGAACTCACATAAGGGGAAGGAGAAAAACAAACAAGAACAACAAAATCCAGCTCTCTAATATGGCTCTCTGATATCTGTGCATGCTCTGCTTCTGTGTGTATCAGTCATAGTAGTAAAAAAAAAAGTGAAATCTTTTTAAATAGGCAAAATTACTATTCATTTGTTTGCCTGCTTGTTCGTTTTGAGACAGGGTCTCACTATATAGCTCTGGCTCTTCTGGAACTCACTATGTAGACCAGGCTGGCCCCCAAACCCACAGAGATTCACCTGCCTCTGCCTCCCAAGTGCCATATTAAAGACATGCACCTCTATACCCAGCTTATTATTCCTAAATTTTATAATGCCATTGAGATTTGGTAGGAGAGTATCTTAATTCTTTAGTCTCTGATGAATTCCAAAGAGTTTATTAGAATTGTCATGTAAGGTTCATTCTAAATCAAGAGTATATACATATTTATTATACTGTTTTTTTGAAGTTTTTTTCTGTGTTAAATATGCTAAGTTTGGAGAAATAAAAGCTCTAGCAGTGGTGCTGGAGTAGTATTGCATTGAGTCTCATTTTGAAAGGCATACTTTGTCTGTGGAATTGGATTCTAGTAGTATGTATTATTGGTGACATACAAAAGGGTACAGTGGAGGAAGGATATGTGTGTTGTGATTAGTCAGCCTGCCCACCCACTCCCTCCTGGAAACTCAGGCCCCATATGGGGAGACTGAGAACTTGAGAAACTTGAGACAGAAGGAAGATGGAACAGCCAAAAACTGTGTCTCAGAAAACATTTCTGTACCAGGAAATGAAAGAGGCTAAAGGTGCTTGGTTTGGCTCAATAGCTCAAAAATGATCCTTTTTCAATTCATACTCTCCAATGTATGTTTGAGGTCAAGTAGTTGGAAAGAAAAGACCCCCCCCCTTTTATTTATTTATGTTATTTATTTATTTTATGTATATGAGTGTTCTGTTTTCATGAACACCAGAAAAGGGAATCAGATTCCATTACAGATGGTTATGAATCACTGTATGGGTGCTAGGAATTGAACTCAGGACCTCTGGAAGAGTACCCAGTGTTCTTAACTACTGAGCCGTCTCCATTTCTCCTTTAGGAAACTATTTTTATCTAATTGAAGTAAAAGATAGTAGACTTTGTTTTTTCTTGTTTCACAATATTGGTGTTTATTGGTTTTTTGGGGGGGGTACATTTAAAATGGGAATCAGACTGATCTCTGCTAAGAATCGAAAAAGATGTTATATTGGAGAGGGGGCTGACTGTTGCAGCCTCTTTTCTATTCTCTGAGAAGGTAGTGGCTAGAGTAGAGTCTTAAAAGGAATAATTAGCTAGAAGATGTATGGAACAGGGATTTAGAAAAGATACAGGAACCTTAGACGGTGTTTTAATATATATATATATTAGAAATTGTCCTTTTTAAATTTTCTAGTTTGCACAGAAGGCAATGGGACAGATTTTTTTTTTTTTTTTAATGCCTTAAAACAAAAAGAGAGACACTGGGCCCTCAGATAATCTCAGTAGTTAGAAAGCTTGGTCCTTCCATGCATGTCTAAGGTGTGCTTTCTTAATGATTTGTTTTCCTAGTACTTGCTGTTTACCTTTGAGTCTAGTTCTTCACCCTTAGGAGAAAACCTTCCTGAGGAAATTAAAAACTGTTAGATAGGTATGCAAAATAACAAAGTTAATAAGATGTCTGGCCTAACCTCTGATTTTTCGGAGGACTCATATTAAACAATATCTGGATAAGGCATAGGCACAAGTCATCATACCTACTCAACTATTTGAAAAGCTGCTTTAAAATAGTACCTTAAACTGGCTTGAAATTTCATTAGATTTTAAAGATACAACAAATAGACTTCCGTGTTTGTGTGTGTTATAGTAGCCATTGTGTTCCTAGAGGAATGGTGGAAGTTCACAGCAAAGCCATCTGTTACTATTACATGGAGAGCTGAAGTACATACACACTTTAAAGAGCCTTAGTTCTTGTGTAGTTCCTTATATGTAGTACTTGGCACTAAGTACTTCACAGGATGAAGTACTTAGTACCAAGGGAATACGTTGACTAAAAGAATGTAATGCACAAAAGTTGTATATTGTCCTGATCATTGTCACTTATTCATAGGGTCATAGTAGTGTTCTGGTAGCTTTTAATTTCCTCTAATTGGATAGAGAGAAAAGGAAAATTTGAATTAGGTATGGAAAGGAGGGAAGGCAGCTGAGCTAGTTACTTCTAAGTGGGTAGACCATACATTTTTCAAACGTAAACTCAACTTTGGGTAGTGAGCCTCAGAGTTACAGAGAAGTCAGTCCAGCCATCATAAGTTGTACTTTAAAAGCACACTCTACTGATAAGTACTATGTTGGTCTTCAGATGCAGCAAGAAGACATCTGTTCGGATGTGCTCGTTGGAGAATGGTTGATGTAGCCTATCCTTCCTCAGATATGCTGTTAGTGGAGCTGAATGGTACTTTGGATATTTTGTCTGTTTCCTTCTTTCTTCCCTGTACTTACTACCTTATGCTAAAGCACCCCAGTGAAAACATAATGGTTGGAGGAAATCATGACAATAAGAAGTAATGCAAACCATGCTGTTGCAATTGTCTTTGGGTTTTCTTTTATTCAAATGACCATATTTTTCCACTTAACTACACTGAGTTTAACCCAAACAGAAAGCTGCTATTAGATCTGGTTTCTAGTGAAACCAGAAGTTGGTTTTGGCAGCAGTATCCTTATTTACAGCATAAAGGTGAACAGCATGCAAAGATTCTTTCCACCAAGGGAGAAACAGCTGCTAGCTGGAAAGAACCTGTAGAGTTAGACCCCTGGAGGAAACTGGCAGAGCCACAGCATTCTGTAGCAGCTGCTGTGAGACAGGTCTCTGCAGCTTGTAGTTCAGGCTATCAGAGAAGACAAGGGTATCATGCATCTGTGTGCTGCTGGACCACTTTACAGACTGCCATCCACTGTGCCATTTCTTAAGTTAACACTGCCTACTGCAGATGTGGACGAGATCCATTATTTGAGAGATGGGGTATTAGGAGCACTGCACGTAGTAGTAAGCTACTTGCCATAGCCTACTATTTTTAGATGGGAAAGAGTTTGCTAAGCTTTAGACTGCTGATAAGCTTTATTAATACAAGGAGAGATTATATCTATTAATCTCTGGTTGCTGAAGAGATATTTCTAGCTTGCTACAACTGCTTCTCTGTTTTTCATACAAAAATCTCCAAGTGTTAGTGAGATTCCTTCCCCCACCTCACCACAACGTAGGTGGTATCTGGAATCATGCCCAGAACCTTTTGAGAAAAAAAGAAGAGGAAGGGAGAGGAGAGGGAATCTAACAGCCAGGAGAAGGGAGCACTTGCGCAGGCTGCCCATCTGCACAGCAGGAAGCCGGTGGAGGAAGCTGCTAAGAGCCACTGGGGCTCCTCACTATACTTTTTTCACTGCCAAAGTAACTGCATATTAGGTTGAGATTCATTGCTTTGCTCATCTCTCCTTGATTTTCATCTCGCCTTCTAAAGAAGTAGTGAACATGTAATTGGAAATCCTTTTTAGAAGGATTTAGTTTTTTGTTTGTTTTTCTTTTGGAAAAGCAGCTATGCATTTGAAGTACTTAAAGTTTTAACATTTTAAGTAAAAAAAAATCTTGGGCTTCATGATGATATTTGTTAATCATATTCTAAAATGATATTTGTGGCTTGGCTTGAGTTGTGATTGTCACTTATCTTTGAAGCTTGACAATATTGTACGAGAAAGGAGCTTTAAAGCCTCACCTATGCTGCAGGCGTTTATTAAATGCCTTCCTGCATGTGTGAGGCCCTGACTTGCTCTGGCGTTCTTCTTTATGCCTTCAGTGTCTGTTTTCAGACTTAATAAAACAAGCTTTCCCTTTCTGTGTCAGAGTTACCTGGAAAAAAAAACTTCCACAGTTAAATGGTGAAGCAAGATGAGTTTTAATACCCAGATTTCTATCTCTGGCCTGCTATTTGATTCTGTCCTCAGCATTCCTTCTTAGTGGGAACCATGCTAGATAGGAAGTTCAGAATAGAAGTCAGTGTCCCCTTGTTTGCTACTTTATGACTGTAAAGTCCTACCAGTTCTGTTTTTCATTTGTTCATACTGTCTGCCTATGCCAAAGCTACAAACCAAAGCTTGGTTCTTACACTGCAGTGCTGCCACAACAGAGGATGTATGTGCTGGAAGAGGAAGACTGTGCAGCTGTAGCTAGTGTAGAGTTTACTTTTAAAAATTATCATTTTGTGTATACAAATGGTTTACCTATCTGCATGTATGTACACACATGAGTTCAGTACCTTCAAAGGCCAGAGAAGGGAGTCAGGTCATCTTGGGCTGGAGTTATAGACAGTTGTGAGCTGCCATGTGGGTGCTGGGGATAAAACCCAGGTCCTCTGGAAAAGCATCCAGTACTTTTAACCACTGAACTATTGCCCCAGTTCCTGGTTTACTCTCCCTAGCTTGAAAGTGTTGATGACTGGTCCATTTGCATTATGCAGAAAAACTTTTTCACCTATGATAGTATACAGTTTCATAGATACTATTTGCTAACAGCATAATTTAATTAGTTTCTCCATAGGAACCTTCACAGAGTTCTGAATCTGAATCCCGGCTTCTCAATTTATACACTTCTTTTTCAGGAATGTGGAGTTTATCTCAAATTTTGTAGAAAGAGGTCATCAGAATTCATGTGAGAGTTCAAGAGGAAAGGTTTAAGTCAGTGATTCTCAACCTGTGTGTTGAGACCCTTTTATCAAACTTCTGTCTCCAAAATTACTTATGTAAAGAACATAATTTCATGATTGAGGGTCACCACAAATGAGGAACTATATTATAGGGTCAAAAAGTTGGAAGGTTCAGAACCACTGGTTTAAGCCATATAATTCCATATTTCACGCATTACTTTGTTTATAAATAATACTGATTGCAAACTATTTTCAATTTATTAAAGCCAGTGGTCCAAGTATTCTATCGCATAGATATAGTGACACATACAGTATAGCCCTAACACTTGAGCTAATGGACTGATACAGAGAATTGTGAGTTCTGAGCTAGCCTAGGTCTTTTAAAAGACCTTGTCATTAAAAATATATGTTCTGCAAATACCTAGTTCTAATTTATTCTACCTACAAAGACCTTTAAAACTTGTCATTATTTTCTTCTTTTAGATTCATCCTGATTAGCTAGAATTTAATTAGTGGAGAATTTGGTGTATGTTTTAAAACTTCTCTTTCATTTGTACACTCTGATATTTTAAATTTTTACTGTTGCTACAAAACCCTAGGGATACTACATTGGTTTTATGAACTGCAGATGGCATAGCTGGGCAGTATTGTGTTTTGCCATTGCTAGACATCCTGTTCAAAAGCAAAGCCACAGCCAAATTCAGAAGAAGGGTATGCTACAAGAATGTATTCTTGAAGAGAATACAAAACCAGATTATGAGAATATATCTGTTTTCTGATAGAACGGGGTGAAAGGATAAAGAGTTTAGTGTTAGTGTATAAAAGTTAGATAAAAGGGAAGAGAGAAACCTAATAAGATGAAGAAAATTTATTAAAATTGGATAGTTATTAAAATAAATGGCCTTTCAGAATTACCGTCTTTGCTCTCCAGCCTAGGTCTTCCTGAAATAACTGGAAAGAGACCATAGGTTTGGGGTTTTTTTGTTGTTTTTTTTTTTTTTTTAAGATTTATTTTATTTATTTGAGTACACTGTCTCTGTCTTTAGACACACCAGAAGAGGACATCAGACCACATTTCAGATGGTTGTGAGCCACCATGTGGTTGCTGGGAATTGAACTTAGGACCTCTGGGAGAGCAGTCAATGCTCTTAACTGCAGAGCCACCTCTCAGCCCAAGACAGTGGTTTTCAAAGAGTTCAGAAAGCAACCTCTTTCCCACCCTTCAAATGACAGTTACTGCCATAGTAAAAAAGAACCACGTGGTAATGCTGAATTTTAGGAAGTTGGTGTATGGCCTTGGAATTTGAAATGTTTTGATATAGCAAGATGGTCTTGAGGGTGAAGATGCCTGCCTCCACTGCTGTCAGCTTCAGTTCTATCGCCAGGACTTACATGGTGAACAGAGAGAACAGACTTCCCACAGTTTGCCCTCTGGCTTGTGTACCTTGGTACATGCACATACACATGATAAATAAGAGCCATACAATTCCCTTGTAGTAAGTCTTCAGCTTTTTACCTTTCTCTTGTAGCAAATCCAGTTTGCTGATGACATGCAAGAGTTCACCAAATTCCCTACTAAGACTGGCCGGAGATCTTTGTCTCGCTCCATCTCACAATCCTCCACAGACAGCTACAGTTCAGGTAGGTGCGACTTTCATGTCCCCTCTGTCCTGTCTTATTCACTGGTGCTCTTCACTAATAACTTAGAATGTGAAAATCATCCCCAGCAAGACTTGTAGCTGAGGATGCTTTTGTTGCGATATTCTTTCCCAGGCTGTTTTCTCTGTGGTCTGTGACCATTGCCTAGTTAGTGGTCCTGAGAAGTTCCCATATCTACATTTGCAAGGGGGGAGAAATCAGTGATATTTTTGCTTTCAGAACTGGCATTTAAAAAGAAATGTACTTTTAAACATAAGTTATTTGTATAAAACATACACTTCCACCCATGTTTTTCTTTCTGTTGCTAAGACAGCTTGAATTATGACAATAAAATTTGTATTTTTGTCTCCTTTTATTTACAAGATTACCCTTTATGTTAACATGTCTTTCCCTGTTAATTTCTGGAATGGGAAGATACAAAGTATTGTAATGTGACTCCAGCTGTTTTCCTACCCTCCTGTCTTAGCCATCTGTAGTAAGTCAAGTCTTTGTTCTAGTTAAATTGTACCTATCTCAGCCACAGAGAAGGCATTAGGAAATAATTGATAAGCTGTTCAGGGGCTGAGGTGACTCAGTAAAGTACTTACTCTGCAAGCATAAGGACCTGAGTTCAGTCCACATAGAAAGCAGGGTGGGCAACCAAAGAGCACACATGGAGGACCCATGGCACTGGCCGCATGTGGCGGAGGATGGCCTTGGTGGACATCACCCTTGAGCCTGAGGGGGTCTATGCCCCAGTGTAGGGGAATGCCAGGGCGGGAAGACAGGACTGAGTGGGGGAGGGGTTAGGATAGGGGGTTTCTGAAGGAGAGAGCTGGAAAGGGGAAAACATTTGAAATGTAAGAAAATATCCAATAAAAAATTAAAATAATAATAAAAAGAAAAAAAGAGGTGGGTGGGGTGATACATTCTTGTAATCCCAGTACTGAGAAGACAAACAGATTTCTAGATTGACTGGCTAGCCTGCCTGTCCTAGCCTAATCAGTGAGCTCCAGTTCCCAATGATGGACCCCCTGTTGCACCTGAGATGAACTAACTGAGGCTGACCTCTGACTTCCGTATGCACAGACATACGTTCACATAAGCTTCTGAATCATAGAGAAGGAACTGAAGAAAACATTTAGACACATCTACTACAACTCCTTCATCATTCAACAAAAGAAATAGTTACAACAAAGATTGCTGTTAATGTTAATGAGGATTTGTATGAAAAGCCCTTCATTGTTTCTTACCAGTATTGTTTGCATTGTTTTATTAAACTTCAAAGGCCGGTTGTAAGGTTTAAGGAATGTAAAAAAAATTATCAAAGAAAATTGTATTTCTTCCCTGTGGCGCTGATAACCCAACCAATATATGCAGGATAAACAAACAAGATCAAATGTAGGGATGCAGGGTAAATTGAGATAAGTGGTTATATAGATTTTGTGGGGCTGAAGTGTGCAAGAAACAATCCGAAATAGGATGTCTAACAAAAATGAAATGATACCTGAAGTGACAACTAAATTAGTGTGAAATGAGCAGAGCACTTAGTAAACAGACGGGGATTTTATGTGGGAAGATTGAGTTCTGGGAAGAAAACAGAGATGGAGGAAGTGAAGTTCTCAGAGGTTGTGATGGTCACCTTACAGAAACCATTAGAGTGTGTAAAGCCTAGACTGGAGCTGAGTGGGTAGAGTGAAGAAGAAACCTTTCCCAGTGCGTGTGTGGACTGCACTTCCGTCGTTTGGGAGGACATACCTGTGTGAGATGCTAAGAGAGCCTTCATGCAGTGACCAGGGAAACATCAGTTCAGAGAGGAAAGAGACTGAAAAGGAATACATGACTGTAGATCCTACTGCAGATCCATCTGAAGGATGGATTTAAATTATATGTGAAGTTTTTAATCTCAGATTAAAATCTATCTTCTTGATAGATTTTTTTTTCCCATAGCTGTGAGAAAGATCTGTTTATTTTCTGCCCTTTTCTGCATTCCTTGAGCACAACCTTGTATAAAGTCCCATAGGGATTGCTTTTATCTATATTAGTGGTTCTCAGAAGCAGTCCTGGGAACTTGTTGGAAATGTCACCTTAAATACCTCCCAAGACTGCCAAATGCTAAAATTGGCCGGGAACCTAGCTGTCTGTACTTTAACAAGCAGATCATCCTGATAGATGTGTAAGTTGATCTATGGAAACCAGTGATCTATGGAAATGGCATTCCTTATCATTCTTGTAGAGTCTGGTTACAGTCCAAAGGAGCCAAGTAACTGTACCGGGGATCACCACAGGTGGTGCAGGATTAGGCTCTATGCTTCTCTGTCACACACACACTGCTGGCGAAGTATCATAGGGTGAGTGAAAGAGCTGTGGTGCTAAGATACAGTTTCATTCACACCAGCCATTAGGGCCTAGAGGAGCAGAACTGATGACGTAAAAGGGACCTGCAATTAAAAGTGTTCGCTTCACTTAAATAACAGTCCCCTGGGGACTGCACTCAGTGGAGTTTGGGCCAATGAGGTTTTTCTCTCCCTGTTTCTTTGCTGTCTCTAGCTGCATCCTATACAGATAGCTCTGATGATGAGGTTTCCCCCCGAGAGAAACAGCAAACCAACTCGAAGGGCAGCAGCAACTTCTGTGTGAAGAACATCAAGCAGGCAGAGTTTGGACGCCGGGAGATTGAGATTGCAGAGCAAGGTAAAGGAGGGAGTGAGCGGAGGCTGGAAGCCCCCTCACTGCTTATCGAGACCTGGACAATTCAAGTGTCCTGGAAAAGAGTTCCTCACACTTTGGATAAACACTTCTCTCTATATGGACTTTGAGCCTTAGGATTCTTGCGTATGTTTTCTTTCTTTTTTCCTATTCCCAGTGTATGTAATTACAGAGTGGTTTCTGTTCTCATCATGACACCATACTCACAGGTCTACAGTGCATAGTCAGCAAGTGTTGAATCATAGCATAGTGGTTACTTGTGTGGGATATTTTTCTAGCTGCCAATACCAGAGACCCAGATTTCCCCGAAGCAGCTGATGTGACAGGTTTCTAACCTAAGGTTATGGTAGCCTGGAGTCTCATTAAGTCCTACACACCCTCAGCTGGAACAGACTGACAGCCAACTGCATCTTAGTTTCTTTCTTCCTCTACATTACTCCAGTGATCTCTGCTCTTTCTTCTGTCTTTTGGGGGGGTTTTGTTTTTTTCTTGTTGAAGGTATGTTTCCAACTCTGAGCTTGACAGGCTCAGGTAAGATAATAGACAAATAGAAAGGTCTTCCACTAAGTTCAAAATCATTCCTCCTGGACTGATAAAGACACGGAATTCTGTCCACTTTGGTCAGTTTTGAAAGTTTAATTCATTTTCTGCTCATACCTTTGTATATATAAAGCAGAAGCAAGACCTGCCAATTGTGCTTACATCATAACCTCCAGTTACTCTACTGGTGAAACCTCTAGTCATCAGGGAAATATGTTTGGCATTTTCTACCCCATTTCACCATGGGTCAGTAGACCTAACGCTGCTTGTGGCTGGGCAGGAGCGAATGGTGTTGGTAGTGTGGACCTGGCTCAGATCCTCTGTTCTTCCACAGACATGTCTGCTCTGATTTCACTCAGGAAACGTGCTCAGGGAGAGAAGCCTTTGGCTGGTGCTAAAATAGTGGGCTGTACACACATCACGGCCCAGACAGCGGTGAGTTTGTTGGAAGAAAATAGAGGGACTTCTGATATACGGGGAAAAAAAACTTTTTTTTTTATTAAAAATAAATATGCCATCCCAGGCAGTGGTGGCAATGAAGCAGACAGATGTTGGTGAGTTGGAGGCCATCCTGATCTACAGAGTGAGTTCAAGTACAGCCAGGACTTCACAGAAAAATATAGACAGACAGACAAATGAACAAACATGCCTTTTCTTCCTACCTAGCTGACTTAGGAAGATGTAAACTGATTGTGGTAGAAATGTTTGAAGACTTTTAGGAACGTGTCTTTCAGCCATGGATAAGTGACTGTGCCACACAGCTGTCCCTTTGTCTACTTGTCCAGTGCGGGGTCAGCTCTGATGTTACAGACACTGTCCTCTGGCTGGCATTTGTCCCCTGCTCCTGGGCAGCCTACCTTTCCTTACCCATCTTTCTGTACATCCATAGGTGTTGATTGAGACACTCTGTGCCCTGGGGGCTCAGTGCCGCTGGTCTGCCTGCAACATCTATTCAACTCAGAATGAGGTAGCCGCAGCACTGGCTGAGGCCGGTAAGTCCCCTTCTTACCAGCTTTGCCTCAAGTAATTAGGTACAACCCAGCAAAATTGTCAGTATGCCTTGTATATCTGGGGACTATAAATTTGGGCAGTCTTAAAACAACAGAGCCTGAATATAAAGCTTAATGGTGGAATATTTCCCTGGCGTGCATCGCAACAGTGAATTTGATCCCCACTATCATGACAAGGATGAAGAGAACAGGAAGAACTTTATACCAAAACCAAAGTATACTTAGAAACAAACAAACACCTAAGGAAATACTCAATTATAATGTTAAATGGGTAAAGGAAAAATGTAAATGTGAGCTCAGCAGGTCTCTTCTCCCCAAAAGTCTTCCAGTTTCGAGAAAACACTGTAAGAAGTGTCTTTTATATTGATGGTTAATGGATTATTTGGTATTTTGTAGTACACTAAAATATATGTGCTATAAGTTTTAATTAAAAATAAAATAATTTTTATTGTCAAAATGTTCAAAAGTATATTGCCTTGAAGTTGGTCTGAGGATGACCTTCCACCTTCTAGGATCTGGAAAAAGTTACAGAATAGACTTTGTTTAATTCTTTTCTAATAACTATTTATTGTAGAAGATTTAAGAAATTTTTTTTAAAAAAAAAATGAAGATTTGACAAGCTTCTCTTTATACATCACATTGGTAAACCAAATCTTAGTATGTACACATTTTTTATAACCAAAACATTGCATTTTCAGAAGTAATTTATCATATCACTGAAAAGTGGCCACATCATTCATTCATATGAGCACATGACTTTACTCCTTCATTTTCCTAGATTGCATATTTAATGTATCCTGAGGCATCTGCTGATGTGCAGTGCTCTAGCAGCTTTGTTTGGCATACCTCACCTTGCTGCCTTAAGATGCAGGGCAAAGTAAAATTGGCCTAAAGAAAGTAATACTTTATGACTCCAAGATATTTTTAAAACAGAAATCTCTTAATTTCTTAACTAAAGTAATTTCTGAACTAAAAAGTACGATTTTGACTTTTACTCTAAGTGTTCCCTCTGTAGTATTGCTTCTTTCCCTTCATTCTTCGTATGGATCTCAGGAGCTGGTACTGATGTGCACATCAGAAGCAACATCAGCAGATTGATTTCTGTCTCCATAGGAGTTGCAGTGTTTGCTTGGAAGGGCGAATCGGAAGATGATTTCTGGTGGTGCATTGACCGCTGTGTCAACATGGACGGGTGGCAGGCTAACATGGTAATCATTCATGTCCATCCATACTGTACACTATGGATTTATTTCCTTTTCTCCCTTAAAGCATGGCTCCCTAAATATATTTTTGTATGATTGGTCTTATTACTGGCTATATTGCTAAAGTGTTGATAACACAATATCTGCTTGGTATGGATCTAAGATGCACAAGGCCCTGGTTCAATCTCCAGCATCAATAAGAAAGAAAGGAAGGATGGAAAGAAAAGAAAAGAAAGAAAGCAAGCTCTGAGAAGTGATAGAAAAGTGGGGAAAGGGTAAGCTGAGATGGACACATTTTCAAACAGTGAATAAACAGAAGGGAGTGGCGTGGTCCCTCTTTGGAGGAGGAGCCTTATTTCTTTCCTTCCTGCTCCACTGCTCCCCTTGTCTTCGAAGGAGCCATATATTTCAACTAGACTGAAAATGAGCCCATGATTTGTAACACACACTCACTGTAGCAGGGCATGGCGCATGCCTGTAAGCCCAGCATTTGAGAGGCTGAAGCAGGAGGAATCCTTGAGCTCAGGAATATTAGACTAGCCTGAGCAACATAGCAAAATCCAGTCTCAAAAAAGAGCTTTCTACTGTAGCCTAGAAGTCATTTAGGGATTCTTTTAACCATTTTACGTCAACAGATGTAACTATATTTCCAATGTCTAAAACTATTAATACTACAGAGCGTTAAGAAGTGCTCTTTCAACATATCCAGGGCTCTCTCGATAGTGTAGACCATGGGCTCAAAGTCCCCGTAGCTCTAGCAGCCTGCATGCCCATAGAAGTCTTCTGGCTGTTCTGTAGATCCTGGATGATGGGGGAGACTTAACCCACTGGGTTTATAAGAAGTATCCAAACGTGTTTAAGAAGATCCGAGGCATTGTGGAAGAGAGCGTGACTGGTGTTCACAGGTAACAGACTCTGGAGTAGCTGCCCCTTGTGTCCTTGCCTCATCAGATTCTTCTGGTCTCTCCTAGACTTTAGGGCTGTATTTCAGACTTAAAATAACCAAGTGGGAGTGTCTTCGTTAGATAAAACTGAGTTTTTACTTTTGCAAAATCAAAGTGACCATAGAAGGAATTTTGAAGGAATTTTTTTCAAGTTCTAATTCACATGCTTTTATCTCTCCCATTTGCTCCACTGAGTAATTAGTTAACAGTTGTTTGGGGGTAAGGGTATAGGGAGGAGTGTGTTTTGGAAAACTTGTGCTCAATGTTGTATTATAATTTTTATGTTTTAAAAATGGAGGGGAAAGTCTATTGAAAAACTACAGGTGATGCAACAAAAAGTAAAACTGGAGGTATACTCTTGGCTTAGGGAAAATAACTAAATGGTATCTAGGAATATTGCTCTACGGGGCTCAGTGTACGTGATTGCTCTCACAGACACTGTAACCACATCAGCACTACTGTCATCTTTGTTGACTGAAGTAGACATGAATATTTAAAGTCAGAACGATGCTGCCCTAAGGTTAGAATGTTCCCTTTGTGGAAGAGAGTGAATTACTTAACTGAATTTTTTTTCATCCAAAATTAAAGGGTAAAATAGAAGGAAATGAGTTGAGGAAAGGTAACGAGAAAATAGTCATGTTTCCAAAGAACGTGTGGGCATAAGTAAGACTAAGGAGGGCAGCATGGACCTTGAAGAGACAGCAGCACACTTGCTGTTTATTGTTTATCACTAACTAGTTGTGTGTTTGTTTTGTGGCTTCTTCTCCCTTCTAGGCTGTATCAGCTCTCCAAAGCTGGGAAGCTCTGTGTTCCAGCCATGAATGTCAATGATTCTGTTACCAAACAGAAGTTTGATAACTTGTACTGCTGCCGAGAATCCATTTTGGATGGGTATGTTGAAATGTATGCATTCAGATTCGCAGGGACTAATGGTATTATTTGTTTGACGTATTAGTCTGATACCTATCGCTTGCCCTTGTAGTCCCTCTTTTACGTGTTATTAAAGGAGCCCATTTCACACTAATCTCAGCCAGCTTTCAATTGAATTTCTCCTGGGCACTGCCCTACACTTGAATTTTGTACAAAGGGACTGAGTTGTAAATGATGTTTGAGAAGAGCCCTGTCTGTTTCCACAGCCTGAAGAGGACCACAGATGTGATGTTTGGTGGGAAACAGGTGGTGGTGTGTGGCTATGGCGAGGTAAATAGTTGGTCCCACGTCTGTGTCTTCTTAGAAGGGCTTTAGAGACACATGGAATGGAGACAACCTAGAAACACTGGTGAATGTTTTTCGATGTTGTGCTTGAAAATAGTGGCAAAAGTCCTTTCCATATTCATGAATTAAAGGCAGAGTTACTGACTTTTCATATTTTACCAGTTTATCTTATTGACTGATGTCAGCATTACTGCCTCCCACTTATAACCTTTTATGAAATAAAATTCAAGTGAATAGTGACATTATAGTTGGATATCTTTAAACTGGACTAGGTCCTAGGAAGTTTCATTATCTTCAGCAGTAGTCCACTGAAGTTCTTGGGCTGGGTATTGAGTAGACCACATTGGAAGTGAGTTTTACCAGGTTTTTAATGGAGTAAATCAGTTGTTCTTGTTTGATCTTGTTTTCATAATGATAACTATTACCCAAAGCTTCCCTCTCCCCAACTCTTGTTGTGACTTGTCTGCTAAATTATCTCTAATTGAGGTTTACAGCCTAGGTTGGGCTTCTGCTCCAGCTGGGGCTGGAGTGTTCACTGGATGATGACTGATTTAAAGAGTTAATCCCTCCCTCCTCAAAAGCTTGTCTGCCCCACTGAGCATGTCTTCTTAGACCTGGCAACTTGGCTTTCCTATATTCTGCAGGTAGGAAAGGGCTGCTGTGCTGCTCTCAAAGCCCTTGGAGCAATTGTCTACATCACAGAAATCGATCCCATCTGTGCTCTGCAGGCCTGGTAAGGTGGGGTACTGATAACACGGTTAGGTTTGATGTCCATGCTTCGTATTTCTGAGAGCTAGTGGCTGATTCACTTTATTGTTTTTGTAGAAATCTCCCAGGAAAAGAGTAAGATGCCTTGTTCCCTTCGCTCTAAGGATTCATGGGCCCTCTTGGTGTTTTCACTTCCTGTGCAGGCTCATGGGGCTCTGCAGAAGCCAGTCTGTAGTTCACTAGAGCTCGCTATTTGCCATTTCTGGGATGGAGCATTAGCTTTTACTTCAGAAGGGGTTTTGTTGTCTAATTTTGTAGCCGTTTCAGAATGTTGTCAGCGTGTGACACAGCACACTGCTTTGCTTATAGTGTTGCTTTCTTTTCTTCCAGCATGGACGGGTTCAGGGTGGTGAAGCTAAATGAAGTCATCCGGCAGGTGGATGTCGTGATAACCTGCACAGGTGAGTATCAGCCCTTCATCCGACAGGTGGATGTTGATAACCTGCTCAGGTGAGTGTCAGTGATGGGGTGCACAGAGAACAGGGCTAACTCTCAGGCTAAATCTCAGAACTGACACAGAAGGGAAGACCGGTGCTCAGTGTTAGAGTTCTCAGAACTTTTACCATGGTGATTTTTCATATTACTTGGTCTTAAGACCAAATAATTGAGCTCAAGCATTTTCTGTTCACATCTTCCGCACAATGTGAGCAAGCTCTTTAAAGGTTAGCAATCACCTTCCAGGTGCCAGCTGGAAACAGCTGCTATCCTTGCTGCCCAGCATCTCTCTTCAGCCACTCTTCTCTCCTTTTAGGAAATAAGAATGTAGTGACACGGGAGCACCTGGACCGAATGAAAAATAGTTGCATCGTGTGCAATATGGGCCATTCCAACACGGAAATCGACGTGGTAAGGTTTCTCCACTGCAGCTAGGCCTTCCTTTGCATTTATTTCACTAGAGCCACAACCAGCTGTCTGTTCTTCCTTCCAGACCAGCCTCCGCACTCCAGAGCTAACATGGGAGCGCGTACGTTCTCAGGTGGACCATGTCATCTGGCCCGATGGCAAACGGGTCGTGCTTCTAGCAGAGGTAACACACTGCTGACTGCAGGCATGTGCTAGATGCACAGAGGAACGGGAAGCAGTGGAAATACTAGTTCTGTGTTCTGGTGAATTCTGCCTTTGGATAAAGATATGTTTTCCCAATTGTGTGTCCCCTAAAAGAGAGGCACACCAAGAAAACCTCCTTTTGCTAAGTACATCCTCTATTTCCAGCCCTTAGCCAATTTCAGCCTTCATACTGATCGGTAACGAGGGTAAAGCCTACAGTCCTGATTTGAGTGGAGTGCAGAGAGGTGTAAAGTCCTCCCTGTCTGCTCGATGTTGGTGCCATTAGAACCTGAGAAAGGCAGCAGCTCATCCTCTCTTTTCTCTCCCCAGGGTCGTTTACTCAATTTGAGCTGCTCCACAGTTCCTACCTTTGTTCTTTCCATCACGGCTACAACACAGGTATGCGGCAAGATGCCTGCTTTTCCTCCACGGAGATGGGAGGCATGGGTACACCCAGACCAGGGCTCTGATGAGTGAACTGTCTACTCTTAACTCTTCCATGTCCTAAGTTGTTGAAGTTCACATTTTTCCTTTGAAGAGGTATTTGTGATTGTGTCTCTGAATTGCTGCTCAGCTGAAATTACAGTGTTCCAACTTAGTTATATTTAGTTTGTTCTTTTGTTAGAAAGTAAACATAACATCACTTTTTCTTATGTTATATAGCCTTTGTCTCAGGGCAGAGTCCTGGGTGCACTCAGATGACCAGTCACTGTCATGCTTATCCTGAAATGCTTTTAAATCTAGTTTTATTTTATGTCCTTTCTAAGAAATGCTTTGTTCCCCTGCCCTCTGTCCCTGCGTAGGCTTTGGCACTGATAGAACTTTATAATGCACCGGAGGGCCGCTACAAACAGGATGTGTACTTGCTTCCTAAGAAAATGGGTGAGTGAGATCTGAAGCCTGCATTGACCCTAGTTGGCAATAAATGGTTGCCATTTGGTTTTATAAAATGACTTTCCTAAAGCATTAACTGTAGAGTCAGGGTTCTGATTATTCTTCTAGTCCCTGGCCTCAGGAGACAGTCTTTTAGCACCATGAGCTTCCATTTTTGTGAGATGTAATGTAAGAATAGTACTGTATAGTTTACAGAATTGTAGTAAGAATCCATGCTAAGTAAGGAAGATATTCTTATTCTCAAGTCCCTTCCAAAACTCACCAGACTTCC
Organism: Apodemus sylvaticus; assembly: GCF_947179515.1. Lineage (NCBI taxonomy): Eukaryota > Metazoa > Chordata > Mammalia > Rodentia > Muridae > Apodemus > Apodemus sylvaticus. The sequence goes on from NC_067475.1 coordinate 55,806,304, forward strand.
CAGTGCAACTTAGTGCAGTTTAGACCAAAGTGAGAGGAACAGAAACAAGTTCTATTATCATCTAATGTCTTGATTGGCAAATCACCTCCAACCCAACCTATGTGCCTCATAGGTCAAGCACTTACACTGTGCTCAGATGGCACAAGCCCCGTCTTGTCCTTTGCCTTTCTGCAGAGTAGCACCCACCCGCACTTCACCAGTCCACATGCCTGGCTTTACACTTAAATCCAACCTGCATATTGGGGAGATGCTGGTAGTTAAGAGAGCACTTGCTGCTTTCACAGAGGGCCCAGGCTCAGGTCCCAGCAGCTGCAAAGTGCCTCACAACCATTTTATACTGGGTAAGGAACTCAGTGCCTTCTTCTGGGCTCACTGAGCACGGAGAACAGATACAGTCCAAATGGATACATAACAGGAAAACATGCGTACACATAGAATTTTCTTATTTTATGTTGCTTTTGGATAATTTGTTGTGGTTGTGTATTTTTTTTATATGTATGGGTGTTTTGCCTACATGTATATATGACCACAGGCATTGCCGGTCAAAGCCAGAAGAGGGTATCAAAAGACCTGGAACTAGATTTATAGATGGTTTAAGCTGCTATTTGGGTACTGGAAATCAAACCTGGGTCTTCTAAAAGAACAGCTAGTGCTTTTAACTGCTGAGTCATATCTCTACTGTATATTGTTGTTGTCATTGTTGTTGTTTTAAGAAATTCATAAAAGTTAGGGAACAATACTAAATATGTGCCTTAGAAATCCATCAGTCTAAGATATGTGGCTTTAAGGATTCTGTTTTAAATAAATGTCTGTGACAGGAGGCTCTTTTAAGCCTGTTGGATTCATTTTTATGGTTTATGATTTGACAATAGTTTAATATAATTAAAGAGGTTGCCACAGGAATTGGGTGTAGTATATGACATGGTTACCCATAGTAACTACTCAAGTGATGCCACAGCTGAGGGGAAGTACAAGACATCCATTCGCCTACCTGGTGCATGGCCTTCTGTTTGCTTAGTATATATGCTTAAAAGAAAAAAATTTCCAGAAATACAGCTTTGAAAGCTTTCTTAATTAAGCAGATATTTCAAATTGTGCATTCCTTTAGGGTTGTTCCATTCCTCTTCTCTTCCTGAATAGTTTTAAGCAATGATAATAGAAGGGAGGCTATATCCTAAAGGCATGTATGACAGGTCTACTGCCCTTACCACTTTTCTCCTCCCAGATGAATATGTTGCCAGCTTGCACCTGCCATCATTTGATGCCCACCTGACAGAGCTGACAGATGACCAAGCAAAGTATCTGGGACTCAACAAGAATGGGCCATTCAAACCCAATTATTACAGGTAACTGGAAGAAAGCAAAGCAAAGTGCTTCCCAGTAACAGATCAGCCACTTTAGCCAGGTTTCTTCAGTAAAGATAGTGTCATGTGTGATATTTAAGAGTATTAAGGACGCCATTACAGGTTAGCAGGGCCATGATTAGGTTGTTAAGTATTGAGTGCTTGCCTAGCATAGTGAGGTACAGTCCCCAGCTCTGCAGAAAGCCAAATTAACAAGGTAGTCAGAGAGAATGTGTGTCCACAGTTTAATGTAAAGAACTAAGTGTCTTAAGGTTTTAGAAGGTGAGCCTCACCCCAGAAGGAACCCAGGGAAGGATTCCCCCAGTCTGGGCTGGGAGGGAGCTGGGAAGGTGCTGATGCTGATCGCAGAAGCCGTGTTCACAGGTCCACCCCTCTCTTTCAGATACTAATGGACGCATTACAATGACCAGTCCACACGAACCACGAATCTCTAATAGAGTATTTTTTAAGATAACTTTTATTTTCTTCTTATTACTTTCCTTTTGATTTTTTTTCTATAATTTCATTTTTGTTTTCTCATCTCATCATTTGAGTTTTGCAGACCACACAGGAACTTGTTCCATGGCTCTTTAGGTGAAACTGAGGTCAAAGGTTTCTCACCCTAGTCACTAAAAGGGGTTAACTCTGCAGCCCAGAAAGTTAATTCTTTAACCATTTCTGGGGACTTTGATCGTATTTAGTTACCTTATTAACAGAAAATGCTAAGGCATCTTCTTCTATGTGAAACAATCTACAGTGTCTAAATTGCCTTAAAAGAGCCTGTTCCTAGCTGCAGGCGGGAACGCGTGCTCTTTCACTTCTTCAGAGGAGCCAGGATGGTACTTCCCAGCCAGGTAGGTTAGATATAGGTGGTGCATGTCAGCTTCCCGTAGAAACTCTAAGCCCTGTTCCCGTGTCAGGTGGCGTGTCTGGGAGATGTGCTGCTTGTTACACTCAGTAGGTTCACTTGGGTTTGTAGTTCAGCCCTTCCACCAGTCTCTCTCATTGTTCTGGTTTTAACTAAACTGCATTCTATCAAGTTGAATTTTGTCCCTTAGCATTTATTTCTGTTTTATTTCTTTTAATTAAGGAAAAAATTTATTGTTAACCCTGAGGAACAGCTCAGGTGGTTAGTTACCAATATCTCTTGAACCTTTGAAGCAAAGTGTGAAGAGTTGAGGCTAGAAAAATACTAGTCTCAGACTCTGATGTTTCCAGCTCATAGTTTATAGCGTCAGTGAACTGGAGCCATAAGCAAAATTTCTCAGCTCTGCCTCACGCAGCTTATGCTGACGGCCGATTTATTGAGCCATTACTCAGTATAAAACACTGAGCCCTGTCTTTAGGGTTTATCCTTTAAGAGCAAACTTGTGGGCAGCTGTGCTTCTGCAACCTAAACTATTGAAGGGAAGTCCGTATAGATGGAAGAAAGAATGATAAATTGGGCCAGGGTGAAACAAATACAACTATATAATCTGTTCAGAACTGTAGACCTTGTCTGGTATTAGTTTTATAGACATGGTGCCACTTTTGATTGACACTTGCCACAGAAATAGAAAATAAAAATTATAAACTGAGATCTTAAAGAAGACTTGGAGAAAGTACATCCTGAGTCATGCTCTAAGAGAATCCCAAGAGGCCCTCTAAAACTCAGAGAGACTTGTTCCCAGGCCACGCACCCCGCTTGCCAGTATCTCTGCATGGTCAAACGAGCTTCATGCTCACGAGCTTTAAGTATATAATTATCCAGGATGTTAAGTCCTCAACGTGTTCTAGCTTGTGATCCTTCAAAGATGGGTTATGTGTTAATGATAGGTACTAGAAATGTTTACTTCTCTCTTTCCACTGATCAGAGAAACAGGCATTAAAAACAGAAATACAAGAAAGGAAAGCTTTTGCCCTGCACCTTTCTTGCAGGGAACAATTATCTTGCCAAACTTCTCTCCCTTCCATCTCCCATTCTCCGTGCCCAGTCCCTTCCTGTTCCTTGCCAGTGTGGTCATGCTCTCGTCTCTGTAGATGCTAACATTGACGACCCCTTTCCTGGGGCACTTAGCCACCCAGTCAGAACACCACATTCAGTAGGGATTTATCTTGGCTAACAGCAGTGTATCCATCTAGTCAGCTCTACTGCAGGGGAGAGGCCGAGTCCCTGTTGCCCTCTAATCCGCCCTCTGGCCCTGTATCTATTCTGTGTCCATAGGATTAATAGGTAAGGGCTAGTCTCTGTCAAGCCATGTAACAAAGGACACTGGAAAATGTCTGGCATCAGAGGGAACATTTGGAGACCAACTTGGGAGGAAAATATTCATTTTGTATTGAATGATTTTTAATGAATGCAATATTAATCCTTGCAGATGAGCAATAATCATTAAAATCAATTAAAAATGATAAAACATTTGGTAGTCTTGTGTCTTTTTTGGTTAAATAGCAAAACTTAATTAGACCTGGTGTCCTAGGATGAGACTAGCCATTTGAAGACAAGGTTTGTTTTACGAAAGCTGGCCTCAGACTTATTGAATCAAATCATCCTGACTCAGTCTTCCCAGTAGCTGGAACTATAGCATTACACCAGTGTACCCTACTATCATTAATTAATATCTTAAGTTGTTATGAGAGGGCTATTGAATATCCTCCAAAATCTGGTGTTACTGTTGCGTGGTGCACGGAACCTTTAGGGGGTAGGACCTAATGGAAGGTGCTTAGGTCACTGGAAGTGTGCCCTTGGCAGGAATGGACGCCATCCTAGATAGGAGATGAGCAGTTTTGTTTCCACCTTGAATTTTTGTCTTATTGTTCTGCCTTACATAGACCCAAAGTCAATCATGGACTGAAACCTGCCATCAGCACTATAAGCCAAAATATTTTTATCTTTATAAGTTAATTACTTTGGGCATGTATCATAGTGATAGAAAGCTGACTAATACATATGAGTGTCTGTCTTAATTCTTGCTACTGTAAAGAGCATTGATGTCTAACTGATAAAACTTCTTGCCTTGCAAGTATGAGGACATACATTTTTTTCCCAAAACCCAAGTAAAACTGTGGGGTGTGTTGACACATACTTATAATGCCAGCGCTGGGGAGACAGACAAGGAGAATTCCGGCACTCGCTGACTAGGCGGTCTAGCCTAGTTGGTTGAGCACCAGGCCAGTGAGCTGCACTGTCTTGAAGGAGGAGAATTCTGTACCTATCTGACTCCTAAGATTATTCTCTGGCCAACAAATGCACACATATTAATATAGATAGACCTGCATGCATGCACACATTCATATAGGTAGACCTGCATGCATGCACACACATAAACTAGTTTGTGAAACAGCGTTTTGTAGAGGATAGAAATTTACTGGGGCTGGAGCGATGACTCAGGGGTTAAGAGCACTGACTGCTCTTCTGAAGGTCCTGAGTTCAAATCCCAGAAACCACATGGTGTCTCACAACCATCCATAACGAGATCTGATGCTCTCTTCTGGAGCGTCTGAAGACAGCTACAGTGTACTTATAACAAATAAATCTTTAAAAAAAAAAAAAAAAGAAGAAGGAAAGAAAAAAATTTACATTTCTGGAGGCTGAAATGTCCAGGATGAAGTAATCAGCAAACTGATGATTACAGGCTATTCTCTGCTTCCAGTGACTCTCAGCATTGTCACAATGAAAATCCAAACCTTTCCCCTAGTACATTCAAATAATATAATAATAAGCCACAATGTAATACCACTTTGATGAATCAGGTTCAACTGATGAGTTGAAAAGATACATTCAGTCACAGCATTCTTACCCCAGCCTCCAAAATCCATGGGCTTTCTTCGTTGGTTTTTTTAACCTAGAAAATAATCTAGTAGTTCCTAAAGTCTTAACTCCAGCACCAGCTCAAGTCTAAATCCACAGGCTCATCAAAATCAGATACGGTAATAAGATATAGCTCATCCTGAGAACAGTTGCTCTCCATTTATGAGCCTGCAAAGCTAAACACTGTACATTTCCAAAATGCACAGATAATATAGGCTTTGGATAGATACTCCTTCAAAAGAAATGCAAAGAATAATTACAGATCCGAACTAAAACATATCTCCTGAGCCGCTCTAATTTAAAACATTCACCTTAGTTGCTAAGAGGAAATGGATTGCCCTCAGAATACTGACCCCCAAACCATAACACAGTGGGCTGCAGGCAGACTTCTTAGGCAGTTTCCAGCTGCCTTCAGGATATAGCATCCATCCACTTCTAGTTGAAAAGTCTTGAAATTGACTTTGGGACAGCCTCTGAAGGTTCAGACCCTTCATCAAATAGAAGGGTGCCCGGAAGTGAAAGGCCAGCTGTGGCTGGAGGGTGATGCCTACCCAGATGTCAGACTCACTTGACCTAACTCCCAGCTGTTAGGATCTGTCAGATCTTAGATCTGTCCACCTTCATGCCTGCCAAGGACAACAGTTGACTAGCTTACATGTGTAGGAACAATTGACATGATTTAAGAGATGAGCTGATTGAGTAAGAATGGTTTAACTTTAGAAGCTTTATAAAGATGAGAGACATACACACATGGAAAACCAGCTTACCTGTAATTTTTAGTTCTCCTGATCTGATGCCCTCTTCTGGTCTCTGCAGGCACCTGTACACACATGTACATAAACACATGCAAACAGAATTTTTTAAAATAATAATAAAAAATAGATTACTCTTGCTTTGGGAGGGATACCATGAATTCCATACTTGGCAAAGGACTCTCTTGAACTGTTCAAATGACAAAAAAACTATTCATTTAGTAACACAATATTGCAGGAGGACTTGACTCCAGTCCAAGTGAGTGCATCCCAGAGTAAGGATTGACAGATGGACTTCACCCACATGCCACTAACACAAAGCTGTACTTAACCTCCTAGCCATTACTAACACCTTATGATATGGAATAAAGTCTCTTCTACAGCCCAAGTTGGCCTTGAACTCACTGTCTTGCCTCAACCTTCCAATTGGTGGGACTACAGGCATATGTTCCCTTACCTGACATTTAAAGGGATCATTCTTTATTTTGAGTTACCAAGGCCCTATAGAGTAGTAATGTGCCTTTCTTTACAACAAAATACCCAGCTGTCCAGGAGCCATCTAGGAGAGGCTAAGGCTAGCAGGTGACGTTCCTACATATGGCCCACCATTTTTGCATGGCCTATGATGGGTAAGCTCTGAGAGGCAAGGTCCCAAGAGACTTCATCTCAGGATTGATTGCTTCTTGCAGCTGGTACGCCTTTTTCTGTCATTAGTATATAGTCCAGTGATTCCTGCATAGTAAGGAGTAACAGCTTTCATAATAACACTAAAAAGAGAAATAGGCTTGGGACAAATTTGTGAACAAGGAAAAACATTCTATGTCAGATCCAAGGATGAAGCCACAGAATGCACTATGATAAAGGGAGGTTATGGGAAACTACTGCTTTGAACTTAACTATCAGCATCCTGTAATTTCCCCTTGATAAAATGATAATTTTATCTATGAGGTAACTTTCTAAAGATCTTTTGTTTAAGAAGGTATAAGAAGGCCAGAGAGAAGGAATAAAGTGTGGCATCTGAGGCTTGTGGCCCAACCATCCACCAAATGTATGTGTGTGGCTTTGGGGACTCTGCCCAATCCACCAAATGTATGTATGTATGTGTGTATGTATGAATGTATGTATATGTAAATATTCATGAACACTTGTGGAGTTGATGAGGCAAGTGGTTCAGCCTGACCAGTGTGTGCGTGTGTGTGTGTGTGTGTGTGTGTGTGTGTGTGTATGTGTGTTTTGAGTTAATGAATTCCAAACCTCTCTCCTGTCCAGCAAAAGGTCCTTGAGCAAGAGAGAAAAGAAACCAGTGCTTAATACCACAAAATAGTAAGAGAAAGTTACAGAGAAAGAAACCAGCCTTTTTAAAGCAGAGATACTAAGAGAAAAGAAACCAGCACTTATTAAAGCACAAACAGAAAGATTATAAGGCAGGGATCATCAGTCTATCTGATGCTATGTCCCACCCAGTCCCATTCCCCTAAAGACTGGGGCAGGCCCACTGCACACAACAGGTCTCTTCTGTACTGAGGGTCACCAATTACTTTCATGTGATATGGATAACGTATCAAAAATGCTAATCATAGACAAAAACATCCTGACCCAACTTATTTCAGAGAATGCAATCCTGGCTACAACTGCTCATCCATCTGCCTTCTCAGGGTATGGAGAGCCCCTGACTCCCTAAAATAGTTCTTGTGAGGTGCTTGCTGTACAGCTCTTTTTATAGAAATCTGAGACATAAGGAATTTCTACTCAGTTCTAGGAGCTACAAGCCTGTTAAAAATTTGAAGGATCTAGGTGAGGAGGCTGTTTAGCTATTAAGAACACTGACTGCTCTTGACAAGGTCCTGAGTTCAATTTGCAGTAACCACATGGTGGCTCACAATCATCTATATAATAGAATCTGATGCCCTCTTCTGGAATGCAAAGAGTACATGCAGACAAAGCACTCACATATTTAAAAAAAAAAAAAAAAAAAAAAAAAAAAAAAGCAAAACTTGAAGGCTCACCCTGATCAGCTCTACTCTAAATGGAAGGGTATGCTGAGGTGGCGGTGGCGCACGCCTTTAATCCCAGCACTTGGGAGAAAGCCAGCCTGGTCTACAGAGTGAGTTCTAGGACAGCCGGGGCTACACAGAGAAACTGTCTCAAAAAACATATATATATATATGTAAAATGGAAGATGGAAGGGTTCTCCTACTTTTGTGAATCTCAAGGACTCACAGGAAAGCAAAGATGACCGACTGCTCTAACTGGTCCTGAAACCCTAGGGAAGGCTTCTCTACTAAAGGAACTATAGAAGCCAATTATCAGGTAAGCAATGTGATTAAAGGCTTCTTCTGCCTGGGAGTCCTCTTGGCAGTTTTCTTGTTAATAGTTTGTCTTAACTGGGTTTTCTGTTTGTTGCAGGTCATCCTAACCTACTTCACCCTGAACTAACTTCTTTCTCAATTGTTGTCCCAATTCCCCCCAACAAACGCTGAGACAATACCATTCACACTCTCTTCTCCGGTACTGTTTGGATTTTCCCCATAGGCTTGGTCTCCAGCTGGAAGCTGTGTGTTGGGAGATTGTGAAACCTTTAGGGCATAAGCCCTAGCTGTTGTCTGTGGGTCACTGCAGGCAAGCCTCCAGGGTAATTTGCTAAGATAATAGGCACTTCTCTATCAGGTGTTCAGACTAGATGCCAATGGGTGGAAATCCTTCCTAACGATGCTTCTGCCTGGTATTTTGTCACAGAATAGGGAGAAAAGTAAATAATAATAATAATAATAATTCACAGAAGCCTTAGCCTAAAGTCTGGCTAGTTACTGGATTTGTCACCAACATCCATATCTGGCTCTTTCTTCTTGAAATTCCTGCAAACATAAAGGTAGTCTCTTTAGACAGTTTTTTTTTTTTTCCCAAGCAAAGCTTACTGACTCTAATCCTACAGTGCCCCTAGACAGCTAAACAAAAGAATGTCTGGTCATTTCTATTCCAAATCTATGGCCTGGCTTACTAACATAGTCACAGATATTAAATCAGAGACCACTATGAGAAAGGGCTCACGCTATGAGAATGACCCCAGGAGATCCCCAGACCATTTTCTCAGGTACTTAGGGATGGAAGTTTATTTGCTATTATAACCAATCCTCTGGTAAAAACAAGCAAGCAGAACCAGCATCCTCCAACTCTGCTGCAGCCTTCACAAGGCCTCGGTTGGTTGTGTGCACCCTCCTGTAAAATTGTTCTCTATCAAAAGACATTTGCCAACTGTGTGTGATATCACATGCCTCTACTCCCAGGCAGAGGCAGGCAGATCTCTGAATCTGAGGCCAGTGAGGTCTACAAGTGAGTTCTAGGACAGTCAGGGCTACACAGAGAAACCCTGTCTGGTTTAAAAAAAAAAAAAAAAAAAAAAGGCAAGCTGGACAGCCGCCAAGTCTAATGACTTGAACACTTGTGGTAGAGGAGAGAACTCTCTCCCCTAAGTTGTCAGCTGACCTCCATGAGCATGCTATTATACACACACTACGCATACACATATATAATTTTAAAAACATTTTTGGAACCACAGCAGGCAAGTACAGGTGATCACCAGATAAGAACACAAAGCCCTGGGCTGGAGAGATGGCTCAGCGGTTAAGAGCACTGACTGCTCTTCCAGAGGTCCTGAGTTCAATTCCCAGCAACCACATGGTGGCTCACAACCATCTACAATGGGATTTAATACCCTCTTCTGGTGTGTCTTAAGACAGCTACAGTGTACTAACAAAATAAATAAGTAAATCTTAACAAAAAACAAACAAAACCCCCACAAAGCCCCAAAGAAGAATGAATACTGTGAGACAGATACCCTGATGGTGGGGCTTTCTCCTCTTCATATCATTCCTCTCTCAAAATCCCACCTTGAGAAAATCCTAACATAAACCAGAGAATAACCTTTTCCTTGGGCCTGGCATGTTGTCTCTTGCCCAGTTCCAGGATAAGGCTTAGTTAGGTCATGTGTCAATTGGGATCAAATGGCAGAACATTCACCTCAAAGAAAACCGTAACTGTTTCCAGCCATGCCTTTCCCCTGAATACTACGTTTTCATCCTCTGACCATCATTGGATGATTTCCAGAGGAACTGTATTATTAGGAAAACCATTTTACTGCTAGTATTTGGTCCCTGTGTTTTTAGCCTAGATTGCTTTCTTTTGTGATAAAATGACCAAAAGCAACTCAGGGAGGGAAGGGTTTGTGTAGCGTATATGTCCTGACCACAGTCCCTCACTAAAAGAAGACCCGGTCAGAACTGAGGAGAGGACCATGGAGGGTCGCTGCTGACTGGTCTGTTCCTCACGACTTGCTCAACCTGTCTTCTCTAGCCCAGGACTACCCAGCCAGGGGTAGCACTGCCCACACTGGGCTCGGCCCTCACACCAGTCATTAAACAAACAAAACTGCTGCTCAGACTGACCCTCAGGCCCACCTGAATGAGGCATTTTCTCAGTTGAGACTCCCCCCTTCCCAGATGTCTCTAGTTTGACCAACAACTAGCATACCTTGTAAAGTTGGTGTCTTAGGAGACTCAGCATTTCCAGGCTAAAATAATGATTTGATCAAGTTTTTAGTCGTCCCAACTTGAAACCCCTGGCTAATCTAGATAGAACAACCAGAGATTCCCAGACTCAAAGCAAGCAAAGTCAGCTGCCTTGACTTCAGCAGAAAGAAGTCCCGAATGCCAGATGTCTGCCCTTCAACAACCTTTAAACCTGAAGTTGTGGAAGTCTCTGAAGCAGTGGGCCTCCAAAGACCCTTCCGTAGGGGTTGCCTAAAACTATCAGAAAACACAGATATTTATACTACCGTTCATAACAGTAGCAAAATTACAGTTGTACAAAAATAATTTTATGGTTGGGGTCACCACAGCATGGGGAACTGTATTAAAGGGTTGCTCCAGTAGAAGGCTGAGAGCCACTGCTCTGAAATGAGATGATACAATTAGGCTAGCTTAGTCTAAACAGCTTCAAGACGCCTAAAAGTGATGCAGCCACAGGGCACATTACATCCGGGCATCGTGTGACTGCTTAGTGAAAAAAACTGCCAGAGACCACGGTGGTCAACAGACAAGTCTAACTGTTCTTTGCTTTGTTATAAGGGCATTTCCATATTACTAGCACTGTGGGTTTGACCAGTCCCACCATATATCTGATGCCATGACACATCTAAAAACCACATGTAAGAGACAGAAAGGGGGAGCAAATTGTATTCTGGGAAAACTGCAGCCCATCTGGAAACTCCCCATCTTAGACCATGAATGATCCTTTCCCTCCATTGTCCATAAAATGTGCATTCTGCGTGTTGGAGAGATGGCTCGGTGGTTTAGGACATTTATTGCTCTTGAAGAGGACCTGGCTTTGATTTCTAGCACCCCATGTTCACTCGCAACTGCTGTAACTCCAGTTCCTGGAGATCTAATGCCTCTTTTGACCTCCACAAGTTCCTACACACATGATGCACATAATCCAGTCAGGCATATACACATATCATATACACAAAATCCATACTTTAAAATGTACTGTCTAGAGACAGCAAGATCACTAAGAAGATAAGGTACTGTCCTTACCCCTTTGATGGTGTGCTTTTAGTTGTCAGTTTGGGGGAGAGAAAATTATTTGTTTTTTGTGGTTCTGGGAATTGAACCTAAGACTTCATACAGCCTGAGCAAGTTTGTGCTCTATTTTTGTATCAATGTGACAGAAACAACTTTAGAGAGGAGAAACATTCTGGCTCACAGTTCAGAGCGGTTTCAGTCAATCCAATTCAGGCATGCTGAAATGGCTCAGTACATGGAAGTGCACGTACAGGGCACAGAGCGAGCAGCCAGAGCCGGGGGCCTTCCGGGTAGATTAATAGTAGAGTTCTTGCCCAGTAAGCACAAGATCCGTGCTGGAGTCTCAGTACCATGAAAGTGAAATTAAATCAACTACTAGAAGCCAGTCCTACTGAAACAAAATTTTCTCTTTTTCTTTTTGTTGTTGTTGTTGTTTTTTTTGTTTTGTTTTTTTTTTTTTTTTGTTTTTGAGACATGTCTTCTCTGTGTAGCCCTAGCTATACTGGAACTCACTCTGTAGACCAGGCTGGCCTCAAACATCCTGAGTACTGGGATTTAAGATGTATACCACCACCGTTGGGTGTCTGAAACAAATTTTCAAAGCCATGAAATGTTTGCAGTCAATCTCTCTCCTGATTAAACATGCATTTGATAGGGGGAGCTCGAAGTTAGCCCCTAGACTTTGGGGCTCCCCTGGCCGTTTCCTGTGCTGCTTTGTATCTATGAAACTGTTCCCTACTCTCTTTGATATGAGACCCGTGCCCTGTATTGACAGTTTGAGTACCCAATGTGGCACCCCAAGAACGATCCGCATTCACCAGAGGAGTCACCCAGATTGGTACCAGGTACCAGCATGTGTCTGTTTGCCCAAGCATCCATGTCATCTTCTCTAAGATGGTCACTGACAACCTGGCATTTGCCACAGAACATTTGTTTACCTCTGTGCATTTTGGCCAGGACATTTCTTTGATAGCATTGGCCTCTTTTTGTTTGGTTTTCCTCATGCCTTGCCCTCCATATTGAACTTCATGACTTCCCTGCATCCTTTCCTACTCTTTACAAATGCCTCTTAGTTTAGAATTCTACCAGTGAGGAGTCACGAAGAAGAAGATGCTGGGAGGTAGAGGCAGGGCCAAGATGTCCAGGGGACTCCTCATGACATGCAGTGGCTGCCCAGGGAAACCCAAGACAGCATACACTCTTCCTCATCGAAAGAAATCTCATTTCCTCAGCCGGGAATGTAAGAGTTGCTTACCCAGTATCCTGACCTTTCGTGTTCTCAGAACTGTGTGGAATAAATCCAAAATGCAACAGGAGAAACCAACCTTGCAGTGACCCTTACAGAACTTACATAAGCAGTATATAAATCTGATCCAAAACATGAATCTTAGCTATCACAGACGGTTGCAATTTTCAGGAAAAAAAGATTAAAGACATTAAAATAGGGTCTGGAGAGATGGCTCGGGGTTAAGAGCACTGACTGTTCTTCCAGAGGTCCAGAGTTCAATTCCCAGCAACTACATGGTGGCTCACAACCATCTGTACTGGAATCTGATGCCCTCTTCTGGTGTGCATGAAGACAGGGACAGTGTACTCACAATAAACAAACAAACAAACAAACAAATCTTTTTTAAAAAGCAAAAAATAGGAAACCAAAATTCAGGGAAGAAAGGTTTGGAGAATAACTACCATTTGGTTTTCCAGATTTTTTTTTTTATTTCTAATAACTGATAATTTAACTTGTAAGTACTTTTTTAAAGTAGGGAACATTTCCAGATGGTGTCTGTATGCACATGCAGGTGTGTGTGTGTGTGTGTGTGTGTGTGTACACTTGCATTAAGCTAAAAGTCCTTGGCAACAGGATTAAATACTATTAAAAACAGTAGTCTACTTAATTAACATGTAAGAAAAAATAATAAAGTTTCTGATTTTCAAGGAATTTTGAGAGGCAGAAACAAGAAGAGGATTTCCATGTCTTCCAGGGCCTCAAAGACCACATGTTATAGCCTTCTCTCTCAAAAACAAAGTGGATGGAGACAAATTTGGAAACTGCAGCAAGTGTTTCAAAAAGAGCTGTTAAAGAAAAGCAAATTCACTTAAAAATGTTAGAGATTTCGTCAGATCTAAAAAGAATTCTGAAGAACCTAAATTACTCTCATTTCCTTTGATCTCGCCTCTTCCTCTCCTCCTGCCCTCTGCTCTCAGGGAGAAATGCTGTGTCGACATGCGAAGTTGTGGGGCTGGAGAAATTACTTTGCTGGTAAGGGCCCCTCCACCAAGCCTGAGGGCCTGAACCCAGATCCCAGGGCCCACGCGTGGACGGCAAGAACTGACTTCTACAGGCACACCATGACATGCACATCTTCTGTTGAAATATGCACTCATTAAATAAATAAACATCATTTTTAAAACAGAAAAATATTGGTGTACCTTTTTTTTAGTTCAGTCCTGCAGGGACTAGAGAAATGACTCATTGGTTAAGAGCGTTGCTGCTCTTCCAGAAAATCCAGGTTCAAGTCCCAGCACCCACTCAATAACCCTGTAACCAGTTCCAGAGGATTGGGTGTCAACTCTTCTGGCCTCTGTGTGCACCAAGCACACACACGGAACTCAGACATACATGTAGGCAAAGTGCCTGTCTCAGTTAGGGTTACTATACTGTGCTGAAGCATCATGACCCAGAGCTAGCTGGGGAGTCAGGACAGGAACTGAAGCAGGGCAGAAAAATGTGGAGGCAGAAGCTGCTGCAGAGGCCACCGAGGGGTGCTGCTTACTGACTTGCTCAGCCTGCTTTCTTATGGAACCCTGGACCACCAGTGCAAAGGTAGCACCACCCACAATGGGTTGGGTCCACACCCATAAATCACTAATTTAGAAAATACCCTACAAGCTTGCCTCCAGTCAGACCTTATGGAGGTATTTTCTCAGCTGAGATCCCTCCTCTCTGATGATTCTAGCTTGTGTCAAGTTGGCATAACACCAATCAGTGCAACACCCATATTCATATAATATAAAATTTAAATTAAAAAATACATGAGATTAAGCCTGGAGGGAAAGATGATCCTGATACTGTCTATTCACTTGGGTTATATTACCTTGGTCCATGAGTATGAATGTTTCTGAGTGCCAAATTTTTGATACATTATATGTAGCATGCTTGTGTAATAAAAATCTTCCCCCAAAAGGTTCAATTCAAAATGTCTCATATGCAAGCAGTCATATGAATTCAGTCCAAATGCCTTTTAATTCATAGGACTTGTAGTGGTTTATGCTGTCAACTTGGTAGATTCCAGAATCACCTGGGAGATGAGCCTATGGACATCCATGGGGAGAATTATCTTGATTATATTAATTAAGGTGAGAAGAACTGGCAACTGTGGGTGTCGCCATTGCCTGACTGGAATCCTGACTGATATTAGGGGAGACAGGAAGCTGGAAGGGCGCGTGCTTTGGTCCTCTCTGCTCTCTGACTGTGGACATGCTGTCAGGACACTGCAGGGTCCTGCCCCCTTCCTGTCCCTGACAGCATGGGCTGTACCCTGAATTGAGCCAGAATGAAGACTCTGCTCCCTTAGGAGAAACTGTCAAGGTATTTTAGCATAGCAACAGGAAAAGAAACTAAGAGAGGACTTAACAAATCTAACAAAATCAGTTAATTAAGATTTGTTGGTAAGAAAACCTGGACATGTCTCCCAGGGATGCAAACACAGTTCCCTGTGTTGATATTGTTATATATTTAAGATGTAATAGCCATGTCTTATGTTTCAAATAGAGTCTTCTGGGGTTTTATTATATATAAAGTAATTTTTATAAATTCAGAGATTTGTAAGGAAAAATAAGATCATACATGAAAAAGAGGTATAGAGAGTTAAAGGTATGGGATATTATTTTGGTTTTGAAAAAAAGGTTTAAAGAGAAAAGAGAATGCTTTAGATGAGAAAAGGCTCTGTATGTTATAATAAGATTTTGTCCTAAAGTTAAGAATTATTTTTCCAAAATAGAAAAGGAGAGATTTGGACCAAGTTAAAAGTTTAAAAGTTTAAAGTGAAAAAATTTTTAAGATAATATATAAATTATTAACATCATCATAATTAAAGGTTTTTAAAGTCACTGTGGTTGGAGAGATTATTCTGTGGTTAGAAGCGCTTCCTGTTCTCCCAAAGGACCCAAATTTGGTTCCCAGCAGATGTGTTGGGTAGCCCATAACTTCCTTCAATTCCAGTTCCAGAAGATCCAGAATCTTATGCCTCCTTGGGCATCTCAAGGCAAACACTCACAGGCACATCAATAAAACTTTTAAGCATTTTTTTAAACTTAGCATTTTTTTTTAAAAAAAATCCTAAGATCAAAGTTAAACACAGATATAAAACTAGAACCTAATTTTCTACTTCTAGCAATAAGCCTTTACATTTACAAAAAAAAAAAAAAGCTTAAATAAAGAACAGGGACTTTATGTTTTGTCTCCTTATTGAATGGGCCATTTAAAACCTAGCAGTTAGATTTTAATCCTGATGCCTCTGGCATTAGGATATAAATACGTATGTGTGCTCTCATTGGATTCAAGTTTTCCCTTGACAGAAGGCCGCTGCCTGAGAAGTATAAAAAAATTAGAAATCATTATTTCTATTTGGAGCATTTCTGCTAAATTACATAAGTATGGAACTCATTTCACTTGGCAAATGTTTAAATCTTTGTAAGATTTGGACTACTGTACAATATTCTTGTTGTATCTACAGTTATCTTTAGGCCTCTGGATTTGTGATTAAGTAAACATATAGTAACATTAAAAAAAAAATCAGATGCTCTTCATAAGCCATGGCTGGTTGATCTCCATGGAAAGCCTGTCCTTTTCTGAAGAGAAACAGGAGAAGTGGATGGGGAGGCAGGAGGGAAAACTGCAGTAAGGATGTAAAAAAAAAAAAAAAAAAAAAAAAAAAAAAGAGAGAATCAGTTGCTAAAATTAATTGAAGCTCTCATCTTCCTTAGCCAAAAACACTTATTAATTCTAAATCCAATATTTACAATATTTACTTATTTTGGAAAACATCAATTATCTCCTTGTAAAATAATTAATGGGTATACTGGCTAGCTTTTATTGTCAATTTGACATGAGCTAAAAAAAAAACCACCTGGAGGAGGAAACCTCAAATGAAGAATTGCATGATCAGAATAGCCTGTGGGTTGGTCTGTGGAATAGTTTCTTGCTTGCTAATGATGTAGGAGCGCCCAGCCCACTGTGGGTGGCACCATCCCTAGGCACGTAGGTTTGACAAGTATAAGAAAACTAGTAAAGCAGAAGCCAGAGAGCCAGTCAGCAGCAGTCCCCTGTGGTTTCTGCTTCAGTGCCTGCCCAAACCTCCCTGGCTGTAACCTGGAGTGTAAGATAAAGTAAACCCCTTTCTACCTGAAGTTGCTTTTGGTCATGGTGTTTATCACAGAAACAGAAAGGACAATAGGGCAAAGAACTGAACTATTGTCCAAATGGAAACATTGCACATTATTAGAAGAGACTGTTAAAACAATACCTATGGGCTGGAGAGATGGCTCAGCAGTTAAGATTACTGGGTGCTTTTCCAAAGGTCATGAATGAGTCCCATCAACCACATGGTGGCGGATAACCAACTAGTGTCCTCTTCTAGCATGCAGATGGACCTGAGAAAAGATGGCACACTGTCAACTACCTAGCCATTAAGAACTCCAAGTAACTTCTTCAGAAAGTCCCCTCAACCAAATCTCTCTTTTATGACATAATTAAGTACCTTCACATTTAAATCTTCTTTCTGAATGATTTTCCCCCTGGCTTTTTGATACAGAGTTTCTCAGTGTAGTCCTTGGTATCCTGGAGCTAATTTTATAGACCAGACTAGCCTCGAATTTAGAGATGCATCTGCTTCTGCCTCCTGAGTCTGGGATTAAAGGCAAGCACCACCACCACCAGGCTAAAAGATTTACGTTTTTGTTTTATGTGTATAGATATGTGCCTACATACATCCTGTGCACCATGTGCCTTTGAAAGCTATAAATGCATTGGGTAACCAGGGACTGGAGTTACAGGAAGTTGTGAGCCACCATGTGGGTGTTGGAAATGGAACCCAGGTCCTCTGGAAGAGTATCAATTGCTCTTAATCTCCGAACCATCTCTTTAGCCTCCTAAAGTGCCTCTATTTTAGCTGGCACTCTTAGAGCCGAAACAATAAACTTCTCTCTCCATACCTCTGCAGAAAAACAAAAAACAACAGAACAAACCTTACAAACAGAAAAGAATATTAGCTAGATCTGATCAATCAGATGGATCACTATACTGTTATTGATATGGAAGATGTTAAGATACAACAAATTTTTATTGGTCAGTGTGATATAGCTGCCTGTATTTCCTATCACAGCATAATCCATATTGATTACTGTCTGCATGGTAAATGTGGCTATGCCTCCAATGGTATGGGTGCTAACCTTACCTATCAAACACACAAGCTCTAATTTATACAAGTGACTTAGTGAACTCACATCCTAGATGTTATACACACTCCCATCAGGCCTGGAATGCTCACCAGCCCTCTGGTTAACTAAGACTTTGGGTTGGTTAGGATGCCTGCTACTTCATATGCTGCCTTTACTTCCTTAGGACATAGAACATTCTTAATTATTTTAACTTTAGTTATTGTAGAGAGCTTTATTGGGGTACTGCACTGACTGGCAGGAACTTGACATTGACCAAGGACAAGGGCTTCGAGCAGGAATCTGACTTAGAGCAAAATAGGGAAGTAGGTTAAGGCAGGAATTTTAATCTTAGGGTGGAACGAGAGAAGCAGGCTTCAGGCAAGATTTTGGGCTTGGACAAGGAAGTGGGCTCAGGTATTTTGGCCATTCTGACAAGCCCTTGGAAACAACTGTCACAGAAATTTGCTTATTGCCTTGACAATTTTGCGTTTACGGTCTTGCTTGTTCCTCGTTGTACTACTATTGATCTTAATGCCCTCATGTAATTAAATTGGTATAAAAGTGGATTAGAAGTTATTAAACCCACCCTTCAGTCTCAGAATTGACTGGGATCATGCTGCAGTTTTGTTTAATTCTCTCTCTCTCTCTCTCTCTCTCTCTCTCTCTCTTTTCTGAGACAGGGTTTCTCTGTGTGCCCCTGGCTGTCCTGGAACTCACTCTGTAGGCCAGACTAGCCTCAAACTCAGAAATCCTCCTGCCTCTGCCTCCCAAGTGCTGGGATCAAAGGCGTGCGCCACCACCACCCAGCTTGTCTCTTTCTTTTTAATCCTCGGTCCTGCGCTGGAGGATCTGTTGGCTGACCGAGCGGGCTTGGTCAAGTTATAATAACTCCTATCATATATCATATACATGGTATATCCGATACAAGGGACTGAAAATGAGACCCAGATCATGGGGACTAACGATGTTAAAACAATTTATCAACTTCCTTAAGGCTTTAACAGCTACTTCCCTTTCCTAAAGACAGCCTTCTAGCCTACAGTGTGTGATTTTTATGACAGCTTAGGTGTGGACCTTCCCAGCTCTGTAGAGTGTGAAAAACAAAAGAAAACAAAAACAAAAACCAACAAACAACAACAACAAATAAACTCAATGCTTTTGCAGGTACAAGATGTGTAGCAACACCAGGAACTGACTGACCAGCTCTCCTCCCCCCAAATCCCTCCATCTCTCAAAGCAGAAACTATGTTAAAAATTCTACAAGGTAGACTGGCTGGTTACACCTTTGTTGTAGACAGTGAAAATGTTACAGATACTGAGTCAATGTGTCTTGACTTTTAGTTCCCTAATCTGTGATGTAACTCTCAACATTCAGGTGGAGCCTGTCAGGTGAAACCTGTAAGGAATACTACCTTAAGAGACCACTGACTTGCACCAATCCAAAAGCTAAGAACATCATCAGGTAGCGTCTGAGACCATTCCTAGCACCTGTGTCAGACCACCCACAGCTGCTTGTAACTCTAGCTCCAGGGCATCCAAGACCCCCTCTGGACTCAGCAGGCTCTGTATCACATGTGCAATGTCTTACCTCTCTGCGCCCCCCACCCGACCCCCCTCTCATAGTTTAAAAAAAAAAAGATCACATAGCTACTTCACCACCAAGCATGCTTTTCAAGACAACCTAAATCTGAGTTCCCAGACAGTAGGGACTCATATGTGGCTGAGAATAAACCACCTCTTATTCATTTTGGGGTGGTAGCTTTGTTTTGTCTATATTCAGAACTGAGCCAGCACTCTTTCTGGAAACGCAACAGTTGTTGTCACCTTTTGCTACTATCCTTAATGTCTTCCTTATGGTTGTAACACAAGTAACAAGTGTAGGCATGATTTTCCTCAAGGTTGAGTTGGAGGCATCCAAACAAGACATCTGCAGATTCTGGACTATGAGGTAATACTTGTTGTTTTATACATGTGTTAGGGTATCTGACTTCTTACACCAGAAGTTAGGGTATACTGGGTGGTGGGCACAAGCTCTTCCACAGCATTGCCGTTGCTTGCTGTCGCTGTCTTTCTCCAGTTATTGCCTGTAGCAAAGAAGCTACCTGGCCCCTCCTCCAAGGACTTCTACCAAGCACTAGTCCATGCAGGAGCATAAAGGCCCCCACTTAGCTTCTGGTGTGGGCAGATCTGAGGGAGGGTCATTTCATTGCAACTGTGTAATGGTTTTGACATGCCTTTCTTCCACCATTGTATCTTTCTCACCTCCCTGTCTACTACCAAGGACACTCCCAACATACCTGCTAAACACCTGCTCTCCCTGGGAAAACCTGATCCAAGTCAGTGGCGGAACAGGAAACAAGTACTCTGTATCTTGGTTTCTTCTGTCTGCAAAGGTAAGCCTGTTGGCGAGCTTTTATTGTGAAGACTAAGTGAATTTAATGCCATACTGACAGCTCACATCAATATTTGCCATTGTTGATATTAATATCTACAGAAATGGTAAGTCAAGACTCCCTGGATAGCCATCCCCTTAAAGATAGTATGTGCAGCCCAATAAGCATGCCTTGGGAGAGGATGGCCATGGAGGCCCAAGGAGCGCACTGAGAGAGCTGACAAAGGAAGCAGAGCCCTGTGAGACCCACCGATCCGCTGAGGTCATGGGAGATGATTGACAGGGGGAAGAATGGAGAAGTTAAGGAGGCAGCTTGGTTTGGGTTTAAGAAAAATAGGTATTTGGCAACATTATTTGTTGAAATAAGGAATAGTGGCAGCAGAGACTTAAAGCACCTTGACATGGAAACTTCTAGTTCTTTGGAAAGTTGGTTATGTCAAATGATGGTTTGCAGGGGCACACAGGTGACAGGATGTCTTGCTAAAGCAAACAAATGAAAGACTGTCTTCCTGAAGCAGACACAGGTGAAAGGATGTTTGGATATAATAAACGCATGAAAGGACCCAGGATGGAGGAGTATAAATGCGACCCACAGACAGTGGGAGATGGGCACTGAGCTTTGGTTTGGTTTGGTTTGGTTTGCTCTGCCTCACTATTCTTTGCTAAGGGCACACATGTGTTAGTTTGCCTGACACAGCGTTGTTGAGCTCAACTTGTGGTAACTGAGAATGGTTCATAATGTTCCTGCGGCAGCTTGCTACCTCCACAGCCTCACCTTATACCTGTTGGCGAGCCTGATGGTTTCTTCAGATGTGAACTGCATCTGCCTGGTGGCTGCTGGCTGAAAGGACTGTAGCTGCTTGTTCATGCCTGGTGTCTGCCTGACTGGAGGACTGGTCTGAAGCTGCTGAGTTGTATCTGGTGTTTGATACGTTCCTGAACTGCTGCCAAAGAAGATAAAGCTCGCCCTCAAAGAACTAGGTCCACTTCCCCTGTATCCTAGTAACTTCTCTTCTACAATCTCTGCTAGGTGAAGAAAGGCTGAACCCTTATTAAAAGTAGCTTGCAAAAAATTGTGCCTAAAGCACCTACTAGGAGGGACTCTGTGGGAAATTACACAAGAGTTACATCACAGGAACTATTGTTTAAAAAACTGTCCAATTCTGTGGTTATTATCATATACAGAAATATTAATTTATATCACATCAAGATATATATATATATATATATATATCCAAATTAAAATAGATGAATAAAGCAGTTAAGCCTAGAATTATTTACCACACAGTTTCTGTTAATTTTGAAGCAGTTGCTCTCTTTGACCGTGTCCACATTTCTCCTCTCAGCTTATCAATAGCAAATGCCAGAATGTGTCTCCCAGGACAAATATGACCTATCTCAATCTAAATAGCTGCCATACAAAGATTTATCTCTGACCATCCACCAATAAGCCCAGGAAAAGAACAAAATGATACTTCCAGAGTGTGAGGTAATGGCTTTCTTATTTGACTGGGCAAGACAGTTGGATGCTCACGTGGGACATTTTATGATTCCTCAGAAGTCATAATAATTTTTTTAATTTTTAAAAAATCTTTATTCTACATAAATTTTATTGTATTGGTTGTCATGAGTGACTTGATTGGGTATTTAAATTTTTCATTTTTTTTTTATCACTTTGACCATCAATTGTAGTAGCTACTACTTTATTGCTTTCTTCTTTTTTCCTTTTGTCTTTTATTCGTTTCTCATATGTTATATCCCTACCTCAGTTTCCCCTCCCTCCTCCTCCTTTTCTCTCCCCATAACCTCCCCTTTCCCCCCATCCCTCCCCTCCCCTCAGAAAGGGGCAGGCCTCCAAGTGAGTCAAACAAACTCAGCATGACAGGCTACAAGACCAGGCACAAGGCTGGACAAGGTAACTCAGGCAAAAAGAGTCAGGGACAGCCCTTCCACCACCACTCAGGATTCCAACAAGAACACCAAGCTACTCAGCCATCACATATATGTGGAGGACCTAGGTCAGACCCTACAGGCTCCCTGATCTCGGCAAGCCCCTGAGTCCCAGTCGGTTGACTCTGTGGCTGGGTTCTTCTGGTTTCCTTGACTCCTGGTTCCTCTGACCCTTCCTTTCCTTCTTCGGTAGGACTCTGCAAGCTCCCTGTAATGGTGGGCTCTGGTACTCTTCATCTACTCCTATTAGTTGCTGGATGAAGTCTCTCTGGTCTCTCTGATGACAATTTTGCTAAGCTCCAGTCCCAGAACACTCTGAAGGCAGGACACACTGTAGCTCAAAGGTTTTGTGTCTGGGTTAGTGTCCCAATCCCTCCACTTGAGGCCTTGCTTGTTACAGAAGACTGCTTGACTGGTTCAGGCTCTGACATCACAGAAACTTTAGGAGACTTCAGCCTGGCATGAGGAGCAGCAAAGATGTAGTAATGGAGAGACAAAGATGGAAAAGATGCCTGTGAGGGTTTTGCTGGACAGAAATAGGTGACAGCAGCCAGTACTTATTAGCCAGTTCCTCTAGACATGTAATGGCTACCTCAGTGTGGCATGTAAAATCAGAAGCCTAGACTCCCCCAACCTGTTCTTTCTCTTCTGCCTTCCTTATTTTTTTTTTTTTTTTGAGTTTTTTTCCGAGACAGGGTTTCTCTGTATATCCCTGGCTGTCCTGGAACTCACTCTGTAGACCAGGCTGGCCTCGAACTCAGAAATCTGCCTGCCTCTGCCTCCCACGTGCTGGGGTTAAAGGCGGGCGCCACAACTGCCCAGCTGCCTTCCTTATTTGTTAAAGTGATACAACCATCTACCCAGTTGCTCTGAGCAGATACCAAGGACTTTTCATTTATTCTATTGGCAAATCTGGCCAATTCTGCTGTCAGAGTTTCATTTCTGTTGCTGTGATAAAACGCCCAACAAAGGCACCTTCAAGAGACATCAAGTTTATTTGGGTCACAGCTCCAAGCTATAATCCATTATTTCAAGGAAGTCCAGGAAGGAATGTAAACCAACCAGCCCACCTCGGTGGAGAACAGAGAAAGAACCAATGCGCATGAACTACTTGGCTCCCTTTCAACTCTGACACAGTTCAGGACTCTGACCCAGGGAATGACATTAACTGTTTTTAAGTCAGGTCAGTCCCCCGTAGACGTACCATAGGTCAATTTTGATCTAGACAATTCCTAATGGGGAATTTCTTCCCAGAGTGATTCTAAATTGTGGCAGGTTGACAGTTAAAGCTAACCCTTGTATTGCCTATACAAGATAGAAATACCATTTCAAGTTAGTGTTCTACCCTGGGGCAAATACCATCACCTCCACCTCCACAGTCTCCTGCCACCACTCACTCTTGCAAGGCCTCTGGTTTTTTTCCCAAAGCATCCAGAGTGAGTTGTAGGCATCAGACCATGATGTTGGCTTAGTTAACACTTAGAATAAGAATAAAATAAAAGGCTGGGTCAGTCCTTCAAGGCCATGTATTTGTAGTCCCAGTATTTTCTGAGTTCCATGATAACCTCAGGGCTTGCACATAGCTGATCCCTCCACCCAGGTTCCCTTCCTGGATCGTGGAGAGCTCTCCCGTAATCTTGCAGGATGTCTCCAAATTTTCATGCTTGGGCCTGCCTTCTCTGGGCAGCCTGCCCTGATCTGTAGCCACCCAATGCCATCTTCTGATTCCTTACAATTATTTCTTCTGATTAAAAACCTCTCTGTGTGGGGGCTGGGGAGAGGGCTCAGCAGTTGAGAGCACTGGCTGTTCTTCCAGAGTTCCTGAGTTCAATTCCCAGCAACTACATGGTGGCTCACAACCATCTACAATGGGATCTGATGTGCTCTTCTGGTGCACGGGTGTGCATGCAGATAGACCATTCATATAAATAAATAAAATAATTCTTTAAAAAAAAAATCTCTCTCCTTTGACCAAAATTTTGTTCAGTGCAATAGCTAATCTTGGTTGTCAACCTGATCATATCTGCAATCAACTAAAACCCAAGCAGGTGGGTGCACCTGTGAGGGATTTTTCTTAATTAGTTTTTGTTCATTTGTTCTTGTTTTGAACAAGAACACGGGTCTGTTCACAGTCTTGGCTGTCCTCAAACTGATAGAGTTAACTCTGCCTCTGCCTCCTGAAAGGTGTACACCACTTAGTTAGGGTTTCCATTGCTGTGAAGAGACACTATGACCAAGAACTCTTTTTTTTTTTTTTTTTTTTTTTTTTTGATTTTTGAGACAGGGTTTCTCTGTATAGCCCTGGCTATCCTGGAACTCACTCTGTAGACCAGACTGGCCTCAAACTCAGAAATCCACCTGCCTCTGCTTCCCAAGTGCTGGGATTAAAGGCGTGCGCCACCACTGCCCGGCTGACCAAGAACTCTTATAAAGACAACATGAAGATGGCACTGTGTGGCTACAGGTTCAGAGGTTCAGTCCATTATCATCAAGGCAGGAACATGGTAGCGCCCAGGCAGGCATGGTGCCGGAGGAGCTCAGAGTTGTACATCTTCATCTGAAGGCCTCTAGAAGAAGAGCTTCCACGTGGAGAGGAAAAGGGTCTCTTAAAGCCCATGCCTACAGTGACATACTTCCTCCAACAAGGCCACACCTCCTAATAGTACTGAGCATATTCAAACCACTTTCTGAGTTCGAGGCCGGCCTGGTCTACAGAGTGAGTCCCAGGACAGCCAGGGCTATACAGAGAAACCCTGTCTCGAAAAAACCAAATCCAAAAAACCAAAATAAATAAATAAATAAGTAGAAAGCAAACAAGGGTCTTAGAGTGTATCTCAGTTGTCAAGTGCTTATTGAGCATAAATCTTCTTATCACTGAGAAGCTTTCAAAGTCCCTTCTGTGACTTTGTCCTGCCTGAGGCCCTGGATTACACACACACACACACACACACACACACACACACCTAGCCTCACATTCCACATGAAGAATTCCAGCAAATACTTACAGTGAGCCCATGGACCGGTCACCATTCTTGCTACACTCTGTAAACAATCAAGCCACCACTTTTGGTCTTACCTGATTATCTTTAGAAATGGGGGCGGCTGGTGTACAAGGCCCAGGGTTTAATTTCAACTTCAATAACGTGCACAAAGTTATTCCATCAAACTACACTCCTGTATCTGTCACCCATGTATTTAGGGACAAAATGTTGGCTTTCGTATCTCCACTAGTTCAATCTCCATCACTGGTCTCAATATACTCATCAAAGAGACGAAGGAGGTGTGGAGGAGGGGGGAGGAGCAGAAAAAAGGAGGAGGGAGGAGGAGGGAGGAAGAAGGAGAGGAGAAGGAGAACCACAACAACAACAACAACACAAAGATTTCATCGATGTGAACATTTAAGAGAAACAGATAAAGGGTTTACTGACCCCAAACCTGTCTTTGGGAGAACTTACTTTAGATTTAAGTAGAAGAACTGAGAATGGGGATGAGAGGTAGGAATAATGCAGCAGACCTTGTCTAGTGTGAGCTGGTTGATCCTTCTCTCAGTGTAAGAAGTCCTTTTTACTTGAGGGGTCAAGCTGGTTCTCAGGATGCATTCCTTCTCCTCCAGGGTACACATGCCATTATAGACACAAAGAGCTGTCCGTCATCTGGGGATGCTCTGTCTGGGAGGCTTTGCCACTCCTGATGACTCAGGGTTGAGGCCAGTGACCAAGAGTCTTTCACATTCTTCTTGGGGAGGAAGGTTTCTGGAAGAGGACAATGTCAAAAGTAACAATGAAAACATCTTCCTTCCTCCTATGTGTTTGGCACTCAGACATGAAGGAGAACCAGGTGAGATGCCACGGGTTTTGGACAATTGCTCCTTGAGTGAATACAGAGGTGAGCAGGGAACTCAGAGTAAACGAGACAGGTATGCAAGGAAGGCAGAAAAGCAAGGAGTTAATGCTTTTTAGCAAGAGCCATAATTAGTGGTTATTAAACGCACCCCCACTTCTCCCATGATTTCTGTGATATTTTCAATTTTAGTTTTATTTATTCATTTGCTTATCTCCCCCATGTAAATGTAAACTCCACAAAGTCTGGAATTCTATTTTTGTTCATTATTATATCCTTAAAGTATTTGTCAGGACAGACACAAGTCTACACTGTCACCCTCAGCCCCACACACATTGTCACCCTCAGCCCCCCACACACTGTCACCCTCAGCCCCACAGGGAGTTCCCCTTATCTTGTAGGGACATCAACTCAGGCCAAACCAGAATTCCAAATTGGTTTTTTTGACGATGTATGGGTTTTTTGTTTTTCTGCCTGCATCTATATCTTTGTACTATATCTATGCCTCAAACCAGAATTTGTGTCTTCAGTGCAGAAAAGAATTTCAAGATTCTCCATTCTGAAGCAGAGTTGGGGCTCGTAGACTTTAGGCACGAGGGTTAGAAGAGAGGTGCTAAGACAAAAGGAAGACATCCCTGCGTGTGGGGATGGCCTCCCCCAGGAAGACTCTTCACTGGCTTGTATTAGCCATACAAACCATTTTAGGGACTCTCACGTTATAAGGCTAAGAAATCCTCACTCCAGCCCTGTGCATTTTGTCTCTTTTGATAAGTGAGAATATTAACGTGGCTCCAGAGGTGTCTTGGATGGAATTATAATCTGCTAAGTAAAACCAGGTGTCCCTAGGGTCGCACAAGGTGTTTCTTAGAGTCCTACAGACTTGAAGGTTTTTCAGTTGGAAGGTGGGAGAAAAGCCATAACCCGTTGTTACTTGTACAGAAATTCTTTGCTGGTAAAACGTTTCAACTAGACCCATGAGTAAGGGATTCCTTTCCCTACAGACGTCTCCCTAATTTCCCCTTTCATGCCGCCTCACCTTGAACAGGGAGGGCTGTGAGGACAGGCAAAGCGATGATAGACAGACAACTAATTAAGGTGTTAGGCCTCACAGATAAAAAGACATCTAAAGGGATTCCTGCGAGCTCAACCGCGTCTCTGGCTTAGGTCCACGGGAAGGAGGGAGGAGAAACTAAATGACAAAGACGGGAAAGACCTTGGCCGGTGATTGGCAGCCGCGGCTTTCAACACGCGCAGCCACACTGAATATGGCGATTGGGGAAATTTCCTGGAGGAAATCACGCGAGAGTTGCCTGACGGAGGCCGTCCGCGAATTGAGCCGGGGGTGTGGAGCAGCCAAGATGGAGCCGGCAGCCGCCGGTCCCGGCCCTCTGATTGTGAACAACAAGCAGCCCCAGCCGCCACCTCCGCCGCCGCCTGCCGCCGCACAGCCTCCTCCTGGGGCGCCGAGGGCCGCCGGAGGCCTCCTGCCGGGGGGCAAAGCCCGCGAGTTCAACCGCAACCAGCGCAAAGACTCGGAGGTCAGAGCTGCAGGGGGGCGAGGCTGGCACCGGGCGGGTGGCCGAGGGGGTCCCGGGGCCCGGGCGGCCTCCGGGCCCGGCCGGGCTTCCCGATGGCTTGACCGGGGGCCTGGGAGCTGTCACTTTACTGAGAACCGTGCAGTCAGCGAGGCTGGCAGCCGCCACAGCCCCGGGGAGGAAAACCCGGAGTCCTGTCACCAACTCCGGTGCGGCCCGGGGAGACTGGAGCTGGGGGCGGCCGTCTGCCCGGGGGCGTGGCCTGAGGCCCAGCCCTCCTGGGGTGCAAAGTCGGTGGTCCGCTCGGTTGTTAGCTCCCCATCATTTCCGGCCTCTGATGGAAGGAGGGTGGTGGGCGATGCCAGTTGGCAGCGAAGGGACCCAGGAGAGTTTAGCGGGCGCTTAGGACAGAGCTTCTCTCTCCAGTGCTGCTCGGCCCCTGGTTGTGTGAGTCGCAGAGAGAGCACACTGTGGCGTCCCTCCGAATTTTAGTCAGTGCATGATCAAACCACGACCAGACCTTGCAAAGTATTTTTTGTATGCCCAGTGAGCCGGCTGCTGGAGCTGTTAAGGATCAGAAGTACACAAAGGGTGCAGGATTCTCTTTCTCGCTAGTGAGCTGTGATTCCCTTTGCCCGCGCAGTCTGGAGCTATTCACCTCGCCCCAAGTTAAAATTCCTCCCACTGCTTCCGTCTGCAGAATTCATGAATGAACACACACCAGTCGTCGTCGCCGCCGCCGCAGCAGCATTTCAGGGCTTCTTAATCAGCACATTCATTCCCAGGGCGCTTACTCCTCCACCTGAGACAGCTTCCAGTGTGATGAACAGCCAGGCACTTAACTGAGGGAATTCCTCAAATCCAAATTTGGTGCTCCAGCTCATCCCAGAGACTATCGATACTGTCTTTAAGCCTATGAAATCAGTTGCCTTCAAACATTTTGTTGTTGTTGCAGGCTC
Source organism: Apodemus sylvaticus (assembly GCF_947179515.1). Classification (NCBI taxonomy): domain Eukaryota; kingdom Metazoa; phylum Chordata; class Mammalia; order Rodentia; family Muridae; genus Apodemus; species Apodemus sylvaticus. Next base: position 55,834,882 of record NC_067475.1, read on the forward strand.
AAATTCTGACCAAAACATGTCACAAATGAACAAGCCCAGAGTAGAGAGGATGAGCTCAGAAGTGTCCTTTTTGTAAAAGATGGACCTTTTATTGTGGAATGATGGGTGATCAGTGGCTACTTCTCAGTGATCTCTCAAGTATGGAAGTAAAGTTTGTGAGACCTTTAATGACCAGACTTGTTTTTCAAGAGATCCCCGAGAATTCTTTTTTAAATGTTTGAGTGGGCTGGAGAGATGGTTCAGTGGTTAAAAGCATTTGCTGCTCTCTCAGAGGATCCCAGCACCCATGTCAGGCGACTCACAACTGCCAATTACTCTAGCTCCTAGGGATCCAGGACTGTCCTTCTGACCTCCATGGCTTTTTATTTACACGGGTGCTTACATACACAGATAGACACATAAATACGTTTTTTTGAAAAAATGTTTTAGGGATGGCAGGATGTCTCAGCAGGTAAAGAAATTTTAGATTTTCCTAACAAGCCACAAAACAGATAAATACCCTTTTGTACATTTTATTTTATTTGTTGTTTGTTTTCATTTTTGTTTGTTTTCTTTTGTTGTTGTTTTTGTTTTTAAGACAGGGGTTCTCTGTGTAGCTTTGGCTGTCCTAGAACTCTGCTTTGTAGATGGCACTGGCCTCCAAGTCAACAGAGAATCATCTGTCTCTGCCTCTTGGGTGCTAGGAGTAAAGGTGTGCACCACCACTGCCCAGCCTTATTATTTTGTGGCGCTGAGAATCAAATTTAGAGGCTTGTACAAGGTAGGCAGACACTGTACTGCTGAGGTATGTCCTCAGCCTCTAGTATTTATTTTAATTTCTCTTACTACCCTTTAATTTCACTGGCTTCAATCAGATCGATCTGTCTCCTTGCATTGGAGGTGCTGACGCTGCACACTCCTCCGGTGAGGTGACAGCTGAAGTCACCAGACTTAGGGATCTGGTCAGTGCCTGAGCACAGGGAGGCTGACACTGGAGGAGAGCTCAGTACATGCCAAGTAAACTTTGTTAGTCCTCACAGCTAGCCAAGGCAGCCGAGCAGCTTCTGTCGCAAAGCTCAGGAAACTGAGCAATCAGAGTTCAAGGCCAGCCTGGGCTGCGTAGTAAAAACCTACGTAACTACATTGGGAGGGGCTAGGAAATGGGAATGGCTTTGGTGAGTAAGATCAGGATACATTGTATCATGGGTGTGAAACTGTCAAAAAAAAAGTCTTAAGCTAAGTTCCAAGCAGAGTTTTGTCATTCCCACTCCGTAAATGAAACTCAGCAGCAGTAATGTGTGCAACTGTTGATTTTATTTGTGTTTTAATGGTACTGGGACTTGAATCCAGGACCCTACATGTTAAGTAATTATTTTACCACTGAACTATATCTCTAGCCTAGAAGCTCAGTTGCTTATGAAAGTGTCCATTAGTGTCCATGAATAAGGAGTAGAGTTATCATTTGTAAGCATATTATGTTATTTTGTCAGGGGTCATTATCTATTAGAAGGTTTTCCCTGACCCCACCCTCCATCTCACTCATCCCCCCCACCCCCCCAATGCTGAGAATTAAGCCCAGGCTTTTAGTCCTTGCATAAGCGAGGTGCCCTACGCTGAACTATACCCTCTGGTCTTCCAAGTACATTTTAGTCGGGACCGGGCTTATCCTTTTAATCTCGATGCTCCTCTCTTCCCAGTATAAGGCTTCCAAGATGGCGTGTTCTCAGGAGTCACCTATCCCTAACAGATTCTCAGTGCATTCGCTCCTGTGTGTGGGAGGGAGGACAATCTGTTCCATTTCTGCTTTCTCTGTCCTCACTGAAAATTGAGATGGGGCAGGGTGGCTGAGGGTTTCAATGCTCATTTTATCCTTACTTGTTTATAGCCCACGGTTCAGAAAGAAGTGAAACTCCTAGATATTCAGTACTATATGGAGTGGTCAGTTGCTGCACAGAGTGGATACAAGTTTTGTGTTTATTATTGAACACTCAGGAGGTTCTGTGTGTGACATTCTTTCCACTCACCAGGGCTACTCGGAGTCTCCAGACCTGGAGTTTGAGTATGCCGACACAGACAAGTGGGCTGCCGAACTCGCAGGTAAAGGCCAACAGACCTTTGTGTTATTTGACAGGAGTTTTGACTGGGTTCCTAAGAAGATTAAGACTGGCTGTTTTCCTACTTATTCCTCTTAATGATATTTGAAACATAAACTAGCTATTTAAGTTGGACTAAGTATCTGGACATTTGGGACTGCCCTTTATTTCCATGAAGACTTTGATGTGAGGTCAGCTGGATCGGTTAGCGCCCAGCCCCATGAAGGCAGTTGGCAGTGTTCAGTGACATGCCAGCTGAGTAGTGACCTCTCACTCGGGAGTCTCGAAATGCTAGCAACTGTGCTTGACTCTCAGCCATCTGTGCTGCTACTGTTGTTGATGGAGAATGTGGGGTCAGCATGAGCTGCTTCTCTAATCTTCACAGTCCTTACTCAGGACTGATGGTCCTTACTCAGGGTGATGGTCAGCCTCTGATACAGCACAGTCTGATGCACATCTTTCTAGAAATGCCCAGATTTATGATCCACTGACTTTGCAGTGTCTCGTGTTAACTCTTCGAGCTTGTCAGAACACTAAGGCTTTCCTCAGTAATTAGAAAGAGTAGTCTGAGCATCACTGTGACTCCGGCAGTAGAGTTGGGGCAGGAAAGGAAAGCCTGCCTTTCTCTACTGTTTGTGAGACCTGATGCAGAGTGTGGTGATAGGAGACTTTGCTCTTTGACAGAGCTTTACAGCTACACAGAAGGACCAGAATTCCTGATGAATCGAAAATGCTTTGAAGAGGACTTCCGGATTCATGGTAAGATAGTTTCCCTCACCTCTTAGTTCCCTGCCCCATCAGGACAGCACAGGACTTCTCTTCATTGTCTCACTGATCTAAGCCATGCAGGAATATGAAAAATTGTGCTAATGTTTAAGGCCAGACTTGACATGGGGAGTGGGCCTTCTGGGCATTCTGATGGGGACAGCAGTGTGACCCTTATGAAAGAGCAACTTGTCCTTCTGGTCCTGTGACTGTCCTCATCTGAAAGGTTAACAGTCTGTTCCATTGTGAGGAATTGTGCGGGCTCGGTTATAAGTGTCTCTTGCCTGCAGTGTCAGACAGGAAGTGGACTGAACTGGATACCAACCAGCACCGCACCCATGCCATGAGGCTTCTGGATGGCTTGGAAGTCACTGCCCGAGAGAAAAGACTCAAGGTGGCCCGAGCAATTCTCTATGTCGCCCAAGGTACCGTGAGGATGTCCCCAGGCACCTCTGCCAGTGATAGTGCCTAGCTGTGTGTGGAGGGGCTGGGTGCGCTATGCTGTGTTTACAGGTACCTTCGGAGAGTGCAGCTCAGAGGCAGAAGTGCAGTTCTGGATGCGCTACAACATCTTTCTGCTCCTGGAGGTGGGCACGTTCAATGCCTTGGTGGAGCTTCTGAACATGGAAATAGAGTGAGCACTTCTGTTGAGGGGCTTACGCAGGGAAGGGGGCAGTGGGAAGTGGGCCTGAGCTTATAGAACTAACATTTGAGACAGGTAAATAGGCCACTTAAGGTGAAAGGTCTATTCCAGGCTGTTTGGAATAGACAGGGTGGAACAATGGAGAACCTACTCGATGATTCCTTGGAAAATAATATAATAGAAACAAAGATGAGAAAATAAAATTCTTCAGAAGGGTGAGAGGTTCCCATGCTGATAGAAAGTGATGGGGGTTCTTGTGCTGGCTCCACACGCTCTGTAATGCTGGACCATTGGGCTGATCCTGTCCAGGCCCAAAACACCCACCCGCCAAAGGAAGCCTCTCATCTTGAACTCTTTGACCCTGTGGACCCCCTCCCTCGGTATATTCCCTTCAGCAGGACACCAAGCCCAAATCTGACATGCACATACAACAGAGCTTGTTGCCTCTGGTCCTTTGTCTCTTGGGCAGATGAACTGCTGCTTGTTTAAGGATGACAGCCATCATAAATAAGGAAGAGTGCTACAAGTCAGAGGCCAGCCTGATCTACATAGTGAGTTTCAGGGTAGTAGCCAGAGCTACTTAGTGAGACCATATCCAAAACCAAACAACAAAATTAAAACAAAATAAATACAGTAGTTAGTGAAAACCCCCACTGAGTACTGCATCTGCAGGCAGTACTCAGTAATGTTCCTGGGACATTGCATATTATGATTCAGGTTAATGATGCAAGTGCTGTTACCACGCTGATTTTGTCTGTTTTCCCAACTAGACACAGGAATGTTGGCTCCACTTTGCCCACATGCACATAACTAGTAAAAGTCAGAGCCAGGATTCACACTTCCAGACTTGACAATCTGGTTCAGGGTTTGAGATCTTAGCTAGTGTGGTGTCCTAAGGTCTCGTGTAGAGCCTAAACGCACAGCGTTGTGTTACCTGATGGGATAGTACTACTGTCCCTTACCTCCCTCGCCCTGCCAAGCTGATTCAGATCTCTCCTGCAGTAACAGTGCGGCATGCAGCAGTGCAGTGAGGAAGCCTGCCATCTCCCTGGCCGACAGCACAGACCTGAGGTGAGGAGCCAGAAAGCGAGCTCAGAGCAAGGCCCAGCATTTCTTAGCTGTGTGTGCATTTCTTTGTACACGTTAATCAGCTCAAGTGAAAGGCTCACTGGGAGTCAGAGGTCTTAGGAGAGGGGGACAGCCTGGAAAATCCAGAGGAAATCTAGGTCTGAGCCTCTTAGAGTACCGTAAGTGTGGAGAAAACCCAGGAACTCGCTCTGGGGGCTCCCACCACCTACTGTGCACAGTGTGAACCCCATCTACATTGAGTTATCTGGACAATGCACCCATGCTTCATTGAACAGCAGCTGCTAAACAGTGGGGTCGCCTTTCCAGATGTTAGGGTTGAAATCTGGTTTAGAGGTAGAACCGTGGGTCTCCTCCCTGTGGTCCGAGTGTCTGCATTTCACCTCCTGTGTCCACTCCACCCGGTCCTCGGCCCTCCCTGTAATCCTGCCTTGCTTTGACCTCAGGAGCTTATTCTGAGTAGTGTTTTTCTTTTCAGGAGTCTTAGGACAGAGAATCCTTTAGGCCATTCTTGTACGTATTAGTCAGCTTTGAGTAAGCTCCTTTTAGACGTAGGAGACACAGAATGAGTTATAGTCTGGGAAGAAAGATTCAAACAGCCCTCTGCTCTTCAGGGTCTCAGATGTCATTTCTTTTCTCTGGTTTCTCTGTATTACAGCCAGCCCCTACCACATGCACAGATGTTTACATCTTAGCCGGGTAGTGAGAAAGCCCAAGGGCTCCTTCCTTACAGTTTTGTTTGTTTGAGACTGTCTTCATACATGACCTAGGCTAGCCTAGAGCTCACTATGCAGCCCAGGCTGACCCTCTGCCTGGGATTTCTAAGACCTGCCTCCTGGGTGAGCATGCCCCTGTTATATTATGAGCTCTTGTGCTCAGGGTCCTGCTCAACATCATGTACCTGATTGTGGAGACTGTTCACCAGGATTGTGACGGTGACAAGGCCGAGTGGAGAACCATGCGACAGACCTTCAGAGCTGAGCTGGGTAGGACCCTGGGGATGCTCTGGGAGCTGAGACTGGAGGGCTTTGGGTGGGTCCTGTTGCTGCCTGGGGTTCTGATATCTTTGAGTCACTTCCAGGTTCCCCTCTGTACAACAACGAGCCATTTGCCATCATGCTGTTTGGGATGGTGACCAAATTTTGCAGTGGCCATGCGCCCCACTTCCCCATGAAGAAAGTTCTCTTGCTGCTCTGGAAGACTGTATTGGTGAGCACCTTCTTGAGGGCACTCGTATGCTAGGACACTGGGCAGGAAAGAGACATCTTTTTCTTTTTCTTTTTTTCTTTTTTTTGGTTTTTTTTTTTTAGACGGTTTCTCTGTGTAGCCCTGGCTGTCCTGGAACTCACTCAGTAGACCAGGCTGGCCTCGAACTCAGAAATCTGCCTGCCTCTGTCTCCCAAGTGCTGGCATCAAAGGTGTGTGCCACCACCGCCCAGCAGAAAGAAACATCTTTATAGAGTTGGCTTCTGTACCTGTAGGATCACATCCATATGTGCATCCAAATACAAGTCAGAGAATGAAGTTTGCATCTGTGTTGACTGTATGGACCTTGTTATTCCCTAACGAGTATATCAATCATTTATGTACTGTTAGGTATTAGACATAATCTAGGGATGAATTCACGCTTGCAGAAGGTTGTCCATAGGTTAAACACAAGTGCCATTCCATCTAATGAGGGATGTGACGTCTACCTGTGAGAGAGGGTGAGGGGAAATTCCCGGAGCCAGTCTCCCATGGATAATGATGAATATCTACATTTCTTTTTGAGTACTAAATTAGGTGAATATGTAGCTACTTGGTTTTAGAAGTATTTGTTTAGTGGTGTTGTAGACTGAACCTAGGACCTGTGCATGCTAGGCAAACAGACTTCGCCGAGCTGCATCGCTGGAGCTTTTTTTAAAAATTTATTTATTTTAATTTTATGTGCACTGGTGTTTTCTGTGTGAAGATGCCAGATTCCCTGGAACTGGAGTTACAGATAGGTGTGAACTGCTGTGTGAGTGCTGGGAATTGAACCCTGGTCCTCTGGAAGAGAAGCCAGTGCTCTTAACCACTGTCTCTCCAGCTCACCCTCTGGCACCTTTTTAACTTTTTATTTATTTGCTTATTTCCTGTGCATGTAGGTGGCACATGTATGGTCTGTGCACACCCTTGTGACCTGCACACAAGCGTGTGCAGAGAGCAGAGGAGGCATCGGTGCCCTGCTCTGTCATTCTTGCTTGTACTCCCTTAGCACAGGGTCTCTTGAACCTGGTCCTAGGCTGGCCTCCAGCCAGCAGGCGCTGAAGCCTCACTGTTCTCCGCTCTGTTGGGTTACAGTCTTACTGCGGCTCGCCTGGCTCTTTCCATGAACACCAGGGATTCAAATGCACAGCCTCATCTTTTTGAAACACGTGCTCTTACCCACTGAGCCATTTTCGCAGTCATTTACCTTTTTGTTTGTTTGTTTGTTTTTTTGTTTTTTCGAGACAGGGTTTCTCTGTAGCCCTGGCTGTCCTGGAACTCACTCTGTAGACCAGGCTGAAGTATTCCTCAGCCTCTTCAGTATCTGCTACCAGGCTTAGTTTTTTTGTTTTGTTTTTGTTTTTGTTTTTTTGAAGTTCCAGAAAAGAGATAAAAAAGAAATACGGATGTGTTGGCACACGCCTTTAGTCTCAGCACTCAAGAGACTGAGGCAGGCAGATCTCTGTGAGTCTGAGGCCAGCAAACACTACACGGTAATAAGACCTTGTCTCAAAGCAAGCCGTGGGTTGGAGGCAGGCCCTCAAGCAATACTAGATTGGTTCCCTGGCTTTTGTTAAAGCCGTTTTCTCAATCATACAACAGCTTCACCCTCAGACCAGATACCACTTTGGAGACTTCTCCCAAACCTGTATTTGTGGTTTGGGGCAACAAAAACCTCACTGCACAGGTGCTTTTGCTTTTCGAGTTGCGATCCTAGCCTTGGACATTGAAGCACTCTCTCCAGCCCCGTGAGGATGGCTCTTAGAGTAGGCAAGAGTGAGTGAGTCTCTGGGCGGCCTATTTCCTGAGGATGTTTTGTGAAGTGGATTCAGCTTGTACCCAGGCAGAGAGTGGTTGCTGGGTAGACTTGACTTCATACTCAGGATGGGGACATTGTCAGAAACCAAACCCTAAGCAAGCGTGGAGCTCTCTCTCCAGTAGGACCATCGTGCTCAGTGGCCAGAGTCTAAGGAGTTTAGAGCCTCATAGGGTGTGTAGAAGCTTTATCTTGACCAGACCTGCTGGTTCCTCAGGAAGCCTCGCTGAGGCTGAGAGGAAAATGGAGTTACTCGGAGTTGTGGCGCTGAGCAGCCAGTGACTCCAGGCTCCCAGTGAGGGCTGTAGACCGCTTTCTATTTTACTATCTTATTTCGTTTGAGCTATACCCAGTATGTCTTAGTCTTATTGGAAGATTGATGTATAGTTTTGAAGCATTAGTCTGCTGATATTTGAAAAAACTGGCTTTGCTTTGTTTAGTTGGTCAGTTGGTTTAAAAACATGGTCTCTCTATAGCCTTGGCTTACGTGGAACTCACTGTGTGTGTACTAGGCTGGACTTGAAGTTTGGTGATCCTCCTGCATGGGGATTGTCAGTCTGCGCCACCACTCCAGGTTCAACCCGCTTCTTTATAAAATTAGAGACTGTATCACACAAACAGAGCTGTGTGTGCCGTGCGCCAGCTTCTGTCAGCCCGTGTTCTTCATCCTTCTCCTCCCGTCCCTTATAGAGAGCACTGGACTTTGTTTGAAGGCTGTAGTTTTTATCCAAGCTGCTCGGCTCTGTGGGTCTCTATATATAAAGTTCTCGTGGTGTCATGCATGCTTTTAGCATAATGATGTCAAAAAGGATGTGGCAGCCTAAACTCTGCACCCCATTTTACACAGTGCACGCTGGGCGGCTTTGAGGAGCTGCAGAGCATGAAGGCTGAGAAGCGCACCCTCCTGGGCCTCCCCCCTCTGCCTGAGGACAGCATCAAGGTGATCCGGAATATGAGGGCCGCCTCCCCACCAGCCTCTGCGTCCGACCTGATTGAGCAGCAGCAGAAGCGGGGCCGACGGGAGCACAAGGTGAGGCACCCGAGGGCCCCAGGCCTCCTGAGAGATCTCAGAGTATACGCTCAGGAGTGGGGTTGGCGCATGGTCCCTGGGGCCCGCAGGTTATTAGAGGTCAGCTCTGATGAAGCCCCACCGCAGGGACACTGTCCCCAGCCTCAGCCCAGTGTATAGTGGGCACTAACGTCATGGCAGCTTCGGAGGTGCTGGAGAAGTGATCTGTCACTTCATTCTAGGCCTAACTCCTCCTCCACATTCCCCACCGCTCTCAGGTCCCACCTGAGATGCGTCTGTTCCATTTGAACCCTGTCCCTCTCCTCCATCTCACTGGTTGGCTGTGTCTCAGCTCTTCCCTGTGCTCGCAGGCTCTGATAAAGCAGGACAATCTCGATGCCTTCAATGAGCGGGACCCCTATAAAACTGATGACCCTCGGGAGGAGGAGGAGGAGACTGAGGACGACGGCAGCCTGGAGGGGGAGGCCTTCCCCCTGGAGCGGGACGAGGTGATGCCCCCCCCACTACAGCACCCTCAGACCGACAGACTCACCTGCCCAAAAGGGCTCCCTTGGGCTCCCAAGGTTAGGTGAGTCTCAGTTCTAGAATGTTCTTGAAGTGAGAGCCTTCATAGCCTCTGGTCAGTGCTGGCCTGGAGTTCTCTGCAAAGCTAAGATGACCTTAAATTACCCTGTGCTGTCCTGGGCACTTCTGCAAGGATGGCCTGGCTGATGTCACACAGAATAACCCTTGTGTGGTTCCTGTACAGTAATTTGAACTGGTCAAACTTGGTAGGGAGCAAAGACAAGGGGAAAAATGAGTATTTAGGCAAACCTACCCCATTCATCTTGGAGTTGTAAGTGGCTTTTTATTTAAAAATGATAGATGAAGCTGGGCAGTGGTGGCACATGCCTTTAATCCCAGCACTTGGGAGGCAGCCGCAGGTGGATTTCTGAGTTCGAGGACAGCCAGTGCCACACAGAAGAACCCTGTTTCGAAAAACAAACAAACGAAAACAAAAACAAGCAAAAAGTGATAGATGAAGAGTTTCACTAAAACCCAAATGTATTAAACAATATGCTTGGGTGAGTTAATAGATGGGAAGGTAACTGGAAATGTTAAAATGGTATATCATAGCTGGGCGTGGCAGCGCATGCCTTTAATCCTAGCTCTAGAGAGGCAGAGGCAGGTGGATTTCTGTGAGTTCAAGGCCAGCCTGGTCTACAAAGCAAGTCTGGGACAGCCAGGGCTACACAGAGAAACCCTGTCTTGAAAACAAAACAAACAAAAAAAAGAAATATATTTGGTAGGCAGTAACTTAATAAAGAGATGTGTATATGAATTGCTATAAAAGAGGGTTGTCCTCAGCTTTCTATGTTTGTGAGAAGAATGTAGGCGCCACCCTCAAAGCCAAGGTGCTTCTGTTGAGAAGACAGAAAATGACCTGTTTAAAATCAGTAGCTTATGTCTCTTAAACTTCTCGGTATATAAAAGTGTTAAATATTAACTATTGTTTGAATAAGCTGTGTTTTATATATGTCCCTAATTTTGAGTCAGCTGGCCACGTGTATTATAGAAATATAAACATACTTTAAATTTATGAACCCAACAAAATTATGTAAGAAAAAAAGTAGCCAAACTTCAGATTTTTCCCTTACTGTAAGAGACCTTTACTTGTCTTATAAGCATCTGGAGATGCTTTGTCTATTAGAACAGAGGCCTGTGACTGGCATACCTTGAAAACAGTACTTGATAAAATCTGTCCCTCTTTCTTGGTAGAGAGAAAGACATTGAGATGTTCCTTGAGTCCAGCCGCAGCAAGTTTATAGGCTACACTCTAGGAAGGTGAGTGAGACCTGAGGTCCTTTTGAAGTTCACTCGCCTGGCCTTGGGGCAGCGGACCGGTGAGTGACTCTCTGGGCTCAGCATTAAGGCCTTCTTTATTCTCCAGTGACACCAACACAGTGGTGGGGCTGCCAAGGCCAATCCACGAAAGCATCAAGACACTGAAACAAGTAAGTGGAGCTAAGGGAACTTTTGGCTTGGTTTGGCCCCAGGAGAACAAAGTGACCGTGGGCCAAGGGAGAAGCCTTTCAGAGCTGTTGTCTGCCAACAAGAGCCTGGGGAGCATCTCTTCAGAGTATGCCATCGGTTACGGATATGTACGCACCAGTCTTCAGAGCTGAGGAGCCCTCGAGGAGCCTGCCCTTCTCCTTAGCCAAGTTCTAAGGCAGTTGTGAGGAGTTGGCAGATGGAGGTGATCTGTCAGCTTCGCTGTTCATAGAGCGGCTGGAGAGCACGGCTTCAGAGCACCAGAGTGGGCGTACTGCTAGCACACTCTAGAAACCAAGCGAGCTCACTTACCTGGGCCCTAGACAGCTGGAGGGCAGACAGGACCCAGGCGCTCAGCAGGCTGGCCGGTGGAGTCTCAGACCATCCTGTTTCCCCTTGTGCTCACTGCTGAGAGGACCTGAGGGAGCTGTGGGTGTAAGGATTAGCAGGGAGCAGACACCAAGGGTCAGGAGTATTTCCAGTGTGTCTAAACTGTAATATTTTAAGTCCAGTTTTGAAATTGGTAGTACCAGGTGGTCTGTGCGCTGGGCTTTTGAGTATACGTTAGTTTGCCTCTGACGTCTCTCTCCTGTCGGTTTCTTCTGAAAGCCCTTTCTACTTTGTTTGCCTTTTGCTGACCACTGTGGGCTTTTCACGCAGGCTGACAGAGTAGATCGCAGTTTTAAGTTAGGAATCTGGGCTGTGGCTCAGCCCTCTCTCAGAAGACCCAAGTAAAATCTTGTGTCTTTGCCAGGCGAGGGGGCATCTGCCCAGAGAAGAGGGGTGGTTTTCCTCAGCACGTTCTTTCCTGCCTCTCTCTCCAGCACAAGTACACATCGATTGCAGAGGTCCAGGCACAGATGGAGGAGGAATACCTTCGCTCTCCTCTCTCAGGGGTGAGTTAAGAGGCCGCAAAGTCTCCAACTGCTCTCAGTCTCTGAGCTGGGCCTGGCCCACAGGGCTGCTGCAGGAGTCAGCCTCTCCTTGCAGAGATTCCCCTGCACGGCTTTCTTTGAGTCTGTGAATGGCACCTGGAGCACAGAACTCAATCTCGCTGTGCTTTGTTTCCTACCTGTAACCGAAGCCCAGGGTTAGACTACTGCCTTCTCTCTGCCTTATCTACTTGTTTATTTGAGATAACATCTATCTGTAGCCCAGATGGCCACAAACACCTTTCTCAGCCTTACTGGTGCTGGGTTACAGGAGTTTGCTAGCATGCATGACTGTGGAACCTTATGAAGAATTAAACTATTCTAAGGATATTCTTGGGATGCCGTATGTTTCAGAGCCTCCTGTCAGTATCACCAACGTCACTCTTCACTTTGATCCTTAGAGACTCTTCCAGCCAGCCAGTGACCTGGCTCAGGAGACTGCAACCTGAGCATAGGTTTTATGTTTGTGACTCTTGTGTTAAAGGGAGAAGAGGAGGTTGAGCAGGTTCCTGCAGAAACCCTCTATCAAGGCTTGCTCCCCAGCCTGCCTCAGTATATGGTGAGTGCTCTGGGTCTGAGGCCTCTCTCTCAGTAAGCACCTGTCACAGGTGAGACTGTGAAGGAGCACGGGCTGGTCTCCTTCACCCTACAAGGCTCCTGCCGCCTGAGGACCCTCAGGAGTTCCACTTCCCGGGGCTTCATTGTGGTCCTAGGTTCTAGTGCTCATGGGAGTGCTCTGTTCTGCCCAGATTGCCCTCCTGAAGATCCTGCTGGCTGCAGCGCCCACATCAAAAGCCAAAACAGACTCAATCAACATCCTGGCAGATGTCCTGCCTGAGGAGATGCCGTGAGTATCAGTGCTGTGAGTGGAACAGGTTGAGCGAGGGGAGGGAGGCAGGGCCAGGGGTTTTCAGGTGGGTCCTTTCCCTGGCCCAGCTTTGCTGCAGATGATTCAGACAAAGGAATTGATTGGTTAGGGAGATGGCTTGGCCTTGAATGCCAACACAGACTGTCACTGAGTGAACTTCTAAGTGAATTAGAAATGCCACTTTTCCTTTGTAAAATAGCTGGGTAGTAGGCTTTCTCAGAGCCCTTCTGAAGCCGTGTGGTTGGCACACCCTGCATGGGATGGGTGAGCTCCTGGTCAGTTTGCTGGCCACTACAGAGCCTGTGCCTGTGTGGAGTTTCTCCTACTGGCCGGCCACTTGGCAGGCAGAACCTGGCAAATGTCTCAGAGGAGAGAGTGAAACTGTTAGCTGTCCTTCCTCTCTAACTGACAGGTCTTTTCATGCAAGAGAACAGCCTAAGGTCATATTCTGCATTGAGAACAGACCCAGGCCCACACCTGATCTGTTGCTTGCCAGGGCTGCCTTGTTCTGAGCTGATCCCCGGGTCTGGTGCTGCTGGTGGTGGCCAGGTGAGGGAGAGGCAGGGATTGGCTCATACCAGAGGGAGGTTCACAGAACAGTAGGCCATCTTGATAATCCCAGGAAATATGATCAAATACTGCATTTCTTCTGAAGATTTGCAATGAGAAGTCCTGAATTAAGAAACAGATAATTCAGTGCTCCCTCAACCTAACTTCAGCACCCCCACCTGCCACCATAGAGTGAAACTTCCCTACATACTGGTGTTCCACAGAACAGACTTTGGGAAACGCAGGTTAATAGATGGCCAAAGCTTAGGGGGAGTTTGGAAAAGAAAGAAGTTCAATTTTGCAGATGTAGAGAAAGGGACTGAGTATGTATTGGAGGGCAGAAGGAAGCTGTTCCCAGCTGCATCACTTGGGAGACAGAACCCTGCGGCTGGCCTCCAGGACGTGTGTGGATTGGGGGCCTTTGCCAGAGGGTTCTGGAGTCCATCTCCTCTGTGGACCCCTGGGAGGGAGCTGCTGTGTGCCGCACTCACTCACCCGGCGCTCCACTCATGTTCCCAGCACCACAGTGCTGCAGAGCATGAAGCTGGGGGTGGATGTGAACCGCCACAAAGAGGTCATCGTCAAGGCCATCTCTGCCGTGCTGCTGCTGCTGCTCAAGCACTTTAAGTTGAACCACATCTACCAGGTACCTGTGGGGCTGTCTGCCTTCCTGTGGGCCGGGCAGGACCTCAGGCAGTGCAGCTCCCCCAGCCCAAAGAGTAGGGCTTCCCTTCTGAGCCACTTGAGCCTTGCATGAGCGTTCTAACATGAGGCCATGCAGCCATGGCTTTTACCTCTAGACCAAAGCAAGCAAGGCTATGCTTGTTTTCTTGTGTTGGTTTCAGTTTGAATACATGGCCCAGCACCTGGTGTTTGCCAACTGCATCCCTTTGATCCTCAAGTTCTTCAATCAAAACATCATGTCCTACATCACTGCCAAGAACAGGTGATAAGGGCCAGAGACCAGGAAGGGCGGTGTAGACGGGTGCTGGGATGCCCAGCTGTCTCTCCACTGAGACTACTCAGCGGACTCTTTCTTTAAACATCTATGGGTTAACATTTTGCCAGGCCTCAGGAGACAAAATGAATGACAGTGTGTCAGTTATGGGATTAGCTACTCTAGTGCCTTTGTGTTTGACCAGAGGCTCTCATCCTAGGCTCTAAAATTGCCGCTTCTGTCCTTCCTCCCTTTCCCCTTCCAGAGCGTGGCCTTGTGAACTGTAAAGCCTTGTCTGGTGATTCTTGTGTACTCCTAACGCCCGACTTGTGCCCACTGTACCCTGTAGCACCTGCTTGTCAGTGTGAGACATCATAAGGGAACGGTCCAGTTAGCTGTGGCCTCGAAGAGGGCTTGGCATAAATCAATTGTCTTGAGCCCCACCTCCCAGATTCACGTTAAGGGAAAAGCTGCAATAGTGTCTGCATCCCTTACATTTACTAGTTACATAACAAACTCACGCAGTCAAGAGGCTCTGTACATCCCGTCTTGTATGTAGCAGGTGTTTCTTCATCCATCTTATAGTCAGGAAAGCCAGGCTAGAGCAAGCTGGATTGCTACTTCTTCAGCTCAGTCGCAGCTGCTCTAGCAGTCGCAGCTTTGCTCGGTCACAGTGAGCACCTGGTCGTTTTGCATTCTGTAGCATTTCCGTCTTGGATTACCCTCACTGCGTGGTGAACGAGCTTCCAGAGCTAACTGCAGAGAGTCTGGTGAGTGGCTCAGATCTCCCTGTCTATCCCTTTGGTATGAACATTACCTCTCTCAACACAAAGAGGTGTCTTCCAAAAGAGGTCACCTTTGGCTTTTAAAGTATCAGAAATGGCCATAGAGTCAGGGAGACGGATGCTGTGGGGCAGAACAATTGGGGACTGGGTACATGGTTAGGCGGGCCTGTTCTACAGGGCTGCTGACCTAGAACTTGCCCACTCAAGCTGCTTACACCTTCCCACTGAAGTCTGGGGCCCTGCTGCCTAGTTTTATGGCTCTGCAGGAGAAGTCTATTGAGTCCCAGATGCTCTGTCCACTTGTGGGTGGAGTTCTCCTTTGACTGTTGGTTTAATGGGCATTCTGTGATAGAATCATTGCAGTCTGTCAAGGCCTTTGGGTGTGCTGCCGACAGCCTGCAGTCATGGTAGTCGTGTTTGTCTCTGGCTTTTCCCTGCAGGAAGCTGGCGACAATAACCAGTTTTGCTGGAGGAATCTCTTTTCCTGCATCAATCTGCTTCGGATCTTGAACAAGCTAACTAAGTGGAAACACTCACGGACCATGGTGAGTTGGTGCTGCAGGCAGCCTGGGGCACGCTGTGCCCACCTCACCTGTTCATGGTCCTCAGAGCGGGGCTTCCCAGGCAGCATGGCCCTGCCCTCATCCGGGTCTGCAGAGACTCTCAGTCATGGTCTGAAGCAAACACCCAACCACAGACACTTTCTGTGTCCTCCTGATCCTGGGTGGGACATGATAGCCAGGAGTCAGAAGCAACCTTAACCCTGGGATGCCTTTGGAACAAGGAAGGCCCATGAATTCTTAGAAATTAGATTACAGAGTGACCCATAATTAGGGTGGCCAACCTTCGTGGTTTCCCATAGCTCTGCTAGTTCTAGTGCCTAAAGCTTCATGTGCCAGCAAACCAGTGAGTTCCAGAGAAACTGCATGGCTTGTCGTCCTGTTTGCTAAGTGGCCGCGCAGTGGCACTCACACTTACTGCTCTCTCACACGGCTGCCGCCACGGCCGCCCAGATGCTGGTGGTGTTCAAGTCAGCGCCCATCCTGAAGCGGGCCCTGAAGGTGAAGCAGGCCATGATGCAGCTCTATGTGCTGAAGCTACTCAAGGTGCAGACCAAGTATCTGGGGCGACAGTGGCGCAAGAGCAACATGAAGACCATGTCGGCCATCTACCAGAAGGTGCGGCACCGGCTCAACGACGACTGGGCGTACGGCAATGGTGAGGCTGCGTGTGCAGGAGTGGGAGGGGGCAGGACAGGGACGCCGCTCGCCCTTGCCTGTGGTACCTTAGTTTTCTCTGCCCTTAGGCACTGAGCATGGCCTGGATCTAGTGTTTGTGGCTCTAGACAAGACTTGGGAAGCTGCTCAGTGTCTGTGTTCATCTGTTTCTTGATCCCTCCCTCCTTTCTAAATCCTGTCTTTTCTAGAAATTGCCATAAGATTCTGCTCCCTCTTTATCCCTTCTGGCAGCCTAAATCTAATAGATCCTCACCTCTGTGCCTCTAGTTCCTCCCCCTCTGTTGGCCTCAGATTTGCCGCCTGTAATCTTTTCAACATAGCCATCCTATGCTGTTGCCTCCTGAGGAAATTCCTGATGAGTTTCCAGGTTGCCTTGGGAATGGAATCAAGCATTAAGACAGGGAGGGGCACCGTTCACCTCCAGGTCCCACAGTCTGCAGCTTTCTTTCCAAGCCCATTGTGTGCTGGTGCCCAGTCTCTGTCGCACCCAAGACTCCAGGACAGAGTATAAAGCCTCAGTACCTGCTGAGAATTGCTCCCAGAAGCTCTGCGGATCCCAGCAGCCACAGATGCCCATGCTCTCCAGCGTGCCCTCTGTGCCTGCGAAAAGACTGCACAGGTGCAGAGGGAAGCTCTCTCAGTCCCTGAGCATTGGGCCTCTGTAGACTGTTGGATATCTACATCTTCTCCCAGTCTAACTGCTGCTGTCTGTCTGCATGCTGCTGTGCTACACTGTTGCAGTAATGTCACTCTGTAACTCTCTATCTGATGTCTGGGCTCAAGGTGGTCCATGACGTTTTGTCATGGAGGCAGAGGATAACCAGATGAGGGAGTGTCAGGGTTATGTCTCTGTCCCTGGAACCAAGGACAGACTGTGCTTAAAAAAAGAGGGTTCCCCCGCCCCCAGGGCTCTCCCATCTGTCTACATGTTTTGGGGGAACAAGTCTCTTTCTCAGAGTTATGGATTTTCTCCTTATATTTGACTATCCTCTACTGGGAAAGAATTTCTGTTCATCTTCCTAAGGATGGGGTTTAGAGTTAGGCTGACTCCTGACTGAGGTTTTCGGCTTCTCCCCAGATCTCGACGCCCGGCCTTGGGACTTCCAGGCAGAGGAGTGTGCTCTTCGTGCCAGCATCGAACGCTTCAATGCCCGGCGCTATGACCGCACCCACAGCAACCCTGACTTCTTGCCAGTGGACAATTGCCTACAGAGCGTCTTGGGCCAGCGGGTAGATCTTCCTGAGGACTTCCAGATGAACTATGACCTATGGCTAGAAAGGGAGGTCTTCTCTAAGCCCATTTCCTGGGAAGAGCTGCTGCAGTGAGGAGGACTGAAAAAGACTAGACTGCTCTAGACTGTCCTCGCCATTGCTGCAGTGCTCCTCTTCCCCTCCAGGTGGCAGCACAGCTCTACCGAGTCCTCCACAGCCAGTCCTGGGCCTGTGAGTGAACCCAGGTTAGCCTCTGGTTGATTCCCAGCATCCTGCTCAGGAACAGCTATCTCCAAGCTGGGATCCACTCTTCCTCCTCATCCCCAGCTTCTTCCTCCTCTCACGGATATGATTGATGGAAACTCATTTCACAGTTAGCCCGAGGCTGGGGAAGCTGAGACGGGCCTCGTATCCCTTCTCATCAGCAGCTGTATCTTGAGGTAGCACTGACTCCTGAACAGCTTTGGCATGTCAATTTGGTCAAGAAGGAGGGTTGGCATGAGGGCCAGGGACAGGCAGCGCCTTGGTCTGGGGTATCTCATGCCATTCCAGCATCCTACAGAGTTTTGTCCAGAGGTGATTGATGCTACAGCCTCTGCACCCTGGTTTTGGATGTGGTCAAGGGTGGACTGAGGCTTCCCGAAGCCAGAGGTGCTGGTTTCCTCTTGATTGCCATGGCCTGTAAATATACAAAACTCTGTGTGATCTCTTGTGTCATGGTGGGGTTTTTAATGTGTTTGTGTATTCTGTTTACATTAAAAGAAAGCAAAACTGTCCCTGTTGCCTTGTCTGTAGATGCTATGGATGCAGGTTCCGGGGACGGGGTTGTAGTGCAGATGCTTCAGGGCAGCTAAGAAGCCCTGGGTTCCGTCCACAGCACCAATAAGGCAGGCATAGCGGTGCACACACGTGTCATCTCAGCACTTGAGAGGTGAAGCCGGCAGACCAGAAGTTCTAAGTCAGCCTTGGCTACTTGAGATTCTCTTAGAAATAGGGTCTGAAAATTATCACTTCTCTAAAGTATCTCTTCCCTCGAGCGTGACAGGCCACCCAGTTAAGCTCTTGCCTGCCTGCCTTTCCTACCTATTAGAGGGAAGGAGGAGTTGGTATTTCGGTCATCTGCCCACGTCAGTGTGGGATTGCTTTAGGGTTCTGAGTTTTCTGAGGATCAGTGTCCCTGACTGCTGAGTTTGCTGTACTTTCAGTAGAAACTTCAAGTTTCTCAGGATGGCATCCGTAGCTGTCCTCAGTCAAGCCAGTTAGAGCTAGGTTTAAGTGAAGTTGATTGGGTCTTCACTGGGACAGAGGTATTTGGGACAACGTGGTAGTTGTGTGTTCAGAGCTATCAGGAATCAGTTTCATGGTGGGAGAATGATGGAGAACACAGGTGTCTCCTATGGCTAAGGGAGAAACAAGGGAAACAGGTCCATTTAAATCCTAGAAAACCTCACTTGGCTCAGATAGCAGCCTCGGCCTCTCTTTCTTCAGGCTTAACATTCTTGTGAATGTTTTAGTGACAGGACTGTTCTTCATAATTCCTAGACACTCGCTGTAGGCAACATGTATGAGGTCTTAAAGTTCTAAGGGGACTGAGAAAGGAAATGTTCCAGGGCGAGTGTGTTTTGTTGTTATTTAGATACAGTGCCTGCTGGGTCTGCGGCCTGCTGAGTGCTGTGCTGGGGTGTGCTTTAATGTGGTGGCCTGGTTAATAATAGCCAGGTGGAAGGGTCAGAACATGGAAGTCGCATAGCCTTATGGGCTGGAAAGTCCCTGTGGTTGGCTCTTTTCCCCCACAGTCACCTGCATAGGACAGTGGAATGTCACCATGTTGTTTGCATGGTGGTTCTCTGATGCATGCTGGAGCTAACAGGAGCTATAGATGCCGGCCGAGATTCTATCTGAGAAAGGTGGGTTCCACATTCTTAATCCAACATGCATCTAGCCCTCTGAAATTGCTTAGCCTGGTTCTCTGACCTCTCCTGCTCCTCTTTGCAGTCATCCCCACCCAGACTCACTTTTTCCTTGCAGAAGAAAAACAAAACAAAAACCACAAGGCCAGTGAACCAGGGCAGATGAATCCCTGCATCTTTGGATTCAGGCACTGGCCCCAGGAAGAGAGCAAAATGCAGGGCAGTGATGACACATGCCTTTAATGCCAGCACTTGGGAGGCAGAGGCAGGTGGATTTCTGAGTTTGAGGCCAGCCTGGTCTACAGAGTGAGTTCCAGGACAGCCAGGGCTACATAGAGAAACCCTGTCTCAAAAAAAAAAAAAGTTTCTCCGACTGTGGCGTGTTACTGCCATGTTCCCTTTAGAACCCAGGTCCTTGTGTGTAGACATCTTGGAGACACCCAATTTCTGGTTATTTTACCTGGGTAATGAGATGAACATAAAGACAATCTGGAAATGGTTGAGTTACACAGAAGGGTCCAGTGCTCTTCAATGTACCAAGGGATGAATTACCCTGTGGGACCGTGGGCCATGCCAGGAAACTTAGGTTGAGTGGGTCCGAGACCCCGAGAATGCCTCTCTGTGCTCCCGGAGAACAATCACTAAGCTAAGGACTTTCTCTGATGAGCTAAGCTGGAGTTCCCCATTCCCCCAGCCCTGGATTGTAGTTCTCCATCTGCGGGCCCCCAACTCCGTCATCACCTCCTCTGTGTGGCACCCCAGCAGTGACTGGACTCTCGGGAGTCAGGGAACCCCAGCCTCTGCCTCCCACATCTTAGGCTGCAGTCTTCCCACCCCTAGAGTGGTGTCTACCTAAAGCCCAGCACCTGACATGCAGTACAGGGTAAACACAGTCTATCCCTCCCCACTTTTCGCCTCCCCAGAGGTGTTTCCACACCCACCCCACAACCCACATTACCTCAAGGCTTGTATCATTGATTGTTAGGTGTCTCTTAGTTGAATTCTGTAGCAGTTAACAGGGCATCTGGATGATAACAGCCCTGGGTGATGGTTTCATTATCAACTTGACTGGATTTAGAAATCACCTAAAAAAGACACTTCAGTGTGTGTGTTTGTGGGGACACTTCCAGAGAGGTTTAACTGAGGAAGGAAGGCTTACCCTAAATGGGTGGTCCCTACCACATAGGCTAAATAAAGGAAATAGTGAGAAGGCATACCGAGCACTGGCGTCCACCTGCTTTCTGTGAGCAACAGAATGTGACCATTCTTCCCATCCTCCATCCACCACGCCTCCTCCACGATGGCCGTATCCCCTAAAACTAGGAGCCAGACAAGCTTTTAAGTTGCTTTTGCCATATATATATGTTGCCACAGCAACAAGAGAAGGATCGAACGTACCATGAAAAGTAAAGGCTACCATGCACCCCGTTTTGTAGATGTGCAAACTAGAACAGAGAGCTGAAGGGACTTGCCCAAGGGCATCCAGAAATAAGGGGCAGAGCCAGGATCCAGGCATGTCCTCCCCGCCCCCACCCTCTTAATCATTGCCATCCCTGGGTTCTCAGGGCCGCTGCTGTTCGTTTGTTAGCCATCCTTGCTCGGTATTGGCTCTGGCACGGTCCCTAGTGCAGACGATTCATGCATGGCAAATGTCCCTTGCTTTAGGCCCTACGTGGGCCACCCAGGCTTAGCCTTCTCTTAGCTATTGGCTAACCCTGAGTGTACCCTCAAAGGAACTTGGATGACTGCTGTGTTTTTTGTGTTTTGGCTTTGTTTTGTTTGACACATTAGTGGTTGAATCCAGGGCTTTGTCCACACGACTAGAGCTCTGCCACGGCGATACACCCCCAGCATTCTTGACTTTTTATTTTTATTTGGAGGCAAGGTCTCAGTAACTCTACCCAGACCAGCCTTGAACTGACTTGTAACCCAGCAAGACCTTGACCTTGTAATCCTCCGGCCTCAGCCTTCCAAATAACTGGGATAACAAGTCTGTGCCATTTGGTGCAGCTTATAGCCTCACTTTATACCTTTCCTGGTCTCAGAGCTACCTCTGATGATGGACAGGTTGAGCTTATCTCTTGGGAGGCTGTTCTCCTGCCTGTTGTGTAATAAACGAATTAGCTTCACAGTAGCCACACTCTTCATTTCACAGCCTTAGGCTGCTGCTCTAAAAAAGGGCTTCACTCCCTTGGGAGACAGACAACCTTGACTCTTTTTTTCTGCCTTCTGAGACAGGGTCTCACCACATAGATGGTCTCACTATGCAGTCCTGGTGGCCTGGAGCTAACATTATAGCTCGACTATGCCTCTCAAGTGCTGGATGAAGACTGGTACCACACCCAGCTACCCCTGACGTTAATCTAAGCCTTTACCCTTACTTACTGAACACCTTGGAGTTAAGGTCACTCCAAGCCTCACCTGGCTTATCTGTAGTGTCTGCCTTAATGATTGCCCTGTTGCAAAGGCTGAATAAGGTAACAGGCATTAGAGTCTCATACCTGACTGACAAGGGACAACTATTAATGGATAGATAATCATTAGCATTGCTGATGCCCTTCTAATTCTGACCTGTGAGTCTGCATACACTTCCTGTACCTCTTAGGACAAAAAGTTCTCTAAGGACAGAACATCCTGCCACCCTCTGCTCTGGGGCAGGTGCGGTGCTATGTGCCTTGAAGGTCCAGGTGAGGAAGATATCACAGTCTACCACTTCCATCCGAGTCCCAGTCCATGCCTTCGTTCTGGACAAGAGACTGGGCTGGGGGAGCCTCCAGTCATGAAGTGGGCAGGGAGCCGAGGAGACTGGGGTGAGTAGGTATATACTCCCTTGGCCGGGTCAGGGAGATGTCTACTCAAGTCCTGCCTCCTCTGGGCTCTGCTCCTGCCTGGGGCTGCAGAGAGGCTGTGAGTTGCAGAGAGGCTGTGAGTTGCGTTGTAATTCAGGTTGATGTGTTGCTGGCTGAGCAAAGTGGGGAAGAAGAACTAGATGTCTCTGATGGGAAATAATCTCTACCACTGACTGAGGCAGAAGCCTAGACTAATGGGTCACCCTGGCCAGGCAGGGCCTTGCAATTCTTCTGTGGAATCAATGTGCATGCCACAATGGAGATTTAAATATAATTGAGATTTAAATATAAGACCTTCCTACCTCTGTCTCTTCCACATGCCCTGCTGGCATGCATCACCACAGCCGGCATAAGGCTTGATTCTTTGTCTGACTCTCATGGGACCTAGAAGGGCCTCAGCAGAGACATACTGTGTGCAACTCTCCTGAAGTTGGGATTCCAGGTGAATCCACTTCTGTTTGCCTGTCCAGGAGTAGGCAGAACCCCACCCTGACCTTGGTAAACTACAGGATCTAGCAGGGGGTAGGGGGTGGGGGGTGGTCCAGGATAACCCCTAGAGTGAACTTGGAGGCAGGGTATCAGGAGACTGTGTCTTAAAGGCATGGAGGAGGGGAACATGGCTAATGGGAAGCAGGTGAGGGGCTGTCTGCACCCCAGCCGGGGGACAGGCTGGCTGGCCGACCCAGGCAGCAGGAGGATCTGTCAGCTCACAGATAATCCCCTGAGACGGGCTCCGGGGTGCCCATTCGTATTCATTATGTGTGAAGTGGGCGGTTGTAAAGTTAGCTTTCTCTTCATTTAGTTGTCACTGGACAGAAAAATATGAGCTGTGGGCAGACGCACCTGGATGGGAGCCAATAGCCAGCGTCCGGCGTCCTTGTGCCCGCGCCACCGTCCCTTTTTGGCTGATGCCCACGACCTTTGTGGAATCTACCTCTCTTGCTGACTTCATCTTGGACTCAATGTTATTTTCTTCTGTCTGGCCCCGTTCTTATTTCAGACCCCTTTGCTTGGGCTTCACAGAGTCTCTCCTTCCATCTTTCTGTCTTTCTAAACTAAGGGATAAGAACTTGTGTGCTCCTTGACCATTGCTGTCTCTGCTGTGGTACCACGCCCACCCAGCTCAGAGGAAGACTCTCACACGTTTCTATTGTAAGTCAACCTCTTTCTGCATCTGTGGCCAGTACCATCCCACAGGCTGGTGTCCCCGGCTGAAAATAAGGGAAGCGAGCTGGGAAACAGAATGTGTCTGTGCTTCCTGACTGTAAACCCAGTGTGACCAGTGGCCAGGACGTGTCCTGGCCGCCATGTTTCCTCCAGCATGGTGAACTGTGTCTTTAACAATTATACCACGAGCCAGAATGCAGTCTTCCTTCCTTACACTGCTTCTGTTGTGCATTCTGTCGCAGCAAGAGACCCCACTAACTAACACAAGTAGTGCTCTGGCTTTTGCAGGACCTAAGGGCTAAAGTTTCACTGCCCGTTTCGTGGCGAAGACATTTCTAATGATCTGACGTACACCCTGGAATTAGAGATAGGGACTTGAGCTCTGATCCCCTTACAGACCAGTGGGTGAATGTCTAGGTGGCTTGCCAGTGGTAGTTCTAGATGGACTCTCTTTCTACCAGTGCCAGGATAGAGAAGGCATAAGTTGCCAGTGGCTTTCTCTTCATCAATTTGTGGAAAGAAGAAAGAAGGAAGATATTAGCTTCTATGGAGACGCATGGCCAACTGCCTCACGGTAGCTGTCTTGGCTAGGAGATCTGATGGGGACCTTGTCCCTGCTTGGTAACTTTGTGTCTTTGCGTGCTTAGGTTTCTCTGTGTCTGAAAGATGAGGCATGGGGTGGGGGTGGGGGGTGGCTGGGCTGAGCTGAGTGGAATTCTTCTGAGCAATGTGGTTGTGTTTACTGGGAGGGTGGGAGGGCCAGGCCTGCTTTTTTCCTGCCTTCCCGGCTCCAGAGATAAGGCAGAAAGTGGGGATGAGGGAGAGAATGGGTAATACTCTAAAACCACAAGAAAGACTTCTGGCTTTCGTCTCTGCCCCACAGCTCAGACATGCTCTCTGGGGCATCTGGGAGAAGACAGCTGCCCCACCCCCAGCACTTGGGGTCCCAGCCCACAGGCACTCAAAGCCTCCATCCGATCCCTGTCCCTCCATTCTCCCCGTGGTCAGCTCAACCGCAAGCTTACTCTCATTCCCACCCCCAAAATTTCCCTGCCAAATAAGCCCCACACTAGAGGCTCTGAGGGTCGGCTAAAACCAAGGAGCGTATGCAGGTGACAGAGCCAGGCACGCATACTTTGATCTTGAGGGTTCTGTGCTGACTCTACACCTTTTATTATAGCCTCCTGGATTCTTGCTGCCCCGACAGGAGAGCTTAGCACAACCTAGATCCTACATACAACTCAGCCCTAAAGCAAAACACCACTGTGTTTATTACTACGCTGGACAGCACACTACAACCAAACAAAAGTATTTTTACAAAAATTGGGGTCTGGACCTCAGGGACTCAGAGGCTGGAAAATAGTTTTTTTTATTTTGCTTTACATCCAATATGGTTTCATGACATATCCCTGATCTCATGAAAGCAAATCCAAATATTTAATGTTTAGTGGAATTTCTTCTCCCTACTTGGAGAAAATGACATTGTAGTATCTTGGTAGACTGGCACGGGGCAGAAGTGAGGGATGCTTAGAACAGAGGAGACCTCCCCACCTATTACTGAGCTGACCTTCATCTTCTGGGCTCCTGTCACTCCCAGGAGCTGAGCATTCCGCCCCCTGGTGGTAAGAAGGCAAAAGTGACGCCAGCCCTAAGAACCACAGAGCGCTCCCCCCTGTTCAGTCTTCACCCCCTCCCATCTTTCTGGGCTCTCTGGACTTAGAGACAGTCGTTGGAAAACAGGGAGCATTTGTCACCTTTTCTCCAGACCAATTTAAATGAAGAGAACCCATTTTATAAGGAAGAGCCCTGCCTGCTTTCAAGTCCCTTTCTCCCAGGCAGCCCTACCTATGCTAAGAGATAAGACCCTGTAGCTTGTTCCCTGCAGGAGGCTGAGGGTCCCAGCTCCTCTCCCAAGCTCCTGGAACCATGCAGGCTACGGAGGTAAAAGGGTTTGCTGTTTGGTGTCCAGGTAGAGATGGGCCAGGAGCAGACCAGAGAAGGAAGCGAAGTGGACAGCTCAGTCTGTATCCATGTGCCCATCACGTGGTCCAGTTCAGCAGGCCAGGGGGCTCTTTGGGCTTCATCCTGAGCGAGACGAGGCTTGGGGACTTGTAGTCGCCATCTGGAGAAGGCTCAAAGCTGTGCCCTCCCAGGGCAGGAGGAAATCCGTGGATGGAATAGATGCCAGGGTGGGCTGCAGGGGAGGCTGGCACTCCCATGAAGCCCGCCACATTTCCATGAGAGTGGGAATATGGGGACATGCATGGAGAGGGGATGCCCTCTGGAGACATGAGGCAGGGTCCCCCTGGGCTCCCAGATCCTGAACTGGGCCACAGGGAGTTCTGCAGCTGAAAAGGAAGGGGAAGGAAGGGCTGTGAGCTACTTGACCAGAAGCTGTTTGCCTTACTCTGGTGGCTTCCTTGTTCTTGAAGCCTCAAAAGCTTTCTAGAAATCTCTACTTGGTCCAGACCCATCCCCTCTACCACCCACTCTGGCATCCAGGGTGTCCCCTCCCACCATGGCTTCTCAGAACTATACTTTCTTCTTTGATTTTTCTATGCTGTGTATGTAGTAGAGTGGGCCAGAGCCATGTTCTATGGAAGAAGAAGAGTGATTTGCTCACGTAACACAGGACCCAGACTCTGCAGCCTCTCCTCCTCCTCCACAGTGCATGTTCTCACTGGCAACTCAGGAGCAGGCCTTGATGGAGGGTAGGACTAAAGGTCTCACCTGAGGGTGGCTATCAGTTCTGGGCAGCACAGAGATGTCATAGGCAGTAGTGAAGGGGTTCCGCCCTTCCTGCATCTTCCCATAACGCTCACGCTTCCGCCACTTGGCTCTTCGGTTCTGGAACCAGACCTGGGGAACATTAGAAAGGGTTAAGGGGTGCAGGAGCAGCTCAGTAATCACTGAGCCCTTTCCGGCGGCGATCTAGAGCCAAGCTGCAGAATCCCAAGTGGCAGGAGCTTAGAAATCCACAGTTCCCAGGACCAAGGGAGCCTGGGAGAGGCCCAATCCCAGAGCAGTATTACTGGTCCCAAGAGCCCCTAGCAACCATTCCCTAGGCTGAGTCACTTTCTTCAACTCCAGTCTTGCTAGATCTTTTTACAGTGTTGTAGGGGAAGGGGGGTTGTGGGCCTCGGGGGCCCAGGACACCTCTTAGGTGTGCCAGCGTGTGGGTGAGTCTTGTCCTCTTGGCTTCTCTGGTTGATCTGCCTTGTAGCATGCTATTCAGGCTGAGCTCCTGTTTAATCCCTCAGTGCTCCCTGGAACACCCGGCCTAGAGCCCAGTTCCTAGCAAGGCTGCTTGGGTCTGGCCTCACCCTCATTTCAGTCTCGTGACCAGTTAGGCAACAACACTTGGTTCTTCATAGGTGACTTCCAAACTCCCACCATGCGTCTTTTAAGATCCCTGCTGTGTTGCCTGTGAGTAAGCCTCCACTTCCTGGACTCCCCATCTCCTCAGCATCCCGGCTGGATGCTTCCATTGGACCCCCATAATGCCCATTTCTCAGTGCACTCCTTTCTCTGCACATGATCTCTTGAGAGCCTACTTCTCAACCGTTTATGAGTTCTTGGCAGGTGTGTGTGTGTGTGTGTGTGTGTGTGTGTGTGTGTGATGTATTTTATACACATCTGAGGGTATATGTGATGAATTCTGCATATTCCTGATCCAATTTCATTTATTTGTATTGTCATATTTAGTTTTATTTCTTTCATTAAAAAAAAAAAGACTGTGTCAGATGTTGGGAATATCAAAACCAAGCCAAAGTGAGCGTAATGATGCATGTTTGTAATCCCAGAACTTGGCAAGTAGAGGCTAGAGGATTAGGTGTTCAAGGCCAGCTTCAGCCACATATTGAGTTTGAAGCCAGCCTAAGATTCATGAAACCCTGCCAATCCCAAACCAAAGCCCAAACCAACCACACCAATCACACACAAACCAACTGATGTTTTCTAGGGATCCAACTAGAAATAAAAATAAAAAAACAAAACAAAACTGTGCCTGTGTTTGTGCGTGTGTAAGGCCCTCCAACCCTGACTGGGATGCGAACACCTCAGCCCTATCTACCCCTTGCTCTGTGGTCACCTCCGCTCACCTAGGTCAGCAACTTGAGAGCTAAGAAGAGCCTGGGCATCCTCCTCCCTCCCAGCTTCCAAGTTGTGATACCAGGGCGTGCCCGGCCAAGGTCAAGAATTGCCTTCCCGCTCCTCCGCGCTCCTCAGGCAGACAGGCCTTTATTGGGAGTTACTTTCCTGTCACCACCCATCCCCCTGGAGCCTCTCCACTATGGCTCTCTTTCTGGGCTTGGGACTTGCCCTCTCCATTGTCCCATGTGTGGTCTTAATTAGTCCTCTTCGTGGGGCGGAGTTTATGGTGAACGCCATGCTACTGTCAAAGAAAGGCCTCCCTACTCTCTAGGGCCTTGGTGGTTGGGGAGGCTCTGGACTGGGTTTGGGAGTCTCATGACTACTCTTGCATTCTTCCAGAGTCGAAAAGGCCTCAGAGCTGGGCCTGGTGGCTCATGCCTATAACGTGTTCATGCAGCCTTCAGGCGGCTGAGGTAGGAGGATCTTTAGTTTGAGTTCAGCCTGGGTGTCAAATGAATCCTGGAACAGCGTAGGTTCTAGACAGAATGAGACCCCATTTCCAAATATCCTCCAAATTAAAATAAAAAGAAAAGGGAAAAGATGGGGAGGAACTAGGAGAGGATGAGGAGGGCCTGGGAAAGGAGAAGAGGGCCTAGGGGCCTAGGAGAAGAGGGGGGACCTAGGAGAGGAGTGAGAGATGTGTGCACCCCCCAAACACACACTCATCTTTTCCACGGGGAGGAGGAATTCAGATGCCACCCCAACAAAACATCCCTGAGACTCCCTGCTCTGAACTCCCTTGGCTTATAAAATCTGGGGTTGTTCCCATGGCTCGGAGAACCATGATGGAAGTCACAGAGGACAATTTTAGCTGCCACCTAGATGAACAGGAAAGCGGGAGGACACTGCAGAGGAGAGGAGACAGCCAAAGCTCCTCTGGTTCTATTTTGGATCTGGCTGTCGGGCCTGCTTTGATCGGTGGTTCTGGCTTCTGCAGAGTGGTCTGTGGGGCCCCATAGATCTGACTGCCACCCTAGCATCTTCTCTTGAGTCTGGGGAAGGAGCTCATCGGGGAGCGGTTAACAGGAGCTTCGTCCTCCTCTTCCCTCAGAGGAGGAGCAGTAGGTCCCGCTGTTAAGGCTTTTCTCTAGAATCCCAAACACCCCTCTTCTGAGTCTCCTATTCTGCCACTGGGGAGCCTGTTCTCACTAAACCACCATCAAAGCAAGGCCACAGATGTTCAGTCTTTCTCTTGCCTCTCCTTCGCAGTCTCGCTTGCCACCTTCATCTCTTTCTCACCGCCGCCATGGTTGGCCGTGACTTTCCGTCTCTCTTTCTGAGCATCCGACCACCCCTCTCTCCCTTCCTGACTGGCCGGGTTCCCCACCACATGAAATGAAGTCGTGACCTTAGGCAGAGAAGAGCTTGTTGACGTAGGGAAGGGTTCCTGGTCAAGTTCTCCTACCTAGGAGTTACCTGTATGCCCTTCGGTGACCCTCCTGTCCTGGCCAGCCACCTTAGAAGTAGCACGTTAAGCACCCCGTTCTTCCAGATGCTGCTCAACTGCTGGCCCTCAGAGATTCTCTGACTTGCTACTGGCACCCCTTTTCCAAATGTAGGCAACAGAACTCGGTAAGTGACATGTACCAAATCCCCTGGCTAGCTAGTACATAGTAAAGGGCTCCTATACAGATATTTGGACTCCAAGAGGCTTTTACCAGCAAACCTGTGCCTAAGCCTTGACTCAATGACATATGTTGTTAGGAATGCAGAAAGGTCTGTGGCCACAGCAGAGCTGCGCCTGATGGCTGAGTTCCACAAGGAGGGCCCGGGCAAGGCAGCTTTGTGGGACACTGGTGCCCACCCCGCCTAGCTCGTCCGTGATCTGGTGCACGGTCTGAGTGTCTGTGGCAGCCAGAGCGTCTGGTGCCCACCATGCCCTCACCTGTACCCTGGCCTCAGTCAGGTCCGTTCGTAAAGCCAGCTGTTCTCGAGCGTACACATCGGGGTAGTGGGTTTTCTGGAAGACCTTCTCCAGTTCTTCCAGCTGGAACGTGCTGAAGGTTGTGCGGTTCCGGCGCTTCTTGCTCTTGCTCTTGGCCAACTCCATGGAGTCAGGGAGTCCCGGGGAAAGAGGGACGCTCAGGTTGGCCAGGCAGGGGCCCGGGGAACCTTGCACATTAGAGGGTCCGTCTCTAGGACCCCCTCGGTGGTCCACTGGCAGTTGGGGGAAGCTGACAGCTTTGGAGGCCTTCTCCTCAGCTGCAATGGAAACAGAAAGGAGGATGGAAACCTAACAGAGGGTTTTGTGGGTGGGATAGAGGGAGGGAAAGAGCATTGAAGCTTCAGTCTCCGCCTCCTCCCCGTCCCCCTCCCCTTCCTCCTGGCAGCCACCCTCCCTTGGAGCCTGGCATTCAGAGGCCTGACTGCTGAGCCTCCAGCTGGGGAGGGGACCCCAGGGAACCCTGTGCTCTGTGGTCTGGGAAGATGTGATGGGGCCAGAGGGGAGGTTCATTTCGGGGAAGTGCTCTGTGGTGGTGTGTCCCACAGGGTATGGAGGTGCCAGGATTGGCGCCACAGCAGGGACTGCCACCCGGGGAAGGGCCAGGAGTGGGGGCAG
This sequence comes from Apodemus sylvaticus, assembly GCF_947179515.1. NCBI lineage: Eukaryota > Metazoa > Chordata > Mammalia > Rodentia > Muridae > Apodemus > Apodemus sylvaticus. The sequence continues at coordinate 55,864,711 of NC_067475.1, forward strand.
GGGTTAAGGATGTCGCAGTTGACATCTCCCGCCCCTTCTAGAGTGCTCTCTTGTTCTGGCTGTGCTAGACTTGGTTCCCAAGCCCTCAGGCCCATGCCTCTGCTACCAGATCCAGGCAGGGATGGACAGAGATGCACACACCACCTCTGGCTGCTTTCCCTGTGCCTCATTCTTTGAAGCCCAAGTCTCACATCAATGTTAATTTTCCCAACTCTGATGTAGAAGAGCAAGCCAGGAGGACATCGATGATTCCATAAGGAAATTACCTGTCCTCATTCATCCTAAAGTTGTGACCTCTGGGCGAGAACTCAAGCTCCAGCTTAAACCATGGAAGCAGGATAGGCTGGGCTTTGGAGGTGTTAATGAGGAACCAGTACAACTCCCTTTCCTTCCCCACTGTCCTCAGCATTGTCCGCCCCTCCCACCTCAGTAGCTCCTGCTTCCTCCTCATCACCTCCATTAGCAGTCAGGGAGGGTCCCAGAGCAGGCTGGGAACAGTCCCCAGTCACCTCACTCTGACATGCTGTCACTTAGGAACCCCATATGACTGACCTGGCATGGTGAAAACTAGGTCACCATGATCATCCCCCACCTTTCCCCTCTGGAAAGGACCCCCAGCAATGTCCCCATAAAGTTCCTCCTTAACAGTCCTTAACAGGGATGGAAGCCATTAAGTCACAAAGGCGCCCTGCTGACTCAGAGGGCCCCTTCTTTGGACCCAGAGCCATTGCCAATGGGAGCCTGGCCCCCAGGAGGTCTAACTATCAGGCACCATAGAAGTAATTTCCTCCTGGGGACTTAATGTCAAGATCACAGCTCTGTGTGTGTGTGTGTGTAGGGGTACACAGAATCAGACAAGTCCCTGTCTGGAGGGCAGGTTGATAGTCTTTTTCAACTGGAAAGCGGTCATTGCCCTCTCTGGACCACCCAAACTGTGAAATAATTTTCCCACGCGTGTCCTCAAGACTTGGGAGAGTCTGGCCTGGCCTCTGGCTACCTGTAGCAACAATCTCCTTCATGACCCACAGGCCATGCAGGGAGGAATCTCACTGCATCCCTTACAGTCTGTTCTCTAACATCACGGTTTGGTCGGAGAGGCAGTCCTGCTTGCTAGGACAGAGAGATGGACAATGTCAAACAAACAAGAGAAAATTGTCAGACAGAGCAGAGAGCCGTAGAGATATCAGGTCCTCAGAGTGGCCTGGCAGGGACGTGCCTTGGTGCCCTGGACTCTCAGGGAGATGAAGATGGACCCAGGCAGAAATGGGTGAGAGGAACTCAGGGCAGGGGCTTAAGGGTACCAACCCCACTACCCAGAGCTCCCCATTGTTTTCTGCTTCCTTACCCTTAATGACTGTTCCCTTAAGATCCAGTTCAGAAGGGATACTCAGTTCTAGGTCCGAGGCTCTTGTTTTTCCTAACCGTGAGCCCATAAACTGATAACGTCAAGAGATCAAAACATAATACAGCAACATCCCCCGCCAAAAGCGGCTAAGCCTGCTGGCCTCAGTTCCTCTCTCTCTCATGTCTGTCTGCCCCCTCTACAGCCCTCTCCAAAGGACAGACAACTGCTTTCCTCTTTGTTAGTTTCCCTAAAGCCTCCCTGGTCTAACTGGAGGACTCCTAGGACAGGGCCACTTTTCAGAGGCTTCCAAGCAGCCTCCTGAGTGGTACAGACCTGGGAGAGCAGAGACAAACGGAGGAATAAGGCCAGCGGGCTAAGTTTAAGCTTCCCAGGGAAGGTTGTTCTGTTAAGGAGGGCCCGTTTGAGGTTTGAACTATTGTCTTTACTACACCACTCCAGGGGTGGTCCAGAGAGAAGTTGGTTGTTGGTCACCAGGAGCCTTTACAACCACAGGAACGCAACAGCGCAACAGCGCTCTGTAAGAGTGAAATCCAGTGCTCGGACCGGGACCTCTACCGTGCTAACCGGGGGCAGATTCTTTATCTCCGACCTTTCCTTCAAAGCCGGGCAGACTCTCACCACTGCCCTATCGCAGGCGGTCTCAAAGCCACTGTAAACTTGGTCAGTGAGCAGTTCCGCTCCTGGCTGCTTCAAAGTTCAGATCCCTGGCATCCACTGTTGTCGCAGAATCAGCTATCTGGCTTTCAGCTTTCACGGCAGCCTTGCTCTAAGGTGTGCGGTTTCTGTCGCCCGTGGTGGGGTCGCTTATGAGTCGTAGTAGTCTTTGAAGCCCCGGCTTCCTGAGCTCTGGCCACGGCTTTAGTGGAAGACCTTCGGTCCTTATTATGCACCGAGCGCAGGGACGCCAGCGAGGCGGTGGCGTTCTCTTTAGAGGTTCTTAGCTAAGGACTTAAATCCTCCTCCGGGCTCGGCCGGGTCTTAGAGCTATGGGTCTCCACTGGGCAGGTGGGCAGAACTCCAGTCTTTAGTTTCCACGTCAGCCAGCGCGTAGAGACAAAACTGGTAGCCCTGGAGGAGCCAGGAGGAACTATCCCCTCACACACATCTACTGCGGAGGGCGCATAGGTGACAGGAAAGCACGAAACAAGGCCCTTTTAAGGAGAAGGGCAGGGCGCAAAGTGTGGCCAGAGGCGGCCGGATGTGGACGCCGCGGGACGAGAGAGAAGCGATTTGCGATGTGCGCAAAAAAAACCGGGTCTCAGAACAGACCAGCTGGCGTTCACGTTCGGAGACCGGTGTTTTAAAGGCAAGGGCATCGGGACGTGGGTGTGTGTATGAGGGTTACCTTTACTAAGAATCCCTCATGCAATCAGTGCTAGGATAGAGAGGCTCCAGCCGATGCGTCTGCGTCGAGAGGGAGCATCGGCCAGGATTCCAGCTCAGGCTCCAGCTCGTCCGGCCGCGCCTTCTTTGCGTTTGGCCTGTTCCTACACCGCCTGAATCGATAATTTCCGTATACTTGTTCATATTTTGGTGTGCTCTATCCTTTTAGGAAATGCCCCCTTTCGCTCTCTCTCTCTCTCTCTCTCTCTCTCTCTCTCTCTCTCTCTCTCTCTCTCTCTCTCTCTCTCTCTCTCGTCTTTTTCGTCCTCGGTTACCCGCTTCGTTCGATTGCTGTTCGCTCTTTTCGTTCGTCCATTTACTCCCTTTCGTTCCTCTCCCCATCCCACCGACGGACTTCGAACCATTGTTCTTTAGACTGTAATCCGTTATTTTGTTCAATTTCCCACTTTCCCTTTGGACTGATAGCATCATTTGACTTTCTTTCGCCTCGTTTCGTTGCGACAACAGATTCACTGCACGCCCATTCAATCCCACTGCTTTTCGTAGCGCGACCAGGCCCACGGCTGTCCAAGAACCCGAACAGTAGTGCAAGAGGCTGTGCAGCGGCGAGGACACTGAAATGTGGTGGGGTGCTGCGGGGTGCGATACCGACCCAGACGGGTACCTGTCCCTGGCGGTGCTCTGGGCGCTGCGCGGCTGCCGCCGTCTGGCAGGGATCAGAGGAGCCAGGCCAACTGCTTCTCATTAAGTCCCAACTGTGGTTTTTATCAGGAGAGCCATTTTCAAACGGCATTAGACGCGAAGCTCCGCGGACTTGCTCATTTCCTCCGATGACCCCAACACACTTCCCGGGCCTCCCCTGCACACACCCACCACCCGCACCGGACGAAGCCGGGAGCTGCTCGCTGCCGGCCTCTCTGAGGAGGCCCGCGAGGAGCAGGCGATTGCCTCATTGGCGGATCTCCCGGGATCTAGTTTTGGGTCTAGGCTACGAAATGTAGTAGCATGCAAGGGGTGGGCGTGGGTGCTGAGCCACTCGTGGGTCAGCGACTACAGTGGGCGGCAAACCAGTCTTGGCAGGCCCTGACATTCAGCCGCATTTTCAGATAATGGTACGGTCTGACCCGTCTTAGCACACAAGGCACCGTCCCCGGAACGACATGCGCCCTGGAATTTAGGATTGTTCAGGGCCGCTTCCGACGGCTCAGCGGTGATGATTCGGTGTCGAGATGCCAACTGCAAGAAGGGCAGCCATCCCGGTGGCGACGGGGAGGCCAAGTTAATCTGAGAAACAAGAACATAATTATTTGATCTTGAAGACAGTCCAAGTACTGAAGGGGAGCAGCCACCGCCACTCAGCGGAGCGTCTAACGGCACCAGAAATCTTTTCCTGCAGAGGCTGGGCCGAAGGAGGAGAGCTGGTAAGTCCAGGTCGCAGCCTTTCCTTCGCTGAGTCCAGCTTGGCCACTAAGTCGAGGCCCAGCCTCTACGCCCTCAGCGGGCGCCATGCACAATAGCTGAGCTCTTTTCTCCCAGCTTTGGGGCCCAGTTAGGCTCCTAGGCCCTCTCCCCAGTCCCCTCTTCTGGGTCGGTGGCAGCAGAGGCTCGGCTCCGGATGAGCATGATCTCTCCTCCCAGGTTCAATCGCCTTGGGGGCCGGAATGGGCCCAAGATCGTCGCTACTCCACCCTCCTTTGACCTCCCGCCTCCCATTGCCTCTGCCGGCCGGGGACACCAGCGTTTCTGCCGTCCCCAAAGCCCTGGCCTTGCCTGCCCAGGCCAGCAGCGATCTAGCGAGGGAATCGTGGGAAATGAGAGACGTACCCCAAGGCTGAGAAGCAGGAAAGCGGGAAAGAAAGTCGGGGAGACCAGGAAGGGTCGGGGGAGGGAACGACTTGGGGTTCCCCCGGCGCGTTACCTTCCGCGGAGCCCTCGTAGAAGTGGCCGCCGTTGAGCACCGGGCCGGGCCCGAGGTCCTGCAGGTACTTGGCGGGCGGCTTGGCGGGCTCTGGGAGGTAGGGTTCCAGGGGCCCGCAGGCCGGGAAGCGGCTCAGGCGCGGACCGCGGGGTGGCGCGGGGTGCAGGTGAGGCGCAGCATCCGGAGTCCCCTGGGCACCCGGAGCCTCGTCCCCCGGGGCCGCATAAGGACCCGCTGCTGGCCCCACGGCGAAAGGCGCGCAGCGCTCGGGGTCCATGCCGGCTCCGGCTCACAGGCCGCCGGAGCTCCGGGGCTCCCGCTAACCCGCGCGGCCTGTGAGCGCCTGCCAAGGGGGAGGGACCTGGGCTCGGGGGCGCGGAGCCCCCGGGAGCGGCGCGCGCCGCGGGGGGTGGGGGGCAGGAGAAGGGGCCGCGCCTCTGACTTAATGCTGGAACCATCCACGTCACGTGCGGCCCCGTGCGGGTTAACCCCTCGGAGCCCAGAAACACCCCCACCCCACCCCATTCACCCCGAGCCTGATATCACAAGCAGTTGGAAGAGAAAAGAGGAAAGCGGCTTCCTTTCGAGGGCAGGATCCCTTTTGTCTAACAGTCCGGGTGAGTCCTTGGCTCTGAGCTGCACCCTCAAGTCCTGATATCCATCTTAGTGGCTTTTGGCCCTGGGGAGGTGAGGTGGTGAGGAAAGACATCCTCCCCCCTCCCCTCCGCACCCCTCCACCCTGCACCCCGTCCCTTCTCCAACATTCTCTTTGAGGCTTGATCTGACATCAGTCAGAGAAAAGAGGCCTCTACTGTGGTAGTTACCCCTTCCCCTGGCTCTTTGCTGGTAGCTGGCAAAAAGCAAGGACATCTCCCTTAGACTCTGGTTTTGCCTAGGCATCCTAGTGATTGGACACTGTGGGAACAGTGGGGCCTTGGGGAGCTTGGGCCCAAATACTATCATTAGTTATCTGTGTCTTGAACCTATCAGTGTTTTCATCTTGGCAGTGAGTTCCAAAGCCCAGGCAGGCCAGAGCAGAGAGAGAGATTTCTACGTTTCATAGTGGTCTGCCCAGGGTAGCTTTTTGGGTCAGGTATGAAAAAGCAGAAGGGTCATTGTCCTTCTGGGAGCATGAAATGAATACTGTTCAGACAGTCCAGGGATCTAGTGGGCTGCTTCAGGCCTGCTATTTTGGACACAGTGAGGGTAGGATTGCATCTCCCAAAAGGTGAGTCTCCCCAGTCCAAAGGAACCCTAGGATTAGGGTATAGCTTAGCCTTTCTAAAACTGAACGGTCCTTACTGTGCCTAAGATCTGGAGTAGGGGTGGGGAAACAGAGGTCCTTTGGCCCTGAGCTTAAAGACCCCTTAGGTTAAAACATTTATATTTTTAGTACCCCTGGAGATTAGCGAGAGGGGTAGGGAGTCAAACATCATTTGTATTCTATTTGAATTCTCATTTTTAAAAGGAATCTAAGAGGCCTGGTGTGAACACCTCCCTCTTCCGTTGGAGGCTTAGAGGAGGTTTCTTGGCTGTCCTCAGCCAGAGTTGGGCTGTAAATCAAGGCCAAACAGGAACCAGAAGCCTTGCATCTCACAAGGAGTCATTAAGCCATTATTAAACATACCGTAACTTTTCTGAAGCCTTATTGGCTTAAACACCACATTGGAGGCATTATGGCCATTAGGGCCCCTAATCACAGACTGCAGGCTGGGCCGAGATGGGAGCACCTGGGGCTGATATTTCCAGCTAGAGACGCTTAGCTTAAAATGGGGTTTTTCCCTCTGCCTGTACCAGAGGGGAGGGCACTGGCTCTCAGCTGTGGACACTGTCGAAGTGATTATTAATAGAAGCTTTTCCACAATTGTCAATTAGGTAGTGTTGACTGTCTAGAAGGGTTGTATCATTTCAGGGCATCGAATCAGCAAAGTTATCAAGCAGCTTAATTTGGAGGATGAACATATGACACAGAACAATGTCATCAACAAACTAAACGAGGCAGCTTGGATTCAACACTGGGCCTTTTTTTGCTCTATGTGCCTCAGTTTTCTTGTTATAACAATGGGTCACACACATATAGACTGGTTATTTGAGAAGCACTCGTATTTTGCCATACTATGTTAATTTAATGACAATGGTGATTTCTCAAGAAAATGGGGACCCAAATTTCAGGGTTCTATCACTGAATCTATGGAAATCTGACTTCAGATTGAATGGCCCTGATACCGGAGCTGAACGAACGATTCTGTTGCCCCATAGACCCACCCACACCCTTCCCAGCTCTAGACATTCCTCCTGCCACTCTTTTGCTCTGGACAGAGGCAACTTCCATGCCATAATGCTGTTACTGATTGAATTAAGGAGACAGGAGATCCCAGATGACATGGTGGACTTGCATCTTCTAGAAGGGTTTTGTCCCAGAACTGTGGAGAATAAGGATCCCAGAAGAACCTCTTCTGTTCCCTTTAAATCACTGATCAAAATTCAGGCCACAGTCTGTCCTTGGTTGAAGGCAGTCTGGTGGAGCAGGTGCGTGGAAAACATAGGAGGTCTTCTGAGGTCTTATTTTCCTTCTTAGATGGTTTGAGAGTTGGGGGAGCACTGGGAGACCCAGGAATCCTCATTTCACAAGCAGTTTGCTTATACACACCATGCTGGACTTTTGTGTATCTAACTTGCATGGATTTATTTTTTTCTTCCCAACAACCCACAAAGTAGGCACAATTATCAGGCCACTTTTGCAGAATAAACCATTTGTTCAATGCACATAACTAGTTAGTATCAGAACCAGAACTTACTCTCCAATCCATTCTTCCCAACCTACAAGACTCTCTGTTCTTCTCCAGCTAACAAAGCAAGGCAGAGATTTTCTCCCAAAGGGAAGGCTGGGACTTGTTCCCCAAAGGAAAGTTTAGGCCAGATGGGGTTGGGGACAGAGTTCCTTTAAGATGAGTTGCAGTGGTGGCTTCAGGAACACTAAGTGGCACCCAGCTGTGTTGGCTAAAATCAGGGGAGAGAGGGGGGAGGGTGACTTCTGCTAAACTGAGACCAAACAAAACAGTGTCTAACACCTGGGTGATTTTATGACTAATTTAGATGTGGGACAGGGTTTAAGAGAATTCATGGATTTGTTGTTTGGGCCATTTAATAACCACTAAATTAACAGCATTTGTCATTGGTTGGTTCTCAACAGAGGTAAAAGATGAGCCCGTAAGTGATCCAGAGAATTCTAGGTCCTGTAAATAAGACAAACAAAAACCACTCTATAAACAAATATTTCCATTTGTTAAGCAAAACAAGTTTTAAAATAGAAATTATACTTTTATTGATGATTGTTTAATCCATTCATCTCCCAGGAGGGTCTGCTGATGAGGCCAGGATACAGAGGGCATTCCTGCCTGCCTGGTGACTATGCTTTGCTGAACTGAAGCAGCCCATCTCTTGGATGGATGGGAATTAGTGTGCCTCAGTCCCGGCCCCTAGCCCAAGTGGTAGGTCAGCTCTCTGATTAGGGAAATATCAGTTCCAGCCATATTGTCCCCTCTTCTTTCTGTATCCCTCTGACCCCATCACATGAAGGTAAATATCCGTCTGTAGGGATCCCAGAGGAGGCAGGACAGCGGTGCAAATGTAACCTTGCACTTGAGATTTTCTTAATATATACAAAACTGCCTTCCGGTCGCTTGCCTTTGCTGTGGAAGGGACGATAGTCAGCGTTGCCCTTGCTCTGTTTAGACACTGAAATCCTAAGTTGATCCTCAGGAACATTCTGGGTTGGGAAGCCCGAGTGGATTGTTTCTCATTAGCTACATTCTTCCTGGAAGGTCAGGCTAAGGAATGGTAAATAAACCTTAAGATCCGGTGTTCCTCAGCCATGGATGATATTTTAAAGAAAGGGTTGTATTGTGGAAACCAGGATCCTTGACTAGGTTCTAACAATACTAGCTGAATCCTATGATTCAGAGGGAAATTTCTGGAAAGTTTAAGGACTCCCCCCCCATTCTCTATCAATTTGATGTGTTTGATTGAGAAGCCATGTAACCTCTCCTAAGTTTCTATACTAGAAAAGTGCAAGGGATGATTCTGTGGTCACTTTAATGAATTGAATGAGCTAGTGTTTACACAGATGTTTCTTAAGCCTAGATCCACCTTTAAACACACACACACACATATACATACATACACACATACACACACATTATATATGTATTATATATATAGGAATATATACATATATATGTATTCTATATACATATATAAGAATATATATACACATACATAGGAATATATACATACATATGTATATATATACCTTTGAACACACATTTCATAAATAGATACGTGTGTGTGTGTGTGTGTGTGTGTGTGTGTGTGTGTATGAGTATAGAGTGATACCTGTAGTGTGGCTGTGCTCAGAAGATCTGAGATAGTACAGCAGAGTTGCTGTTTTGTGTGAAAATATGTGAATTCTCCAGCTAGCACTCCCTGTGGATGATGTTGCCATGCTGTGGAGTTCTATGAACGTATTCTTGGTATAACGCAGAGATGGGTATTATTTGACTTTGGGGAAAGTTCTAACACCTCGACTTATCTTATGCAACGATGTATAGTCACCAAACATTTGTTTAATGTCTGCCACATGGCAGAGAGAGGGACAGTACGGAGGACAGGGCCAGACAGTAGCACTTACCTTGGGGCTTTCCCAAATGACTGGGAGAAGGAGGCAAAGCAATAGGCTTTTATCTCTAAGTGTGTGACTGTACTTAGGATGCTACAGGACAAGGTGCCTAACCCAGTGATGGAGACAGCAGGAGACAGGTGGCCATGAGGTACTCTAAGGTTGAATCTAAAAGTAGAGTGGGGGTTGCCCAGGTAATGTGAATGGAAGGGTGGGAAGAAAGAGTATCCCAGAAAGGGAAAATCCTAGGTAAGAGAGAGAGCCATGGGATGGGGCCCTTAGATGTAGTGAATTCTGCTGGGCCTAGGTTGTGGGAGGAGGAGGCGTCAACAGAACCTAGAGACACTCTGGAGAGCAGGAGGTTAGCTCCAGGGGCATCAGTTTACTCTCTAGTATCTCCAGAGCTTCCAGCATGGTCTTCACACACAGGAGGGGAAGAAGAGAAAGCCCCAGTACCTAGGGATTTCCTCTACTCTAAGAGGAGGGGCGCCCAAGACCCACCTCCAGCAGGGACACAGTAAGTCCGCAGGGAAGTAACAAGATAAGAAGAGTGAGGACTGGGAACCAGCAGTTACAATGGAAGCCTTGAAGTGGAGCGAGGGGTGGAAGGGCTGAGTGTGTGGTGTGGGCTGGGCGGGGCCTTCTGTGCAGCCTTCTGTAGCAGGGTTTTGGCTCTCACAGAGAGTGCTGGCTAGGGCACCCCTTGAACTCATTTCAGCAGGAAATCCATTGGTTCCAGAGTGCAGATTCCAGATTTGTTATTTTACAGGGCTAATAAGTATGTAATTATCACATTTGGATCCCTTGGAAAGAAACCCAAACATATACCCCTGGACACCCTGAGAAATGTGAGTGGACCTACCCAAGAGCTCTTGAAGGAACTCACCACCATGGTTTAGGCACATCTACTCCTGGCCAGGGAGGGTCTCCCAGGAATGAAGGGGGAGAGAGCTGAGGCTGGGAGGGACTGAATGTTAAAAGGAATTGACAGGGGCACGGGAAGAAAAGTAGCAAGTAGAAAAGGCTGGGCCAGCTTTCTCATGCTTCGGGAATCTTTGGCAAGGAGGGGTAGTGAATGGGATACTGTCCACATCCACTGCTTACAGAATGCCTGGCAGGTGTCAGTCTAGCTTGTCTTTACAGTGCTATAAACCCAGTGTTGACTTAGAGCTGTAGCCCATCAGTTATCTGTTGCTGCATAACGAAATAACTCAACTCTTGGAGACTTCATAGTCCGTTCTGAGGGAGCTGTGGGCACCATGGGCTTCAGGAGCGGTCTGAATGGGTGTGCGTCTAGCTGGCGATTGCTCAGGATCCCAACTCAGATTAAGTCTGACTGGGGATAGGAGATGTTTCCAAGTGACTTGCCACAGGGTTGACAAGTGGGTGCTGGTTCATCCTGTGGTTGGTTGAATGTCACAAAGCACAACCAGGTGGCCCTCCCACACAGCCAGTGGTCTGAGAGACCATTATGGCAGTGCAATTTGTGGCCTGGGAATTATCACACAATTACTGCTTTTTTGTTTTTTTGTTTTTTGGGGTTTTTTTGTTTTGTTTTGTTTTGTTTTGTTTTTTGGTCTTTCCTTTGTACCCCTGTGGTGTGTGTGTGTGTGTGTGTGTGTGTGTGTGTGTATGTGAGTTTTGAGACAAGGTCTCCTGTAACCAAGGCTGACCTTCAACTCTTGATTCTCCTCCTTCTTCTACCTCCCAACTGCTGAGATCATATGTATCTATCTGGTCATATGTATGCTGAGACCATATGCAGCTCAACGCACTAGGCTTCTGCCTCCATCTTCTGGCTTCCAAGGTCAGTCCCAATTTCGTGTAAATAAGGATTGCATGAGGCAGAGCTCCTTGGAGGTCACTTCAGAGGCTGGCTACAATAGAGGGATTCAAAATACTGCTCGTATCTTACCACTGCCCTATGCTACTTGGGTACTCTTAGTCAGGTGCCGGGCCCACATGTTGAGTTTGAGGAATGACTGTAATGATGGTGGGTTAAGATGGCTGAAAAGGGTGTAAGGGTGTTTGGCAGGCAAGTGTCAAAGCCTGCTGGATGATAACTGCCTATCTCAGAGAAACCCTAAGAGGTTCCAATAATGGGGAAAAGTGTGTTCTGGTTTTCTCTCTGCTCTTGTGTCCAGTTGTCATGGCAAGCAAGCCTCAAACTAGCAGAGATTAATGCTCCTGATCGCTGGGTCTGTAGATATGCAGCACAGTCGTCTCCCCATGGGAAGGAACAAGCTGTGCTTCACAGAGGAGAATGAGAAGTGCGCTTGGATTTACAACATTCTCTGCTGTAAACCATGGAAGGGAGGCCCTGAGAGTTGTGTGGTAAGCTTGCACAGTCTCCAGCAGGCGAGAATCATCTCACACGCAGAGCAGTTCTTCTGTCTTTGAGCATCCAGAGGAGCAGAGTCTGTACCAACAGAATGATGGGACTAAAATCACACCCTCACATCCGGTCATGGCCTGGCAGGATCCTTCCTATCGGGCGCTCTCCCCCAGCCCCCCTCCCTTGGGTAAAGAAGACTTATGACTCCCTAGAAACATAGGATGTTGGCTAAATGTGAACACTTGCCCTTGATGAATACTAGACAGTTAGGAGCGGGCTGCATCATCCCCCCAGGTGACTCTCAGGTAGAGAAGGAAACCACCAGGTGGTCATGAGATGTTTCTGGACTACAGAAGCTGAAGCAGAGGAGCACCACCCCTCCTCCCCACACTTCCCAGAGGATCCTCAAAAAGTTTTGTGTTTTGGCTGAGATCATCACATGAAGATTTTTTTTTCTTCTGATTTCATGTGTGAAAGGACATGCGGGGTGGGGGGTGTCAGGCAGGGAACTGCTTAACATGTCTGTCCTGTCAGAGGGCTGGGAGGAGCAGGGGCAACAGGTAGGATGGGCAGGATGTGAGGAATAGCTGTTTTGTTTTAGACAATAGGGAGCTGCTGAAGAGTGCTGAGATGCAGTGGGAGCAGGGCCTGGCTCACTGTTAACCTTCAGAAGGCACATAATTACCATTCTTGTCCTTAGTAGGGAGATGAGAGATGTGCTTTGGGAAGATAACGTTGGAAGCTTGACCAGAATAATGATTATAACGATGAAACCTAATATTTGTTGAACACTTGCTTATGAGCAAGATGCCTTGCTATTATTTAATTCCCACCTCCTTATAAACTAGTTCTCATTTTATAGGGAAAGTAACTTTCCCTAGGGCATAAGCAAAGTGAACACACTCAGCAGGCAAAAGATTGGTCCAGGAAGGTGACGAAAAGGCCTGCACTGGAATGTGGTTAAGGAAATGGGTGGAAGATGATTAGGGAAAAGAGATATTCATTGGAAGAAATGGCAAGACTCATTTTCACATTGGAGTAAGGTGTATGTGCATGCATGTGTGTGTGCGGGTGTGGTGTGGTGTGGTGTGTTGTGTTAGGGAGGTGTATATTTGATCCAAAGACCAAACAATAGGCGGGAGCCACAGAGCCCCTCTGGTGTTAAGAGGAGGGACAGCTGGTTTTCCTAGGACAGCGCACAGAAGTAGGTCTTCAGGAGGACATTTGGAACCTCTAGGCCAGATTCATTCAGGGAAGACTCCTGTCCCCAGTGTGCATGGAAAATAGTAAAGACAAGGCATTTTTTTTTACATTTACTATTTACAATTACTATTATAAAGACAAGTAAGGCCCAGGTGACTCTCTGGAATGTAGGAGCCCCCTTAAAGGGGAAAGGGGCAGCTTAGCAGAGCCTTACCATGCCTAGGATCAGTACCACCCAGCTACTGATGGGTTTAGCCCCCGGGGTTGACATGATTTCTGCAACACAAGCAGGATGTTGAGGGAGGAGGCAAAAGTCTGGGAGAGACCAGGCCTGTGGCTGTTTTGAGTTTCCTTATGACTGTGAAGCACACGGTCCCTTTAAAGGGGCGCAGAAAGCCCAGGTTTTGCCTGCATGGGGTGAGGCTCTCTCCACAGAGATCCCAAAATTTTAGACTGAGATAGTAGTGATGATTTTAGGAGCAGCTCCTGCTGTTGGAATGGGCACAGTGCCAGGATGGGAGGGTGGGTGCACAGAGAGGCCAGTCTGCCGTGGCGCATGGAGCTCTCTAGTGGGTGAGAACGTGGTGTGTGCATGTGTGTCCGTGTGACCCTCTTCAGGAGAAGTCCCGAAGCCCTGCATCTGCTTTGGAGCTCCTTGCAGCAAGAGAAACTCGCAAAGCCTGGATTGTGCGGGGGGGGGGGGGGGGGGGGGGATACTCACAGGGAAGGGGATTCGCATCTACACACAGACCCACAGACCCCAGGACGTCTGGAGGAAAGCAGAGCTGTAGACACATTCGCACCAGATCCATAGGACAAAGAGACCGGATATTTTGCCGTTTGATAAACTTCATAAAACAGTGGAGCTGAGTGATTTTGCTGCTGTCTGAATGGAAGTATCCTAAGAACCCATGCCAAGAAGATAAATAAGACCGGGGCTCCAGGAGAGGAGCCGAAACAAATGTGCAGTGAGAGGTACATCAAAGCAAATCTAGTTCTCTTGACTGGGGCTCCGTGTGTGGTGAAGTGTGTGTGTGTGTGAGCATGTGTGCACACAGGCGTGTGTGTGTGTGTGTGTGTGTGTGTGTGTGTGTGTGCTGGGCAACTGTGTGGCAGTTCTGAAGGCTGCTGTCTACACACCAGGCCTGCCCAGAACACAGCTAGGGTTAGGCCCAGCATTCCAATGGCACAAAGGAAAAGCGGTATTGACCACTGTTGGAATACTCGGTCCTATAATCAGCCAGCTGAGAGGCAGTTCAAACTGGGGAGTCTGCACTCCGTGATCAGGAACCCCTCAGTGGGCAGGGGAGCCAGACCTTGTTGTTTTGCTAAGAACTTCCTTTTTCATGGACGGCAGGAGCCTCAAGCCTGGCATAAAACATCAATTTGCTCATGTCTGGCTTCAAGTTCTCAAGGGCCTCTTAGAGACATATTATAGGGACACAGTCTAGAAGAGAGTGAGAGAAAAGACTGCTGAAATGTTATCTGATGCAAAGGTTCTCAAAATGTCATCCTTAGGGCAGCAGTAACAGCATCACAGAGCAGGTTAGAAACAAGGGGATTCCCCAGGGCCTACCTTAGACTAAATAAACATTCCTTGTTGTACCATATTCTTCTACCCCCCCCTGCCGCCCCCTCCTGCAAGGTGATTCTGCTGCATTCTGAAGTTCTGAGAGCCACTGATCTAGTCTGTCCTTTTGACTTAGGGGTTTGGAGGCCCAGAGAGGGGACTTTGGCCAACAGCACTTAGCTAATTAGGTCACCGCTACTTCACCCCCCCCCCCCCCCAACACCCATATGGTCTCAGCTTTTTATTTTGCAAATTACTTGAGGAGGGATTTTAATAACTTTTTTCTTAGAGGTAATTGTTGTGTTCTTATATATTTTCCACTTGTTAATAAGCTATTTAGGTCAGTTGGATCCCTGGCACCCAAATTGTGTGTCCCCCACCTTACAGTGCTGGGAATTCAGTTCAGGACCTTGTACTGTTAAGGCAAGCTCTCCAAAGTAGTGCTACGCATCCAGCTAAATGCTGAAGTCATTTGCTTTCAAGTTCAGGCTCTGGGGAGGCTACAAGGTCCCTTTCTACTTTGGCCCAAAGCCCAAGCACATGCCCTGCTAACCTAGCCGCTCCCTAAGGCTCCAATACCATCATCCTCTTGCTAGGCAGATACTCTCTGTAACTAGCCCATGGTCTCTCACAGCAGATGTTTTGCTCAATAATCCCTCCCTCAGTCTCTTCTGGCCAAGTGAGGGTGGACTTAGTTTCACCGGCTGGCCTCTGCTGCCGTCCTGAGGAGAAGAACTTCTCTTTCCGGCTCTCACAGTGAGCCCAGCATGTTTCCAATATCACACCAGTGTTTCCTTCAACAGAGTAACTCTGTAGTGGGCCAGACTTGTTCTCTGTGTGGAAACATGTGGGCTCTTGTCAGAGGCCGTGAGAATGAGTGAGCGTGAGTGGACGGACGGCCCCCACATCTGGCTTCCCTAGCTGAGCTCAGAAAGGCAGTCTCCTACAGCTTGTGTTGTAAGGAGTGAGGGCCCCTCTGAGACTTTTGGGTGAGGAACTCCTTTAAGGGAGTAGAGCCACCATAGACCGTGTTTTTATGTCCACCCAAAGTCTTAGGGAAGCTATATAAAAATTCCCTTCAGCTTGAATTTTCTAGCAAGCAGGGAAGAAACAAATTTGCTTTGTCCAATAAACTGTACCTTGTTGGAGGATTTTAAATGCTCTTAAGGGGAGAGAAAAGATAAAAAAATCAGGTCCTTCCCCTCCGAAGGTTTGGAAAGAGATGGATGGTGTGGGTTTGAAGGCAGGGACCCAGTGTGGGACAGAGTTCTGTCCTTCTTGTCAAGATTCTTTCTTTGGCCCCATAGCTTAGTAAACCAAGCCTCTGCCCTCCTGGGAATTTCTTTTGTTTTGTTTTTTGTCGCTCCCCCCCCCCCCCAAAAAAAAACCCAGAGCTTTCTGAAGAAGGCCCCCTTGCCTCAATAAGCCGTGGTGCTGAGGGAGCCTTGCTGGGCTCACTAACATCCAAGGGTCTGTATTTGTAGCTAAGTAATTAGTTTCATTTTTGAGGGATTCACAAAGCCCTAGTGATCAGTCTCCCTAGAGTGTTGCAAAAGCAGGTTTGGAAATGTCAGATGAAGAGAACTCTGGCCAGTGGATGACAGACAAAGGACAATCAAAGCAGAAGAGATGAAGGCGCCTTGAGTTTTCCATTGGGTCTCCCAGACTGGGCTCCCGGGTCTCTGGTTGGTGATCAGACATTGGTCTCTTCTCATCAGAACTGAGATTGGAAAGAGACGAAAGTCTGGCACCAGGCAGCACACAGAGTCTCTCTGGGCCTCCTCACCCCCCCCCCCCCCCAGACAAGGACAAGCATTATCTCTCTAAGAGACACTCTACCCAAACCTTTCCTGCCATTCCAAGTATACTGGACTCGAGGGAAGCCCCTGTTTATGATTTCAAAGTCGGCTGTTTTGATTCTGGTCTCTAAAACCTTGCCTCCTGCCCCGGAAGATTTATTTTATTAAGTGGTCCACACCTGAAAGTAATTGAGTCTTGGCGTGGGTGCGGGGGTGGGGGACTTGAGAGTGAAGGCTGCAGAGGTCGTTCATAGCATTTGGAACCTCCCGGTGCCCAAGTCTCTCCGCTGCGCCTCAACCTTGCGCCTCCCAGAGTCATTTATTATTGTGAGGGGAGGCAGTGGGGCGCATGTGGGGGAAGGAGGGATATGTGGGGAAAGTGGGAGCTAAGTGTGGATGTGGTGAAGGGGCCGCTCCCAGCGCCGCACTGTCGCACTGTGGGAAGGCCGGATTGCTGTCCCCTACCTAGCACCCTAGCGGGCCAGCAGGGGTTGATCCGCACCGGGCACAGTTCACCTCCAAAATGGGAATGAGAGATGGAGATAGATAAAAAGCATTCGAAGTTTAATGTCAACGTCAAGCCTCTATAAAATCAGATCAAAGGGAACAGGCGCTTGGCTTCCTCCCGGATCGCCAGGGGGCTCGGGGCGCTCGCTAAGTCCAGCCTGCGGCTGGCTGCGGGGCGCGCTCTTCTCTCCAGCGGGGGCCGAGGACTCGGACAAGGGTCGCGGAGGCTTGGGGCAGGAGTCCGCCTAGGACGCACTCGAGTGCCACTGGGAGCGGTGCTTGTGAATCAGGGGCCGCCACAGGGTGCCATCGGACCTCCGGGTCGGCCTGAAGCCGAGGCGGCGGGGAGGTTGAAACGCGCGAGCCGGGCACGCGGCAAGCGAGCGTCCTCTACTAACCTATGGTCGATGGGAAGGACCCTCGAGGGGCGGGTGCGTGACTCCCGCACCGGGTCCCCAATGCCACTCATTCTGGCTACAGGCCGCAGCGAGGTTCCAAATAGCTGGCAGCGAAGCTCTCAATCCCGTCGGTTGTTGATTGTTCGCGCTGGCGACTTGGGCTCCAGTGCTTTCCGGGGACTTTTGGAACCCAGGCTGTACGTGCGCTTTCGGTTTTTCCTCTTCTACCTTAATTGAACTCTTCGATAAACGCGCACGTGTGTGTGTGTGTGTGTGTGTGTGTGTGTGTGTGTATGTGTGTGTGTGTGTGTGTGTTTACCCCCTTTTGTCTTTCGGAAACTCTTCTGAAAATTCTCTAAGGTGGATGACAGAATGGAGGTGCGAGCGGTCATGCGGAAATTAGGCTTCTTTTAAAAACAAAAACAAAACCTGTGAACCTAAGATCTAAGGGAGTCAAGGTGAGGAGAACCGCGAATGGAGAGAAACATATTTTAGGAATAAACATGGAGAATTTTATTAGTAGTAAAATTATAGTCTCTTACTCTTGCCTCATATAAAAAAGAATTATAAATCGTGGACTTCTTTGCCTATATCGGTTTTATGCACTGTGGCATTCCACCCTCCCGACATAAAATTCCATGCCTGCAGAGCTTGCTTATAGGTGAAACCACATGTGTTTCGTGTGTGCCTGTGTGTGCTGGAACAGTAAGCTTGTGGCAATGGACAGTTCTTCATGCATAAAGAGAAGGGTCGCTAACTGCGCCCAGAGAGGGTCTTTGTGTTTGGACCACTGTAGAAATCACCCTGGACTCACAGCAGCAAATAAACCAGCTGGAAGCCCTTCACCTTTAGCCAGAGTTATAGGACATTCATGAGCAGAAAAGGGGACCAAAAAAAAAAAAAAAAAGCAAGGCTAAGAAGAAAAGGTTATGGGGGAGGTGGAGAGAGAGAGAGAGAGAGAGAGAGAGAGAGAGAGAGAGAGAGAGAGAGAGAGAGAGAGAGAGAGAGAGAGAGAGAGAGAGAGAAGCGCACTGAAGGAATGGAGAGTCACAGCGATTCTGAAGGGAAAAAGGAGGAATGGAGATGGAAAAAGGGAGAAGAAAAAGAGAAGGCACAAATGCAGAAGAAAGGCGTCAGCAAAGGACCTTTGAAGGAGATAAAAGGCCCTTGCTCAAACTGGGGCTATGGTGAGGTGGGAGAGCTGGGTGCCTCCCCAGGGCCAGACGCCTCCCCCAAGGGCCCTTGCTTCTCAGGTTTCCCGATGTAAGGGAAGTCCAGGGAAGACTGTGGGCACAGTCTGCTTTATACCCGGATCTGATGATGCCGGTTCATTTGGTTTTTAAACAGTAGATTTGCAGTCTTCTGGGCTGGGACGGGGTCTGCTAGCCATCCTCAGAACCTGCAGATTGGATTGAATTTCGGCCACTTTGATGGTCCTGTAATCGGCTCCCAGTTTTCCAATTTCCAGTCCCCTCTGCCGGGCTTTGGCTTGAAAGGGACTTTAAAGACTTTCCTTTGATAATGGCTCACGGTTACATATTTCCATAACAATTTTCTCTACCAGATCTGAATGTCTGATGTAGTCCCAGATGTTCTGGGGGGCGGGGTGGGGGGAGAGAAAGGGAAGCAGTCCCCTCTGTCCCAGGCCGCCAGACACTTGAAACAGGGTGAGCAGGCACGGGGCTGGGGCTGGGGGGCAGACTCAGCACCGTGCAGACGACCCTCCTTTAGTAATAATTCTCTGGCCCTTCTTCCTCAGCTAAAGCTCTCTGGCATCTCTAAGGACACATCCTCTACTCGAGGCTCTGGCACCAGTGGGCCCAAGATACCCCTAGTCCAGCAAAAGTGACCTATCCTGAATCCCCTCCCTCCCCTCTGTGCTCTCTGCTTGGTGACAGTCCTGGATCGGATCAACTTAATGTCATAGGAGGTCAAATTGGTTCCAGGTGTCACTCCCGGGGCACATGAACAGGCTCGTCGGTAGATCTAGCATCTTCAGGGAGCATCCAGGGACCTTGTCTTCCTTCTCCAGCATTTATTGAAGGTCACTGTGGAAGCACTGGGATGTATGGCCGCCTCCAGCTCTGACGCTGGCAGTACCTACACTCTCGGGGGTGAATGAAGCAGGTATGCTAGCAGGGCTGAGCGAGTGAGTGTGAGGAATGTTGGGGAGAGGCGTCATAAAACGGGGCGGGTGTTCAAATGCAGCATCTGGGAAAGCTCCACTGAAATGGAGCATTTGTTCTGGGAGCAGGGTCAGACTCTGCGATGATAGGGGACTTTGGGCACAGGCATTAGCACTGTCAACAGGGGGGATATTCTGAGGTGGAGAGGCATTGTGCTTCCTGGTCTCCACAGAGATCTGGTAGCTCTGGGACATGTTCCTCTCATTTAGGAAGTTCCCCCCAACATTTGTGTCCAACACAGCCTAGACCAGACACGCACTGTACACTGGGGCACGGGAACAGGGAGGAGAGACCCCTGCTGTCTGAACACTGTGGGCATAGAACAAAAATTCCAGAAGCTATTTGGGGCCACTTTGGGCGGAGAGAGGATAAGCAGCAGCCTTCCACCTCTGTCCCAGCCACACCCACCCCACCCCCACTCCATGGGAAGCTTCCTTTGGGAGAGGGCTGACAAAAAGCAGGGAGGCTTGGCTTACACATGAAGACAGAATTTCCCTGGTCCATAGGAGTTTGAGTGATGTGAAAAATAGCTGAGGGACTAATTAGCTAAGTGTAAGTGTGAAATGTATCAGAGCCCAAAGATTATGATTGAGCTCTAACCCAGTTCTGGACACATGAACCTCAAAAAAACAAAACAAAAAACAAAATCCAGTGCTGAAGCGAGAGAAATGACTTCTTGCTTCTCGTGGTTAGCAGTGCTTGGGGCTCTGGCAGAGGACCTGGGTTTGATTCCCAGAACCCATCTCACAGCTACCTATAACTCCACTTCCAGGGAGGTCCAACACCCTCTAGTGGCCTCTGCCGGCACAGACACAGGAGCAGGCAAAACAGTCATATGCATGAAAGAAACACATCTGAGACAAAACAAGAGAAAGACCCTCTCCTGTCCCTGGTCTGCCTCCCTGTCTCTGGCCTGTGGATAGACCATTCTCCCCGGGTTCTGTAGCACAGCTTCTCACATCTTGTTGGCTTCCAGTAACAAGCTGGTTGGGACTGGCTGGGTTGCAGCCGTTCCTAGAATATTCAGGGCCCTCATCCTAATGATACTTGAAGACCAGGCCCCAGAGATGAGGTGACTGAACTCAGAAGTCTCACACTCCAACTCTCCTTAAATACCATGGGTTGCAATATAAAAATCTGCCACCAGGGGGCAGAACATAGTGGGGGGGGGAGCCTCCCCTCTACACGTTGGCCTTGGTCATTGTGTTTGCAGAATTTGCCTAGAGCAGTGATTATTGACCTCTGGGTCACAAGCTCCAAAGACCATCTGAAGACAGATATTTACATTATGATTCATAATAGCAGCAAAATTACAGTTAGGAAGTAGCATCCATAGAAATTTTATGGTTGGGGGTCAGCACAAGTGGAAGAACTGCATTAAAGGGTTGCAGCTTTGGGAAGGTTGAGAATCACTGGTCTAGAGCCATGTCCTGTGAACTGTACCAAGAGGGGACACTTGCATGATGCTTAGGTGGGCAGAGGTATGTTGCAAGCAGGACGTCCAGCCTCTCCCTATCCTTGTCTCACCATCAGTGTTGCTATTCTGTACTTACCTAGCCTCCCATAGTCCCACTGGCTTCTTCAGGTACGGGATTCTAGGCTGGACTCTGTCTTTCCAAAATGCCCCAATGCATACCTGGCATGAATACTGTGGGCTCTCTGCAGCTTGGACCCTTGAGAGAACAGTCTGCTGGAGCCCAAGGTCTCTCAGTTAGGAGAAGCCAAGCCATTGCCTATCTTCCCATAACCCACATATCCCAAATGCTGCCTCCAAATGCTACCTTTCCCCTGACCAAATCTGGTACCTGCTCACAGGTCTGCCTGTGTCCCACCCTGCTCCCCAGCTTGAGAGTGGATGCCTGCTTGAAGATGTATTAGCTCCACTCTTCTAAGGAGGAGATTGCCACTTGAAGATTAAATGTGCCCGTGTGCTTGTGAGTATGGGGAGGAGGGTAAGAGGCAGGGAACACTGACAGTTTAATGAGGCATTGCCCTCCTCCTGCCTGCCTAGGCCCTATGCCCAAGACTAGTATCAAGCACTTCCTCTGCAGATCCTTGTGCTAGGTGCCCACAATGAGGTGGGACAGTGTGTCAGACACAACCCTTACAGGGAGGAAGGCCTTCCACATTCACAACCCTGAGGCTCCGTGGGGGGGTATGGTGAGGAGTAAGGATCCCACCTGGGCATTGAAGAATGTGCCATCTCTAAGGTCAGGGACAGCTAAGGGTGTGTTTGCCCTTTCCCTGGAGATCCCAGTGAGCCTGACACACAGTAGGCATTGCATTAATGGAATGCACAGAATGGGGGAGCAGAACAGAAGTAAGGAGGCATGAACATGAGGGAAAGTCCTGTATTCCCTTACCCAGGCTGTGCCTCAGCTACATCCTCCCACTTTTGAACCCGAGAGTCCTGGTCTGGGAAGTCTCTCTGAGTCTGAGTAAACCTAGATGGTTTGTCACTCTGTTTTCCTCCTTGAGAACAGGCTGTCCCTCCAGGACCTTCCCTCCCTGGCCTTCATGTTACCCCTCTTTCTTTTTTGCCAAGTAGGGTCTCCTCCAAGGTCCTCTGGGCTGAGCACTGCCCCAGCCGTGACCCCCCCAGTCATGATCCCACAGCGTGACCTCCAGGGCTGCCCACTTCCCTTTCACTCAGCTATTCCTGATAAGAAGACTAGAAACAGGTTTGCCCTTTCACCTCTGCATATCTCTCTGAGGAGCCTGCAGGTCCCCACATCCTGGGTCACACCCTGAGAGGCTCTGTGCCTCCTCCAGATTGTGGGCCAGCAGCTTTGGCGCTGTGTGGTGGTGGGGGGAGCAGAGGCAACAGCCCCCAGGAGACAGGCAGCTCCTTATCTCCACTTAAGAAGGCCCTAGTGCTTGCTGCTAAGACACAGAGCTGGTTAGACAGAATGGCAAGCTGGCTGATCCCGCCCCAGGTCTTTGACTGACATTCTTGATGGAATTGGCCGGATGTTTCTCCTTCATAAGAGACACAGCCTCAGGCAATACAGCTGTGCCTTCCTTAGCCTGGCTGCAGCTGGAGGTACTGAGAGACCAGAACCCACACTTCCTAGTTTTGGGATAACATCCCTGGGCCAAAGGTCTCCAAAGAGGGGATGTGGGGGCTTCTATGAGGTCCCAAGAGGGTCAGCATGACTCATATTTGATTACCTTCTTCGATGGTCCTCTGTATTTCTGTTCATTGGGGTCTGAGGTTCCCACACTTGTGTACGTATCTGACTGGCAGTGCTGGGTGGACCACGGAGATCTCAGGGCTTGCTTGGGGGATCTCAGGCGCTGCCTGAGCCAATGTCACACCAAAACCCATTCCAGTTGTTGAGGCATGTGCTGTCTGGAGACACTGTCCTCTAGAGTGGACAGTGCTGTCTGGAGACACTGTCCTCTAGAGCGGACAGTGCTGTCTGAAGACATTGTCCTCTAGAGTGGTCAGGTGCCACTTTTACTCCTAGGGTCCAGGGCAGTCTCTGTTGATGTAGAGGGATCTCTCTCAAATTTGCATCAGTCGGAAGACATCCATAAGCTTTTGAATTCGTGGCCTTGAGGTGATGAAAATTGAACAGGGAATTTCCCTCTTTGGTGAACTCCCACTAGGGCCTAATTGGCACCTCATGTGGGCATCATCCACCTGTGCTCTGCAGGAAACAGGGAAGAGGCAAAGGACAGGTGATGGTTCTGTGTGCACAAGGGTGATTCCAGGCCTATATTTTGTTTCTATATCTTTTAGGGTCGTGTTTTCCAGATGTTAATCACTGGAGTAGAACCTCTGGCTTTGGTTACATTGGAGTGTGTGTGTGTGTGTGTGTGTGTGTGTGTGTGTGTGTGTGTGTGTGTGTGAGGGTGTCTGTGTGTGTGTGTTTGTGTGTTACTAACATCTTCCTTTAACTTACTCTACACACACACACACACAAATACACGAAAATATCTTTGGGGAGAAATTTCACGTCCTTACTATAAATGAAATACGGAGTAGCACTGCTATAAACACAACGACTATAAAAACAGGGTGACAACGCAGCAGTGTCACTGTGCACTGGCTAAGGCTGCCTCAGCAGGACCTTGAGCCTCAGGTCGGCTTTCTTTTCTTAACAGGAATGTTGGTGAGTGTTAGGGGTCCCAGCCTCTATTTGTCACCTTTTTGGGGACCTGCTGCAGCTGTTATCTGGAAGAGCCATTGTATTCTCCTTCCAAATAACTGATACCTGGAGGGATGTGTATTCAAGGTGCCACCTAAGACAAGTCCTTCCTGGGAACTTGGTGGCCCCTGGCTGTGCCCAGTTGCCCTGCCCTGGCCACTGTCCCTCTCAGTTAACTCCTGAACATGGCTCCTCTCAATGCTTCACTGCTGATGAACTCATACGGGGGAGACTGAGGCAGCCTCCGGGAACAGGGCCGGAAAAGAGGCAGGTCTCTGCTATTGCCAGAATATTCCAGTCTTCTTGGGACAGCAGTACAAAGATCTTCTCCACTGGCTTTAGTGGAGCTCTGTGGCATTTTCCCTGGAGATTCCAAGACAGACTCAAGCTTTAGCACCATCCAGTGTTGGAGTTGCTGTCTCTGCCCGATAACTCTCAAATGATATTCTCTCTTTTCCCAGAGTCCTAGGCCTAACAGACACCTCAAGCATCACATACTCAAACAAGCAAAGCCTTGACTCTATCTGACCCCAGCCCCTTACTGTCCCAGAGCCTTGTAGCAGCGGTCACACAGCCCACACAGCCTTTCCATCTCCTCATGCTCCAGGACCAACACACTTGATGGTCCCTTCTGGATGGTCCAAGTGACTTCTGCGGCTTCCCCAGGACCTGGCCACACACTGGGCTACTGCAATGTCCTCTAGCTAGTCTCTTCTTCTCTTCCCCAACCAAAGCCAGAGTGACCTTTCAAAAGTTTAAAATGGGGGTGTGTGTAGGGTAGGGAGGCTGTAGAGATGCGTAAGCAGTTAAGAACACTGACTGATCTTCCAGAGGATCCGGGTTCAATTCCCCGTACCCACATGGCAGCTCAAAACTGTCTGTAACTCCACGATCTGACACCCTCACACAGGTTTACATGCACGCAAAACACCAATGTACATAAAACAAAAATATTTTTTAAGAAAGGTTAATATGGGTACTATCCTTGGCCACAGCTTTTCACAGCACCTAGAGCAAATCAGAGCTCCTTCGGCCACCTGACCTCAGCTTTAACTGTCTCTTCACACCTCTGTCCAAGGCCCAGTGTGTGTCCACTACGAGGGCCTCTCTATGCCTCTCACACCCTATCTGGATTCAGCGCCTTTTGCCCTGCTGTCCCCTCTACCCAGAGCACCCTCTGCCTTCACCTTCACATGACTCACGCCCTGATCTTTCACTTTGTCTAGGGAGTTTCTTAGGGAGAGTCTCTTAGCTACTCAAAGGCAGCCAGCCCTCCCACTGTGTGCTGACCCTTCCCCTGGTTTATTTTGTCTCGCTGATCTTATTGCTATTGACATAGTTTGTCTGAGAGACTGGATTTCACTTTCACTTTGAAGGATAATTTCATTGTCGTCTACAGAATTCTAGCTATCTCAGGTCAATGCCTCAAACACTCACTGTCCTCTGACATCTGATGGAATCCTTATCTTTGCACTTTTTCGCATCTTTCATGATTTGTTCATTGTCTTGATTTTCCACCTACTCAATACTGCTCAATACTGGGTACTTGTTGAGTTTTGTTTGTTTGTTTGTTTTGGTTGTTGTTGTTGTAATCATATTATCTATTTACTTTCTTATTTACTGTCTTTGTCTAAATTCTTAAGGACTTTGCTTCCCACTGGAAGGAACATTCAGAAGCAAGCAGGATGCGATAAATATTTCTACATAATGCATGAATTCTCAAATGTAGAGCTTCTGGATGGTAAGTTTGTTGTACAAGAATCTATGCTGGGGGCTCAGCAGTTAAGAGCGCTAGCTCCTCTTCCAGAGGTTCTGAGTTCAATTTCCAGCAACCACTTGATGGCTCATAACCATCTGTAATGAGATCTGGTGCCCTCTTCTGGCATGGAGGTATACATGCAGGCAGAACTCTGTACATAACAAATGACTCTTTAAAAGTAAAAAGAAAAGAAAGCTATTCTGGGGCTGGGGAGGTGGCTCGGCTGTTAAGGAAGGGTAGTCTCTGACCCGAGCTGGGCTCTCAGCACCCACAGCAGGCAGCTCACAACAGCTTGTAACTCCAGCTCTGAGAGACACCCTTACTCACCAGCACTTTCCTTCTCACAGACATGTACACAATTAAGAAGAAAATAAGCCGGGCACGCTGGTGCCTGCCTTTAATCTAGTTACAACCAGAACAGCATAGAGAAGCAGTGGGGGTGAGGGTGTGGGGAAAGGAAAAAAAATTTAAATAGGAAGAAGCAATTTTATGCAAAGTTATTAATACTACAAAATCAGGTTTCATTCTTGCATGTTTGAAGTTAATCACTTAAAAAAAATCACTTTTTATGTCAGTACACTGTAGCTGTTGTCATATACACCAGAAGAATCTGATCCCATTACAGATGGTTGTGAGTCACCTTCTGGGTGCTGGGAATTGAACTTAGGACCTCTGGAAGAATAGTCGGTGCTCTTAACCACTGAGCCATCTCTCCGGCCCCATTATTTTCTTTTTATATGAAATGGTCAGCCAGACGGGGCTGGAGTCATAATCGCAGCAGTGACTAGACATTTGCTGGATGGTTGCCATGGCTACACACTGTTTATCATGCTTTCTGTGTATAATCGCACTTCTTTTGGGGGGAAATGGAGGCAGAGAGAGTAAGACACTTGTCTGGAGTCACACAGTGTGAAGAAGCAGAGCTGGATCTGAAGTGCACTTCCTCTCGTCTCTGCTTCTGTTCTCCTCTTCACTGAGGAGCGAGCACTGCGTGTGGACTCTGAGCACACGGCTGAGTCTGCTCTCCTGGCCCTGGAGCTGAAGCCTGACCCATCCCTGGATTCTTTCAGTCCCTTGTCTTCAGAGCAGCCCTTGCTTAACCTCTATCAACACAATACCCCTCCTCCTCCGGTTCCTTTTTCATTGTAAGTGCTTAAATGCCATTAGATGTTGTTCTTGAGTAAATTAAGAAAGGAGAAAACTAAAACACTTCTGAGATTCGTGTGATTCAATATCACATTTGAGAACATCGAGTTGGAGTCCCTACCTGGACCCTGCCTGATCTTTACATGGGGCGGAGAAGCTTTCCTTTGTATAGTGTAGAGGTGCTGCTGCTGGTTGCTGAGGTCAGAAGTCCCAGGCTGCCTTCTTGGTACCTGAAACTGCCTGGAGCTTTCTGGGGGCCCCTGGCTGGGCTCCCACTTTTCCTATCTACATGTATGTAAGCCACTCACCACTATCCTGAGGCAATGTCCCTGTCCACACCCCCATCAACATGTAGCCATCTCCTCCCAGTAGTCCAAGTCTGACTGCCTTCTATGGCTTTCTTGTAACAAGAATGCCCTTTTCCCACACACACAGGGCCTGCCCCAACTTCTGGACTTCCTCTTGCTCCTGCCTGGGGCTGGGTTGGGCCAATCCAGGACCAAAGCCCTAGGGACAATACAGCCTGAGGATGAGAACCGTCATCTGGGGGAAAGGCTGTTGGCAGAAGGGAGAACAATCCATAAGCCTTTCTTTGCTCCTGACAGCTTAGTTTGCTCTGTAGCCTTGGTCAGTCCGTCTGCAGCCTTCCCTACACAACTATCCTTCCCCATGGAGAAGTAAAGGGAGCAGTAACAGTGGGACTACCTGAAGATAGTCGAAAGACCCCTCCCCACTTTCTATTATTTGCCCCCAGATTTCTCCTAGTTTCTCCTCAAAGTCTTTGGAACACTCAGAAGCACCTGGGAGCCAAGGCATAGACTAATTTTGAGACATGCAATAGAGAAGTCAGACAACAGGGAGTTGGGATGGAACACAGACACAGGGTGAGGGGACACAGAGCAAGCTGCCTCAGACCCAGTTGGCAGGGTCAGCCTGAGAAGACATGACTCCTCCCCAGCCTCTAGCTTCTGGGGCTCCTAGAAGGTGTACAGGGTAGGGGAGCTCCAGCTCTCCTCTCTGAGGTTACTGGGGGTAACTGTACAATGTTGAGGATATGGAAGGGGTCTTGTGGCCCTTGGACAGTGATGGTCATACGGGCCATGGTTCTGCAGGCACTCAAAGGAGAGGCCAGAAGAGGCAGGACAAGATGGAGACCGAGGGTCCCTGACCTCATGGTCAGGACCTCCTCAGATCTACAGCTATCTGGTTTGCTCTCACCACAGCTAGTTCCCATTCAGAACTTCACAGACTCAACTCCACAGTCTTCAGCCTTCCCTGTTCCTGGTCCTGGGGCCCTTCCCTTGGTGTCAACAGCAATTTCCTGGCAGGCCTGGTGACAAGAGCCTGAACTGGCCCAGGGGAAACTCAACGCCATGCTGCCAGCAACGGGTGTCTTCCAGTGTCTGGGGAATGGGGCTGATACTGTACAGAGCCAATGAGGGGCTGGACGATCGCCACCACTCCTCCCCCACGGCTACCCTGCCATCCTGCATTCTTCCTGCACCCAAGTACCCTCGCGACAAGCCCCCATTCATAACAGGACCAAAGATGGAAAAAGCTTCCCATGTCTAGAGCAGTGCCTGGGGTAGACAGCATCTGACCCTAGGAGGTTGTGTGAAGATGCGGCACAGGGATGAACAGAATGGCCCCATCCCTCTTCTTACATCTTCACTGCAGACCCCATGGATGGCCACAGCCAACCCTTTTGCCTCTACTCTGCCTTGCTGCTGGGTGTGAGGGAGAGTTACCTTCTTGGGTACCAGGAGGATCCAGGGGGTGGGTGAGGCACCCTTCTCTTTACTGTACCCTCAGGTCTGCAGATCTGTTTCCCCAGGACTGGTCCTTGGGGATTGAAACTACTTGTATTCATATTTCCCCGCCTTCTTTTCTGTGGCATCTAAATGTGTCATCCATGCCTGAAGCTGTACCAAATACCAGACAATCCCAGAAGAGCATGACACTTGGAGAATCAGATTGGAAAATTTATATGATAAAGGAAGTTAAAGACTGGGATAGAGAAAACACAGGCTTGGGGGACCAAGTGTTCTCCCTGAAAAAATGTGCCCAGAGCTTAAGAAGGGTTTTCAACAGCATACGGAACAGTGCACACAGCACAGATCAGTTTCTTCAGTCTTAATTGCCTTTTTATGGGACAAGAGGCAAGAGATACATGGGAACATGTATTTGCCATTTGAAATTGTATAGTACTAATGTATTCACCACATGTCCTGGATCCTGTGTACACACCCTTGGCTTAAGGCAGGGGCTAAGTGAGCTTGTTGACTTGACTGACCACAGGGTGAGATGATTCACAAGAGGAGGAGACAGAGAAATGGAGCTCAGAGACCCAGCTAGAGGTTGGAATGGCAGACAAGTAGCTGTGGGTTTGTTCTGAGTCTGTGTCCTGGCTAACGTCCACATTAGCTCTTTTCTTGTGGTCAGCAAGACTCTCTGTTCTGTTACCGACAGAACTTCTGACCCTTAGGGCTAGTTGCCTCCTCACTACGTTTTTGGCCCAGAGCACAGCTGTGTGCTCTAAGCTTGGTCCCCCTAAGTTTAGTTGCCCTGCAGGCATGTGGATTACCAATGCTCTTGGGAGTCTCAGGAGAGCATCTCCTAGAAGCTGACTCCCATTCTGTAGAAAAGAAGACCAAAGTCAAACAGGCAGCAGTTTGCTGCAGCCCTGTCCAGCTGTCTGAGGTTCTAGACCCCCAGCCTCGCAATCCAGATGACAACGGTAAGTCTCGTGACAGGCATCAACCAGTACTTGCAGTATGTGGAACCCTGTGCTGTGCAACCCTGAGGTCTGGCTAAGATAATTTAACTGTTTCCAAACTTGTGGGGTTTATGGACCAATTAGCAATTTTAATTGAAGTGCGGATATAGGTGTGATAACTTTTACTTAGCCAGGACTTCCTCGGATCCCCTCCTTCACCATGCTATGTAATAGGAACCAGGATTTTAAATCATCAAAGGTTGCTAGAACTTAAAAAACTTTAGAACAGAAGTGTAGCCATATGAATTTGCCAGTTACTTCTTTCTCCTTCACTTCCTACCGCCAAAGCCTCCTTAGAGATGAGAACCCTCCCTTGGATCTGCCCCAAGGCTCTATGCTCCCAGAACCTGTGGCCCAGAGTGTTAGAGTCAGGTTGGAGAAGGGGCAAATCCAGCGACCCTCCTCAGTCTCCTGGGGACTGTGGGCAGTCTTGGTTCTTTACTCTCAAAGTCTGCCTCTTCTTTCCTTTCTCATCTTTTTAAGCCACCGCCTGCCCCCCCAGGTCTTCATTTCTCCTTATCTACCGGGGATCAGACCCACAGATGCACTCTCTGCTCCACACACTCCTGGCCCAGGATGGCAACATCGCCCACCTCAGCAGGCTTGTGCTGGGCTGTAGGAGCTCCGCCCAAATGCCATGTTTCCACCTGGCTCCCCTGGCTCACGAGCCAGAGGCTACTTTGCTCCCAAGAAGTTGGGACATTAGCCAAATACCCCAAGCCTTGGGCACGTGTGGCAGCGTCTTCTCTCACTGTCTGAGGCCTCGGACTGATCCCCTGGTCTCTCTGAGATCTTTTGTTGACTCATGGGTTCATGGTAGAAAGTCTACAATTGCAGCCCACAGAGACTTAAGATGTTAGTGGTAAACATGGCTGGGAAGACAGAACTCACTTTGCAAGCTTAAGAACCTGGTTTTGATTCCCAGAACCTTTTCTTTTTCTTGAGATAGGATCTAACTATATAGTTCTGCCTGTCCTGGAACTCGCTCTGAAGACTTGACTGACCCCAAACTCATGGAGGTCCACTTGCCTCTGCCCTCCTGGTGCTGGGTATAAAGGCACTACCATGGTTTGTTTTTTTTTTAAAGATTTATTTATTTTATGTATATGAGTACACTGTAGCTGTCTTCAGACACTCCAGAAGTGGGCATCAGATCACATTACAGATGGTTGTGAGCCACCATGTGGTTGCTGGGAATTGAACTCAGGACCTCTGGAAGAGCAGTCAGTGCTCTTAACCACTGAGCCATCTCTCCAACCCTGTTTTTTTTTTTTTTAAAGACAGACATGGTGGTGATCTCATTGCTGGAGAGGTAGAGACAAGAGACAGGTGGATCTTTGGGACTCATTGGCTAACCAGCCTAACCATTTTAGTTGGTAAACTCCAGGCTAGCAAGAGTCCCTGCTTCAAAAGCAAAACAAAATCAAAACACAAACTACAAACTAAAATCAACCAACCAACCAACAAACCCAAAACCCAAAGTAGAAGGAGCCTAAAGAATTGACACCTAGCTGGGTGTGGTAGTGCACATGTTTAATCTTAGCATTTTAGATGCAGGCGCGCACACACATACACACACACACACACACACACACACACACACACACACACACACATGCACGCACGCACGCACATACACACGGGGGCACACACACACACACACAGGGTGCGCACACACACACAAGCACACACACACACACATACACACACCACGGCTTCTGAGGTCATACAATAAACTTGACAGAGTATGGCAGCACTGTCCAGGCCCTCCGCTCGCCTTTGGAGCTCGTCTTCCATGCCCCCCAACCTCCAGGTCTTTATCCAGCCTGGCTTGTCCCCAGGAATGGCATCTTCCTCACAGTTTCTTGCTTTGCCTAGCCTTTGTTTCTTCATGGCCTTTAAGCCGTGATCCTGCCTCTGTCTGGTACCTTCTGCGTGATGCTTGTGATAACATTTTGCTACTTGAGTGGTGGCGTGTCTTGGCACAAAATTGTCTCACCACCATTTGCTTGGGTTCTGTGGTCGCTCTGGCACGGGTCCTTCTGTCACCAGGCGTGAGCCAAGAATACTGGCTGGCCTCCCCTGCCCCATTATCCCTGGGAGGAAGGCACTCCTTTAAAAACATTTTCTGCTGTTCCTCTAGGCTCCAGGGTTCATACCATGCCCTCCCTTTCCCCAGGTTCCCTGCCTCCCCCCTGCCCATTTCCCAGCCTCTCCCCAGTTCTCCTGTCTCAGGAAAACCATCTCTTTCCTCCCTCCTTCCCATCCTTTTCATGCTCCTGGGCCCCAGGTCCTCTCCCTCTTCCCTTATCTGCCAGGGATCTGACCTGCGGATGCTCTCTCTGCTCTGTGTGCTCCTGACCCCAGGATGGCATCGCGGCCCAGCCTGCCTGCCCCGGGGGGCCAGCTCCAGCCTGCTCACTCGCCTTCCCTTTAGAAGCCCCCATGTCTTGAAGCTGATTAAAACAAACACAGCTCCTATTTTTGTTCTTAATCCAATTCTGAGCTGTAGTAGGGTCTAGGAGGGAGGGTAGGATGACAGGAAGAGTCCAGGAGCTAGACAGACTCCTTGGTAGGCAGAGACAGGAAGAGGAGCCATGGCTAGGTAATAAAGGTGGCAAAGTCGCAAGAAGGGCCAACTTCCTCAGCCTCCTGACTGGAGACAAAAGCCTGGTAGGTTTTTTGTTTGTTTTTTCTCCAGGACCAGCAGGCTCTCTCCTGACTGGCTGGCTCAACTAGGTCAAGGCTGGATCTGGACAGAGTTGTGATTCAATCAAGCATCTTCAACTGACCAACCCTCAAGTAGAGAAAACGCTTCAGAGGTTTAAAAACCCCTAGCCCTCGGGGAGAGACTGGACTTTGGACTTTGCGGCAGGGTTGGGGGGGATTTTCTCTGTTTGCCGCATGTGTATATTTTCTCACCCTCCCCCCAATAAAGGCCTTTTAAAAACTTCTCATTCTGTCTGCAGTGCTTGAGGTTTCCCTGCTGCTACCTGTTGCGCTCCAGATCTTTCCAGCCTTTTAATTGTTTAACTGGCAGAGAAAATGAACCGGATCCAGATCCCTAGACTGTATCGTTTCAAGACCCCTAGACTCTATCGACAGAAGCACATTTTTCCTGCCATGCCAGAGGGCAGAGGCAGGACCAGGCCCCAGTCCCCAGTGGCTCTGGGGACCGTGGTGTAAGTGGAGTGATGACAGCAGGAGCATGGAGTGGGAGTGGGGGATGGGGGGGCGGGTGAGGAGGAGGGAGGCTAAGAGGCTGGGAGCTGGGAAGAGTGGGGAGGTGGTAGAGGGATGGGCCCTTCCAGGCAGGACGCTAATGCAGGTCCCAGGAAGGGTGAGAGGACCAGTGGGTCAGAAGTTCTAGGGGCCTTCCCAGAAGGGGAGGTGGCAGATTCTTCAGGAAACAGCCAGAGCAAGGGGGAGGGGGTGCACACTCCCAATAGAGGCCTTTATTCTCTCCAGCTCAGAAACAAGACAGAATCTCTTGTCTCGACAGAGCCCTTCCCATGACATCCCTCATGAGCCCCGGCCTTGGCGCTTCTCAGGGGCACACAGACCCAGGCTCATTCTGTGGGCACCTTCTAACCCCACAGGCAAGTCTCCCAGACCTCGGCAAGCTACGGGCCTGTTTTGCCCTTCTGTCCTTCTTCACAGAGGGAAGGGAGTCTTGTGACTGTGCCTGTGTTCTGAAGACCACGTGTCTAGGTTTGAATATTGTACTGTCGTCCACTTGCTGTGTGACTGTGGAAGACTTGTTTAATCTCTGGGTGACCCCAGTCTCATCATTTATAAAGCAAGGGCAGGTCTAGTACCTCCATTGTAGGTTATTGTGGACACATATGTGCTTAGAGTAGAAACACTAAGGAAACTATCTGCACTCTGATGCTGTCCCGAGCCTGTCACCTGTATGACATAGCTCGTGGCATAGGCTAGCTCAGTGGTTCCAGGCTCCCTAAAGCTGAGACCCTTTACGTAGTTCATGTTGTGGCGACCCACAGACGTAAAATTATTTTTGTTTTAAACTAACTCATAAGTGTAATTTTGCTGCTGTTATGGATTGTAATGTAAATATCCGTGTTTTCCAATGTTCTTGGGAGATCTCTTTGAATCATTTAACCCCCAAAAAGGTCATGACCCACAGGTTGAGAACCTCCGGTTTAAGACATTTCTCTAGCTCCTGATCTCTTCTTTCTCTGTCCCAAGGACTAGAACCTCTCTGCACTTAGTGCCAAGATCCTGCAAAAGGTCTTTGAACTAGCTGGGCTCAGTACATCTGAGACCTTATGGGGTTTTGAGGGGTAAAATGATGCCCAAGGTCTGAAATTAAGTCGCAGTAGTGGCAGCTGGCCTACCTGGCCACTTGTGACATGGCCTGACATTCTCCTTACCTCAGGACCTTTATGACCTCTACAGAGATGTCTTCTGGGATCCTCCATGGCCCTTCCTGGGAAGACTGTCCAGGCCGTAGGATGGGTGGCTGCCCAGCCTGCTTGTGCTTGATCCTCCTTGCCTTCCAGGCTGGAGAGACCTCTTCTTCCTTCTGTGCCCATGGTCACGTGGCTTGGGTTGTGACTTTCACCGCCCCAGAGATGCATCAGTGGGTCAGGGGAAGGAGGACTGGAAATGGCCCGTAAAAAGCTTGGCCCCTGTAAACACAGAGCAGGGGCCTTTGAAAGCCCAAAGCACTTTTATGTGCTAGTTAAAGGGCCTTCCTGTTGTGTCGCCAGGATTTATGGGAGGTTGGGGGGGGAGCAGGGGGCGGTGAGGCCAAGGGTAGCCTTCATCCACTGACTCACTGATGTCCAGGGGAAAGGGGAGGAAGGGAGGACCTAGGAACTTCTGGCTGTCACATTCCACTTCAGGCAGGGACTCCATACCTTGAGATCCTGAAGCAGCCTGTAGCCCCCATTCACACCCAGGAGGGGCAGTGTTGCTGACCAAAGCAACAGGAGGGATCCAGGTCAGTGGCTTCTACAGCCACAGGGAAGGAGGCCTGGGACATGGGCAGAGCTCACAGGACGTGCACAGACTGCACTGTGAAGACAGTGCCTCACAGGAGATACTGTTTCAGGGCCCCTGCCCGGCTCAGCATCAAAAGTCAGCACTGAGGCACTCCTGAGAGCGTCAGCTCCATCCCAACCGACGAGTAAGAGACTGTCAGCCTGCCTTCCTACAGCACCCAATGGGAATGTGATATTTAAGCTATTCTATCCCCTTTATAACAGTGAGGCATGCCATCTTTTTCTCTCTGGCAGAAGTGGGCTCAGCCTGTAGGAACTGGGAAAAGAGTTCCTCCCTGACCCGTGTGGAAGAAGGAAGGTGCTGTTCCTCGCTCGCTCTTCCACAGCACTGTGCTAAGGGCGTTTAAGGGCCTGTGGAAGCATCAGTTCATGACTCAGATCATAGGTGCCTGTGTATAGGAATGAGGGAAGCAGCGGCCGCTCACTGGTGCTCAGGAGACAAGCATCAAGCTAGCGATTGCCCTATCTGTCTCCGTCCATCTTCCTGACTTTGTGTGAGAGACACTATTCAGCTCAATTAGTTGGCGTCAGAGGGCACACACACGCTGACTTCATCTCTGAGGCCTGCTTGGTCTATCACACACCTCATTCCTCTGCTAGTTCTTCCTGCCTGCCTGCTTCAGGACTCATCCTCTGTCTGGAGGAAGCAGCAGCAATCATAATCACCTCAGGACCTGGGGTCCTTGGCTCTGTTCTCAGGCAGAAGGATTCCCATATTGACCTCCCTGTGATCCCTGTTCCTAGTCTCCTGGCCCGAGGCGGTGGCAGGGCCTCAGGCCTCTGGCATTCTTCTCCGAAGCTGCCGATCTCCTCTGCTCCTCTGTGACCCTATTGAGTTTCTTCAGGTCTGGCCAACCAAACACTGCCATATGGGGGGAGAGTTACATTTCCTGTATATGTGTCAAAATATCTGAGCGGATGTGAAATAGATCAGACATGTATAAAAATAAACTTTTACAGGGTGACTGACTACTCCCCTCCAGGGGGAACCAGTGGTTCACTTTTCATCTGGGGCCCAGAAACTTGGCTGGGGCCTTAGGGAGCACTCTCCACATGTGACTCCCCACGGCCATCCTGACTCACTTCTTTGGGCTTAGGGCCAGCTTCTCTCCTGTTGGCATTCTCTCTAGGGGTCCTGGTAATGGAAACCCCTTGCCAATAGGCTGACAATTAGCAGGGAACCTTCCTGGGCCCCAATCTCTTACTCTCTTAGCTCCCCCTTTTCTCTAACAACCTGTGACAATATAATTCAGGGTCCCAGTCTTGGCTGCAGTAGGGCCACCCCACCACCTCTTCATATAATCAGAGCACATAGTGAACACTAAATACTCTTTACCTATTGGGTGAGCCTGTCTGTACAAAACAGCAGGGACTGTTTATCTGGCGTCTCTGCTTATATTCCCTGCTAAGGCTTGTCGAGTTATCTGCTCCTAAAGGTTCTGCATTGCTGAGGTCATCTTGTTTATCCCCTTGTTCCCTGCTAATTCAGCATCTTCATGGGCTAAGGCTGGCTCTCTTTATTGCTGAGAGTTCTCAGAACCCAGCATTCTTAGCACCGCTATCAGAAATGTCTCCCTAGATGTAGCCCCGAATTTTGTGCTTACTCCATATGCCCTGGTAGAGATCTGGGGAGGGGGTGTCAAGTGGGAAAATACATGGTGGTTTGGGACAGCTCTAGAGAGTCTGTGACCTGAAGCAGCCAGGCCCTGAGAGTTCTATCATTCATGAGCTACTGGCTCCCCATTAAGCCAAGAACATGGCCTTGACCTAGTAGGGAGTAGGGGGGCTGTGTCTCAGGTCTGGACACCCCATGTTCAGCCCACAAGCATCTGGCCTGGAGAGATACTCGGCCTTCATACCTGGGTACAAACTAGCAGGAGAGGAGCTCAGGGCTGCCTTGTCCACCTCTCCCACTCAGCTTGCTAACCCCAAGCCTACTACTGCAGGTGTTCCAGTCCCAGCTGAGCCTGACATCTGAAGGACAGCTGCCACCCTACCAGGCAGCCAATGAGCTTGGGAACTCAGCCTCGGTTTAGTCAGGCTATATACTCTCTGGCTACCTACTCACTGCCAGACCTCTTTAAAGTTGCTTTTATCTAAACCAATTGCAAATTCTAGAGATGAACTCAAGTCTGCAGCTGCTGAATCTATGATCCTATGGTGGTGGCTTCCTTTCCCTGGTGGTAATTTAGGTACTGGAGTGCCAGGCTTATGTGCTCCCTCAAAATGTGTGCCTGACTGACCTCTTCTTCCTGGCCCAGAAGCCTGTTCATCGTGGGCCCGTGTCTGTACCCCAGCCATGACCGACACGGGCTGGACGGTCTGTGAGAGGTGGGGGTCTCATGTCAGAATAAAGCTCTGTACCTGAGGGCCAGTTCTCTGTGCCCAGGTTTTACAACAGCTTGGTTGGCCATGGCCACCAGGGCTGGCCAGGGAGGTCACCAGTGACATCTAGTGGCCACAGCCAGATTTCACAAGGTGGGAGTTGTGTGGCTCTGGGACCAGGCTTTCCAGCTGCTCCAGGAGGTTGCAGACAGATTTCTGTGTTCTCTGGGCTCTGGGACAGCAGCATGGGGCAGGAGTTAGTTTGATAGGTGTGAGCATGGGGTTCTGGACAGACCCCAGGCTGCTCAGTGCCAACAGAAACTTGCCTTTCCCCTGCTCTCTCCCATCTGTGCCCCTCTGGGCTCCTGTAGCCGCATAAGATGTGCCATGGTCCCCTTGCTCACGGAGACCCCTGAAGAGCTAGCTGCCTGTCCTATACACAGCTAGGCTCATGGTGTGCAGAGCAGCCTCAAGGAACCTCTCCTGATGACAGCTAGACAGCTGGAAGTCAGCACAGGGTAGGACTGAGGGTGGGCCTTGCCACAGGGTTGAGGACTTAGTAGCACTGGGCTCTCCTGGGCCTTACACCGTGGCGCTTGAGATGTGCTTCTGAGTGCTAAGGTTCCCTGATCTGGAGGAGGCAGGGAGTGCCTGAAATCAAAGACAGTGCTCTACCTTAGCTCTTCCCTGGGATAGATAGCTTCCCCAATGGACCCCAATTTCCCTGACAACCTCTCCCATGAACTTTCCCCACTCTGAGGAGAGGGGAAGGGGATGGCTTTCCCAGGGGAGCACCCCACCTGTGAGTTTGTACTTCACATGCACGTCTTCTGCCTGCCCTGCATCTCTCTCTCCCTTTCCTCTTTTTATCCCCTTCCCCGATGCCACCTCCCTGGCCCCTCCCTGGGTCTCCCCTGGCTACACGTCTCCTCTGTTGACTCTTTTATACCCACCATCTTCCTTCTTGCTTCTGGCTGTTTCCAGGTCTTGCCCTGACTTCCGCTTGTTCCCTCACCTTTGTCGCTCCTTTCAAGGCCAAGCTGGCATCATGCAAGTAAAATAACAACACTTCATTTCGCTCGGGGTGGGTGGCGGTCAGGTGGACAGAGCTCGTAACTTACTTCCCAGATAAGCCTTCATACAGAACCAGAGAGGAGGCAGCAGGGAGTTTCCTGTACTCTGGAGCCCCTCAGCTGTCACTAATGTTCCTGCTCACCCCATCTTCCCTTCTGAGCTAGGACCAGCTTTCAGAGCACTGCCCTGCCCACCCGCCTGCCCTGCACAGGTAGGAATGTACTGAGAACCACTGCAGGCAATGCTTTCAGGTTCTGTGAGGTCTTTCTCACTGTTGCACAAGCGGCAATAGGAACTCTCATTTCCACCTGTAAGTTGAATGCCACATTTAGTATCTCTGTGGGTCAGATGCTGTGGGTTGGCACCTTAGCTTCAGAAGGATGCTGGGAAGTGATCATACTCCTATTGTCTGGAGGTGAAAAATGTTTGAGGATTAACCCTTTAAAGGCAGGCCCCAGGCTAGCTGGTGGACAACAGGTCTAATTTTATGATTACTGAGTTTCAGTTAGCCCATCCAGGAGCACTGGAAGAGCTCAGAAACCTGGATGCTCAGACCTCCGGGAGCTCTCCCCCATCCGCCCATCTGCCCCTCAGCATTGCACTGGTCCCCAGTGGTGCCAACAGCTTTTGCAGCGTTTGCGACAGATCTGAACCCATGGCCGTACATATTCTCTGCACACATTCCTTCCTTCCCCAAGTCACAAAACCCACTCATTCCAGAAGATCTTCCCCTCTAATTATGACAATCCTCTGATTGGGTGCTTTGATTACACAATTAGGTTTTATCATGTTAATTGCATAATTAAGACAAGCAATTACATGGGGGGTGGGGATTATTTTCTAGCTCCAAATGAGATTCCAGTCCCCAGACAGGTGCTTCTTCTGACCCCTTTGGGAGGGGGCTGGAGACTCCAGGGGTTGAGTAGTGACCATTTCCCTCAGCAGCTACGGACATTGCTAATTCAGTTGTTAATGTCCTCGTGGCTCCAAAGTCCCTGTCGTGGGTGCACCTGCCTACACATAGTCACAGGCTGTGGAGAACTGAGACTGTGTTATGGGTTCCATGTGCTTACAGTCTGGGGAATCTGACCCAAGTGGCCATCTCCAGAGACTTCTCATGTCTGGGCAGCTCAAGCCTGGATAAAGGGGTCTTCAGAGGAGGGGCTAGATGCAGATGGCTAACATTATCTTCCTCCTCCGTGCTCCTAGCCTCCGTGCTCCCTTGCTTCCTCCAGAACCCCCCAGCCTGGGACAGACTACGCCTTTCCTTCCTCTGTCCCCTGTAAGGTTCACTCAGATCTCGCCCTCCAGGAGGCCTCTGTGGGTTGGCTAGTGCTGCTGGGGTAGCTACTGTAGGATGACTCCAATCCTGTCTATCCAATGAGTTGTTCATCGTGGGGTCTTCCTCTCAAGGGACTGAGGACTCTTAAATGGTCCTTCAGACACCTTACTTGTTCCACCATCTGCACAGATGCCTGCCTGTCCGTCATGGAGCCACAGCCCCGCCTACACTGTGTGTACATTTGCAAATTTAGATTTATTTCATATCCACCAGGGGAACTGACTATTTAAATAAGTGTTACAGAGGAGCCTTTGGTAAAGCCTGATATCACTTTCTGCTTTATTTTCTATATAATTTGGGATTTTCATCTTTCCAGGGGAAGGGGAAGGGTGAAGGAGAGGCTGCAGGCAGGTTTATATCTTTCCACAGCCTATGTGCTTGGTTGGGTCCTGCATGATCCCGCATGGCTTACGTGTCTGAATTGGATCTCTTCTACTAACACATGTGTGTTCAGGGCTATCTGTCTATAAAACTCAGTGTGCTGAGGGCATGGGCACCACAGTGGATGAGACTCAGATCCTGCTATTGAGCAGCAGAGGGAGGGGCAGGTGTGTATATGCTGGATGCACTAGAAAAAAATGGCTGCACAGAGGATATGTGGGATTACCTTTGTCCAAGACTGGGGAAAGCAGAGAAGGCTTCCTGGAGGAGGTGATTTTTAAGGCAGGCTGGGTTTGCAGGATGAGTTGGTAGAGTTTAAATGGGAAAGCAAGCAGGAGCAAAGGCAGGTTCACGTGTCTGGAGTGAAGAGTGAAAAGTGGGGGTTTGATGAGGCTGGGATGATAAACAAAGGCCCAGGCCAGGAAGGCTTGCTTTTGTTCCAGAAGCAAAGGGGGATTAAGCTCCCAGGACTCAGTAGCTTTAGAGCCACCCTTTGGCTGTGGAATGAGTGGGCCTAAGGTGATAGCTGGGCTGGGATGAAAGTGAGTTCAGAGCAGTGGCTATGCAGGGCCTCAGAGTAGGGGTGGCCAGTGGGGACCAGGGGAGGCCAGAGCCGGCAGAACAGGAGGAATAACACGAGGCTCAGTGGCTGGGATTCCTGACTGTGAGTGCTGTGGACCACAGTCGGGGTCATCTGCCAAGAGTGAGAATACAGGAGTAGGAGAACAGGTACAGTGACAATCCGCACTCCCATGGGAGAACGGGTATAGTGACAGTCTGTGCTCCCATGGGACAATAGCTATAGTGACAGTTCATGTGCTCCCATAGTTATTTCTTTCAGCTGCTCTTAGATGCCAAGGAGACAGGACTGACACTTGAGCAACCTTGGGACAGGGTTGGAGTGGGCTCTGTGGGTGGGCAGGCTCATGGGCAGGAAGCTGTGCTTATGGTCAACATTGTCATCCCCTGTAGGGTCAGGGCTGTGGGAAAGAAAACGAAGGCAGGCAGGATGGAGGAGGAAAGGACGAAGGAAAGGAAGGGTTTGGGTGCCAGAAGAACTGAGGAGTCCCCAATGCAGCCATCTTACCTACTAGGGATGCTAGCTCTTTTCTAGGTTACTTGCTTCTCAACCAAGAAGGTTTACCATCCTTTTGGGCTTACTCCACATGCCAAGGGTTTGGGCCAAGATCAACAACGTGTTGCAGTGAAACTTGCCAAATGCAACACTCAAATACCCAACAAATATCCAGTTCCTTATGTACCTCTGAGCCCAGAGTCTGCTCAGAGCCTGCCCGACATGAGGAAGATACTGAGATGTTTTAGGAGGCAGGGTGGGCCACCATAAAGACACAGCTATGCGCCTCTTGCTATGGGATTAAACGAGCCTGCACATTCCCCTCCCACAGGGAAGGCATCATCAAAGTACCTGTAGGATGTGTGGATTAAGTCGAGGCTACAGATTCAAGACAGGCACCATTGGTGACTGTCCTAGCTTTCTGTGCTGGTGTTCCTGCAGCTCCGTGGTTTCTCTGACTGACACCAAGAGAACAAGAAAGTACTGGAGGCTTGTGCTGAAAGAATCAGCGGCCATGCTGTTGGGATAATGCCTTTCTCTGTTCTTTTTCTCTGTCCCAGCGCTCGCTCATTTCTCCTAGGCCTGCAATTTCTTTCCGGGTCATCCCCCTCCCCCAACCCTGTCCTTCTCCCCTCTTGCCTCAGGAAGGAAAGGTGCTTCATGTCCACAATGCTCTTTGTTGTCCCTAAAGTTCTGCTCTGGAAGTGAGCCCTCCTGCAGCATTATGACATCACTGTGCATTAGCTAGTGGCTGCCCATGTGGGCTGGGCCCTTGCCCTACTAGGAGCAGTGACAGGGTCACCTATCGGGCCCTATACCTTCAGGGCAACTCTCAGAGCATGGATCCCTCCTGATTCCGCTCTGGCCCCAATGTTCCTCACGGTCAAACTGCTCTTGGGCCGAAGATGCAGCCTGAAGGTATCTGGAAAAGAAAGTGTGGCCGCACTCAAGAAACTGGTTTCTCAGCACCTGCAGGTGCCGGAGGAGCAGCAGCACCTGCTGTTCCGAGGCCAGCTCCTGGCTGATGACAAATACCTCTCAGATTACAGCATTGGGCCCAATGCCTCCATTAATGTCATCATGAGGCCTCAAGAGGATGTAGCGCTGGATAAGACCCATCAAACCCAGCCCTTGTGGCTCCAGCTGGGCCAGGTCCTAGACAAACATTTTGGACCAAAGGATGCAAAGACAGTGCTGGGGTTTTTGAGGCAAGAGCACGAGGAGCGTCTGCAGAAGCTGAGCCTGGAGGCCCTGGAGCAGTTGGTGGGCCAACTCCTGGCACAACAGCAGCTTGAAGAGCTGGAAGAGGAAAAGGAAGCCCTTGCTGTTGCATCAGAACTCCAACAAAATGGTGAAGGAGGAGGAGGAGGAGGGACAGGAGGAGAAGGAGGAAAGGAGGAAGAAGAGAAGGTTGAGGAGGATGAGGAGGAGGTGGCTCATCCTTCTCTTGCTCACTAAACTTCTCCTGGACTGACCCTTTTATGTTCTTGGGCAGTTTTTCTCTTTGCTTTCTCCTGATGGAGATGCATGCGTCCTTCTTGCTAACCCGTTAAGTAGCTGGAAGATAACTGGATCCTTCTATGCCCTCTCACCTGTAGGTCCCCTTCTGAAGTACAGACTGATTCTAGCACCACCTCTCTGCTACAAGGGATCTGAATGGGCAAGGTACACTATAGGGACAGTCAAAGTTCATCCCAGCTCTGAGTGGA
This sequence comes from Apodemus sylvaticus, assembly GCF_947179515.1. NCBI lineage: Eukaryota > Metazoa > Chordata > Mammalia > Rodentia > Muridae > Apodemus > Apodemus sylvaticus. Next base: position 55,906,783 of record NC_067475.1, read on the forward strand.
ACAGTTTTGCCAAAGCATGCCTCAGAGGAAGTCTCCATGGCTTGAGACAACGCCTCTTCTCCTTCAGAACTGACAGTGTGAGTCCATTCATCGTCCCTCCTCATAGAATCCAGACCTCTAGTAGTATAAAGATGAGGAAGGGCTGTCAGCTGCCCTTGAACTCATGATGAGGCTGGCCCTGCTGGCCTGCTTGTATGTAGTTCCATAACTTCAGAGATGGGACCACAGAGACAGGAGTCAGGGAAAGCAATTGCACGGCCCAGTCCTGGGGCTTGTGGAAATTCAGCTGAAGTCCAAGAATAGCAGGAAACAGAGCCCTAGGCAGGAAAAATGGTCTGCAAGTGGTCCACGCATGGGGCCAACCTAAATAAAGTTATGCCCACTAGCACGTTCTGACTAATCAAGGTATCACCGAGCTCTGCTATCTGACTGACATTGTCCAGTACTTCTTTGGAGACCGAGGAGGGGGTGGGGAACAGTACGAACAAGGCCTCCTGCCCTTGTCAATGAGAGGCCTGCACAGGGTTATGTCCATAGAGCACAGCCTGTGGCTATATGGTCTGGTGCTTCTGCCTTGCAGAATATGCCAGAGCAGGTCTTTTGTCTACCTGGGGTTAAGAGCACAGCCCTAGACCAGAGATGAGAAACCCTGTACAGGTTCAGGGTTGCCTATTGAGAATCGTGGTCCCCCTTTGGGGGCTGAAGTCTCCAAAGTACTATTCCTGTAGAATTTCAGTCCTGAGGGCCAGAGATAGAGACTGTGGAGAGGGCAGAGGGACATAGATTTTTGGTAAAGAATGAGCAGAGGTCTGATTTCTCTGGGAAGTACTCTGTCGTTGGCCTATCGACTTGACCTTTAGCCTAGGCCAACCAATATCTTGGCTGACATCCTTCCTTTGTAGGATGCTGAGCTTTTTGGCCTATATCATAATATCCACTTACGCCAAAGACATTGATACAGACAAGAGGTGCAGTTGATGCAGTGGGTGTTTTTTCTAGCAGTGAGCGCCACAGTGATGGCAGGAAGGGTCTTGGGATCCTCGGCTGTGAAGCCTGTTGGGTGGCATTGTGTTGTCGTCTCCTCCCTAGAGACAACTTCACCCTGTCTGATAAGGGGAGAAGAGAGGCAGGACCCCATGGGTCTCAATGACCCTTCCCAGATTCACTACCCGCAGGTGGGGGTGGGGTGGGGTCCACACCTCTCCAAAGTTCTTAGCCTCATTCCACTCTCATTCCTAGGCTATTTGCCATCTGCCGGGAGGTCTTGTGATGGTTCCGTGAATTCATTTGTGCTGGGCTTGTGCCACTTGCCAATGGGGACAAGCCTATTATCTTTACATTAGGGGAACTAATAGCCCTTTTCCCGGGAAACCTCTGAGCGATAAAAGTAAGTGGGGCGTTTTATTCTCTTTGCTGGGGGAAGCTGGCATGAAGGGCAGGCAAAGCCTTTGTTCTCTCTGGCTGGTGCTCAGGGCAGAGAGCAAGGTAAGGCACCAGTCACTCTCCTGCTTCCATGGCCAGCAGTGCACGGGAGGATGTGTCCACCCCCAAACCGGGAAGCACAGAAGTTGGTCCATCCTTCCACCTGCTCTGTGTCGCCGACTACCCATCCCTTCCAAGGGCCCTCCTTGCCCCCTTCCCCCTCAAAAGCTGAGCACTAGAGTGTACTAACAACATACATGTAAAGACTGGTTAACATTTTGTTAACCCGGGGATAGTATCATTCAGTGCAGTACCGTGTGTTATAGAACTGTGGGTCTCATTCCCCGAGAGGGGATGAATTTGTACTGTGGGAAAAACAGGGGCAGATATATTGAGGGCACACAGAATGCATCATTCACGTGGACCATTCTCAGCAGATGCTGACTCTTCCGTGTGATTCCTGCTGTGTGTGGACAACCCTAGCTCTTGGACTGCCTGCCACAAGGACCCTCCACAGTTCTATCTATTACTGGAAAGACTCTCTGTTCCCTACTCTGGCCATAGGACTAGTGAGCACGCTTCTTCTGAACTTCAGCTTTATGCAGAAAGCTCTTTAACTCCCCATGTCACCTGTCCCTCCTCCACCGGGAAAGGACACACATGTTTCTAGAGGTAACAGAGCCGCTCAAATAGGCTGCATCTTGTGACAGCCAGCTTTGCGCACGTGTGTGTCCACCTGGAATTTGGACTCCCCACCCTAGCTTCCTCCTGGATCACCTACCTGAAGTCCCAAACCCTACTGGTCCCTGGCAAAACGATTTCTGATTGAAATTGGAGAGGCCTCTTGGCCTGTGTGCTGCCACACCATTTATTGATTTCATGAGCAAACATTCTGGGGCCTCTGTCATAGTCTCGTATCAGCTATATTAAGACACCTTAGGCCTGGGTGGTTGTCTTTTGAATAATGAGTGTCTCCCATAAGCTCGTGTGTTTGAACACTTAGTCCCCGACTGGTGACATCACTTTGGAAGGCTGTGGGACCGTTAGCAAGCAGAGCCTTGCTGGAGGGAGTAGGTCACTGAAGGCAGATCGTCAGTGTTTACAGTCTGTCCCTATTTCCTGCCTAATGTGATGAGCTGTCTCATGCTCCTGCACTGGGCGTCACTTACCTGGATGGTATCCCTTCTTAAATCATGTCAGAACCACCCCGCTTCCTTCCTACATTGTATTTTGTAGGTATTTTGTCACCAAAATAAAAAGCAGTAATGGACCACCAAAAAGTGTTGTCTACAGTTCTGGAAAACTGGAAGTTCCAAGTCAAGCCATTGTCTGATGAGTGTGTGGGAGTGTGTGTGCGCGTGTGCGTGTGTGCACGAGTGCATATGTGTGAGGGTGTAGGTTATGCACATGTATGTACAAGATTGTCAAGACTAGAGGTCCACATTGTTTTATGGGGCAGTTTGTCAGTAGTCTGAACAAAAGCCAACTAAGTGAGCCAGCCAGCCTCAGGGCAGAGCCCTTATGATTCAGTCATCTGCTAAAAAGCCCCCGCTCTTAATATCATTGCATTGAAGAGAAAGTTGTCCAGTCACTGTCAGCCTCCTCCGAAGATGCCTGTGCTGTGTCAGCTTGAGGAATCCTGGCTCCCGCACTAGAGCAGAGCGCCCCCTGCTGTCTCTTGCTGCATGGTGAGCTGAGGGCTTAAGTCCGTGGTTCTCAACCTTCCCGATGCCCTTTAATGCAGTTCCTCACGTTGTGGTGACCCCCTAATCATAACATTATTTCATTGTTACTTCATAACTGTAATTTTGCTACTGTTAGGAATCATAATGTAAATATATGATATGCAGGATATCTGATAACAAGGCCCCTGTGAAAGTGGTGTTTGGCCCCCAGAGGGGCTGAGACCCACAGGTTGCGAAGCCCTGGCGTAGGGGAAATCCCTGATAGCCTGCTTTGACCCATGATTTAGATGTGGCGGGTAAGCCACATTTCTTTCCTCCTGCTTCTAGGTTATTTATTGGGAGACAGGATCTCACTATGTATACCAGACTCTCCTTGGACTCTCAACCTTCCTGCCTCAGTCTCCTGAATGCTGAGACAATGGGCTTATGACTATGCCTGGAAATTTACCCCTAGTACCGAATGGCCAGGCAGAGAGCGGTCTTCTTCCGTGGTGAAAAGTTCTGCAGATGTGAAAGAAACTCACACTGTGCCAGAGCTCCAAAGATGCCTGGCTGTCTGATTTTAGACACACGCCCCAGAGCTTGCGGCCTCCGCGCCTCGTTTGCTCCCCTCCCCCAGCCTATTTGCTCAGGATGAAGTGAGACTTCAGTTGCTGTTTAAAGCTTCCAGCTGTTTTAATCCGGGGAAGAGGGGCACGGGAGGGAGGAAGCGGAGGGCACGGCTGAGCATCCCCGGGAAAGCAGCCCTATCCAGCCGAGATGCCGGAGGGAAGGCATGGCAACGCTGGATGGAGATGTGCTCCAGATGGGACGGGACGGGACGGGCAGGCCGGGGCATCTCCCATCTGTGCCGGGAGAGGTTCCACGAGGGGCCGAGACTATGGTGGGAGAGCGGCTTCTCTCTCCACATCTGGGACTTAGCTTGAGCACAATTCTGCTTTTGCTAAATGAAAACTATCATTGTGGGAGAAGCCATAATAAACGTAAGCGTGTCTGGAAGTAGTTCTAAAGCTGCTGCAGTCTTCACACTTTGGGGGCAGACCTGTTGGTGGGAGAAAAACTGCGCGTGGACACCCGGAAAGGCTCAGTTAAGGCCTTCTCAGGACTAATTTAGCAGAAGCACAGAGTAATAGAAAACAAATCCATAATGACATACTCAGTCCTTACTGTAGTGGAGAGGTTGTGTGGAGAGGTTGTGTGTCAATCTCTACCTGCTGGCTATGCAGCCTCACCCTCGGGTGTAACTTGTTTGTAATGTGTGAAGCACAATGCTCAGACCAACCCCAGGGAGCTCCAACCTGACTGCCATTGGCTGGAATGGAAAGCCCTGGCGGGCACAGGCGCTAGGCCCACCTGCTTTACTATTTGCTTTGAGCTTTCTTTGGGAAAGTCTCTTTGCATTTCTGGACCAGAGATTCCTTCACATGCAAAATAGAAGGAGGAGGGCCTGGGCTTCAACTCTAAGATAACTTCTTGGCTCAAGTCCTATGTTGACCCAAAGTCACAGATAGGAGTTGCTGATTCCCCAGGCTGCCAGAAGCCGGTGTCCTCAGGGGTTACCACGAGACACTGAGAACAGGCCGGGACAGACAAGAAGGACATGCTAAGGATAGGTTGTTACTAGGTGGCGTGGAAGTTATAAATACATTTCAATAAAAGCAATGGTGTTTAAAAATCACATGAAACATTTGAGGAGGGAAATTTTTTTTTATCTTATAAAGTTATGGTTTCATAAAATGGCTTGGTGCATAAAAAGGCACTGGTCACCAAGCCTGACAACCCAACTTTAATTCCCAGGATTCACATTTGGAAAAACAGTGTCAACTCCCACAAGTTGACCTCTGACCTCCACATCATGCACCATGGTATACACACACACACACACACACACACAAATTTAAAGTTACATATATCAAATACATAGGTATAGGACTATTATACATGATGTCATTGTTCAGTGGCATGACTACTTTGGGTTTCAAAGACTACCATGAAGGGTCATCACTGGGCTGCATTCTCATCTGGGAGACTGATGGAGGAAGCATCTACTTCCAAACTCACATAGAATGTAGGCAGAAGCCTTGCTGTTGTAGAACCCAGGGGTTTCGGTTTTATGGGGTGTTGGCGGAAGCTATCCACAGTTCCTCAAACCTGCCTCCTGTCCTCATCACATAGATTTTTTTTTCAACATGCTGCTTCCTTTTTCAGGCCTGCAAGAGAATTTCTAGAGGGACATAGATCAAGTACTCAACCTGATGTACTGACGCATCCTATTGACGTATGGATCTCCTGATCTGTCCCCTTTGCCAGATTCTATCAGAAGTGAGTCAGAGGCATTGCCTAGATTCAAAGATGGGGGCCATTATCCAAAGTCACAAACACCAGCAGGTGATGATCATAGGGGTCCCTACACCTCCCGACAGAAGGTGTGATCATGTCCCTATGCATTGCTGCTTGCATGAAAGTCACTGACAGCAAACCCATCACAGTATTTTGTTCATCCTGGGAGAACACAGAGAAAGAGTGCCCAATCCTAGCTATGTCTTGAAGCTTCGTGCAGGCAGATACATCCTGGTAAAGTATGGGAATTGAAGGATTATAGTCACGGGGCTTTTCCTGATACCACATGTTGCTTGGCTGAGCAAATCTTACATTTGATCTTTCTGGACTCTTCATGACATTCATGACCCTTAGAGTCAGCCATACCCAAAGTGCACACTTACAAACAAAAACTCCCCTGTCTCCTACAGTGCCTCAGACCATAGAGTGGGGTCCACAGTGTAGTCTGGGTTGAAGAAGGTAGCTGCAGGCCTCTTTCATTTTCGGAGGGCCAGATGTGGCCTTTTTTGGTTCACACTGCTGGAACTGAGTTGACCAGGTCCAGCCCAACCCGGCCAGGTCAGGAGATCCATATGTCACACTGTCAAGGACACCAAGGCTTTGCAGAGCCACATGAAGGAAATTAGAGCAGTTTTTCTCTCTGCAAGTGGTGCAGGGGACAGTCTAGAGAGCATTCATGGGGAGCCCCAGGCATAGGAAGGGTGTTATACTTGTACAATGGCCCGAGCTGGATTTTGCCAGGTGCTTGCACACATACACCAGCTCACACATGTCTGTGCATGGAGCCCCTGTTCTGTGCACGCTCTCAGAGGTGACAAGTTTGCTTCTGGATGCCTGTCCTGGCTTGGCTAATTATTCTTGTGCTCTGGGCTGAGGTTGTGTGTCTGCCAGTCCATGGCAGGGGAGTGGCCAGAGGGCAGGCTGCCCTGGATCCTGCTGCCAAGCCAGCTGCCACTCACTGAGGTGGCTAAGGTGGAAACAGTTGCCAAAGCCAGGTCCTGGTGCTCTCTGGAGCAGATGGTCCTCCCTGCTGGTCTCCACCTCCTCTGGCTCCCTTCCTTTCTTGGGTCACCTTTCTTTTCTCTGTCCTTTCTGCTTTCCTTCTTGGGCCTCTTCTCTACCACACGCATGTCCTCCAGTTCCCTCTGACCCCATTTGGAGCTAATTTGCACTGGATAGACATCTGGGTACTTCCTTCCGTGCTTTCTGTTTCGTATATTTCTTTCCACTCACCTCTACCTACATTCTCTTGCCTCCCATCCCTTTGAATCTAAAGTGTCTATCTTTCATTAAACATTGGCAGCCAGGCATAGTAGTGCATGCCTGTAATCCCAGCACTTGAGAGGTTGAGACAGGAGGAGGATTACTGTGAATATGAGGCTAGACTGAGCTACTCAGCAAGTACTACACCAACAAGACCTTGTCTCAAAACAATAACAACGACAAAACATACGAAACAAAACAAACAGGAACACCCCCAGCTACAACTGCCTTCCAATGTGTCCCTGACCCTCTAGCTCATCTACATATGCAGTTATAATCCGTGGGAATATAGGCCCAGCCTGGTACCAGAGTGCAGGGAGAAATGGTTTCTTCTCATACATACATCTGTTTGCTAATCTATCTCCTTCCCCAGAGGTGACACACAAAAGGCACAGACGCATGCACATACAAGATCTTCACAAACAGCCTTGTTGCAAAATGAGCAAGCAGGCAGAGGTGAGAGCCACAGACACGGTCAGGTCAGCGCACCTCACAGCGCACCTCACAGCGCACCTCACCACCTCACGGAAGGAGCCAGAGCAAGCTGCTCTCTAGAGCAGCCAGAGCTTCCAGGCTGGGCTCCTGCTACCCTCATTCTCTTGACTCGGTTCCAGGCTCCTCCCTGGGCGTGGGGGAGGGGAGCTGCTGGACTCCAATGGGCTTTAGGGTTATAAATCCTAGTCTAGAAAGGCCTGTGACCAGAGAGGTCAGCAGGAAGCCCCAGGCCCCAAGATGGCTCCTATCTGGCCCTCCACTCCTTCTGACAGCATTTCCCATCAGGGTGATTTACGGGCTCCCAGGCTGCCTTTGGCGGCTCCCACTGCCCTTGAAGAAGGGTGATAAATCTGAGGTAACTACTGTAGGCAGTCTGGCTGTAAACCTGTCACAGCCCACTGCAGCAGAGGCAGGTCTTCTGTGGGACTGGGCAGGTCTACCTTTTCAGCCAGCCATCTTCGGATGAGTCCCCAGGGTACCCGGGCCTGGAGTATTATTTATGGGAGTCTCAAACTCTGGGATCAAAGCCTTTGCCCCTCCAAGAGGTCAAGGTGCTGGCCTACAGAGTTCCCCTGTGGGCCTTTCCCTCATCCAGAGCACCTCAGGCCATTGGTGGTGCTTAAAACTGAGCTGTGATACACTGGGAAAAGCTTCATCCTTCCTGGGCTCCTGAGCCCCTTCCACTACGTTTCTTTTTACCAACTCTAGGTTTATTCCATTTCACACCCGCATACAAGAACAGGGACTGCTTGGCTTGGGAGCTAGCTGGGCAGCTGTAGTCTGGCTCTTCAGGCACCACTGGGACTTGGTGTCAGCAGGCCTGTGGCTGACTTCATTCTGCAGGTGACTTCGAGGTGGCAGACACATCTGAAGTTGGATGAGAAGTCTCTCCAGATTCAGCTTATCTCTCTACTGCCTGAGTTCTGGGAGGCATCCTGGCCCCATGCCTTCTGTTTGTTGGTGAGTATGGAAGCCCATGGGGCAAGGGCGGCTGGTGTGGTGAAAGAAAAAGTCTAGTCTTTAGAATTCTCTGAGTTCCCTTGGAATCCAGGACCTGAAGGCTTAGGATTCTGTCTTGCGATGCTCCCTGTTTGTGAGACTTGGGTCACATTCTCCCGTGGACTCATCTCTGATGAAGTCCACACTACTTCTGTGGGTAGTAAATGGAACCCATCAAGATGTGGTATGTCAACGTTTTTGTAAGTTCTAAAGTACAAGGCAGAGTTAAAAATTCTTGTTCTCTCCCTCTCGCCTCCATGGGACTCTATTACATTTAATAGAATCCACCAGGCTAAGCACAAATGAATATACTGCAGGGAGTATTGGGTTATGGGGTCAGTGATGGAGTCAGAGACCCAGGTTTGGACATTTAATTGGATCACTGTGGCTGAGAGAAATGTTGAGACATAATACTGCCACCTTCCTCCCTCCCCCACCCCCCCAGCTTGCTGCATGGCCCCTTTAGATCCAGAAATGAGCCCACAAAACCCTCATTACCCAGGAATCCCAAAGCACCTAACATTACTCTGTAGAGACACCTGTCATTTGGTTCATTTCGATCTATAAGCCATCTGAGTGTGTTTGCTTTGGAGAAACCAGTTTTTAATGAGTCAAGGAGTCTTGAAGACATATTTGAACAGTTTTTACAAAAAAAGCAAGAGAGTAGGAGCACTTTAAACCGTGTCTGAACATTTGATGGTATCAGAGAATCAATATTGATTTTTAAAATATCAGATGATACTGTTACAGTTTTAAAAAGTCATCCTTAGGGTGGAGAGATGGCTCAGAGTAAAGTGATGCTGTGTAAGCATGAGGACCTGAGTTCAAATCCCTAGAACCTATGTAAAAAGCCAGCCATGACATCATGTGCCTATAATCCCATCTCTGGAAGACAGAGACAGGGCAACCCCAAGGTCCAAATGGCGAACCAATCTGGCCAAAATGGTGAACTCCATGCTCAGTGGGAAATCTGGTCTCAAATATTAAGGTGGAGGGCTAGCAAGATGGCTCAGTGGGTGAAGGTGCTTGAGGTCAAATCTCACAAGTTTGATGTTGAGGACCCACATGGTTGAAGGACAGAACAGATTCTCAGTTGTCCACTGACTCCATGTATGTGCCACGGCACATGCATACACACATACAGGCAGGCAGACAGACAGATACACACACACACATACACACACACATACACACACACACATACACACACACACTATTTTTGTTTTTCTTCTTTTTTGTTTGTTTGTTTTTTGTTTTTTTCGAGACAGGGTTTCTCTGTGTAGCCTTGGCTATCCTGGAACGCACTCTGTAGACGAGGCTGGCCACAAACTCAGAAATCTGCCTGCCTCTGCCTCCAAAGCGCTGGGATTAAAGGCATGTGCCACCACTGTCCGGCTCACACTAATTTTTTTTTAAAGGTGTAGAATGACACATGACAGTATCTACCAACCTCTAGTCTCTACATGTATGCACCTTCACCCCAGTGCACGCATGCACAAACACACACACACACACACACATACCACACAGCACCATCCTTTAGCAGTGCACGGCGAGGCGGAGATGCCTGGCATGAAGTGATGCATTCCATTTCTTTGGAACAGCCCACTGAAGTGGGAGGAGGACGGGTTGGCTATGGGCCATGTTGAATGGTGAGGTCATTATTGGAAACTGGCGCCTGAGGGTTGCTCACCACTCAATTTTGTGTTTGTTTGAAATACTTCATAAGTTTCTTTAAAAAATGATTGACTTTGAACAGCTGCTCTCCGTGTGCAAACACCTTCCTCCGGTGACAAGAATGTGGTGGCCTCAGATGCCTCAGGAACTTTCGTCAAGATTGCCACCCACCTCCTCTGATGCTGGTCATTTCCCTATGGCCTCACAAACCAGAGAATGAGTCCCAGATCTTCAGTTCCTTGGGGGTTTCTTGCTTGGAATCTCTTCTGATCTAAATTACTCTTCTAAGTTGGGGGTGACAGATGCCATTCTGGTTGACGTACACAGACAGGAATTTATTGAAGTGTGTTGTCTCTAACACCCTTAGAAGGACCAGGAGATAAATGGCTTGGAGACAAACACCCTGGAGAAATCCCACCAAGTGGTTCTGGGGAAAGCATTATACTGGTCATACTCTGGGGACACTATAAACTTCCAGAGTCACCTCAGAACCTCAGCCCCTCAGCCCCTCAGCCCCTCAGCCCCTCAGCCCTCAGCCCCTCAGCCCTCAGCCCCTCAGCCCCTCAGCCCCTCAGCCCCTCAGCCCCTCAGCCCCTCAGCCCCTCAGCCCTCAGCCCCTCAGCCCCTCAGCCAGTGCTGCTTTCCTCCATTTGCTGACACTTCTGTGGGACTTCCTTGGTGAAGCAGGGTCACCTGTGGATCCTAGCTACAAAAACAGTCTTTTGTGCTTCTCTCCCCCCACCTCTCTGTCTCCCCCTCCCTTCCTCCCTCCTCCCCTCCCCTCCTTTCCTCTTCTTTCTCTTTTTTTTACAGACAGGAGACACAGTGTGTGTGTGTGTGTGTGTGTGTGTGTGTGTGTGTTTGTGGTGTGTTGTCTGTGTCTGTGTGTGCCTGTGTGTGTCTGTGTAGTCCTGGTTTTACTGGAACTTGCTCTGTGAACCAGTCTGACCTTGAAATCAGAAATCTGCCTGTCTTTGCCTCTTGAATGCTGGGATTAAAGGTGTGGCCCATCATGCCCAGATTCCTTTCTAGTCTCTTTAGCACAAGGAAACAGTCATCTCTCTGCTTCTCTGCGTCTCTCTTTCTTTCTGTCTCTCTCCCTCCCTCCTTTCCCACTCTCTTCCAGAGCCCACTATGTGCTTCCTGAGTGCTAGTGATGTGGGAGCCCCTTTGCTCTCTGTGGGTGGGAGGGGCGAGGGGTCATAGACTCTCATGGGACTAGGGGGGCATAGTGGCCGAGTCATTTGTCTCTCATACACACTTACAATTTATTTTGTGAGGGTTTTGTGTATGTATAGTTTGTGTTGACTCTATTCGTCACACAACCTTTCTACCCTTCCTTTTTACACCTCTTCCTCTCCCTTATTCTCCATGTCCCCCTAGACCAGTGGTTTGCAACTTATGGGTCATGATCCCTTTGAGGAAAGTTGTCATATGACCCTTTCACAGGGGACAAATATCAGATATCCTGTATATTAGATATCCTGCACATCAGATATTTACATTACAATTAATTACGATAGCAAAATTACAGATTTAAAGTAGCAATGAAATAATTTTGTGGTTGGGGGAGGTCACTGCAACATGAAGAGCTGTATTAAAGGGTTGCAGCATTAGAAAGGTTGAGAACCACAGCCCTAGGCAGTTTATTTCTACTTTTATGTCATATACACACATTGCATATCTGCATAACATATAGGAACTACAGATGAAAGAAAAGACACAATATTTGTTTCTCTATGATTGGCTTAGATCACCTACTATAATTTTTCACCAGTTGGATAATTTGCTGCAACCAACATGACTTCATTCTTCTTTAAGAATGAAAAGGACTCCTCTCTCTCTCTCTCTCTCTCTCTCTCTCTCTCTCTCTCTCTCTGTGTGTGTGTGTGTACATATATATATATATATATATATACCACATTCTCTTTGTCCATTCCTCTGGTGTTTGACACCTGTTTGGTTCCCCAGTTTAGCTGTTGTGAAAAGTGCTTCACTAAACACTGAGATGCAAGTATCTCTGAAGTATATTGCTAGAGTGTTGGATAAAAACCCAGGAGAAACACTGTTTCCTGCAGCTATTTGAACACTAGTGCTTCTGTAAGGGATTTTGCACAAATAATCATGGCTTCTTGTTGGTTAATTTTAAATTAGGTAAATGACCTTGAGTGGGCCTGACCTAATCATTTGAAGTTCCTTAAGAAAAGGCTTCAGTTTCTCTTTTTTTTTGGTCTTTTTGTTATTTTGTCTTTTTTTTTTTTTTTTAAACAGGGCTGAGGACCGAACCCAGGGCCTTGCGCTTGCTAGGCAAGCGCTCTACCACTGAGCTAAATCCCCAACCCCTTCAGTTTCTCTTAAGAGGACCATGTACCTGCAAGGTTCCAGCCCATGACTTTCCCTCTACCTGGGACCACACAGCTTACCGCTGCTGTAACTCCATGGACCTCTACAATGGCTGCTCCTCCTGAGCGCAGTGCTGGAGGTACTGATGGCGGGCCATCAGCTGGGTTTGATGGAGGAGCCCTGTAAAGCTCATGCAGGGACAGACGGATGCAGGCTGTGGTACAATGCATGCTACGTCTGTCTGAACACACGTGGTATTTGGCTCAACTCCCTCCATCGTAGTGTTGTAGACACAGGGCCATTTTAAAGAGTGGTTAAGATGCATGCTTAGTCCTACTTTTCAGATGAAGACTTGGGACTTTGTAAGCCAAGATGCTAGTCCAGGAGTTCTTAGTTAATTAGGTGATAGGTAGTGGAATTGAGATCCATTGACCCCAAAAAAGGGGGTGCTCATTGTTGGTATTCTCTCTAAGCTCCACCCCACACTTACCTGGCAACAGCAGGTATGTCCTGCCCCATAGACCTGGCCCACTATAAAAGGGGCTACTTGACCCTCCTCTCTCTCTCTCTCCTCTCTCTATCGCACTCTCACCTCTCTGCCCCTGGTGCTCTCCTTCCCTCCCCCCTCTCTCCACAAGGCCTCCACTTATCTACTCTCTCCTCTCCCCCCCTCTCTCTCTGCCTCTCTAACTCCCATCCTCTGCCCTGAATAAACTATTCTATACCATGTCTGTGCGTGTGGTCCCTCAGGGGCAAGAGGTGCCTGGGCATGGGCCCTCCTGGGCACCCCCTTCCCCCACACCTCTGTGCCACATTCCCTAAACCCCTCTCTCTCTTTTTATGCCCTCTTCATTGGTGCCGAAACCCGGAAACAAACCCTTCACTCATAGCACCCCCTTTTATTCTCCACCTGGGTCAGTCTGTCTCTCTGTCTCTGGTTCTATCTATCTATCTATCTATCTATCTATCTATCTATCCATCTATCTATCCATCCATCCACCTACCTACCTATATGTATGTATATAGGAATTTATTGGTATGACTTACAGGCTACATTTCAGCTAATCCTACAATGGCTAGCTGTGAAGGGGAAGTCCAAGAATCAATCTAGTAGTTGCTCAGTCTCATAAAGCTGGATGTCTCAGCTGGTCTTCAGTTTATGCTGGAATCCTGAAGAAGAAGAAGGAGGCTTCAAGGCCAGTAAAGAAATGGATGTGCTATCCAGATAAGGGCAAGCAGACACAGAGCAAAAGCATCCTCCTCCCATGTCCTTACATAAACCTCCAGCGGAAGGTATGGCCCAGGTTAAAGGAATGTCTTTCTGCTTCAAGATTCGAATTAAAGGCATATATCTTTCTACTTCAAGATCTGGATCAAAGGTATGTGTCTTTCTACCTCAAAGGCCTGGACTAGAAGTGGATTCACCTACTTCAAACCAAGCAGAAAATCTGTCACAGGTGTGCCCTCCATTTCAGGATTGTAGTTCATTCCAGATATAGTCAAGTTGACATCCAAGAATACTATCACATATTGGTTCAGAAAATGTGTGTCAAGCGTCTCTCCTGGGCCAGTCCCTAAACTAGGAATCAAGTAGGAGCTGACAGGTCCCATCACAATCCTCCTGTAGCTCTTTCTCAAGAAAGCCTCTCAGGGTCCAGGAGGCTTGAGCAGAGTTGATTTTGGGCCACAAGTGAGCTGCAGCTTGCACACAGTGTTCCCAAGGTAATCTGGTTACTATGAGGAACTCCAGGCTCACAGCCTTGAGGGGAAACCTCTACAGAGGAAGGTGTTCCTTTTTACAGGAAGAGCGGGACCTCTCAGAGCAGCAACAGGGCCCTGGTGTCAGTTCCTCGGGGTCTCCTGGGCCTCATTAGAGGCACTGGCGGTATCAATGGCAAGTGCTATGCAGAGGGAGGAGGTGTTCAGGCTTAGGGGAGCACTTTCCACCTGCATGCTACGTGCATGCCCGCTTCATTCAGCTCCAGGAGGACCCTCTATAGATGTGGAGGAACTAGGGTGAATGTTCCCTGTCAGACACAGCCACAACTCTCTGTGTGCCACAAACCCTAGGATATATAAAAAAAAAGTCAACACCACATTCTATAGTTTAGGTGGTGACTTAAAATTATTTAGGTGTAAAACTTTTAAGAAGCCTATTTATTCTGGCCCTTTATACAAATCAGACTGGTTTCTGTCTCCTTCCTACTTCCTATGCTATGTGCAAGCCAAGTTCTTCCACACAGGCTCAGTAAAATTGTTTGAGGGGCCATCCATCGCATGTCCTGTACTCGACCCCTCCTGAGGCAAGCTCCTCAGGACAGCTGAGACGCTTGCTGAGGGGAACAGACACACATTCCTGTCTTGGAAGAGGTGGTTAAACAGCAACTAAGGAGTACACATGGAGGGACCCATGGCTCCAGCTACATATGTAGCAGAGGATGACCATTTCAGACATCAATGAGAGGAGAGGCTATTGGTCTTGTGAAGGCTTGACATGCCCCAGGGTAGGGGAATGTCAGTCAGGAAAGTGTGTGTGTGGGTGGGGGGGCAGAAGGGTTGGTGAGCAGGGGGGGATGGGATAGGGGCTTTTTGGAGGGGTAACGAGGAAAGGGGAAACCATTTGAAATATAAATAAAGCAAATATCTAATAATAATAAAAAAGAAGGTAGTTAAAACACCCACTAAGGTTATCTGGCCGGCTGTAAAAACACCTGTATTTCATTATGTGTATTTTATGTGTCTGACTTAGGTAGGGTTTCTATTGCTACAACGAAACCCCATGACCAAAAACAGCTTGGGGAGGAAAGGGTTTATTTCAGCTTAACACTTCCTGGGGAAAGTGAAGGAAGGACCCCAAACAGGGCAGGGACTTGGAGGCAGGAGCTGATGCAGAGGCCATGAAGGGTGCTTCCTACCGGCTGGCTCAGCTGTTGTTCTTTTTTATAGAACCCAGGACCGCCAGCCCAGGGATGGCATCACCCGCAACCGGCTGGGCTCTTCTTCATCAATCACTAAGGAAATGCCTTAGAGCTGGACCGTATGCAGGCATTTGCTCAATTAAGTTTCCCTCCTTGCATATAACTCTAACCCGTGTCAAGTTGACATAAAACTAGCCAGGACAATGCCCCATGGTGGTTTGCTAAATTTCAGAAGTTAAGTTACAGGATATTAAGTAGGAAGAGTGTGATTCAATTAGAAGAACACCAAGCATCCATTTCCCGCTTTTACTGAGCTTACATTCTAAGAAGGAGAGAAACACAGGACATAGGCTTTAGGGAGTAAGTGTCCATGTGTGCAGATGCATGAACTGCACATGTGTGAGAAAGGGGGCTAGGCTGTTTAGAGACCTTGGGCTCTGTGTTTTCTGAAAGAAAGGGATGACAAGAAGAGCTTGCAGAAGGAAGAAGCTGGAGAAAATGAGGTTTGAAAGCAGGTTCCCTGGAGAGCAGAGGATGTCATATCTGGGTTCTCTGGGTAAGGTTTGGGAAACTGAGTTCCCACCACACTATGGCTTAGCCAGAGAGGTTCTAGATAGGTCGGGGGGGGGGGGGGAGGGGGTCTGGACCCCCTGTTCAGTGTCCCATTCACACACCGCTCTTCTGCCCTCAGGCATTGGTTGCAGTTAGGAGGGTTTGCTTGTAGGGGCTGAGGAGCCACTGCAGGTGTCCTGGTCAGGGCAATGCCTGGAGTGAGACTAGGGAGCTAGGAATTTCTCAGCACAAATTCTAGCAGCTAGGCTGTTCCTCCTTCTCTTCAGAGACTCTAAAACGCTGGGATTTACGTCCCTTCTGCAGTCCCACGTTTCTGGCTGGGGAGGGCAGCTCATTTCTCATGGACACCTCGTGACTTTCCAGACTGTATTTTCAGCCTCGGTTTGACGTCAGGCTCAGGCTTGGTCCCGAGGGATGGGCTTTGTACATTTCCAGGCTGGCAGGGCTGGAGCCTCCTCCTATCCCCTTGAGCCTTTCATGCCCTCCCCACTGCTAACTCGCCAGCTCCCTGGGTGGTGGACCAGAGGAGACAAGCCCGAGGAGCTGGGATATTTTGTGAACCAGACAGTGGGAGGGGGTGAGGCAGGCTACAGATTGGAAGGCAAGAGGAAGGCAGGCAGGCAGCCAGGCTGGCTGAGATGTGAGGTGGCGTGTTTGTCTCCCGCCTGACTCTCTGCAGATGCTACAGGGAATGGGCTCTGTCTTAAGGCCTAAGAAGGAAGCTGAGAGGATGTGGAGGAGGGAGACAGAAGAGCGCAGGTAGGGGTGGGGACAAAGGAAGGAATATATGGGTGGATACATTTTCTCCATTTTCCTCACACTAGCAACTGTGTCTTCTCAGAGCAAAACAAAGAGAAGGAAGGGAGGAGGGAGAGAGGGAGGGAGGGAGGGAGAGGGAAAGGGGGAGAGACTCAGGAGGGAGAGGAAGAGGGGAGAAAGAGGGAGGAGAGGGAGGAGAGAGGAGAGAGAGACATGGAGAGGGAGAGGACAGGAGAGGAGAAGAGAGGGGAGAGGAGAGGAGGGGAGGGAGGAAAGGGAAGAGGAGAGGAGAGGGTGGGGAGAGGAAAGGGAAGAGGAGAGGAGAGGGAGGGGGAGAAAAGAGGGAGAGAATGTCTTCTCTCAGCACTCAAATCTCAGCCCAGCTCTGGCCCAACTTCTGCCTCACACTTGAAGGATCAAAAGCTGACTGCAGGGACTCCGGACACTGACCGTGCCTACACTTTGGAGTGTCTCCATCCTCATCTCCTTCCATTTGATGCTTTTTGGAGATAGGGTCTCACTATCTCAAGGCGGGCTAGCCTTGAACTGCCTGTGTCGTCTCGACTGACCTTAAACGTGTGACCCTCCTGCCTTAACTCCTGAGAACTGGGATTACAGGCATGCATGCACCATCATGACTGCTTGCATCCTCTCTTGGAGTCTAGACCAGGACTCCCTCAGTGCCAGACTCTGCAGATAGAGTCAGAAGACCCTAGTCCCCATTTCTGCCCTGATCCCCTTTGCCCTGTGACTTCAGGATCATTGCTCTCTTTGGGCTCTAATTAATTTATTGTTTTGGTCCCATTAGTTAGCACTTGCTAAGCTAAATATGGCTTCCCTTTGGTCCCATGAGGGGTACAGGCATCTTCTGGACATATTCCACTCTGGTTAATGCGGTCTTTCAGTTCTTCTGTTCCAGAGCTCAGCCTGGTCAGCCACCATTGCTGCTGATGGTACTTCCTAAACCTTAGGGAACCACTTGTATGCCTCTTGGCCAGGCCTGCAGGCACCCCTGGCCTCTGTCCATTGTTCTTCACTCCTGCAGTTCATTCTCTGTCTTAAACTGTCCTCCCAGTTACCCCTAACATGAAGGGCCGCGGTGGAGGGGTGGAACAGAGCAGCAGGTGAAAAGCCTGATTGTTGGCTGACTCTGAAGAGGAGAAGGTTCTATTTTCTGGTTCTGGTTCCAACCTTTTCCTTTGTAGAGTATCAGATGATGTAAACTGTGAATGTCCCACTACACTGTGAGTTCCCTGAGTCCCCTCCTCACACCTTCCAGTGGGTTAGAGCTGCAACCCAGTTTCCACCACTCAGTTTTCACACTATGGCTAACCCTACAGTTAAGGGTTGGGGAACAGCTGGCCTAGAGCCATTCGTGGGTAATGGCCTCACTTGGAAGATCATAATGCCCAGGAAGGAGGTTTTGCAGGAGAGATAATCCAGGAAGTCTGGAGTTTTTCCTGGGGCCGAGGGAGCAAGGCCCTGTTCACCATGACTCTGTGGGGAGGGGGTCAAACATTTGGGCTTTGCCTGCAAAATATGCTTTGCCACTAGCTAACTGTGTAGCCTGAGATAAGTTCCTTATCCTCTCTATACTCAGACTTGCCTATAAAGTAGAGATGATATTAGATATATGTTTCATTGGCTTGTTATGAAAATTAAGTGGATCCTACACATAAGGTTCTAAGAAACAGTGCTCTGCAAAATGTTCAGCAAATGCTAGCTATAATAATAATTACCTGGTGTATAATAATGGTGCTTATTCAGTCTCTCTGTTCCTCATTTTTTCCCTCTAACATTCCCTTAGAACCAAGAGGACATTCTCTGTCGTTCCCATACAGGCTTGCCACATAAAATGTGCAGTTCCAATTCTGGTTTAGCTGGACGTCTGGCATTCTCACTGCTAAATCTGGCAGTTCCGCCGCCATGCTTTCTCCGCTACCTTTAAAAGAAAATCTAAGCATTTTAGCACAACATTCAAGATCTCAGTGATTCAAGTCCTAGTCCTCAAGGTTTAATAGGTCACCTTCCTGTTTCTGAGCAGCCCTGGCACCCTCATCTTATGCTCTGGCCACCCCTATCTCTTTGAAGGTCCAGAGGATGAATCTTAGCATTTTGAAGCCAGGTAGACCATTGTCACATGTTCAGATGAGAAGGTTAGGGCTCAGAGGCTTAAAGAATCCAGCCTAAACTGGATTCCAGGAGAGGCCTTCAGAGTTCAGCTAAGGTGGCAAGTTTTGATTTTAAAAGAAGTAAAGCTGGGCTTGGGCCAGAAGAGCAGTAAACACGTAAGAGCAATCCCCACCCCCCCCTCCCCTCCCCCCTTCCCCCCCCCCCCCCCCCCCCCGCGGGCCCCGAAGGGTGGTGCAGGTGCTTGTCGATAACCCGGGAAGTTTGGAGCTTTTCCTGGGGCCAAGGGAGCAAGGCCCTGTTTTCAGATTGTATTTGGGGTTTATTTGGTGTGGAAACTTATTTTCTTAATTCTAGATGCATTAAGCTGGGGATCCTAAAACAATCTTATTTCATTTACTTTGTGTGTGTGGGTGGTGGAGGTATTCATGCGTGGGTGCTGTGTAGGGAACAACTTGTGCAAGTCAGTTCTCTCCCATGCAGGGCCTGAAAACGGAACTCAGGTTGGCAGGCTTGGTGGCAAATGTCTTCACTTGCTGAACCATCTCCCCATCCAACACTGGGGATTCTAGAATGTGCTAAATACTCACAATCAGTTCAGTGCCTTTTGGTAGCCTCAGGCTAGTCTCACTTCTCTTCACCACCCCTAGCATCAAGTACAAAGCAGACAATGCATCCTAGCTAGATCCCAGGGAGTGGCTGGCTCTATTCCAGACACACTCGATGAAAATATCTCTGTTCGGTGCTGAAGCCTTGGTCTCGGTAATTGACTTGTTTAATGTCCAAAGATTCCATGCCTGTAGCCAGCCCCAAGTGATGCATCATCTTTAGCAGAAAGATTTATCATGGAATCCGTGGCAACCGCCCATTTGTCTGTAGCAGAAATAGGAACGACTCTCCTTGCCAAGAGTCATCCTTTGTCTTCAAAGCAAATTCCTCCATAGTTGGAGGATTCTGGCCAAAATCCAACAGTCCCAGCATCTCCATCCCAAGGATCTCAGCCACACACAGCAGGGAGCAGGGGAGAAAGTGCATCTCTGAATTCAAGAGTCATAAGCTCTAGGACTGATGGTTACCAGCTGGCTTGTGCCTTGGTCAAGTCTCTTGATTCCCTTTATTATAGGCTGGACCACAAAGGGTCCCTCAGAGGCACAGATGGTAAAGTATGGCCTCCAGCTAGGTGCTGTTGGGAGTGGTGGAATTTGTAAGAAGTGGTTTTAGTGGGAGACCTTCAGGTCACTGGAGGCATCCTTAGCAGAGAGTTATAAGGCCCTGGGTTTTCCCTTTCTCACTCTTGTTTTAAAAAATAGTTTTGTTTTACATTTATTTATTCATTCGTGTGAGTATGTATGTGTGCATTTATAAGTACAGTTGTGTGTGTGTGTGTGTGTGTGTGTGTGTATGTGTGCACATGTATGCCATGGTATACATGTGGAGGTCAACTTGTGGGGTTCTCTCCTTCTACCATGTGGGTCCCAGAGATCAAACTCAGGCTGTCAGACTTACTGGTCAGTGCCTTTGTCCAGTAAGCCATCTTACCAGCCCTTCTCTGAGTCCACTTTCAAGTGAGCATAGGGTCCTCTGATCATGGCCTGGAGGCTCTAAAATCATAAACCAATGGAGATTATTATGGTATGTTGTTTTAGTTACAGAATGGTAATGAATAGCCTCTCTGGCTTATTCATGAGCTAGAATCTGGGATACTGCTTGGAGTCCTTCATGGAAGAAATGGATGGGTGACAAGCCCCAAGAATCATGGCGTAGAAGCTGAACTTGAGATCAGATACATCCAGGGTCAAATCCAAGGCCTGCTTCTTATTTGTTTGGTGAAAGCAAGTTTCCTGATTTCCTTGGACTTTGCCTTTGTAGAGTGGAGCTATCCACAGTATGACTCCATGAAGGTTGTAAGGAGTTAGAGGAAGGGATACATGGGAGTCTTAGATGCTGCTGGAGAGTGGGCCACACAGTTCCCATTCCACACAGCTGCACAGGGTCAAGAAAGGGAATGCTTATTACAGACACGCCCACTCTCGTGGGCGTATCATTGCTTCTTTACTTGGAGATAGTGTCTATACATTCCAGGTTGAGCCTCAGTTTGCTATGGAGCTGAGGATGAACTGAGCTTCTCATCCTTCTGCTTCTGTCTCTACGTCCTGAATGCTGGGATTACAGGCACATGCAACCAGGCTGGGTCTGGGCAGGGCCTTATGCATGCAAGCCAAGCACTGTACTGAGCCACATCATCAACATAGTGATCATTTAATAGTTGACATCAATGTGACACTATGTAGAATCACCCAGAAGTCTCTGGACACACCTGTGAGAGATTGTCTAGATTATGTTAGCCTCTGGCTATGGCTGTGAGGGATTATTTTGATTAGGTTGGTTAAGGTGGGAAGACCTGCACTAAAGTATATGGTACCATTCCCTGGTCTTGGTCCTAAATTTCAGGTACAGAGGAAGTATGGCTGGGTACAACAAGTACACATCATTCTCTGCCTTCTGACAGAGGAAACAATATAATATAATGAACTATGTTAAGATCCTGCTGTCATGACTTCCTGCCATGGTAGATGGTGCCCACCAACCATGAGCCTTTTCCCTTGCATTGCTTTGTCAGAGTTACAAGAAAAGTAACCAAGGCAAGCATTATTGAAGGATTTACTTGGTAACCCAGGCTAGTCTGCATCTCACTATACAGCCCATGCTGAACCATGAACTCACAGCAACCCCCCTGCTTCAGCCTCCTGAGTGATGGGATTGCAGGCATGAGCTCCTACACCTGGAATAACTTCTCATCTAAAACCTCAAGGGTTCTAAATGAGGAAAGTGAGACTGGGAGAGGCAAGGGCTGGCATAAGGTCGGTCCATTTGTGCTCTCTACCCCTTCCCAGCCAACTCCAAGCATGCATTATAGATGGAAACGGCACAGGCAGCAGCGGGGGACAGTGTGCAGCAAGCTGTGGGAAGAGGCCAGTTCCTTGGGTTTGAATGGGAAATGTCCTCTGCAAGGCTCAGGTGTTTGGACTTTGGGCCTTAGCTGCTTGTGCTGTTTTGGGACGGGGTAGAACCCAGCGGGTGTAAGCATTAGCTGGCTGAGATAGGTAACTGAGGGTAGACCTTGAAGGTGCTATGTCCATCCCACTTCACATCTGGGCTCTCCTTTTGTTCTCTTATCACCATGTGAGCAGATGTTGAAGCCATGTACTTCAGTCACTACGTCTGTGGAGCCATCATGAACTGTGTGCTCTGAACTGTGAGCCCAAACATCTTCTCTCTTAAGCTTTTTCTGTCAGCTATCCTACAGAGATGCTGTATAAGGTGACTAATGCAGTGATGGTGGGCTCACATCCCACCGCTGATGCCTTTTAGCTGCATGACTATGGGCGTGTCAATCACTCCTGGGGTCTTGTCTATGGTAGACGCTCAGGACAGGGAATGGTGTTTGTAAGATAATGCTCATTGATCATCTTTGCTGTTAAAGAGAAGCTGTGTTGAGCACACAGGAGGTGTTATGTCACTAATAAGTGCAGGCAGAGTTGGCCAAGGTACATCACACTGGGCTGGAGGCAATCAGGTAAGACAGAAGGATGGTGGTTGGGGTGCATGTGTATGCAGTAAGGATGCTTGTGCGTGTTTACATGTGTGTGGATGGATGTGGTCTTCCTTCCTCCCTCCATATCCTGGGACTGAGAAGAAGCTGTTGCCTTGCCGGTTCTTTTTCCATGTGCCACCGTGACCACCAAGGTAGGTGACGCATCCCTTTTTACAAGGGAAGGAAGGGAGGCTCAGAGACTAAGCTCTGAAGGCCACTTGAGTAAGTGACTCAGCCAGGACTCAGCTTTAGGCCTGCTTCCCAAAGCTGAGCAAAATGCCAACCCGTCCCTGCCCTTCCTACACAGATGTCCCTCGTCCCCAGTTGTAAGCTAGAGGATCGTTTTAGACACAGGTGCAGCAGAGTCCCTGGACTCCTGGAGCTGCGGTTCTACTTGAGTAAACACAAGTAGCAGCGAGGAGCAGAGAGGAAGTCCGCCTTTCTCAGACGGAATGGATGCTCTATTCCCTCCAGGCTGGGAAGCAGGCTCCTGGGATCCCTTCATTGTCTTGGTGACAGAGATGGGTAGGGACAAGAGGGACAGGTTACTCTCTGATTCCTATCCTGAACTATATGAACATAACGTAACTGACTAATGCAAAGAAGTGGAACTGCTGAGTCTGCACTGGGGCCTCTCTAGAAGCTGCTGGACTGTATCACACACATGTGCGTGTGCATGTGCTGCGTGTGTGTGTGTGTGTGTGTATGTTAAGTGTGTGTGTGTGCGTGTGCATGCATGTGTGTGTGTTAAGTGTGTGTGTGTGTGCACGCATGTGTGTGTGTGTGTGTGTGTGTGTGTGTGTGTTAACCTCTGCAGAACCTACTGATCATCTGTCCCAAGATCCAGGTGACGACAGAGCTCACAATTGCTACTGATGGTCTTCCGGCCCCATGATGATATCTGTGTCTGTTCTCAGTCCCTTTCAGGAAAAATTTTAACACAATGCTTCTTTGTTTTATCTGAATTCATATCTTCCTGGATCCTCAATGCTGCTTCTGAAGCGTTGTGAGGGAACCATATGAATTCGCATGTGGCCAGCATGCTAATTCCTTTTCTGAATCTTGGCCACCATGGTCACAGTCTTTCCCTCGTCCCAAGCAGCCAATTTCTGCCCCAGAATATTCCCTCTTGCTCCTTCTGACCCATGTTTCAGGCCATATCTTCTTCCACGCTTCCTGGAAGCCCACTCTGGTTTCTGTGGTCCACCCCTCCTTCCAGATCTGAGAGCCTCCCTGGAGCATAGCCTGTGAATTAGCAAGCGTCTCCTCAAACTGGGTAAGGCGGCACTTAATCATAATTAAGAAATCTGAGAGGCTAAGACTGGAGGATTGAGAATGTGAGGCTAACCTGGGCTATATAATGAGATCCTGGCTCAAAAAAAAGTCCCTTTAATTTTCTTACCCTTAACATCTAAGAACAGTAGCTGTATGATTTGTGTATGAAAAGTGTCCATTCTGTGTCTCTTTGTGTCACCCCAGGATGAAGCACAGGTGGGTATAGACCAGGGCAGACTTTGAAGAGACCATTGGATGGCAGGCTGAGACGTTATGCACGAACAGAAATCTCCGTAGCTGACCAAATCTGACAACTGACTTTGCTGATTGCAACGGGACCTCTCATGGTTTATTAGTCATTCCTTCCCACATTTATTAGTCAGGGGCAGGGCTGACCTGACACGGACTGAGTTCTGTGCCCACTCACGGTTCCATCCAGGTTCAGTAACACAGGAGTCAAGGATCCTCAAACCCCAGCCATCAGAGGTCACACCTACATCCCTAGGAGCCACAGCAGACCCGGAGGGGAGAGGAATCAGAAATGACAAGCAGTTTGGTCGTTGTCCTAGTTTTACAAAAAGCTTGTTGTGTGACCTTGTAGAAGTCACCCACCTCTCTGGGCCTTACTCTTTGTCTGGACCATCAACATAAAGCAGGATTGTTTCCAGCTCTGAACCTTTGATTCTCTGACTCAAAGGCAAAGATATCTACTGCAACCTGAATAAAAATATTCCTCCTGTGACAGCAGCCTGGAGAGATCAATACTCCTGCCAGAGCATCCTAGCAGTCAGGCTGAGCACTGCAGTCTCCCCCAGGACTGGAACCTTCATCCTCGCTCACTCGCTCGTTGCTTATCCCTGTCTCTTTGCCCTCTCCTTGGTCCTCCCCCCACCTCCCTTCATCACTCCGCCCTCAATCCAGGACGCTGTAACCTGCTATGAATGAAAAGTGGCTGGTCACGGGGCCAGTCGCCATGGTGACGGATCCCCGCAGCCGAGGTTGGCATCAAAGTCACATGAGAACCCCGGAAAACTGGCTGAGGTATTTATAGAAGCAGCTGCTGATGCTTTTATGGAAACGGCTCTATATTTGACGCTGGTCCTGAGACCTCCATGTCTTCGTCGAGCGGAGAAGAGGCGGAGTTTGTGCTTTAATTTCTCCTGTGCCTGGTGGGGCAGGCATCGCCCTCCCCTTCCCAGAATTGCCTGGCACATCTTCCCAGCCCCCTCCTGGCAGATGCACTGGTCCTACTGACCATCATTTACACTGAATGACAGTGCACCCACAGACTGAAGTCTGGGCCTTGGGGCGTTTGTTGGGTATGCAGGCGATTGGAATAGCTTCCCTCTCTCCTCCTCAGGTACAGAGAGGAGCGATGTCCTTGTTGCTCTCAATAAATATTAGAACATATTGCTTGCTGTTTCTCTTCCTGAGAAGTCTGGAGGCAGCTGAGAAAGGGAAGGAGTATTGACATTTGAGTTCATCCATGAGGTTCAATTCCCTCTGTCCCTCCTGGCACTGTAACTGTTTCCAGGAAAGCTGTAAGCAGTAAGTGTTGCTTACCAAGTTGAGAGTTGTATGTATTTCCTTATTTAATCCTCGCCACCTCCTATGCCACAGAGGCCTCTGTTAGTGCCACTGTGCAGACAAAGATGGGACGCTCAGAAGCACAACCCAGCCGTCCCAAGTTCATGCTCTGCTCACTCTGCCCTGCCAAAGTGTGGCAGAGAGTGTGCCCAGGGGAGGTGGTGACCCAGGGCAAGAACCAAGGAGAGATTGGGCCGAAAGGAAAATCATGCAGGAGCAGGGGAAATGCGTTTTGTTATTTTGATGAGCAGGTAACCCAGGAGCAAATGGAAATTCAGAATGAGAGTCCATCCAGTCCCCTTCTCAGGGAACTGCAGCCATGGGTCCTTGTCATGTGGGAAGTCACCATGGCTGGTTTAGGGGTTAGTTCCTCAGGATCATACATACATACAGAAGCCCACAGGGACCTATGGGATGTGGTGGTGGGGTGTTGGGACACACAACACTAGAAGGCACATCTTTATCCCACTCCTGCCCCGCCCATGTAGCGCCTTATCCCAGAGGAGACATGATTGTTATTCTTATGTATTGTCCCAGGGGTATCTCTGGCTCTATAGGCACACACACACACTCACACCCTCTCCATCTTGTCTGCATTTATTGGCCCATGCTGGGGACATTTCTAGGTCATAACATATAGTGCAGCCCTGTTCATTTTAATGGCTACTAAGAAGTCACTCGTAAGTGCCATAAATGATTTAAACAGCTGCTTGCTGATAGTGAGACAGTCTCTCTCTCTCTCTCTCTCTCTCTCTCTCTCTCTCTCTCTCTCTCTCTATCACAGACACTACTCAAGAAGTATCTTCAAATGGTGTCTTTAGCAAAACACACACCAAATGAGTGTATGTTTTTCTAATTTTTATAGACATAATCATCATATGCCATGACCATTATGGCGCAATGGTTACAAATATGTGGCACTGGAACCTTAGTAACCACAGCCTAATTCTCTTCCACCGAGACTGCACCATTTAACACTTCTGCTAGCAACACATATGTTCCCAACCCCTTCCTCAGGTTTCATTATTTGCCATCATAATAGGGCAAGCAGGGTTCCTGTTGTTTCCCAGTTTGCACTTTTATTACACATGGAATGAGTGTCTGTTTACATTTGTAAAAAGTATAATAGCTAGTTATATTTTCACTTCTAGGATTTCCCCAATCACATTCCCCAGTACATTTATTATTTCCCTGCTGATATTTAGAGACCATGTAGTCAATTAGTCAGTCAGTCAATCAATCAGTCAATCAATCAATCAATCAATCAACTAACCAACCAATCAATCTCTGGCTGTCTGGCTCTCTCTCTGGCTCACTTGCTTTCTTCCTCTCAGGGGCCTGGAACTCACAATCCTGCCTTGGCCTTCCTAGTTCTGGGTTCATGGGTGTGGGATGCCACACCTGGTTTCAAACAATAAACGTCTGGTGATCTGCTGTCCCATGTCTTGTCCATGTCTTCATCCTCTCTACTGCCTCCAGCATCTCCTTCCTTTTGTCTGGTTGGGTCTGCTTTGTAGTTCTTTTCCTAAGGTTGGAAATGGTTTCTTGGTTCATTGATTTTTCAGTCTTTCTTCTTTACTGATAGATCCATTTGAGGCTATAAATATCCCTCTAGGTTGTGCTCACTGTGCGCTCCTGTGGCTTACGTTTTTGCATTCATCAATATTGATCTATCTATAATTTATGTTGATATAAGGAACAAGATAAGGATTCAGATTTATTTTTGCTACAGATGGCCAAACCAATATAATTTATTTAAAAATCTATTTCTACCCATTTTAAATACAGTCTTTACTATAGTTTAAACCTTTTTACCTGAGATTTTCAGAGCTTCATCTCTGCCTCGTGTATTCCTTCTGATTAGGACCACATTCATTTCTTAGTTAGAACATGCTCTTGTCTGTGGACTAGTCCTTCACAAATCTCACTTCCATAATTTACCAGGTAATCTTGCTTCTTTCTTTTTCCCTCTGAACCTCAGAATCAGCTCTTCTAGAAAAAAAATATTGATCTTATTGTAGATGTCTTTAAATCAATTACTTCAGAAGAATAAACATGCTTATTATGGTTTTCTTCCAGAAATAGTCCTTATAAAGACCATGCCTTTGGGTGTGGCTTATGTTTTTGAGACACTCTCAGTATGTAGCTGAGGCTGGCCTCACTCTTTGAGTTCCCCCTCAGCAGCTCTTGAGGTGCTGAGATTACAGATATGGACCCGCCTTCCAAGTATCATGTACCGTATATTTTAAAACTCTTGTACTCATTCCCTTCTTTACATTCAAGCCATTTTTGACTCTCAGGTTCTTAAAAATGATTTATTAATCTTCATGTTATGTGTATTACTGTTCTGCATGCATGCATGTCTCTGTCAGATCTCTTGGAACTGGAGTTACAGAGAAGGGGAAGGAATTGTCTCAGCTCTAAGGCAAACCCTATGTGAGCTGCCATGTGGGTGCTGGGAATTGAACCTGTGTCTTCTAGAAGAGGAATGGGTGCTCTTAATAGCTCTAGCCAAATCTCTCAATTTTATGTGGACACTTTTTCATATCGATTTCCTACATATCTTTTAATGTATATTCCTATTTTTCTTTTTAATTGTTGTTGCTATGGTAGCAGAATCATTTCTTAAACTCTCTGCCTGGTGGTTGTGTGTCTAAAGGCTATAGACTTTCAGTTTGCTAATTGTTGTAACCAAATGCTACTGGATTGTTCCTGTTAATTGTTTCTGAATTGTTCCTGAATTGTTTCTCAGTTCTAAGTTACTTTTCAAATGAAACTTTCAGCCTTCCAAGTATCATGTACCATATATTTTAAAACTCTTGTAGTAAATGGCTATGTAATGATTCAATAACTTGATAACATTCAAGCTAAGTTACCTAGAGCAGAGCCTGCGTCTCAGGCCCCCCACTAACAGCAGCAACCCATTCAGCACCCAGGTGAGGTCAGAGAACAGATTGTTATTTCCATTTTCCCCCATCTTTGTGTGTGCACTCTCTGCCTCTGTGTCTCCCTCTGTGTCTCTCTCTGTCTCTCTGTCTCCCCCTCTCCCAATGTTCAGAGGACAGAGCAGAGCACTGAGTGTCCTGTCACTTTC
This sequence comes from Apodemus sylvaticus, assembly GCF_947179515.1. Classification (NCBI taxonomy): domain Eukaryota; kingdom Metazoa; phylum Chordata; class Mammalia; order Rodentia; family Muridae; genus Apodemus; species Apodemus sylvaticus. The sequence continues at coordinate 55,934,938 of NC_067475.1, forward strand.
TACCTTATTCCCTTGAGAGCTTAGAGATCACAATTTTTTTTTTTACCCTATTTTTTATCTAAGTGCCAGTCATCCTCCAGTCTCCTATTCCTCTAAGCCCTGGCTCTGGAGTTACAGACACACACACATGCTTAGCATTTCTGCGGGTGCTGTGGAACTCAGGCCTTTCACAGCAAGTGCTCTTACACATCCAGTGATCACCCCAGCTGATTTCCATATTTTCTTTCTTTCAGATAAAGAGTCTGAAGGTCATAGACACTAAACAATCTCTTGGAGGTCGTTTGCCCAGGGAGTGCTAGCATCAGAACCTCACTTTAGCTAGCCACACCTCACAGTCTAGGGGAAGAGAGAGGGCATCAGATCCTCTCCTGGAGCAAAGGGCCCTGGAATATTTGTTTCCAAAGGTCTGCTCTGGGTTTGGTTCTGGACTTTGACAGTGGCATGTTGAGCTGAGATGCCTACCTGCCCAGAAGGAACTCTGGAATTATGTTCTCTGGGAGCCTTGCTTTTTGCTACTGAGTTCCAATACACAAAGGAATCAGACCACACATCCTGTAGGATACATCTTGCTCTTGTGAAGGCCTTTCATAGTCTCCATCGCAAGCCCAATGGCCTCCTGTTGCTATGGGAGATAAGGAACAAAGCCATTCAGAGGTTCCTCTGAGTCATGGGCAGAGGGATGGGAAGTGGCAGGCAGGAAGTCAAGGCCTCGGCTAGTCCTCTGTGTGTCAGCCTCGTTCACTGTCTCTCTGTTCTCAGTGCTGCCCCACTTCTCTGCCATTTGCCCCAAGTCCATTTGTCACTGAAGTACAGTGGTTTTAGGAATCTTTCTCAGGACCCAAAGCAAGTCTGTCATGAAACATAGAAAGTCAACGATGAGTAGACTCTAGAACTAGAAATTGAGATCTCTTCTAAAAACAGCAGGATATTTTTGAGGTCCTCCGTGGTTACCACCTTCTAGCTAAGCCTACTTAAGTAATTTCTGTGACACCTTTTCCATGCTCTAAAACTTTTAATAGCTCATTATTATCTTTTGACATAAGTAGTTTTTTCCCCTTGTGTGTGTGTGTGAATGAACACATATATGGTGTATGTGTGTGAGATAGATGCACATGTGTATGTGCTGGAATGGTCATAGGAAAAGGTTGTATCCATCTCTTCTATAATTTTTTGAGATAGGGCATCTCATGAACCTGGGAGCTAGGTTAATAGCCTACAGCAGCAATCCCCTGGTCCCTATCCCCAGAGCGCCAGGATTATAGGCATGTGTGCATATTATAGGCATATATTTTATACAGGTGCTAGGGACTTAAACTCAGGTCCTCGTGATTGTGCTTCAAGATCTCATACTCACTGAACTACCTTCTCCCCCCTAAACGTAGAAGCTTCTAGGCCTGACACAGCATATTTCTACAGTAAGGACTGAATTCATCTTCCAGCTTTATCTCTTGCTTGTTCCTTAAATCCAGGTTGAATATGGACCCAGATAGACACAGACCTGACTTCAAGGTCAAGGACAAAGTAAGTTTTTTAATGGGCTCATCTGGGCTTTACTCCCATAGAGGTATACTTACAAGGATTTGTTCTACCTCAGCCTTTACCCAAAAACTGTAATTCTGTTCATGAGGCTCACCCTTAAGTAGCTATGTGCTGTAGTTTGCATCTGAATGTCCCTCAACCCCAAAGCCCACAGGTTAAAGGCCTGGTGCTGAGCTTGTTACCACTGGGAAGTGATAGAAAGTGTGAGGTGCTGTCTCGGGGAAGAATCCAAGTCTTCTGGGTGTGTCCTTTGGGAGATTTGTGTGACCCTACCTACCCTTCCCCTCCTCCACACACCATGAGGTGCGTGGTTCTACTTTGGCACATTCCTGCCTAGATGCCCTACTACAGGTACAAAGCAATGAGGCCAAGGGACCATGGGCAAGAAGTTTTCCAACTGAGCCAAAACGGAGGTGTTGGTCTTTACAAATGAGTTACCTCAGATACTTGCTATGCTGACAGTCGGGTAGCTTGCTGTTGCTTTAGCATCCGTTTTATCTGGTCATTTTGTTCTTTATCTCCACATAGTTAGGACTCCCGGGCTTCTGTGTACTCTAATCTTAGAAGATACTGGGAGCTATGGAAAGTTTCAGAGCATAGTGGTGGCATTGTGGGATAGCTTATCTATGCTTGCTTTGGAGGTAACAATCCAAGTATCCTTAAGAAGTACCATGATTTATGAGAGAAAAATCTCAATTTCTATTTCTAGGTTCCACCTTAAAAAGTAGGAAAAAGAAAAAACCTTTAAGGGTGATTTTTTTATATCAATAATGACGAAAACAAGATGTACCAGTGGGAGGGGAGTGTGAATGAGTCAACTTTGCATCCTTCTAGAAACCAGTACTCAGAGCGAGAGGTGAATGGACTGACTAGCGGGTGCTAGCCGGTGCCGACAAGTACCTCCATTGCCTCTTTCGGAAAGCATTGCTTCTCCTGTATTTAGGTGCAGTTCACCGTTGTCTTCTCAGCACATGGCTGCTTTGGGACTTTGGGGACCTGTACAGAGGGACGCTGGGCGCACCCTAACCACCTCCAAGTTGTTCGTGATTGATTGTATAAGCCACCCCTCTGCTGGGAACGGAGCGCAGTGCCAGACAGAGATTTTCTCATATGCAGTTTGTTTGTTTTTTGAAAACCAGAGCACCGTGTGACATCAGGAGAAAATGGGTGTTGAGCCATAGGAAGAACTGCCGTCCCCAAGGTTGGTCCCAGGTGGCCACGTGAGGAGGAGTCACCTCTGCTCATGGAAGTCCATTCTCCTCTCCGCTAGGGTTGGCGACCTTCAGAAGAACACTCTGGTGTACAGGTCAAGCTCTCTCCCCTCCCCGAGTTCTATTCCATCTACACAGGGTTACAGGATGAAGAGCACCGTGCTCTGGACCCTGCTTTGTCCTCACCTTACCACCATCTTCACATCCACCTCATCTCTGACACTGTAGCTACAACATCTCATGTGGATGAAAGGCCCAGTCTGCACCCACTGCTGTTAGAGATGTGGTGCTTAGGGGAAATCCCGCTGGCATCTCAGCTCGCTACGAAGGAGACCATATTAACTGTTACCATCATTTCACGAGCAAGGAGACTTGAGTCCTGAAAATGAGGCGATGCCACGAACATTTGCCTTCTGACTCCTGGTCATGATGTTGTGTTTTCTTTGTTTCTTCTTGAAATAGGGTCTCAACCTCATTCTGTGTTTCCCCTGCCTCTCTCCGTGTTCTGGGTTTGTTTACTCCTCTTGCTCTAGCCTCCTGAGTTGCTGGAGATACAGCCTGCTCCCCTTGCTAAGGGCACACGTTTTCTAGTATGTACTGTGTGCTGATCCACCCCACTGTCTCCTGTACTCTGAGAACTGGGGCCTGATGACGTCATTTTTTCCCCTAGGCTGAAAAACTTGCTTCATCTCTTCTGTGGATTCCGTTCCCCTCATTTGTGAGAGGGTGAATCCGACTCCCTTAGGCAGTGCTGCAGGTCACGAGGGAGAGTGGCTGTGGATGGGTAAAGATGGGGAGTTAAGGAGACAGACAAAGGTGCTTCAAGTGTGAGCTCGCCTGAGGGATGCCTGGGACCAGTGTTTCAGGTTCCAGTTCCTAGATCCCCAGGGAATCACATGATGTTTGCCCTTTCCTAGGGTGAAATGTCACATAGCCACGAAGATTGGCTACATCATCTGAAGCCACAGCAGAATAATCATCATTTCATCTCAGAAGCACAGTGTTTATTTTTACAGATTCAACGACATAGTAACACTGGTGGAAAGAGACTTCCTTGTCAGCTGTGTCTCAGATCTTAAACACTAATAGGGCGGGATTTGCTAATCTTTGCCAACTAAATACAATCTGTGGGGGTGGGGGTTCCCATGGTGGCCATTGGAAGAGGCACAATTTAGTAAGCCAAGGGTGGAAGAATTCTCCAGAGTGAGGGTAGCAGGTAGCTGAGGAGTGAGCATCCAGCTGCTTTCCTCTCTGTCTTCATAGTCATGATTATCGGGCTCTTTTGTCTTTTAAATTGTTGCATAAGTAATTTCCCCAAATGTAACGGCTTAGGGGCTAGAGCGATTCCTCAGTGGTTGGGAGAACTGACTGCTGTCCACAGGACTTGGGCTCGGTTCCTATCATCCCCGTGGCAGCTCACAAGTATCTGTAGCTTCAGTTCCAGGGGATCCTACACTCTGTTAGCTTCTGTGGGCACTAGGCATGCATGTGGCACATAGACAGACATACAGACAGAACACCCATACTCATAAAATTAGATAATGAATGAATGAGTGAACAAAAATGAATGAGTGATTGAACAAATAAATTAGTCCCAAGGCTCAAAGCACCAGACTTTTCTGTCTCATGAGTTCTGTGAACCAGGTGTCATGCAATAGCTTTTCTGGGCAGTCGCCTATGCTCTATTCAGAAGTGACGCCAGAATCTCGCTAGAGTCTGGAAAATCTGCTTCCAGGACGACCTGCTCACTTGGCTGGCAGGCTGTGGATAGTTTTAGGTCAAGAACTTGGTGAGGGTTTGGGGGGGGGGTCAGCTTCTCAATGAGTAGGCCTCTACATGGGCTTCCTCTAAGCATGGTAGTTAGTTCTAGAACAAGATTCTAGGACAGAGATAATGGCGCAACTGCTTTCTTATAGCCTATATCTAGAAATAGGCATGAAATCACTTCTCTTGTTTAAGCAGTCACGGAGCCCAGATTCAAAGGGAAGAAATAAAGACTTCACCTCTTGAAGAAGGTGGTGACAAAGGATTCAGAAGCCATATTTTAGAACCCCTGCATTAGGGAAATAACAATAATTGATGTCACTCAGAACGAGGGACAAATCATTTTCTTAGTATCTGTGTGCTCAACATACTTAGAAGTTACATATATGAAAGGGGACCCACACCACAAGTCCCTACATATCAAGAATGAGAGCAAAGGCTTTAAACATGGGATGAGCTCTCTGTGTGACTTGGGTGGATCGACTAACCACACTAAATGTTAGCTTCCCCATTAGTAAGCTGAAGGTACTAGTCATACCACCTCCATAGTTCCACACTGTATAATTTTCATATCATGCTATGTGTTATGTAAAAGGAAGACTCTTTACCCAGGATGATCAGAGGAGAGATGGCCATTTGGAGCTGAAGTGTTCAAGAAGACCACGTGGTTCAAGTCTATGCCACCTCATTTCCTCCTCAGCGCATGTCCTGTGGCTTCCTGTCACCTCACGAGCCCACCCACCAGTGAAGCCTTTCAAGCCTCAGCTCTGACTCATTGCCCTTTTGACACTGCAGATTGGCCTTCCTTCTAGAAACTTCTGTAACACATGCTGCCCTCCCAATTCTTGCTTCCCTGTCTTCTTTTCTGACCCTCCTTCTTCCTGTCTTAGAAGTCAGTCCTTCCACTAGTCAGTCAGTCCTCCAGCTGAGCCTCTCCAGGCTATCTCCACAGCTGAGCCTCTCCAAGCTATCTCCACTCTTGCTCTGGATGCCCTCAACCATGTCCTCCGTGGTTAGGACTTCTGGATTTGAACCAGCCTGCCCTCCTGGCCTTCTCACTTATATGTCTAACTACTCTTTTCTGTTCTTTCAGTTAATATTTGTAGATGGCCATTGTGTGTTGAGGACAGACATGATCTCGGCCTCCGTGGAGCATCCACGTCAGCCAAGGAGACTGTCCTCAAGTAGCCGGTCACATCTTTAAAAATCTAATCATGGTTGTGAGAAAGGCCACAAAGGGGCGTATATCCACCTGAGGAGTTAGCATTACTCTCTGCCATGGTCAGAAAGATATGGAGGATTCTGTTGGGTGAGTGGACAGGAAACAAGGGAAGAGGAGGAGGGCCCGGCAGATGGGCCTGAAGTTTGAGCCAGGAAAGCGTGGGAAGAGTGGGAAGAGCAGAGAGAAGGCTGCTGGAGCAAGTGGGCTGCAGGAAAGCCAGGGAGGGAGGGGCGATAAACGAGGCTGGAGGCAAGAGAGGGCCGCGGGCACTGTGGGCTTGAGAAGGAGGCTATTACATTTTCACATCTAAAAGACTCCTCTTGAATGGCGAAAAGGGGTGGATCTGGAATTCGAGTTAGGAGATTATGAGTGTCCAGGTGGGTGATGGTTATAGTTTAGACCAAGATCGTGACAGAGAAATTACAGAGAGGTGGCTGGACTCTAGAGGCAGTTAGTGGCTAAGACCTCCAGGATTTAATGTGCATGTCACGAAGGGATGCGAAGGAGGCGGACTGCAAGGTGGCAGAGGGGCTTCTGGCAGGGAGACTTGGAGGTGGGGCAGTAGGCTCAAAGTTGACTGTTTTACAGGAGGCAGGGGTCTCTGGAGAAGGACATCTGCCTGGAAATGTAGAGTAAGGAACTGAATGTGCAGAGCTCAGGGGACTCCAGAATGAAGATAGTAGCACTAGAGACAATGGTTTAGGAAACAACCTGGAATGACAAAAGGACCAGACTGCAAGATGTCAGTGTAGAGATGTCAGCAGGAGAACAAGGAGTCACCAGAGGGCAGAGGGACATAAGGAGTGGGGACTTAATGAAGGAGAGGGGTCCAAGAAAGTACTAGAGAGAGGTTAATAACATGAGGACTGCAAAATGCCCTGCAGATTTAGTCAGTCAGAGGTCACTGATGGGATCCATTTTGACTTCAGGACAGAGGAGTGTTGGCTAAGGAGTGAGGGGAAGAGGAGGAAATGGGGACAGAGGACTTGGAAGAAGAAAGTTTGAGTCACATTTAAAGGCGATAGCTGAGCATGTTTAAGAGCTGCCGAGAAAGACAGTAGCAAGGGAGAGAGAGGCTGATGAGCCCGGAGAGTCTAGGATGCCTAAGGTTGACTCAGGCTGCCAAGAAGCTGTGGGCCATGGGCCCCAGGGGCTGAACAGGGCCTGGATTCTGACGCAGGGGAGGCTCCCCTGTTCTCCCAGGGGCTGGAGGGAGGAAAAGGGTGACCAAGTGGAGGCGCTGGGAATCAAGAAGCTGGTTCAAGGCTGGTGATCATGAAGGCAGAGGAAGATGAGGACTTTTAGAAGCCAAGTATTGAGTTTACTCAGGATTAGGGTTGTCAGCAAGTGGCTATGACGAGACAAGGGACTTCTATCTGATAGATAGACTTTCTCAGTATGCCTCAAAGCTGGGCTCTCTTTACCTTCTCTTCCAAATCTCCTCTTTCTAGGTTTTGTTTTGTTTTGTTTAGTGACAATACAATCACCCAATAACTGTCATTTATCAAGCAATATCAAATAATTTAAAATAATCATCTTATGTGATCATAACAACAACTGCATAGGATTGTATATTCTTACAGTATGCACCATTTATCACAACTGAGGCTCATTAGGTTGTAAATCTTACTCAGGGTATGTAAGTAACGACAATCTAGATAAAAACCTAGGTTCATCAGGCTCAAAAGTTCTTTGCAACCACTAGACAAACTCTAAGACCCCTCTCCATCAAACCGCCTTTATCGGAGGTTTTCCTTCCTCTCACCCCCTCCCTCTCTGCACCTCAGTCGTCACACAGTGTTTGTTCGCCTTCTCACATCTCTTACCTCACTAGCTTCTTCCTTCCATGGACCTCCATCCTGCTGGTTTCCTGGTTAAGTCCACCAGAATGCAAGCTCGGTGAGGGCAGGGATCATGATGGGTCTTCCCTGTAATGTCGGCAACAGTGCCCAGCAAACGGTAGGCTTGCTAAATACTTGTTTACTAAAAGAGCATCTATTGGGAGAGATCATTCTCAATGGGTAACTTGCAAGTCTAATGTCTCATGGGTCAAGGAACTGATGGCTTTTTTGTTCCAATAAGGTCTGGAGGATCTTTGCACAGTAAACTGGTGGATCTTTGCATAGTGATCTGCTTTGGAAAACAGAGATAGTGGAAGGAAGTTTTGTTTACTGTTCAATGTGATAAAAATTCTGTCAGGGCAAATCACCTACGAGTTTTCTTGTAGTCCGTTATAAAACATTTAGGCTTCCCTCAAATTGAAGCTCTCCCATAGGGCTTGAGAGTTAAGACAAACTGATCTGAGTATGAAGCACTTCACTTGTAATACAAGTGCTTTGTTTTGGGCTGGAGAGATGGCTCAGCGGTTAAGAGCACTGGCTGTTCTTACAGAGGTTCTGAGTTCAGTTTCCAGCAACCACATGGTGGCTCACAGCCATCAGTAATGGGATCTGATGCCCTCTTCTGGTGTGTCTGAAGAGAGCAATGGTGTACTCATATACATAAAATAAATAAATAAATCTTAAAAAAACAAAAACCAAACAAACAAACAAGTTTCTGGCCCTGGGCTTCTGTATCTTGTCTTCAGTCATCATCCATTAAACTGTGGCCGGCCAGCTAGTTAGACTGAAGTACAGAATATCCCAGTACTCTCTTCTGGTTTTCATCAACTTTCACAAGGAGAGTTAAGACGATCTCACTTCCTCCATCTCTTCCAAACAGGTAACTGTTTGGGTATACCAAAGGCCCCCTAGAGCCCAGACAATTATTTCAGACTTCCCAAACAGCACTTGCAGCTAGACAGGTCCTGCCACCACATCTAACGTCACCTCCAGCTCTGTTTCTGCTCAGGCAACCACCTGTATGTACATAGTCTTCACTTTTGCCCTTGCCCTGAGCAAATAAATACATTTGTACTGTTCCCTCCACAATGGCTGTCTCTCCTCCTTTTGTCTACGTATCCGTTGGGGCCAGCATCCTTCAACACCTGTTTGGTACCCAGGTGTTTTCCCTCTCTCATACTGCTCTCACTAGACTCATCTGTCAGGGTTTTGGGAAACTGAGTTGTGTAGGAGTTGGCCTTGTAGGGTGGTTGTAGGATGGAAGACTGCGGAGCGGAGCGGGGTGCGGGGGGGAGGGGGAAGAAGGGCAGCCAAAGGTGGGAATCGAGGCAACATTCACGTAGGGATGGAAAGGATATCCACTGATTGGGATTGGAATCCTGAGAGGGTCAAAAGAAGGCGAGTCTGTAAAGACAGGTGAGGTCCCCAGCTCAGGAGGCCTTTGGCCATGGCAGGCCATTTTCCAGAGAGCAGATGCCCTAACGAGAGCCTTCGGACCTCAAGAGGCTTCTTTCAGCAACCCCTCTCCTGCTCCCTGCCCACCCCTCCGCCCGTGTCCGCCATCAGAACCTCGCACGCAACTGGGGAGTCTCGCATTGACGCGGACCCGCGCGTGAGTCAAGCCTGCGTCACGGCGCCCCGCCGCCAGGGTGGCCTTTCGGAAAGCGAGGGAACAGCGCGCGCCGCGCTCCGCCCAGCTCCGTTCCGCTCCGCAGAGCCGACGCGGACCGCGCGCGAGGACGGCGGCACTCGGCCGGGGCCTTCGCAGCCACGCGCTCCCTCCGCGGCAGGATCTGAGCCCCGGGGCCGCTCCCTAGAGCCCCGAGCGAGCAGAGGGCGGGAGCAGGGTTGGGACTGGCGGCGACGGAGGGAGCGACAAGCCAGCTGAGTCGCGTGCGCCGGCGCGCGCAGCTCTGGGTCCCCCAGCCCCGGCTGGGGCCTGTCACCGCCTGACTCCAGTTGCCTTCGGGGAAGGACGGTGCACCCGCGATCGTCGGGGACCACGGCCACTCGGCGGGAATCCAGGGGCCGAGTCCCCGCGACGGCCCACGCGGGACAGGTGAGTCGCTGTTTGCTTCCCGAATTGGCATCACTGGGACAGCCACCGCAACTTTGCTTGCAGCGGCCCCGCCCCAGACTGGAAGGCCAGAGGACCCCTGTGCAAGGCAGCGCTTCCTCTGGGTCCACACGACCCTGCGCTAGCGCAGGGGCTCCTTCTGCCGCTCCAGCCACTGTTGCCTGGCGACAGAGGCCCGGGGCGGCGACGTTCTGGCGCGTCAAGGGTGCACGGCAGCTCCTGCACAGGTTGGACTTGAGCTTCAGCTTCTGGAGCTCAGGATGCCCCAGAACTCCGGAGGTAACAGGGCAGCTGCAAAGGCGACAACTGACGGAGGACCATCGAGGCCAGCTCGGTGGGTCCCTCTGCCTGGAGCGCGCCCAGGGCGCAGCCCCACGGGGAGGCTCCGGCGCTGCTGGAGACCCCAGCCTCAGACCTCAAGGCCCGTGACCTTGACGGTAACATTGGCTAGAGAAGCAGAACATTCGCGCCGGAGATGAATATTTAATTCCCAGTTCTGAGGCTACTCCTCAGTGAATTTGGGGCTAGAGTGGAAGAACCCTTCCTCCCTCGAGGGAAGCGCATCTGGGGACCGAAAGGCAGAGATAGGAGATGTGCACTGGGGGCCACAGTCTAGAGGGTACAGCTGTTTGGAGAGAGGCCTCTGCCACATTTATACCTGTGCAGACAGGGCTCTGAAGGCACTGCTCCCCTAGGGGCGCGGCCGCCTTGGAAGGAAGCGAGATGCTTCATCCGCGGTAAAGCCCAAACAGCTTGGTGTGATCGTGGGTTCAAGTTAAGGTCTGAGGCTACTGGGACCCAGTTGCTGTCAAGTGGGCTTTATTCTTTGAAAACTTCCTTCCCTCCCTCCCTCTCTCCTCTCTTCACCCTCCCTCACTCCCTCCTCCCTTCTCTCCATCTTTCCTTTTCTCTTCCTCTTTAGAAATAGTTTAATGGGGCATGTGAATTAGGAAATTTCTGAGTAGAGCTACTATGGAAGGCTGTTCAGTTGTGAACAAGAGGCAGGTTGGATCGGGTTGGGTTGGGTGGGGATGAAGAAGATAGACTGTCATTGCCCTTTTGACAAAAACTGCCAGGGACTGAGAAAATCTTGAAATGGCTCTATAAAAAAAACAGCACCAAAACTTTAGTATCTACTTTGGTGGGCTTCAGACTGTGTGGGGCTTAAACTCTTGTGCCTCCCAGGTTTCTCACTTTGTACCATCCAGTAAGGTAGGTCCATCTCTTGGGAGAGAAGGACTTTCCGGTCACACCTGGTTGCCCTTGGCTGTGTCAAGGCCATCAGAGGTCTTCACTCCCGTGTTCCATTTTCCTCTAATGGAGCAGCTGTGGCTAAGTAGGTGGTGGAGTTGACTAGAGAATTTCTGCAGCTTAGCCCACGGTGACTCAGTGCAGGGGGGAATCGTGCCCACCAGCTCTGATTGGAGTTGGCTTAGCCTGAGTCACAGAGTCGTGTGTCAGCTGTTTGTGAGTTCCTTGGAGTTCTTTAGCAGGACTCGTGAGCTAGAATGGCCTGAGCTCCAGGTAGTGTAAGAGTGCCCAAGTCTTCAGAGTAGATCTCTGCTTGCCTGCTGTTAACGAGGGCCTGTTGAACTCTGTCCCCACAGGGATGGTAGTACGATCAGGCTGCAGAGGGGTCTTGTGCTTGTGGTCATAGTTTGGCCTAGTGTTCCATCATGTGCCAACATGGTGACCTTGGGCAAGTCACTGCATCATGGAACATCTGTTTCCAAAGTTGTTAAGGAGGATGCCCTTGGTACCATTTTTCTTGTGACCAGTGCTAGGCACAGCTGGTGTCACCCAGATGTTGGGTCCCCACCCCTCCCCTTATGGATCTCAGCCAGAGATGATGTCCCCCCCACCCCTGCTGTGCCCTGAGGATGGTGTGTGTGTGTGTGTGTGCGTGTGTGTAAGAAGACAGCCAGATTCTGTATGACTGAACCCACAACTCAGCTTCAAATGGAGCCAACTCCAACTTTCAGGTCTCCTCTGGAAGGGGAAGCTGGAATAAGAAGCAGGCTTGTGTGAGGTGAACAGTGTGGCCATTTACAATAGCTCCTGGAAGACTCCAGCAGAGAGACCTTGACTCACAGGTTTTATTTATGACTGTGGCCTGTTCCCAAGCTGGGGTACCTGCTGAGTGGACTTCACGGGTTCTTTCTCTTTGTTTGGAGTTGCCCTGCCATCTCCCTATCTACGTGTCCTATCTAGAGCAGAGTGAGAGGCTTCAAAAGAAAGGCTCAGCTGAACTGATGTTTGCTTTGCCTAGGGGGAGAGAGGAGAATGGATCTCCCCCTTTCTTAGGGGGTTCTGGGCATCGTGTCCTTCTCTTCTATAAAGTCCCTGATCTAGGGCTGACCTAAGACACATTCACTTTAAGAATGAAGTCTACAACTGGGAGGTAGTGGCGCACACCTTTAATCCTAGCACTTGGGAGGCAGAGGCAGGCAGATCTCTGTGAGTTTGAGGCCAGCCTGGGCTACAGAGTGAGTTCCAGGATGGCCAGGACTACACAGAACATAAGATCCCCCAAGGGAGCAAGAAAAGATCCAGGTTGACCCATGAGACTCCAGCTGGCTACTGAAAGTGCGGAGTGTGTGTGTGTGTGTGTGTGTGTGTGTGTGATAACATTGCATGTCCGCTCTGAAGTCGATGCCTTCCGTATTTCATCTGGAAACATCCAATAGACACAGAGATGAGAGGATTCCAGAGGAGCAGCTGCCTCCTGCCTGGTGCCCCCACCCCAGGCTCTCCTGTCCAGGTTTGCTGCAGTAGAACGAGTCATCATTAATCCCTTCAAAACCGCTAAGATAAGCTGCAGAAGAGTTTTAAAATGAAGACAGATTGCCACCCCACACCCTCCCCAAATCCCCAAAGTCTAACTTATCACTGGCTTCCAGGCTATGCTGCAAGAAATCCTGACAGCTGAACATCTGAGAACCAGGGTGGGAAAACAAAACGAAACGAAACAAACAGGCCTGTGCCAGCCTCCCCAGGGCACAGTCCCAGGCTGCTGGAGGTCGGAAGGAAGAAGTACAGTCCTGGCTTGCTGGTTACTATCCTGGGACACAAGTGGGGCAGTGCTCTGAGGGAACCACTGGCCGCCTTCCACTCCATTCTAGTACCTCCCTCCTCTCTCTTCCATCCCCACCCTCTTTTTCTCAGATAGTGTTTCAGGTAGCCCAGGATGGCCCCCTACTTACCAAGTAGCTGAGAATGACCTTGAACTCCTGACCCCTCTGCTCCCCAAGTGCCAGGATTACAAGTGTACAGTGGCACAGACATACTTTTAGGAGGGGAAAACGTAGTTCTGGACTGCAGCACTTGGTGCTGCGGCTGGCACGCATAGATAACACCCAGTTTGTATCGAGGCCTCTGTGTGGCACTAAATGCTCTATTTACAGGCCTTGTTATTCAATCACCTGCGAGATCCCAGGAGATAGATAGTACTATCTGTAGTTTATAGATGTGGATTTTGAGGTCCTCGGAGGTTAACTAATTTGCTCAAGGTCACTCAGATTAGTGAGAGGCAGACCGAGACTTGGCACTTGCTTCTGTCAGACTTCAAATTGCACGTTCTTAGCCACTGTGTGATATACAACAAGTTCTTAATATGTGGCCAACAGTGTAGGTATTTATCAAAATAAGGTTTATTAAACTCTGTGGGCTCAGCTCTTCAAACTAGTGCCCTGGAAAAGAGAGTAGATCTTTACCAATGGAAAACTGGTAGAAAATGAGCAGACCCACACTGCCAAGGTTTAAGGAATATAACATCTGGTTCCAGGCAAGTTAGAATTGAGAAAAAGTTGGTGGGCTCTCTCTTGGTGCTTCGTTGGCCTGCTCCCATCTTTCTCCCCCCAACTCACCACTCCAGATTTCACTCCCTCTAAGTTTGTCTACTCTGGGCTGGTGCCTGGAGCCAGAAGGGATGAGGCAGAGCAGGCTGGATGCTGCCCTGAGATTCTCTGCATCTGCAGAATCAAGGGCAGCAGGAGTGGATGGAGCTCTGGTGTGTCAGGTTTCCCTGCTGGACAGTATGTGCCAGTCTGATGAGCTCCAGACCCTAGGGTGAAACTGCTGGCACACCAAGGTTATTTGCTGCAACTGCTGGCAGGGACCGGTGAGGGGGTGCTGCTGACCTCCTGGTCACTGTCCATAGAGATTCTCCTCTTCTTAGGCCTCTACCACTTGTGTCCTTGGCTGTTTTGGGAAAACAGGAGAAAAGTAGGTTCCTCCTGCCTATCTGTCTCTTCTCTGAGAAGTTGCCATTCCCAGAGGAACAGGCTCTTCCTGTCCTAGCCTGCCTCTCATCCCCAAACTGCCAGAGATCTCAAAGGAGACATTCCTGTAAGTAAGGCTAGAAAACTGAAACATAAGCATTACTGGTCCCCTGCCCAAGCTGACAGAGGCTACCCAGAAACCTTTGCTACCCACAAACCTTTGCTACCCAGAAAACTTTACCACCCAGAAACCTTTGTTACTCAGAAATCTTTGCTTCAGGGGGAAGCCATTTTGTGGAGACACAATCTAATGATACTTCTTCTTTCTCTCCCTCTTTCCACAAGTAATTAAAAATTTATTGAGACATTTATCAATGTGCAGATTCTGTTATTAAAAAAGCAAACAATTAGAAATTCTCTGTGCACAGAAAACTCCTATGTGAGAACAAAAGCTCAGAGGTGATATGAATTACCACCGAGTTACTGAAATATTATCTCAGAACCAGAATATTATGTTTTGTTAGAGATTGGTTCTGGGACCAGTGAGTCAGAGGCTGCCCCAGTCTACAACGCAGAGTGAAGGTGTAAAGACCTATTTCGTCTGTTGTTGTGGGATGGGAGTGAAGCTAGAAGAACTCTAGACTGAGTCCTGGCACTATATTCTAGAGCTTACCCAGCTGTTCACCTAAAGACAGCAGGTTGCCCCACCCTACTCCATCATTTATAGTCATTGGCTTAACAAGAACTTCCCATGCACTACCAATCTGTCATCCATTCTTTTATTTTCAAATAGAATTCACTGGCCCACACACCCCAAAGTCTGCCAGTTGTATTTTTCTCTGAATAAGACCCCTAGACCTTTGTGGTTTAAAGACCCACAGGAGCTTTAAGCAGAGTAGATCAGATGGTGACAAATGATGTGAATGTCACCCAGCAGGTGGTCCCAGCAGGTGCGGCCAGGCGAGAAGTCAGTGGAGACCCAGAGCCTCTCTTCTTGCAGGATCTAAAGGGAAGAGAGCTCCAGTTTTTCCACTGGGCTGGTTCCCAAAATGGCTGGTGGGTGCTGTCCACGGTCCTGCCACACGCAAAAGCTAACTGCCTGCTAGTAATTTGGGACTTCCTTACAACAGCTAGGAAGAATCTGCTTGACCAGGCCTCTAAGTGCAGTATTCGATTAGTTTTCGAGAAGGCCCCATGGGACTAAGGAAGCTCTTGGCCTCAGGGAGAAGCCATGGACCATGAGGTTGTTCTTCTGGACCTGTGGGGGTGAGTTTGGGTACACCGTCTTGCAAGGCAGCAGGACATACTACAGATCTTCCCAAAGGATGCTAACAGTACATATAGTCCAAAAACCACGATGTCCAAATATCTTGGAATATCTTGGGGGTGGCCCAGGGCTGCAAAGCCTCTTTCATTTAATGCAATGTTCCAGACCAGTACTGATTTTTCTGTGTACCATGATTTGTAAAACTTTGGAAAATACCAGCACGTGAGAAAGAATCTGCTCTACAGAGCTTGGTAGATCACAATGTAAAAACCCAGCTCTTGCATTAATGGCTGGGTAACTTTGTACAGGATGGTTAGAGTTTCTTTGCCTAGGAATCTTTATCTCCCAAATGATGATTGAACTCTCTATTAGTGAGCATAGTAGGTTGTTGTTTTAACTTGTTCCCAGGAAGGCATACTTTCTTGCCCAGCTGCCCACCAAGCTGGTGAGGAAAGAGATCCAACCCCCTTGTTCTCAGGAAGGAGACACCATGTGGGGACTGTAATTAAGGGTTTCTGATTACCATTCCTTCAAGAGCTCTTCAGAACTCTGCTGGGTAACTCAGGTAATTGGACACTATGATCCTTCTATGTCTCTTTGAAACAAGAGAAAATAATGAGTTATAAGAAAATCCAGGTCAGACGATTTGGACAGTTGCTTGGAGACCCATTGGCCACCATCATGAGCCCCCGTGGTAGGGAAAGCAGAGAACGAGGCCTGCAGTCATTCACTTTTGTTTTCAAATCTAATCTTAACCTTTTTCTTTCTTAAGATTGGGGTGCACAGAGGTCTTCTGTCTGGGGCCTGGAGTGTCCACGACCTGACTCCTCCTTCCCTTTTTCCTCACGCAGCAGCCTGACCCAAGTTGCCACCATCTTTCATCTGCCCTCCCAGTTTCTCCAGTTGTTGAATTACAGACAGCTATCGATCCTTTTGAAAATAACTGTGTCAGATGCCAGCTCAGCTCGCAGATCTCCCAGTCCTTTCTGCTAGCCTCAGATCCCAAACTGTTCTCCATGTCTGGAGGTGCTTTGGACATTCCGTCTCCTAGCCACAGCCCATCCCAGTGTCCCTTACCCAGGGTGCCCATCTCAGGGCCTTCATGCTTTCTGGTTCCTCTATCTTTGCTGCCTTCCCAGGATATTGGAATGGCCCATTCTCTCTCTTTGTTACCATATCAGAATGTGCTATTAACAGCTCTGTGTCTCATAGCACCCTTCCCCCAACTCCATCCCCTCACATTGTGTTTTATATATCATATATTTACTGGCCTCTCAGCATGAGAATATAAATCCCACAGGGCAGCGACACAATTTCCTCTGTCCTCTGCTGTCCCGGAACAGAGCCTGGCACATAGTGTATAGTGTATATTGAGAGAAATAAAGAAAATGAAGGAAAGAGAAAGGAGGGAAACAAAAAAAAAAACTTTAAATGTATTTTCAGTACTGCCTCTAATTGACAGGAATCTGGGTTCCATTCTTCCAACCCAAGAGGGCAGTGGGAGGTCATTTGGGTAATGATCACTTGCATGTCCCCACAAGTGTACCATGTCAGTGGGTTCCCTTGGGCCAGTTCCATGTCTATTTTAGGTTATCATAGGATCACAGGTAGATGCAACTATGTTCCTAGTTCAGCCAGATTCCTACATTTTCTCAACTGAAGGAGGCAGCCAGTGTTGCTTTATGGGGAGTGGGGGCTGGAAGGGGGCTCTGTTGACCACAGACAGTCCTTATGGTTTCATACACACGAATTAGGAGTTTTCACCCCTATCTTCTCAGGTCAGAAGCTGGAATCAAAAGAGGCCTCAGACGGCCCCAGAGATTCACTGCTGGTAGATGGCAGAGCAGGACACGTGGCTGGGTTTCCTGCTCCTAAACCCCATGTCCTTCCATGACTGCCACCAAGCTGGGAGTCAGGCCCTCGAGTCAGACCGTGACAGTGCAGATCCAGGGGTCTCTACTTTTTAGTCACACACTAATTGCCTCATTCCATCATTCCAAAAGACATGTTTATGCTCACTAGTACATTTGAGAAGCAGGATGTAATATGCAATCAATGTCCGTTTTCAAAATGGCAGCTGCTCTGTGGCAGGGGTGACCTACTTCCATTGGCCCAAGATCTAAGTATCTCTCACTCAGTGAAATGTAGGCAGTCCCTTGTAGTCTGCACTTCTTCATTTTAAAATGTGGATATCAGTGGTATTCCCAGTTCTGATCATGGAGGGACTAAGTAGACAATGGCTGAGTGTTGTTTAGCCCCCTGGCCCACAGACATGGAACTCAAGCATGTGAAGGTTGAGGGTTGGTCTTTTTCTTATATTGTAATGATTCTCTTGTCCCAAGGCCTGGTTGCCCTCAGGGACAAGAGAATCTGAATGTAGTTCCAAATGACACTATGTGACTTTGGCCCCCACGTTACCTTTGATTGATGAATAAAGATGCCTATAGCCTACAGCTGGGAAGAACTGAGATAGGTGGGGTTTGAGGTTCTCAGAATTGGGGTCTGAGGAGAATCATGAGGAGGAGAGAAAGAAGGTGGAGAGAGCAGAAGACGCCATGGGGTAAGAATCTTTAAAACATGGCTATGAAGACTGGCCAATTGGATTTACTAGTAGCCCAGATGGAATATAACAAGTTATAACTCAGGGTTATGGGGAAGTAGATATAACAGCATAGAGAGCATATATCTGCCCAGCTCTAGTGCTGATTAAGGCTTATTAGAAATATAAAGGTTGTGTGTCTTTTATCTGGGAAGTGAATGCTCCATCAAAGGCAGGGTAGTACCCCAGACTGAGATTAAATATTTTCTTCAACATGTGACCTGTGGGCTGCAGCTGTCATTGTCAGTGCCAATCTTCAGAGGTCCCCCAGAAGAGGGCTCAGCACCTCATGCTATCAGGATGACATCATGCCTGTGGGGCACCCTTCCACACATCTTACATGCTAAGCATGCGTTTCCCTCTCATAGGAAATGGTAACGAGGAACTGAACGGTCTGGCTTGCACCGGCCACACCCACGCCCATGTCCTCCAGTGCCAGTTTCTCCCGCTCTGGACCATCTGCCCATTTTCCTGCTTCTTTTCGCTCTTGACTAAGAAAACAAGAGTTTAGCCACTCAGAACACATTTAGCAACTTCGACAGGAAGTTGGAGGGCATTGTAGAAGGTGCAGTTGACTCCTTGACCTCATCTGTTGTTGGGAACCACCCCTTCCTTAGCCCCTGCATACTCCCTGCCCTTCCACACTTACTTCTGAGATGAACATGAATCCCATCAGTGAGGTGGTGAAGGTGGAGCACAAATGCTGGCTCCTGGGAAAGAGGAAAAAGACAATGGCTCACAGTCAGGCTTCTTGGGGCACTTTAGTTTTTAAACTGCTGCTTGAGGACATCCTGGGACATGCATGGCATGCTCTTGGAAATCAGAATACTGCATCAGAAAGTGGAAAAACCTTCAATCTATAAAACTAAGTCAGACTGGAAAAATCCGAGGGTAATTAAAAATGCAGGTTCATTTTCTTTCATATTATATTTTTTGAGCATTCATTAATAGAAAAACATCAGAGGTGATTGGAGAATGGATAGAGAGAAGAAGGTTTATGGGACATATGGGGAGGGGGGATCTGGGAAAGGGGAAATCATTTGGAATGTAAACAAAGAATATAGAAAATAGAAATATTAAAAAAAATTAAAAAAAAAAGAAAAACATCAGAATTTGGTCTCGCCAAACAGAAGACCAAAACACAAACCCAACAAGCCTGAGACATGGAATGATCAGAGAAAGCCCCATTCGCTGAATTTACTCCCCAAGAAGTTTCTGCTCTTTTCCCCCTTCCTCTCATGTGGTAGCCAGATGTAGTTGGTAGGTAAGTGATGTTCTCTATTTTACAGATAAACAAGAAACAGAAAACTGGATTCTAAGTTCTGGGTTCTCCTCCCCATGCTCAGAGAGCTGCATTTGATTAGCACCCGGGTGGGGGCCTGCAGGCTCCTGGTGGGGCTCAGTGTCTCCCTGGTCAACTCACTATCTACCCTGCCTCTTTGTTTTAAAGGCAGCAGCTGAAATTTAAGCATGGAAAGGTGGTTGTTCTTTGAGGGTAGGGGAGCAAGGACCCCAGAAAGTCCACGTTTCACCCATGCAAATTTGTAGAGTAACCCGTGTGTGACAGGCAGTGGCTGTAGAGGAACAGTGAAGGGTGGATCAAAGGCTGACAGCTTGGTTCCTGCCTTGAAGAAATGTTTAATTTGGAAAAGGGATGCAAGAACAGCTAGCTGACTGTCCCAGGGAGCCAAGGGAGTCTTACAGAGCCTGCTGACAAGGGAAGAGGAAAGGGCCCTTAGTGTTCACTCAAAGAATCACAGGAGATGTTACCAAGGTAAAGTGAAGAGGTGGACCTAGAAGGCTTCCAGAGGGTGCAGACATGGAAGGGTTTTTGTGGCGGGAGGAATTGAAGGCCAACACTGATGGACATGGAGGGGATCGGATGTCTTGAGAAGGGTTATGGGTTCTCTTTAAAGGGCGTCAGATCTGGATGGCATAGCATTTCTAGTGGTTGCTTCTGAAGACCACATGTAAGGACCAGCATGGTGGTAAAGTTACTCGATGCCAAGATTGATGACTTGAATTTGGTCCTGGAGACCCACGTGGTAGACAGAGAGAACCAGCTCCCATAAGTTGTCCTCAGGCCACACATGCATGCGCCCATGCACAATACATATGCATAGACACTAACACAAACACACATACATACACATTATATATACATATGTGTGTGTGTATGTGTGTGTGTGTGTGTGTGTGTAATATATATATATATATACATTAAAGACCATGAGTAGATAGCTAAGAGAAGTGAATAGAGAGTCTAGCAAAGGTTCCTAAGCCAACATAGGGCTTGAGGCAGAGCAGGATGATGGGTCAGGACAGAGATGGGCACAACTGCAAGACTTCATGACATTTGGATGGAATTGAAGAGGAAGGATTCAGAATGGAGTTGGTGATCCCTGCAGGCGTGTCATGGGAGAGGAAGTCTAAGAAAAGCCACCACTAAACCATGCAGGCTCTACCAGCTTGCCTTTGGTGACTATCAGAAACTTGGAGAAAATAATTAAAAATAATCAGGAGGACAATTTGTATCTCTGAGAGCAGCCCAACCTGTTTTGAGCTGGGTGAAAGCCCACAGGCTCTGAGGAAATTAGGAAGACTGCTGGGGTCACAACCATTGTCCCATAGAAGTCAGGAAGCCACTAAGCATTCTCTGAGGGAAAGGGATCCAGCCACATTTTCTTTTGACCAGCAGGTGTTCTTGAAGTGGACCTTGGCCTTGTCACTTGATGGCTAGAGTCCTCCATTCCTGCTTAGAGTCTGCCTCCGTGTAAAGTTTTTTTTTCTTCAGAATGACTGGATCATGGGATGCTTTCCAGGGTTATAAACTTTAGGGAACAGAACTGGGCATACCACAGACTGGACAATGTGTGCACTGTTGTGTGAATAGTTGGGCTGACTGCCTGCTTTTCCAAAGATGGCATAGTGTTCACCTGGTTTCTCTGGGGAGTTCATGCCTTAAATGACCTTCCTGAACAGGAGCCACCCTAGATCCAGAGGAGTCAATCTAGCATCTCAGAAGAGACTTTCCTCTGTATTTGGTGTCTTTTGGGTGGGGACTTCAGTATGGCCCTGCTCCCCGGGTAAGAACAGCCCTACCCTCCCTGTGGCTGATTACCAAGGTGTTGTGTTTGAGCATTTGTTGTGAAGTCATTAGAGCTCTGGCAGGAGATATTTTTACCTGTCTGCCTCCCAGTCTCACTATGTTTTTTTCTCTTTCTCTCCTTTAGAGAAGATTCACAGTTCACCGCTCAGTCCTGCGTTTCTCGCATGAGCTATTCTGAGCTGTGAGCCACACAGGTTGCTAAGTGACAAGCTGGCACTCAAGGCTTGTTGTGCACTCAGCCCCTCTGTGTTGTGCTTTAAATAATTGCGGCATTCTTTTCAGAGTACCATGCGACTTCATCATCTGATGTGCTGCTCTTGAAAGACTTCACAACCTACCCCAACTACTACAGGGGGATAACTAGAGTATGGTTAGGCTGGCTGTCAACACCTCCTCACTACACTCCAGCAGGATCTCAGCTAACAGGGAGTGGCAGGGCAGACTGCAGAGCCTGCTGCACCCAATGCCTGGGCGGGGCTGGTCATGCCTTGCTCATACCAACATGCAATAGGGACACTCTTTAGACATATGCTTGGAGGTTGCATAGAATCCTCACATGCGCACTGGGAAACTGAGATCTGGGGAAGTTAGGGGGCAGGCTGCATATTTGGATCATGACTGGCTCTGTGGGATGTAAAGGCAGAGCAGAGAGAGACTGCCCTCTCAGTGTTCTAGTGTCCTGGTGTTTGTCCTAGGCTGTTTTAGAGCCGTTGGCTAAGTAACTGTGGATTCCCACATCCTGATCTGAAAGTTGGCATTTAGCCATAGCACATGGACTCCAGGCTTGTGTTTTTGTTTGTGTGTGTGTGTGTGTGTGTGTGTGTGTGTGTGTTGGGGGCTGGGGGCTAGGATTAAAAAGCTGCTGGTACTACCTTACTTTTAAAAGAAGCTGTGCAGGGCTGCTAAGATGGCTTAGGAGGTAAAGACCACTGCTGCTAAGCTTGCTGATCTAAGTTTAGTCTCCATCCACCGGAAGGGGAGACCCATCTACCACAAATTGTCCTCTGACCTCCACATATGAATACATACATACATACACACACACACACACACACACACAAATAAATGCAATAAAAAATTAGAAACACATTAAAGATGGATGAGCAGGTATGGGTACCTGTGGGTATGGGTCATGCACTGCTCCGCCCTTGGCCTGGGTGCTCCCATCTGTAAGAAAAACACACACCCAGCTAACTGCTTGCTTCTGTGAGTTCCATGGAGTGGAACTCAAATAAGAACCCATGGTGAGACATGTTTGTGAAAACCTCCTAGAGTCTGCGGCTTCTGTCCTGCATGATGGTTCTCCGAATTGTGAGGAAAACTTGGGAACATACCTGTGACAGATGAGCGAACAGAAGCCCAGGTAGTTGATACACAGTGACGCTAGGATTTGAACCCACACCCAGCACAATCAACACCCCACACTATATCAGCGTGCAAAAATGTTTTAAAGTGGCTTCAAAGGGCCACAAAAGCTACATGAGCGATGTTACTGCTAATAACAGTGCTCACCTTCTCTAAGTAATGTTGCTGAGCTTTTGAATCCACACCTGGAGCTGCATGGTGTGAACTTCGCTCTTTGGGGCTCTAGGGTCTGATGAATGTAATGGGGTGCTGGTGAGAAGCCTGGGGGGCAGTTTCTGCTATGAAAAATGGGTGCTTCTGGGCTGGGAATATAACTTAGTGGGAGAGTAATGTTCACAAGTCTCTGAGTTAGATTGTTGGCAAAACACACACACTCTCTCTCTCTCTCTCTCCCTCCCTCTCCCTCTCTCTCCCTCTGTCTGCCTGTCTGTCTCTCAAGGTGGACATTCTGAGGTGGGTTGAAATGTTTCTCTCAACCACCCACCTCCATTCCCACTCGCAGTTCACTCTGACTCTTTCTTAGGAGAAGAAGAGAAATCGTGTAAACAAATATAGACAAAACATACAGCTTACTGTGCACAGTTGAACAGTACCAGGCCTGCAGGCTGCGGCTGTTGCCAGCTGGACCCTTTGTGCCTGCCTCTGTGCTGGGCACCTCTTTCCAGCCACTTGCTATGCCTCCCAGCAGTGTCTTGGGAGAGGGAACCTGTCATTAAATAAGCCAATTTCACCATGAGGAGATGGGCCCTTAGGTAACTAATAGGTCTTGACCAGGAGTACACAGCTAGTATGTGCTCAGGTCCTCCAGGGGTCAGTACTTCATCCAGGTGCCCACCCAAATCCTGGATACCCATCATGCATTTCAGGCCCTCTCCTCTCTCTGGCCATTTGGACTACATTGCTGGTCTTGAATCACTCAGACGTGTGTGTGTGTGTGTGTGTGTGTGTGTGTGTGTGAGCTCTCTGCTAGCATTCTCTCCTGTCATTTCGGGCTCTGCTCCAGAGTCACCATGGCCACCATGCGATGCCTATCCTGACGTCCGCCATCCCCCACGTGAAGGCAGATGGCTCCATTCCTCCTATGCTGCTCCTCTTTGTGGAGCCCCTAGGCACTACATTTGATATCCATTTCGTTAGTATCTGATTGTGTAAAAGAAATGCGAACTACACAAGAGGGTCTGTCTTGCTCACTGCAGTATCGCTGTCCCCAGAACAGGTCCTGGTATGCCTCCTTCCTGCAACCCTCTCCTCAGATCAACAGTGTTGATCCTGATTGATTAGTGGGATTCCCTGTTAGGGTGTCAGGAGGACCTTGGTAGGTTGAACAATTAATTTCCTCTTTTCGAGGCTTAGTTTTTTCATACATATATACATACATACACACCCATGTCCCCACACACATACACACACGTGTGTGCGCACGCACACACACACACTGAATGCTGTATTGGGCAATTATATATTATAAAAATTAACTTTTCAGAATATGGTTCTGTCATCACCTGAAAATAATTACTGGATGTAGAACTTCCTGATTGCTGCCACAGCCCAGCACGGCAGCTCGCAGGCTCATATCAAAGTTTGCATCCTACAGACCCAGTGGTACCAGGGTCCCTGGGCCCCATCCACAGAGTGGAGGACACTCTATGAGTAAGTGACATCAGTAGAAAGAAGGTCACGCAGCACCGGGTGTGACCCTGTGGCTGCCAGTCATGCAGCTGTGGCTGCCCTCTGCATTTGGGTTTGAGCTTTTCTGGCTTTTTTCCCCCCTCGAATTAGTGACCAGAGCTGCTACTCACTAGGTATTTATGGGGAAACATGTGCTCTAGTTGGTTAGCATTGAGATGCATTCTGCAGCTGGTAGGGCTCTCCCCTGGTTTTGTCCACTTCAAGCCTGATGATCAGTAAATCAGACCTAATGCATTGCAGAGTGTTCTGGGAAGTTCTTTGTGGAAAAAGTAGCTAGACAAAATTCTAAGCCAAAGCATCTGAGTGGTTGCAATCTCCAGACCCCCAAGCAGTATGCTTGGCTCTAATCTGCAGCAAAAGCCTTCAAGGTGAGTTGCAGGGGATGAGCAGGTTCCCAGTCAAGAAGACTGTGAATGCTTCCATTTGAGGGGGCTTAGGCTAGGGACCTTCTGCACATCCACACAGGTACTCCTCCTGACACCCCGGGCATAGACACAGGAATTGCATAACTTCTAGAGTACCCTTCATTTGTGCAGCATGGGGTATAGAGCAGCTGGGAAGAGAGCCCTGTGGGCTGCTGAGGCCACAGACACACCCTCTAGGGCGCACAGACACAGCCTCTAGGACACAATGGGATGTTCAGCTAGCCCAGTATGAAGTCTCAACGGAGCTCCGCATTGGAAATTCTGGAGTCTCAACAGAGCTCCTTATTGGGAATTCTGACCCCTTTTAGGCAGGGTGACTCTGCCACAGTTCCTCTAAAGCCCGAGACCCTGATGTGCTTTTCCTAGGATGGAAGGGACAGTTGCAAAGATTCACTGCTGTTCTTGAACAAAAATAGCAGGCTAAGGTCACCTCCTCATGTGGCCCATGGCCTGGCATGGGTACAGCTAGTCAGTCCCACAGGCTAGCAGGGAAGGTTTGGCCCCATCAGATGAGTCTCAGAGCTCTATCACATGTGTAGCAGGGCTAGGATGGTCATATCCTAGCTGGAGTTAGCCAGGAAGGCTATACCATCCCCAGAAGAAAGAAGACTCGGTGCACACAATGACCTTGTCTGCGCTTTTCAGGGGGCGTAGACGCATGAGAAGAATAGCAAACCTGGCTTCCAGAGACAGCTTGTTCCCTTAATAAAGTAATTACAGCGCTGGCTAATTTACATCCCTAGAAAGATGCAGGGCAACGGTAGGCTGGGGTGTGTGTGTTTAATTTTAAATCCTCCAGCCTCTCTTTAATGAGGAGGTGCCTTGAAATATAACAGAACGCTGGGAATCTTCAAAGTACTCATTTCCTTGGTGCTCTCTTTCTCTAAGGGAAAGTGTAAAAGACAAATGAGGGAAGGCAGCAGAAGGGGAAGGTTCTGCCTCCCCCACCCATGTCATGCAGACAGTATCTGCCATAAAGCTGTCGCTGAAGGATGGAGAACCAGCTCTTGGCTGCAGTGGCCTTCAGATAATGTCACTGCTGAGCAATGGCCCAGGATTTGTTGGCACTGAGTGAGCATTTCTAGGGCTCTGGTGCCAGAATCCATAGCTGAGCCTGGGCAGCTTTCCTGCCAGGGAAGTGTGGAAGGGACTTAGAAGTTAGCATCCAGGAGCCCTGTAGTGATTCCTGCACAGCTTCCTGAATCATCAGGAAGGCCTGGGAGCCCTCGTTTCTACAGAACTCCTAGTGACTCTTTGGCTCACGGATTATGTTTTGAACAGAAGGAATTTAGAGAAGTCAGACACTGACTTCTTGTGTATTAGTTCCTTTCTCATGGCTGTAACCAGAAGCAACTTAAGAGAAGAAGGACTTCTCTTGGTGGTAGGAGCAGCGAGGGGCACTGCAGCAGGGAGCATGGGTCTGCTTGCTCGCATCTGTCTCCACAGGCTAGGAAGTCAGCTCCATAGCAAGGGGAAGCTGACTTGGTTTTTTTTTTTTCTTCTTTCCTCCATTTTATTCATTCTGGGACCTCAGCCCATGGGATGGGGTGGCACACACACACACACAGGGTGGACACTCTCCGACCCCCTCTCAAAACACTCAAAGGGGTACTTCACGAAGCACTTCCTCAATCTAACAAGTTGAGAGTCCAAATTAATGGCCACACCAGGATCCCACCGGGTCGCTTTGCCTAACTAGAACACAACAGAGATAGATGTGAGTTCCAACCATACTACCTTGGAGTGGGAGGGCTGTGGGCATGTCTAGAGGTCTTGACCACTCTAGGCTCTGTGTTGCAAAAGACATATGCCATGATGGATGACTTTATTTGGGTTTGGCATATGGTTTTGTTGGGTCTGCCACAGTAGGTTTCCTTCTAGTGATGCCCAGGTAACACCTATGGGAAAGCAACATGTGTGTTTTCCTTCAGCTCCCCTGTGAGCATCCTGGTGGGGATAAAAGCAAGTTCAGCCCCTGAGAACCCTCTCTAGCATGGGATGTCTACCAGGAATTTGACTTGGGGTCTATCTGTTTACTTTGGGATCCTTATCTCTGGCATTGTCAGTCAATCATCTGCTGCTCATCTGCTTTCACAGGCTTTTGGATGAGAAGAAGCTGACAGGAACTGAGCCTCACCTTCTCTGTGTGCTGGGGAATAGGGCTACACAGCCCCTGTGGCACCCATGCCGAAGAACAGCAAGGTGACCCAGCGTGAACACAGCAATGAGCATGTCACGGAGTCGGTGGCTGATTTGCTGGCCCTCGAGGAGCCTGTGGACTATAAGCAGAGTGTACTGAATGTGGCTGGCGAGACAGGTGGCAAGCAGAAGGTGGCGGAGGAGGAGCTGGACGCAGAGGACCGGCCAGCCTGGAATAGCAAGCTGCAGTACATCCTGGCCCAGATCGGCTTCTCTGTGGGCCTTGGCAACATCTGGAGGTTCCCCTACCTGTGCCAGAAAAATGGAGGAGGTAAGAGGTAGCCATGGTTGATCAAGGATACCTGGAAAATGGGCTGGGCTGGGCTAGAAAGGGCCTGGAGTCCTTGGAGAGAGGAGTGCAGGATTCTAGAACAAGCCTCAGAGAGCCACACAGTGGCTCATAGCCATAAAAAGGCTGGAAGCCATGATAAAACTGTGAGTCCTGGACATGGTCGAGTACACCCCGCCAAGAGTTGTGCCAAGAACACAGCCCTGTTAGCAACACTACCAGCTCGGCTTGGGACCTAAGCTGCTGCACCTCTTAGGGCTTATTCTTCAGACTGAGCATAAGAGTACTTCCTGCCTACAGGATGGCTGGAGGGATTAAATGAATTTTATATACTATGTTGGTAAAAACAAGTGTTGGCTGTTATTGTCAAACACTTATGAGATACAAAGTACTATTTTAATCTCTTAATGGCTGCTGGGACTACTGCTAGGAACTCCTCCTAGCTGAGCATCGTGGAATAGCCAAACAGCAGTTCCATGTGGTTCTTCCATCGGCTCCTCCCAGCAACCTCGTTTAAGGGAGAAGGCCATTGTCTTTACTTTAAAGACTATAGAACTGAGGTACGAATGGGTTGGGTAAGTTTTGCCAGGTCATGTGGCATGAAGAATTAATGCTAGTGACAGGATTTCACCTGACCTGTGCACTTTACACCATATGGGCTGGTTGCCTGGAGTGGGGTCTGATGCTGCACCTGCATGCTAATTTCTCTTGAGCATTATGGCTTGCTATAAAATTGTCATCAGTGCTGAGAAAGCACCTAGGGTAGGGAGATATTCCTAGGCTCTGTCTCTCCAGAGGTTCACCAGAATTTTCCAGGGGCAGACTGGTTTGAAACCATGGGAAAATTATAAAACAAACAAACAAACCCAAGCAACACCACTACAACAATGTTAGTAAGCCTGTGTTTTAGGTTTTTCTCTATTATGATAAAATACTCTTATTAAAAAGCAATGTAAGTGAGGAAAGGTTTATTTATTTGACTTATATATGTCTAGGTCACAGCCCATCATTAAGGTAAGTCAGGACTGGAACTCAGGCAAGAACTTCTCAAGATACCATGGAGAAACACTGCACGCTTAGTCGTGGTATAATGCTTAGCTAGCTTTTTTGTATAAGCCAGATCACCTTCCCAGGGAACAGTGCTGCCCATAGTGGGCTGGGCTCTCCTAGATCAACGACTAATCAAGGCCACGCCCAGAGGCCAGTCTGACCTGGGAAATCCCTCAACAGAGACTCTCTTCTCAGATGACTAGAGTCAAGCTGACAAAGATACAGAGGAAACCGGAAGCTGCATTTCCAAACCTACACTTGTATTCCTGAGAGAGCTGCCAGCAGGGAACTTCTCGGCTGCTCTGGGTCCGCCACACTCCAGCTTGTTGGATGGCTTGAGCTTCACAGGCCTTGTGACTCAGCTGCTCCCTGCCTTCCCCAAGGGATTCCTAGCATTGTAGACTCTCCCAAACTTTCCGCCAGCTCAGAGAGGGACACCACCTCACCTTTGTATTGGCTACTTTGTATTGGTCACTAGAATAAAATACTTAACAGAAGAAACTTAAGAGGAAAGATTTAGTTTGGCTCAGGGTTTCAGGGGCATGCTGTCTTCATGGTGGAGATATGAGTGTCTCTGTGCCCACAGAAGCGCATGGGGAGTGATGGCAAGGTAGACCAAAAAATAGCCATCAATACAAAATCACGGATGTGCTGTAACTCTCAAAGGCTCACCCAGTCACCCGCCTCTGCCAACCAGACCCCACCCCCTAAAGGTTGTATAGCAGCATTCTTCTTAGTCTGCCTATTCAAAAGAACTCATGTCTTCTTCACAACAACCCTTTATATAGAAACTGGGAGTGGAGGAGTATGAAGTAGCATTTTTGTAAATTAAAAATGGGCACATATCAGCACATTTCATACAGTTTTGTCTAATATTTTCATTCTCTGTACCTCAGTGATTCTTAACCTTCCTAATGCTATGACCTTTTAATACAATCCCTCGTGTTGTGGTGACCCCCCAACCATAAAATTATTTTTGTTGCTACTTCATAATTATAAATTTGCTACTGTTATGAGTAGTAATGTAAATAAATATGTATGTTTTCCTATGGTGTTAGGTGACCCCTAGGTTGAGAACCACTGGTCTACATAGCTGGCAAAACAACAGCAAAGAGAGATCAAGTCATTTGTCCAAAGTCGCAAAGTAGGTGGCAGAGCCTGGATCCCAGTCTTGATCTGACTGACCCCAGAGTCTGGTCTCAGCTCCTTTTCAATCCTTATAGGCCAAAAATGGGCTCTAGGTGACAGTGAAATCCTGTCACAAGAAATGGAAGGGGTTTGCCAAAAGCAAGGCACAGGGTGTAGGCAGGGATCTGGGGAGCTGCAGAGAGCCAGTCTCCACTCACAGTTGTGTTTGACTTAACACCCTGATGCCCTGAGTGGTGTTCCCAGCTTTTCAGTCCCAGGACTCCTGAAAGACCTGGCAGCATCAGCAGAAATCCATTTGTTTCCAAGTCATGTTTTCCAAGGTGGAGGAGGATGCTGCTGTGTGTCCAGATGATTTTGACATGATTGATCAATACACAAATTTCCCTCTGACTAACCATGAACTCGGCTCACCTAAGTGTCCTGGCCCTCAGCCTCTGGCCAGATTAAGCTCCTCGAGGTAATGACCTGCAGTCATGACAGGGACAGAAGGAACCTCAGGCGCAGGAAGCCAGTCCACATTGTGTTTTCTTGCCATCGATCACTTTTAGAGGCTCTCCCCAGTTTGTGGCAAAGAGGAAACATTTACAGGAGATACTAGTGTGCTCTGACTCTTACTCTCACTCGTCTCCCTGTACATCTGTTCCCACCTGAGGTGAAATAAAGAAAACCAGTGAGGCTCTTTCTTGTTGTCTTCCTGCAATAGATTGCTTCTATTGCTTCTGCTTCCATTAAAGACCAGGAGGCTGAGTTACAGAGAGATGAGGGGTCTGTGCCTCTGGTTCTTTAGCCCTGCTCCCCTCCACCTATGAGCACTCGATGGGGCAGTTTGTGAGTGACAGGATGGATGAGTGTGAGTGTGAGTGGGTGCCTCTGTGGTGTGTGTGTGTGTGTGTGTGTGTGTGTGTGTGCATGCATTTGTGTTTATGTGCATGCATGTGTGTGTGCATGCATGTGTGTGTATGTGCATGCATGTGTGTGTGTACATGCATGTGTGCACATGCTAAGTTAGATGCTGCTCTGTGGGGCCCAGAGGGAAGCTTCTCTTGGAGTGCTCTCCCCACGAGCTCCTTCAGCAGATATGTGCTCAGGTGTCCCCCTACGGTGTCACCAGTCCAGGACGTGTGTGTCCACATGCTTGCTGGCACTGCCCAAATGAATCCGAGGAACACACCTCCCACAAGGTCTCCCGGGATGGCATCTGTGCTTTCTGTTCCTCCTGCATCCTCCAAAGCCTGAGTCTGGCCCAGAGGAGACCCATGATAAGCAGCCTTTGTCATTAACTGATGGATTTTGTGTCCAGTAGATACCTGACCCCCCAGTGTCCACTGGCAGATGGGGTGCATGCCAGAGAAGGGTGAGCTACAGGGGACAGAGCAGTGTAGCTGGGGGCTTTAGGAGACTCCTCACTCCTCCAGGCTTTCCCTGGAGGTGCTAGGAAATCCAGGAGACAGGGACTAGCAAGACAGTTTGACAGGCAGGGCCTGGCTGATAGCGCTGCTAACAGGGCTGTGTTCTTGGCACAACTCTTGGTGGGGTGCACTCGACCATGTCCAGCCGTGGCTTTAATTCCCCTGCTAAATGCCCTGTCACTTGGCACTGAGATCATGTCTGCAGCTAGGTTTAAGACAGCAAGATTAATTTGTTATCTGTAATCTTTAGCAAGATCATTGTATCCTTTATGATTCCCTTATCACACCTTCCTGAACAGCTAATTTCTCCCCCATTCCTCCCAATTAGCTGTGGATTAATGGTGAGGCTGATCAGACCCTTTCCCTGGAGAGTTTCCAAGCTTAGCTTCTCTAGAGTTTCTCAGTCTGCGGTGTCAGCATCTGCCTCAGATGCCAGCAGGCTGGGCCAAAGAGTGGGGTGGGTGGGAGTGAGCCCCTGGGAATGAGCGAGCAGGGCCCATCACGACATCTGGGTGGGGAGTGGATAGGTATCCACAGAATGCTACGTGAGCTCAGAGTCTGAGACTTGGCATGCGGCTCCTGAAAGGCAGTGAGGACTTCTGGACCCAGCCCTGTGAACCGAAGGCTCTGGTATCCATATGCCACCTCTTTTCACATCTCAAGTCACAGGATCAAGAAGAGAGTCTGGAGGTGCCAGTGTTGGAGAAATCACAGCCATGAGCCATTCTCTTCACAGAGAACCTCCAGATGGCCTCAGAGATCTGGCTGAGACTAGTATACGGCTCCCACGCCGCTTCTCACAGTCCTGTCACTGTCTGTGCACACACTATGGTTAAGACCATAGGATACTATGGCTACCCTCCCCGCACACTGACCCCCTGATCCAGACCTACTCTAACAGCCTTTGTCTTTTCCTTGCAGGTGCCTACCTGGTGCCCTACCTGGTGCTGCTGATCATTATTGGTATCCCCCTCTTCTTTCTGGAGCTGGCTGTGGGCCAGCGGATCCGCCGTGGCAGCATTGGTGTGTGGCACTATGTGTGCCCCCGCCTGGGGGGCATCGGTTTCTCCAGCTGTATTGTGAGTCTGGTGCTGGGGGGGTGACTGTGTGGGAGGCAGAGGGGCCACTTGTGGATACGATGGAGGACATCTCCGGGTTTATAGGCCAGAGTCCTGGGCCAAGACAAGGGGAGCAAGAGAGAGCATCAGCAGAATTACTTACAGCTGGTGTCTCAGGGCCATAGTCACCATACTTTATAAACTGAAAGTTGATGGCACTGCCAGAAACCACATGTGACATTCATAAATGATGCAAAAGAGGGAAAATGTGACATGTTCACAAGAATATCTCAGTCCCTACTATCTGGGGACAGATGGACTATCCCAGGTCCCCACCACTCCTCACCAGCCTTCTTCTTCTTTTAAACTCCATTACCTTTCCTTGGGAAGAGTGTTTCAAATGTATGTGGCTTAGGACCCCTTGATAGTGTGCCGTGGAAATGAACAGTTGAAAGACTCAGACTGGAGCCTTATGATCAACCCAGGAAGCACGAGGTTTTGGGAGACCTCATGGGCATTGGGTGGGGGATTTCTAGTCTCATCTGTGTGGCTCTAGATGAACTCTGGCCAAAAGCTGTATTCACTCGAGGAACCTGAGCATTCCATGAGAGCCAAGTCCCCAGGTGCCCACTCTCACACTTGAGACAAAAATGGAATCCACATCTGGAAGGAACTGAGGATTCTATCAAACCCCGTGGGAGGGTTATCCTAAGTCTGCTCTGTCCTTTGGTCAAACCAGGCATCACCCATGCACGGCTTACTTGGTCAGCTATAGTGTAAATGCCTGGCTGGCCATGTGTGCACATGCAAGAGTCGGTAACACTCTCCCTGGGCTGAAAACACCACTGTTAAGGAAATGGAAGCCTCTGTGCTTATTCCAGTGCAACTCCTCCCTCTTTTCCTCTGTGCCCAGGAACACATGCTTCTTCACATAGGCGCTCATATGAAAGGGGAGGCACCGGGGACCCTCTGCACTCACACTAACCAGCAATCTCAATTGTCTGGGTTAGCCTGGTCTTTGGAAGGGACCCCTGAGCATCAGGAGCAGAAACAGCCAAGCCCTGCCTGTAAAACGTGGATAGACCCTCCTATTTTAATAAAACTCTGCCAAGTCTAATTGCTGTGTCTGTAGAGGCAAGCTGCTTGAAGTTTCAAAGAAAGAGTAGCACCCAAAAGAAGGGAAGACACAGGAAAACAGTAATCCACACAATCTCAAAACACATCACTGTCTGGGCCTGTAAGGACCAGTGCTATGGTATACCTCCATGGTCCTGAAGTGCATCTCTAATTAAAATCCCGAGTCATCAGGAAATGATAGAGTATCATTCTTCAAGTATCTTACAGGAATTTAAAACTGGAAAGGATTAACATTTTAAGAGTTTATTGCTTAAAGGAGAAAATTCTAATATCCCAGGAATTCCTTTGTGGCCTGCCTGAGTACCAGATGAATCAGATGAATGCAGGGGGACCTTCCTGCACCATCTCATCTCTCTTGATCTCTCCTCGTGGCTGGTTTTGAGCTGCTAGGCCTTGGATGGTATGCGGGGAGGTCTAGCTTTATCTCTAGCCTCTGTGATGATCGTGGCCCTCATCCTCAGGTCTGCCTCTTCGTTGGGCTGTACTACAATGTGATCATCGGGTGGAGTGTCTTCTACTTCTTCAAGTCTTTCCAGTACCCACTGCCCTGGAGTGAATGTCCTGTCATCAGGAATGGGACTGTGGCAGGCAAGTGTGGGATCCCCAAGGAACCCCAGCTGTAGTCTCCAGCCAGCCCTGTCCCAGGAAGGAGTCTAAACTGCTTAGTGCTCAGATTTGGGATTTTCATTGGTTCCTTGAGTCACCTTGGAGAAAGCACTCCACACCCTCCCTGATCTTCATTTTTCCCCTTCTCCTGAAGGAACCGATCTACTGATCTCCTTCTGGCCTGTCTCACAGAGGTCTCAGGGATTGAATTTTGTTTAGTTATTATGAAGTGCTGTGTTACCCCAATAGCATATGTCTAAGAACAATTTTAATTTGTGGGACTGTCCCACTTCACAGATGGAAAGACAGATCCTGATACTTTCCTATACTCAGACTGTCTATTTAACCAATAATTTTAATTCTGGCTTTCAGGCCTCTGTCTCTGGGCCTTCCCCCAAGAACCTTTAGACAGATCTGGGTCTTCTTGTTGTAAATTAGTGAGCAGGTGATCTGGGTGGGAATTTACATATTTGACTGTGACCTAAAGCCTTTTAGGTCCCATCAGAGACTCGGGATTCCTTTGGATCTGCCAGCTCACGACACAGACCTCTCTCAGCTCCCCACTCACCCACTGCTACCTGGGCAGGCTCCCACACACGACATGGCCCTCAGGGCTGGAAGCTAGGGCTCTGTGACCTTTCTGTGACCTCTGTGGTTTCAGTGGTGGAGCCTGAGTGTGAGAAGAGCTCGGCTACTACCTACTTCTGGTATCGAGAGGCCTTGGACATCTCCAACTCCATCTCAGAGAGTGGGGGCCTCAACTGGAAGATGACACTCTGCCTCCTGGTGGCCTGGAGCATTGTGGGCATGGCTGTAGTCAAGGGCATCCAGTCCTCTGGAAAGGTGAGCTTCGATAAGGCAGCAGGGACCCTGAGAGCAGGAGCTTGGACCCCAATGAATAATACTTCATTGGTAGCCTCATGGGAGGGGTAGAAGCATTACCACTGCAGACAGCCTGAGAATGAGCTTGCTGGAGTCATGACTGGGACCCTTACCTGCCTTAGTGCTCATAGTTCAGGCCTGCTCTGCAAACACCAAGGAGAAGGAAAACTAGAGGTATTGATCTTGGGGTGCCATCGGTCTAGATGCTATCTCCTCAGGTTCCTAAGCAAAAGCCCTTGCATCCCGTGCTCCAAGCAGTTTTTGATGAAACTCTGCCCCTTACCCTGTATATGAATAAAGGGCTGTTAGAGCAGCTGAGAACTTTGAGGCCCTCAAGCCGTCCAGTCTCTGAAGGATCACAGCCAAGCCCTAGCCTCCTTTCCCAGCAGTTCCAACCTCTATTATTTATGACTTAGTAGAATTGGACTGCAAGCCATGGGAAAGATGACAGACATCTGATAGGCCCCTATTCATTTTACCAACAAGGAAACTAAAGAATATACAGGGAAAGTGCCTCATGTAATGTCATGTAGCTAGTCTGTCTGGTCTGGAGCTGGAGCTGTCTGTCTGTCCATCTATATGTCAAGGCTCGTGGTTCTTTGTCAGATTCGATGTCAGACTCCCAAAACTAAGTTGTAGGAAGCTGATGTCACTTCAGCCACCAATCTCCTCCTTCCCTCTCTGGAGGCCACAGTAGTAGCCGAGACTTCATGGTATCTGTCAGAACTATCACATCTGTGCATCCTTGGTCCTGACCAAGTATGAGTTAAGAATATTACAGCCTTTTAAGCTGAGCGGTGGTGGTGCACGCCTGTAATCCCAGCACTCTGGGAGGCAGAGGCAGGTGGATTTCTGAGTTCAAGGCCAGCCTGGTCTACAGAGTGAGTTCCAGGACAGCCAGGACTACACAGAGAAACCCTGTCTCGACAAAAGCCAAATCCAAAAAACAAAACAAAACAAAAAAAAAAAGAATATTACAGCCCTTTAAAGGTGAGGAGATGGAGGCATACTAAGGTCATGTAGATGGCCTGAGGTTCCTGGATTAGTTGATCAGCTGCACGATCAGTACTCAGGCCGCTTGCCCACATTGAGCCTTTTTAGCCTTTCTGCTGCCCTGTCCTTAATATCCCCAAGATTTGTTTTACTGCAGCTGAGGCAGGCACACAGGGCTTCAGAAAGGTGCATGGCATATAGCAGCTAGCAACTAGCGCGTGGTTGAGGTTCAGGACCCCTAGGGGCTAGGCCCTCTTCTGCTGGGCTCTGCTGGGCAGCAGTGCCAAGGCCTAGATACCTTTTGTTATAGGACCTCTAAGGACAGGGGAGGTCCTGGAACTGGCCACTGGGGACTCAAGACTGGGAAAATGAGAAGGGAGAGCACAGAATTTTTTCACCCTGTAACAGCCTAACAGTTCATTCCTGCCAGCCCTTGAAAGGCAGAGCAGCCCGAGGCACAGCCATGCTGACTCCAGCTTGTTCTGCTCCTGCCTGGGCCCAGGGCCAGACGATAGTGGGTTTGGCTCAGTGCCTGGGGGCTCCAGGCTCCAAGTTCTGCTGCCTAGTATCAGAGGAGGATCCTGGGCCCCAGCTGTGAGCAGGGGAGGGGGCGCCTGCTGTGGGAGGGGCTGGCCTGACAGGGGCCTTTGTCTTCTCTGCAGGTAATGTATTTCAGCTCCCTCTTCCCCTATGTGGTGTTGGCCTGCTTCCTGGTCCGGGGGCTGCTGCTGCGAGGGGCAGTCGATGGCATCCTGCACATGTTCACTCCTAAGGTAAGGGTTTGTGGCTCCCACATGTGGGGGGAACCCCGTCAGACACACTGGGCCTAGTCAGCTTCATGCAGTTTCACATCCAAACCCTACTATGCATCAGGTGTTTTGCCAGCTCCCATGGAGAGGCACAAGGAAAGGGCCATCGGCTCTGTCCTCATGTTTCAAGGAAAGAGATATGATATCAATTTGGGTAAAATCAGAAAAGGCTCCAGGAAAGAGGCGGCCCCTGAAACGAGCCTTGCAGAGCAGGGTGGGCTTTGGCAAGTACCGGTGTGATTATTAACCAAAGGAAACCACATGAGCAAGGATGTGGGAAAGCACCAGGCATGCCTGCAGCAATGGTACAGGCAGATTCCACTGAAAAGTGAAGGAGGGGCTTCATTCACTCATTCACTCATTCACTCATTCACTCATTCACTCATTCACTCATTCACTCATTCACTCATTCACTCATTCACTCATTCACTCATTCACTCATTCACTCATTCACTCATTCACTCATTCGAAGGGTGGCTTCATTTTGTGGATCCATAACAACAGGGGTCAAGAAGATGAACTCCCTTCAGGAATTCCAGTTTGTACCCAAGTGGGCTCCCTCTCAATCCTACCTATAACTTGTGAAATGCACAGCAATTGTTTATAGAGGCTGCCGATGAGACACAGGTGTCCTGAAGATGTGTGTCCAGCCTTCAGGAAGGTGGTCTGTCCATTAAGACTAGTGGGCACAGGTGTGGGAGTCATGCCACTGGGGAAATAATAATTTTAAATTGACATAAATAACGTAATCAGTGCCTCCAGCTGGTGAGACTAAGAAGTTCATCTCCAAATCCCCTTGATAAGTAGCAGCCAAGAGGGGCCCACTAAGACTCTAGCCCATGTGCTCCAGGTCAGACTGGGTCAGACCAGCTGGAAACCTCAGGGCTCAATATAGGCACCATACATATATAAACAAACACACATATACACTCCCTTACACTGGTAGGTGTTCACACTGGATCATACAGAAGACCCCAAATTCTGTGTAGTTTGAAGGCCCTAGGTCCCTATGACTCTCCTGCCCAGCTGTTGTGAGTAGGCTCTGGTGTGTGAAGGACGACCAGGGTTAGGGCCTGCACTATCAAACTGGCCCTAGGCATCCTTGGACCGGACAACCAAGATTTCTACAGACATACCCATAAGCGTGAAGTACATCTGCTAAAGCAAACGATAGGAGTGTAAACACATGATATCTAACAGATAAGCAGTCTGTTTCCTCTGGAGTAAGTGGTTATGAGAAGGTCATTGGTTTCTATGAATTACTTCAGCAGTGACCGTAGAGTCTAA
Source organism: Apodemus sylvaticus (assembly GCF_947179515.1). Lineage (NCBI taxonomy): Eukaryota > Metazoa > Chordata > Mammalia > Rodentia > Muridae > Apodemus > Apodemus sylvaticus. Next base: position 55,972,134 of record NC_067475.1, read on the forward strand.
ATAAATCTCAAGCATCTACTTGAGTCTTTGAGTTATACTTCACTGAGCTATATGAAGATGTGAGATGCTCTGGTGATATATGTGAATGTGCAACTTCACAAATGTCTCCAGATAGGCTGCTGACAGAGTTAAGAGTCGCTGGTATGAGACCCAAAATATAATGGAACAGAAACACTGAGCTTGGCCACCAGACCTGGCACACACAATACTTCAATTCACCTCACTGGATTCAGACACCCATCATATTATCTCTTTTATTGTGAAATATTTCAAGCATATAGATATAGATAGATATAGATAGATATAGATATTTTTAAAGAAGTAAAATATCACAGATGCCAATAAAGTGACTTTGTAATGCTCTCTGATGTCACGTTACTTTCCTTTATCAAAGGAAAGGAACTGCTAGCAGTCTGCTTTTGCTACCGTAGCAAAAATAGTTTAGAATAAGTAATTTATAAGCAAAAGAAATTTATTGCTCACAGTTCTAGAACTGGGAAGGTCAGTGAAGGCACCAGAAGATTTCATGGTGAAAGGGCAGAGGGACACAATCTATCATTGCGGAAAAGTCAGAGAAGGAACTCAGGCAGAAGCTGAAGAATGCTGCTAACTGACTCACAGATTCATTCTCAGCTAGAGTCTTATAGCTAATATCTTATTTCTAATACCTAGCGTCCCTATTATAGACACTAATCCCATTCACAAGAGTGGATTCCTCAATTTACTCACTTCCAGGGAATCACACCTGAATATTAGGGCCCAAGTGCAAATTGGGGCTTATAGAAGCTGTTATTCTGCATTTGGGATTTATCCTGCTAATGCATTCTTTGAGATGTTATACATAGACATATTTCCACAAACAGTGCATACATTTGTACGTACTCTTGAAGTTTACATGTATCTTCACAGGTATCCTTCTATCACTTGCTTTTGATTTTTCATGACACCGTTCTTTTTGCCTTACGTACACTGATATGTAGGGCCCTAGCAGCTCTGTTTCAGTATGGTATAATATTTCACCAGAGATCTAAACTAAAATGTACATATTTGTTTTCTACCTGATGGCTATTTAAGTTGTTTTTCTCTTGCTGGTAATGTTATGTTCTGGTTAGTTTTCTTGTTGCTGTGATACACAGTATGACCAAAAACAATCCTTGAGAAGGATAGGGTTGACTTCATCTTACCCTTCCAAATCACAATCTGTCACTGAGGAAAAGTCAGAGCAGGAACCCAGGCAGAAGCTGAGGAATGCTGCTTAGTGACTCCCTCTCAGAGTCGCTCTCAGCTGGCTTCCTTATATAGCCCAGATCTATCTGCCTGGAGACCGTGCTGCCCAGAGTGGGCTGGGCTCTTCCACAGCAGTCATTAATCGAGATGATTTCTTACAGACAAGTCCACAGGCCAGTCTAATCTGGGCAGTTCCTCAGTTGAGATTCCCTCTACCAAGTTGTGTCAAGTTGACAATAAAACCTAATGGGCACAAACTATAATCAACATTGTTGCACACATCTTTGTTCAACTTTCTCTAGGGTATCTACAGTAAAAATTGAAATTGCTGTCTCAAAGAGTATTCATGTCTTCAGCCAAAATACTTCCCAAGTGGTTGTAGCCATAAACACTCACAGTATATAACTCTCAGTCAAGATCATTTTTTGCCCATCAAATAGATGCATATAGCTATGGACTCATTGAGCAACAGGGGCATCTCCTTTCTCAAACCATTCCCTGGATGGTCTAGAAGCCATGTGAATCTATCTTGGCATTTGTAGAGCTCAGAATCTTCTGAGTTGAAAAATCAGCTCATCTGACTCGCTGGTCTCCAGGACAACGCTTTCTGAACTATCTTGACATTGTGTCCACTGAGCAATTTTACGGTACAGATCCTGCCCATGACTTTGGAGGATTTTATTGTGCAAGGAGGGGTGGCTAAGAAGACTTGAGCTCTGCTCCACTGAGGGCACGGAGGCAGGTTGTGCTCCTGTTTGCCTGGAGTGGGATTTTTATTTATGGATACCTCCATTACTGTGCAGAGAAGGTGAACCCACACTCAGCATCAAACACTTAGCAGTCAGTGCAGCATGAGAACCACTGTGGAGAGATGACTGTTTCAGACATTTGAGGTAAATCATGGGTCTCTGGGGCCATGATATGAGGATCTCTGCATCCATTTAAAGTTCTTGGTACCATAGAATACCAGGTAACTGTATAGAGGTGCCCAGGATATGGACACTGTTTCATTAATATAGGCTTCAATATCAGTAACATCCCAAGAGGTCATGCCATTTGTCATCTGAAGAGAGTCCAAGGTAATTCTGACTATGGCATCTCAGACTCTTTTCAGACTATGCTAGACGAGGTGAGAGGTCTTCACTCCTTCCCTGACTTCTTCCAACATCAGAAACCATCTGGGATATAGGACCTATCATTTTTGTCCAGGCCTGGAAGCAGAAAGCTAGTGGATCTGACGACTGCTGTGTGACCAGGATGCTGTGATGATTCACTGTGCCGATGGGACAGTAATCAGTGTTAATGGCTACTGAATTGCTTGGAATTCCCAAACAGCTTTCCCTGATCATTTCTTTCATCCGATTGCAAACTCATGTCACCATAGGGAGCCCTGTAATTCTTATGTAATTTACCCAACATAAATTGGTGAATTATGGCGTTTTCTGAACACATAAACTCTCAGAGTCAGACTTATAAATATTCATGTTTTTGGCCCAGTAGGTATTTTTTCCTACAAATATAATCATATATAAGGAAAATGGTCAGCACTCAGTATTGGTTGCTCTGGCATTTGTTTTAGTAGCAAGAGATTGGCACGCTCCACATGCCTATCATTTGTCTTTGCATTCAGCCGACATTGACTCACTGGAAGCCAAGCATGTTCTGAGATTCAGTCATGAATACAGCAGACAGATTTCTCAGCCCTCAAAATGGATGATATAAGCTAAGATCCAGCACTGATACTGGCTGCTGTGGCTGAGGGGGAGAATAGAGCGGAGAACAAAGGAAGTGGGGTATCTAGTTGTAATTTTATACAGAGTGGTCAAGGAAGGCCTCATGGAGAAAGAACATTTGAGTGGTCACTCTAAGGAGTCCCGTTCTCCTTAGCTACATGCAAATATAGAGATCACACCTTCTGCTCTAGACAGAGAGACAATAAATGATAGGTACTTGAGACGGGCCATCTTGCAAAATCTAGGAAGTGTGCTAGAATGGAAGGGAGAGAGCAGGATGGTGGTCTAACCAGGGCTACGAGGGTCTAGGGGGCCATGAGGCATTTCTTCCTCTGCAGGAACTCTGGCGAGTGGGAGGTTCTGGGCAAGGGGAAGGGATAATGTGAGCACCTGGAGCCTCTTAGAAGGCTGCCATGGAGAGTCCAAGAGGAGAACGGGGAGGCTTGCTTGTGAGGGTCACTGGGTGAGAGGCAACTGCCAGCCGAGAGATGATGGAGGAGTGAACTGGATGAGTTGAAGAAACACTTAGAGAACAGGCTCAGGAGGGTTTGCTGTTGTTTGGATATGACGTGTGGGAGGAGCCAAGAGGGACTCCAAGGTCTTCTGCCTGAGGAACCAGAAGGATGAAGACGGCGTTTACAGAGATGGGAAGAATGGTGGGAGAAGCGGGATGCAAGGGGAACACTCAGTATCACTTCAGATGTGGCAGTTTTAAGATGTCAGCTAGGCAGGTGGAGATGCCGAGCAGCAATTTGCCCTATAAATTTGGAGGAAACAGGTGAAGGGACAAATCTGGGGTTCCTGGTAGTGGAATTGAAAGCTGTGGCTTGGCTTGTATCACCTGGAGGGTGAGCGCTGTCAAAAAGGACTCAGCTCTGGAGTTGCTGCTGTGTTTATAGATTGAAAGAAAGATAGCAGGTGAGGGAGGCAGAGGAGGAGGAAGAAGCGCACATCCTCCTGTCCCTAGGCAGAGCGGGGAGACTGCTCAAATAAAGATGAGATGCTCACGTGAAAAAGACCATGAGCTGTGCCATTGGGGACCCTCCTAGGAGATGCTGTGGTAGAATATGGAGGACAAACTCTAATAGTAATGGACCAAAAGGAAAGTGAGGTAACGAGTCAGAGGCAAGTAGCTGACAACATTTATATTTGGTAGTTTCAGTATAAAAGGAAGCAAACAAACAAAAAACAGGGAGAGAGAGAAAGACAGACAGACAGACAGACGTGCAATAGTAAGTGAGGGGCCCGAGGTCAAGGGTGTTACTGTAGAATTTATATAATGATGAAAACAATTCATCAAACACTGGCAGGCTAGAATTGAAAAGAGCTTTGAGAAAACAGCCTGACGTCTCCATATATGATGCAACAATTCTACACTTAAACCTTAAGAAAACTCAGAATGTGATTTCACACAAAGTTTGAGCACGAGGCTTCACAGCAGAGTGGTTTATAGTAGACCTGAAGTAGAAACAGCTGAGATGCCCGTCAGCTGATGGATGGACACACAAAGTGAGGCATGTGTGGAAAACGGAATGGTATCCATGTCTAGGAAGGGAAGGGGGACCAGAGCTGTGACAGTGGCATCAGTAACATGCAGGCGATGCCAGCCTGACAACCCAAATGTGACCCGAGACCTACATAGAGAAGGCGGGCATGGGGGGCGTGGACTTGCAACCCCAGCTCTGAATGGAGATGTGAGAAGATCCTTGGGACCTGGTACTCAGCCCGTTTAGGTTCTATTCTAGGCCACCAGTGTTCGATGACTTAGTAAACCAGTGAGATACCCTGTATCACAAACAAACAAATGGTGGAACGCAGTCAAGGAAGAGATTCAAGGCTAACCTCTGACCTCCACTCCTGTACATACAGAAATATATCACCCTCCCCTATGAGCATGCATGTAACACACACACAAGGATAAAGTAATGCATGCTACAATATAGAAGACCCTGGAAAACATGAAACAAAGTAGAAGAAGCAAGACATAAGAGGCTACTACGCAATTCCAAGCACATGAGATACCAGAGCAAGGGGACTCATAGGGACAGTATTCTAGGCGTCATTTGGGGCTGGACTTGAGGGGAGAGATGAGCAACAACTGTTAATAGAAACGTGCTTCTCTTAAGGGGAAGGGAGAGGCTCTGCATTACTAGTGGTACAGATTACATGATTTGGGTGTGCTAAAAATCGTTGAACTGTGCACTTTAAAAAGATTCAGATGGCATCAGGGAGAGGCCCAGCGTCCTTGGGGTGGGAGGAAGAGCTGGTGTTGGCTGGATTCAGAGTTTCCACACCAACAAGAGAGAGCAGCTGCTGGCAGCATGCTGTCACGGAGAAGCTGTGGGGAGGGAGGGGTTCTCATGGTAGGAGTCTTCTTCTGATTGAGTCATCTTTCTCAGCAAGGTAGGAAACCAAGCAGTTAGCTGGGGAATGAAAAAGGAAGGAACGCTGGAGAGCTAAGGAGGTGTGAGTGTGAAATCACTGTTCATTTGGGAACAATGGACAAGCATGGCCTAAAAGCCATCTGATAAATAGGGCTCAGAAGTGGGCAGGACCTTGGCACGTGGACCAGCCCCAGGTCTCAGCGATCTGACGATGTAGCCTTTTGCACACGGTATTCTGGAAGTGCATAGCCTCTGATGCCGGTGAGGCGCTTACGCAGCTGTGTTACACTCCTCACACGCATCAACTTGCTTAAAACCCCTAAGGCCCCTCAGGGCAAGTGTCCTTATTATTGCTGTTTCCCAAAGAGGTGAATTAACTGTGGGGTGAGGCTTTGAGGAGACAAAGCAGCACAGTTTTCTAGGCACTCTGAGACTCTGGGGGATCCAGGAAGCACACTGAGGAAGAACAGGGTGGTGTGCTCCCAGAGTAGGAAGAGTTCCATGGGATGTGGGAGAAATACACACGCGCGCGCACACACACACACACACAGGTGTCTGTATATGTATGTATATGTTGTAACATGAGATGTGTATCTCATGCACTACTATTTATATGAATGTTACTGAAAGAATTCTCAGGAAGCCAATATCATGGTTATATATGTCTGAGGAAGGAAACTGGACCTCTGAGATTGAGGGGTAAAGACAAGGAGCCTAAAGTACCAAGAATGTGTGTTAACTCCTGGAGAAAAGCAGAGATGTCCCCAAAAAGTCTGAAGAACTCAAGGAAAGGGTCTGGTTATGGGACCTCTTGACTCCTATTTGAGCAAAGACCTCTCATCAAGGAGACGCCCAGCCTTGTGACCTGCGACCAGCGCATCACCCAGCTGTCACTGGGAAGAACCCTTGTATCTTGAGGCCTATTTTCATAGCTGCAAGATGAGGTACACAGTGATACCCCTGCCCAGAGCTGTCGGCAGAGCTCCTAGGACTGCTCCCAGCAAGTGGAGAACGCATGGCAAGCACAAGCTATTATTGTCCTTGTTCCTTGTGAAGGTGACACTATTCTTAGGCAGTGGGAACTCGGCACTCCAGTGCCATCTGGTGTCTTGTGGCTCAGTCTGGCTCTGCTGTGGCAGGTGCTAGAGAAGTACCAAGGAGCAAGAGTGTGTGCTGCTGTCACGTGTGAGCTGCCGTCATGTGTGAGCTGCCGTCACGTGTGGGCTCCTGTCACTTGCCACTCAGGCGGTGTTCAGCGGCTGCTTATGCATTCAGAAAGCATCTTCTATGCTGCAAAACATCTTGTTCCCTTGGCAGGAAGTGATTTAACCACTGTGCCAAAGAAACAGCAGAGAGCCAATGCTATATCACGTTGGGCACCTGGGAAGGAGTGGGCTTCTCTCCAGAGTACAAAAATCCCTTCCCACCTCTCCTCTTATCCCAGTGTTCAGACAAGTGGCGTGTCCTGTCTAGATAGTGAGTAGCCTCTGTTGATACTTCCTGACATCACATACTGTCATCCCATGACAAGAGTCTCCTTTAAAAATCAGCTCTAGATTACTTTGGGTACCTGTTCATCTCCAAGAGCAAAGTGCCCCGTTTAAGCTTTGGACTGGAAGTAAGGGTGTGGGAGACCACTCCCACGGGGTCATCTCCCCTCCAAGGGCAAGCTATGGCGTTACATGACTTTATGGGGCCTCAAACTCAATGGGGAGCTATCAGCCTCCTTCAAAATTATCTAGGGCTGGAGGGGGTTGGGGTGGGTGAGGATGCAGGGGGGTTGGATTTAGAAGAATGAGCCTGGTCTCGTGGATGGTTTCTGAAACTGGGTAATGACTAGAATGGGTATGTGCTATGCTACCCTTCTCTACAGGTCATAAGATCATATTTAAAAAGACGAATGATAGCTTTGATATTAACAAAGAAACAATTGTTTCTAACAAAAGTCATTACGTGCACTTCAGCCTTCCCTGTCCTGTGTGGTGTCCCTCAAGCTTTTAGGTCAGCCTTTCCCATCTGTTAGGAACGGGGTTGTCTTCCCTAGAATAGCTGCTTTTATTAAAGAATTATAAGAAAATGAGTCTCAGACACAGAGGAAATCACTGCAGTGGATACCAGGAAACACTAGTGAAGTCCGCCATGCCTTCAAAGTATATGTGACTCCTCAACCCATTTCTGGAGTCTTTTGGAGAATCACTGAAAATTTGTCACCCAAGAAAGTGAGGGGAGAGGGGTTTAAGAGAGTCCTTTGGAGGCGAATGGCTATTTTCTACTTTTCTCTAATCTCTACCTTTCTATTAGTCCCACTACAGACCCCTTATTTACTAATGTCTTTTTCTAAAAAGTTGATTCTCTTCACTTTGAGTCCTATAGAATTCATCTGGAGGGAAAATACCTGCACAGATGTGAGGCTATTTATAGTGTTTATTGATTCACTTGGTATGAAGATTCCTATTGTGTTGCTAAGACCCTAAAGTGTTTGTTACAGGGCAAAGCTCTGGACCTTGCTGGGGATGTTAACGCAGTTGGGTCTCATAGCACTGTATTATTATCTTAAAATAAAATTAGAAGCAAAAGCCCCCAAGTCTAAACCCAGTTTGGCACCAGGGTTTTACATAAGAGCCCTGGGCCTGGGTTTCTAATGTAACAAACAAACAAACAAACACGTTTCATCCTACATCAAAAGCCGCACCTTAGTGCTAGGGATGGAGTTCAGAAGTAGAGCCTACAGTCCTAGCATACAGGAGGCCCTCATACTGTATATTTGTATAAACACAGGCATACACACATGTGTGAGCACACACACACACACACACACACAATGAGACCCTTTCTTGAGAGACAAACAACAACAAAAAGCATCCCTTACCTTTACACTGAGGCAGCACACCGCAGTGCAGTATCCTGCCTTCCCTATTTCTGGGACCAGCTGTCTCCTGCGCTCTTCCATGACCACTGACACAGCATCTACCCTTCAGCACCCTGGCTTGCTTCTTGCTTTTCAGGGAAAGCAGGACTATCAAGTCAAGGACTCCTCACCTGACAGACAAAAGCTGTAGGTACAGACCTGCTTGCACCTTTCCTGTCTTTCTTCCTCTTCTGTTCCCAACAAGTAGTTCAAGTGCTCTTGTGGAGGCCAGCCCCACTTCCCATCCCTACATCCCTGCCTCCCACTAGTTTTTTTTTATCCAACCACCAAGCCATGAGTGAGAATATAGAACAACAATAAGGACAGCAACAACATGATTGCACAGAGTTTTTCTCCCCTGATACCTTCTCTATTGCCTTCCAAGGCTGCTTCCCTGAGAGCTAGCGTGTATGCACGGCTCTATTTATTTCCCTATGCTTCCCTTCACCTGGCTCCAGGGCCTCTGGATCCCTGAACAGTTAAAGCCATCTGTTACCTCCTGGCTGTTGGTTTCCTCTCTGGGGATCTTCCCCTGGGATGCAGACCTTCCCTTTATAATGTCCTGGCCCTGGGTCCCCTCCCCTTTTGCCTCTCCTGCTCCCTTCAAGATGACTTCCTCTTCCTTGCATGAAACCCTAGAGATGAATTTGGCCCCAGGATCTGTAGGGCCTCTTCTCAGGATCTGTCTCTATCCTACAGGGACACATGCTAGTCACAACTGCTTTCCCCAGCTGTACTCTGCAGTGTCTGCCCAGCTCCCTACTCGACATCTCCCAGCACATTAAACTCAGCTTCTCTGTAACTGCTGTCTACACCTGCTATGCCCAGCCCTGTGGACCTCCTCTTCCCTGAAACCCATCTCCAAGCCAGCCGCAGGCATGGCCTTCCAGTCTAGCGTACCCATCCCCAGGACATCTTTAATGTTTCCATTTCTCCCTCAGCACCATCTGGTGACAGGCAAAACCACTACCACATGCCACTGGGACTTCCAGAAGGAGTTTCCTGGCTACATACACCAATTACTTTTGTAAATGCACACCTAATAGTGGCCTTCCTTCTTCATCCCCTAAGTGTCTCCCAGATCAAGTGCTTTCGTAGAATGAATACAAAGATCCCTAAAGGCCTTTGACTCTTTGGATTTTCTATCCCACCTTCACTATCCCGCCTGCACTGCCTCACCTGCACTGTCTCACCTGCACTGCCTCACCTGCACTGCCTCACCTGCACTATCCCACCTGCACTGCCTCACCTGCACTATCCCACCTGCACTGCCTCACCTGCACTGCCTCACCTGCACTATCCCACCTGCACTGCCTCACCTGCACTGTCTCACCTGCACTGCCTCACCTGCACTGTCTCACCTGCACTGCCTCACCTGCACTGTCTCACCTGCACTGCCTCACCTGCACTGTCTCACCTGCACTGTCTCACCTGCACTGCCTCACCTGCACTGCCTCACCTGCACTGTCTCACCTGCACTGCCTCACCTGCACTGTCTCACCTGCACTGCCTCACCTGCACTGTCTCACCTGCACTGCCTCACCTGCACTGTCTCACCTGCACTAACCCACCTGCACTGCCTCACCTGCACTATCCCACCTGCACTGCCTCACCTGCACTGTCTCACCTGCACTGCCTCACCTGCACTATCCCACCTGCACTGCCTCACCTGCACTGTCTCACCTGCACTGCCTCACCTGCACTATCCCACCTGCACTGCCTCACCTGCACTGCCTCTCCTGCACTGCCTCACCTGCACTGCCTCTCCTGCACTGCCTCACCTGCACTATCCCACCTGCACTGCCTCACCTGCACTGTCTCACCTGCACTGCCTCACCTGCACTATCTCACCTGCACTGCCTCACCTCCCAAATGTGCTCACTTGTACTCTCTCATAAGAAGCACCTTACCTGCACCACTGTGTTTGAATCACCTCTCCTGCCTACATTACCCCACCTGTGCCACCTTTCCTGCCTATGTCATTGAACCTGTACCACTCCACTTGCTCTCCTCATCTGCACCCCAACCTGTACCAACACATTTATACTACTTCATCAGTCCAGCCATACCCCTGCATTGTGTAACCACCTTGGGCGCTTCTATGTCCCTTTATAGGCTACACAGTGCTCACATGGATCCCTCCTCCCTAGTGCTTTTCTCACCTCTGCTGTCACTGGTCAGAGGCCATCTTGAGGATTCCCTCCCCTGAGAGACATCCCTTGCCTCCTGATCCACTGAGTGCCTGACTGTCCCAACCCGTACCATAATTGCAATTTAGCATCTGTTGGTGGGATCAGTTTCCCAATGTCCATCTGTCCAACTAGTCTGTAAGCTCCAAGGATCCTGGAACCACGCCTATTTCATTCTTCTTGGCTCCTACCTTGAGGAATGAAGAGTGAAAGAAAAATTGATTTGATAAAGGCTTTGGAAATAGCTCCATATCACCCAAATACTCTTGTAGCTCAGCCTCCTGGGTAAGCACTCAGTATCTAAACAGCTTTTGAGGTTGACACTGTTATCTGTCTTTTGCATGCACCTGAGGAAGCTGTGGCTCAGAGGAGTTAGGTGAATTTCCCAGGATCCTACAGCCATAGCCGCTTTATACCAAGCCATGCTGCATGGTCTCAGTTGAGGCTGAGTGGGATGATGGGCACACGATTAAAACCATCATCTCTTTGTCTCTTTCTTTGCTCCATGGTTGTGCCGTAGCTGGACAAGATGCTGGACCCCCAGGTGTGGCGGGAGGCAGCCACACAGGTCTTCTTCGCCCTGGGGCTGGGCTTTGGAGGTGTCATCGCCTTTTCCAGCTACAACAAACAGGACAATAACTGCCACTTCGATGCTGCCCTGGTGTCCTTCATCAACTTCTTCACCTCGGTGTTGGCCACCCTTGTGGTGTTTGCTGTGCTGGGCTTCAAAGCCAACATCATGAATGAGAAGTGTGTGGTCGAGTAGGTGGCATGGCCCCTCCGGTCCCTCCTTTCCCTGTCTGCCTCACCCAGGGGTAGCAGGTGGGCCGGGCTGGGTGAAAGCTCCCCTCCGTTTCACAAGGCATGAGATCATCATCTTCCTCAGCCATGGCCCACAAGGACAGGCTCATGGATGTTTCTGTCAGTGGCCTGTGGGTACCCTGCCTGGGTTTCTGAGAGGGGTCTCTAGGGTCCTACTCCTACCTTCTTACCTGGTCCTGCCCTCTTTGCACTGCAGGAATGCTGAGAAAATTCTAGGGTACCTCAACTCCAATGTCTTGAGCCGGGACCTCATCCCACCCCACGTCAACTTCTCACATCTGACCACCAAGGACTACTCAGAGATGTACAACGTCATCATGACTGTTAAGGAGAAGCAGTTCTCAGCCTTGGGCCTGGATCCCTGCCTCCTGGAGGATGAGCTGGACAAGGTACGGAAACAGGCTGCCCTTCCCAGGACAGACAGGAACCCAGAGATAGACTTAAGTGGCTGGAGCTTAGGAGCAGACCTTGAAAGATCATAGAAAGTAATCATTTACTAATAAGCAAAGGCTCACTATGTGTACAGATGCAGAAAGACAAGTGTTGGCCAAAGCATCTGCCAGGGGTAAGCTTATGATTAGATGAGGAGTCAAGGAAAACACGGAAATTATAGGAGTCTTTATCAGTTTGAGGAAGCTTCCTTGTCTATCTATCTATCTATCCATCCATCTATTAAGATTATTTTTATTTGTATGTGCATTGGGTTTCTTGCCCACATGTATGTCTGTGTGAGGGTACCAGATATTATGGAGCTGGAGTTATAGTTGTGAGCTGCCATGTGGGTGCTGGGCATTGAACCTGGGTCCTCTAGAAGAGCAGCCAATCCTCTTAACCGCAGAGCCATCTCTCCAGCCCAGGTTCCCCATTTATAGAGCAAGCTTCCTGTGCACAGGGCTCTGTGTATACTGTGCGCTTAGAACAGCAGCTGTTCCTTTCATTTCCATTTCCTTAGACCCCCGTGGTAACACTATGAGTTGACTGTGAATACTGTTCCCAGTTTTATCAATAAGCAGTCTATTGTTGGGGGAAGGGCTTGATCAGCATCTCACAGCTAGTGAGTGGGCAAGCAATATGTGTGTGTGTGTGTGTGTGTGTGTGTGTGCGCACGTGTGTGTATGTGCATGTATGTTTATCTCCAATACTCTTGCTCCAGAGTCCCTGTTCTGCATCATCTCTTGAGAGTTCTGCCCTCCCCAACTGCCCCCACTTCCACTGCCACAATAACACTTAACTCCTGATCTAGAGCAGAAATCCCGCCTCCTCGTTAAAGCTCAGGTTGAAGTGAGGATGACTTTCTTGCACCATTGTTAACTTTCAAAATGACTGTTCTGCTACAAGTGGTATTAGGAACCAAGCCCACAGGTCCCAGGACCCTGGCTGGAGCCAAGGTTCATGTTGGGGACAGCAAACCCTAGAGGCCCTGAGCTTCTTCATGAGGCCAGAAGCTTCCCATAGAGGTCTGAGCACCATGTCAAAGGCAGCCCTGTGGCTTGGAGATGGAGTTTGGTTGGTAGAGTGCTTGTGTAGCATCCATGTAGCCCTGGGTTTGACCCTGAACACTTAAAGGATTAACAGAAGAAAACCGCAAAGACAGCTTCCCTGGTCTATGGGAGCTGCATCCCACATCTCTTATTTCTCCCATGATCAGGAGCGAAGGAGGCCAATTGGAGGGTCCTCTCCTTCCGTGTTCCATGAAACTCCACCCAGTCTCACGGGCATGGGCTGATCCTCTGACAAAACTAGGATTGCAGCAGGTTTTTCACATAAGAGTATGTCCAGACTAGCCTTGAACTCATAGCAATCCCTCTGCTTCAGTTTCTTGAGTGATAGGATTAGAGGTATGAGTCACTAGAGCTAGCTCTCTTCAGAGATTCTAGTACTCACTGAAGTTTAAGACCCACTCTCTCCAGCTGAAAGTGTTCAAGTGGTGATGGAGATCCCTATGAAATAGGGGATGGTGATTCCTATAGCCCTAACGGCAGCGGGAAGGAGGCAGGGGACTCGTGGAGTAAGAGTGGCCCCTACTCTCTGCCCCACCCTCAGTCTGTGCAGGGCACAGGCTTGGCCTTCATCGCCTTCACTGAGGCCATGACACATTTCCCGGCCTCCCCGTTCTGGTCCGTCATGTTCTTCCTCATGCTCATCAACCTGGGCCTGGGCAGCATGATCGGGACCATGGCAGGAATCACCACGCCTATCATCGACACCTTCAAGGTGCCCAAGGAGATGTTCACAGGTAACAACCCCCTGTTGCCCTGCCAGACACCAGCCCAGCATGTGCATGACGACTGGGTTCTGACTTGATCGGGTCATTCAGCACCCTGTTGGCAGAAGGCCCTCCTTCCTCACTACAGACCTGGAGGTGCCTCTCAGCTACCAATACTGTCAGGATATGCGTTTACCTCTTACCTGCATCCCTGGGTCATAGGGATGGGGTAGAGTATCTTCCTCTTCTCAAACGGGAAAGCTATGGTTTCCTGGGAGCGATCCTAGAACCAAGCAGTTGAATTATCTCAACTCAATTCAGTAATTAAGTGGAGTAGTTGTCTCTGGCCTGGTGCTGTGCCAGAAAGTTACAGAGAACACGGCAGAGGAATGTAGAGTTTTACCTTCCACGAGTCTCCTGCCTGAGACAGGAGTGCTCAGGACCTCAGCCCTCTCCTGCAGGGCTGTGCCTGTGAGTCGTGGAGAGGGACAGGCTGCAGGCCTGCTTGGAGCAGTATGATGGAAGTGGGGAGCTGGGTCCCCCCCCAATCCCCCATGGTCCCACCCACCCTGCGCCTTTGCCCCCACACCGGCCTCCCGGCTCTCTGTAGTGGGCTGCTGTGTCTTTGCATTCTTCGTGGGGCTGTTGTTCGTCCAGCGCTCCGGAAACTACTTTGTCACCATGTTTGATGACTATTCCGCCACCCTGCCGCTCACCGTCATCGTCATCCTTGAGAACATTGCTGTGGCCTGGATTTATGGAACCAAGAAGTAAGGAGGTCATAGAGGAGTGGCGGGGACATGTGGTGGCTTCCTTCCCATAAGGGCTTTCTGGAGTCTTGTGTTCTCATAGCTGCTTGTAAAAGGGACAAGAGATTATAGTCTATCAGGGCTAAAGGGCCCCTTAGCACTGGGAAACTGAGGCCTGGGGAAAGAGGGCATGGATATTGGAGGCTCCTTGGCTGGTAAGAGACAGAGCTGTGCTAAAGACCTTGGGAGTTCTGGGTTCAGGTTCTGATACCATCCTAAATGATTAACTACCACAGCCTCCTGGCTAAATACCAGTCCTTAAGATGTCCACTAAGCTTGTTTAGCGTGTGGTGGGGGTTGAGGGACCCCTGCTCTCAAAGAGTTGGTGGACTTCAGCAGCCTGATCTATAGTTTTAAGGTATGGTTTTGGCATCAAGTTTAGGTTTTGCAGGGAAAGAGGATTTTAGCAGTAAGGTAAGATTTGGTTTTATATATCTCCACTTACAGTCAGCTCTTATTTACGGTCAAATATGCATTCCCAGGAACTTCCAGACCTGGCACCTTCCTACTCCCTTAGTATTTACTGTGTCCACTGTCCTTGTCCTCAGAGGGACCCAGGCCTTTCGCTAACTACCTCAGCCTGACCCTCCTTGCTGTCCATGTGGGTTTGGAATTCAGTATCTCTCACAGGAGTCATTTGTGTCCTGGGAAGGCACAGGAGGAGGCACTGAGCGCATAAGAAAAGGAGCACCCAAAGGATAGAAATATTGTGGGTCTAGTAACAACTGTAATTTCAAAGCAGTTATGGATGTAAATGTTTCTAGGTATCTTCAAATAACTGGGATATGATAAATGTCTGGTACAGTCTACTTGGGATAAAGTCACATGTATTGTTAGCACTCCTGAGATTGCTTGCACTTATAATAGAAGGAATGACTGGGGTCAGTTAGTGTAACTGAGGTAAAGATGAGTTTTGTATACCGCTGACACCCATACCCTGCCTGCCTCCTGGAATTCTAGCACAGAGTCTGGTTTAGAGATCCTGGTTTTTTGTTTTGTTTTGGTTTGGTTTTTTTTGTTGTTGTTGTTGTTGTTGTTGTTGTTGTTGTTGTTGTTTTTGAAGTTTCTTCCTTCCCATGCTAGGTAGGTGCGTTACTGCGTCTCCTCCAGCAGGGGGAGGCTTGAGCAGAGCGAGTGGGAGGAGGCCGTGCTTTGAGAATCCAGAGCTTTCCAGGATCTATCCACATGGCCCAGGGCCTCTCTAAGGGATCACATCTCTAGCGAACATGGTGTGACATAGTCAGGGCTGAGCCTCCTGGAGATCATGGAAGCTTCACGCTGAACATCGAAGGCAAAGGCTAGCAGAGCCCGGCAGGGACTGGTCAGAAGCAAGGGACTGCAGGAGAAAGGGAGGAAGTGGTGAAGGTGCCAACTGCCCTGTCTTCTGCTGTGCCTGGCAGGTTTATGCAGGAGCTGACAGAGATGCTGGGCTTCCGGCCGTACCGATTCTATTTCTACATGTGGAAGTTTGTGTCTCCACTGTGCATGGCTGTTCTCACCACAGCCAGCATCATCCAGCTGGGGGTGTCGCCCCCAGGGTACAGTGCCTGGATTAAGGAGGAGGTGAGTGGTGGCTCCCACAAACCCCAGAGTCACTTGCATCTTCTCAGGCCTTGGACGTAACAGATGGCTGGAGCAAAGCTCTCTAGAGCAGCTCCCCTACAGCGGGGCTTTGTGGGGTGCCTTATATTCCTAAGAAGTGACATTATTGCTATAGTACAAGTGGAGAGCCTGAGGCCCAGCAAAATCAGCATACTTTCTAGATCTTCTCAGGCATAGTCTGTTTCTGTGTCTGTGGAGTGTAATTACTCACCCTTTCTACAGATGTGGAAACTGAGGCCCCTTTAACCAAGCTGATATTCAAACAGCTGTCCCTGGGACCAAGCTGTCCTACTACACTCAAGTAGCCCTCCCTGGGGACACCATCAGTACTGCTGCTTGGTCAGGCTGGAGGGAGGGGAAGAGGGGAGGCCATGGGCAAGGGCGGGACAAGATCGGCCTGTGGGCTTGGACCCGTGCTGTCTGGTGCCCTGCAGCCTCTCTCCTGCTGTCACCCTTTAGGCCGCTGAGCGTTACTTGTACTTTCCCAACTGGGCCATGGCACTGCTGATCACCCTCATTGCTGTGGCGACCCTGCCCATCCCTGTGGTGTTCATCCTGCGGCACTTCCACCTGCTCTCCGATGGCTCCAACACCCTCTCTGTGTCCTACAAGAAGGGCCGCATGATGAAGGACATCTCCAATCTGGAGGAGAACGATGAGACGCGCTTCATCCTCAGCAAGGTGCCCAGTGAGGCGCCCTCCCCCATGCCCACCCACCGCTCCTATCTGGGGCCTGGCAGCACATCACCCTTGGAGAACAGCGGCAATCCCAATGGACGCTATGGAAGCGGCTACGTCTTGGCCAGCACCCCTGAGTCAGAGCTGTGACCACAGCTCCACCCTGCCTGCCTCCCCTCAATACCCAACCTGACCACTCATCTGGGCCTGGCCTCTTCCTCCATGGTGGCCACCAGACCCAGGCCAGCCCAAGGAGAGAGGAGCTGTCCTGCCTTGTTCCCCACCCAAGTCCCAGCAGACTCCCTACCTATGAGCAGGGGACTGGGGACAATTCAGTCCCTATTCCAGGCCCCCAACCCATGTAACTTTTTGAGAACTCTTGCCAAGTTGCAGTCATGTAACCACAACAATCCCAGTGTGTGTGGGGGACTTCAAGTGGACACTTTAGGAGTCACCTCCCCGTCTCCCTGTAAAACCTATCACCTGCAGTTCTTGGGTCTCAGGGAGGGTCCATTTGTGCTGCTGGTGGTGGTGGCGGACAGAGGCTTCAGGGCTGAGGGTGCCATTATCCCAGCCTGCCATAAGACCGGGACTCATAGTCCTGTCCAGCGCAGCCAGGCTGCTCCCAAGTTGAGACAGGGATAGGGACACATGTGTCGGGACTCAGGCTCTGCTTTGGCAGGAGGTAGATGGAATCTCCTCAAGTCTGTCTTTTGAGGAAGGTGGGCCCTCTCAGGGTTAAGCATGGATGCTGGCATCGAAAGGCATGAGTCCGCAGCCAGCTCCTGGAGTCTTTGAATGTCCCTATTTCAGGGGCAAAGGGCATATGTTCTTGATCCTGCCCAAGAATGTAGTGATGGGGTCACTTGAACTAGGGCTTAGCCATTTCTCAATCTCTTCTAGCCAGCCTGGAGCCAGGGGTGGTGGTCTTTGTCTCTGTCCCAGAGAGAAAAGGGCAAGTTCAAGATGAGGTTTCCAGAGCACAATTTGCAGGTTCCCAGCACAATCTAGATCATTTGGAGCACAAGAAAAACCAACATACTCTTCCGCACCCCACCCGGAGCTCCAGTTTCTCTTTAGTGTCAGCTTCTCCCTGGAATGAGGGTTCCTGGAGCTCAGAGGTGTGAACCTCTTAGAACCAAG
This sequence comes from Apodemus sylvaticus, assembly GCF_947179515.1. Lineage (NCBI taxonomy): Eukaryota > Metazoa > Chordata > Mammalia > Rodentia > Muridae > Apodemus > Apodemus sylvaticus. Next base: position 55,989,835 of record NC_067475.1, read on the forward strand.
AGCCCTTGTTTCTAAGGAAAGACAGGAAAACTCACTGCCCCTGGGCTGACACTCACCCTCCTTGTTGCACAAGCACAGTCACCGGTGTGCACATCGTGTGAAGACACCTTGGAAACCCTTCCCATTCTTTCCCTAGCCTGTTCAGGGACCCACGTGGCTCAGGCAGTTCTGGGCAGAGGAGAGCCTCTGGTCTTAGGCTCCAAGGGAGACACGGTCTATGGCAGTGTCTCTGGCCTCCTTTCGAGACTCCCCTGTGATAAGGGTTGCTTCAGAGCAGCCTGTGAGGATTCGGAAATTGACCTGAGATCAGAGTGTCTCTCTGTAGTTTCACATTAGAAAGATGGGTATGTGGACATATGTGGTTGGCTGTCTGGGATGGATGGGTGGGTGGGTGGATGGATGGATGGGGTCATTTTAGCTAGGGTTTAGTCATTTCTCAATCTCTTCCTTCCAACCTGGAGCCAGGGGCAGTGGTCTTATATACATACATCTACACACACACACACACACACACACACACACACACACGCATGCACTCTTTCTATCTTTGAAAGTTCTGGTAGGCAGGAACAAACCTGGGCACCTTCCAGAGGCTCCTGGGTCATTGCTGTAGCCCAAATTTCCCTCAGGACTGAGAGGGACAGGCTAGGCCCAGATGTCCTCCTCTTGCTCCTAGGCCTCCTGGATACCTCCCTCCCTAGCCTGAGAGGTCTCAGCCTGCCATCTCTCTTTTCCCTCAGTTCCACACACCTTCTCTCACTTCTAGCTTTTTTGGTCCCAGCTGTCCTAGTATTTAAGGTGAGAGGGAGGTGAGCTTTTGGGGCAGGGCATCCCACCATCGCCCCCCTCACCTGACAAGACCCCCTAGCTGGCCCTGTGCCTAGTCCCAAGCAGAATTAGAAAACAGGAAAACCAGGCCCTAGCAGAGACTCCACTATCTATCCTCCTCTCCACATGCTATTTCTATTGTACATTCAATCTGTACATGTGGGTGTAAATGCTGTGAAATGACAAACCCAATATTATACTGTGGCTGGTGGACTATTTTCATCCTCAGTGCCGTACAGATCTATTTTCATTGTATATTTGATATATTTTTAATTTTGTAGCGTGGCTGGGCCAGGCCCCAGCCTGCGAGCCTGCAGTGAGGGGGGGGGGGCTAGGGAGGGGGGAGCTGAGCTGGGGCTCTCTGCTTATGCCTTGTGGGCTCTGTAGTGTGTGTTGTAGCCTTTTGCTGTAAGCCAGAACCTGTCCTGGCTACATATTTGCTGCTGTGAGTTGGACATAGGACCCAGAGCTCTGTGTATGTGTGTGTGTGTGTGTGTGTGTGTGTGTGTGTGTGTGTTACATTCGTAGGTGTGAGTGCATAAGGTGCTGATCTGTGACACACCCCCATCCCCCCACGCAGTGTTCATCACCTTCTGAAGACCCCGTGTCTTCCTCTCAGCTCTATGGGTGAGGCCTCAGGACAGGCGCTTCTAAGAAGCACTAGCTGTGGGGAAAGGCACGCATTTCCTGCAGGTGACTCATCAACATTTCACCTTTGGTGGGAAAGAGGGCCTTGGGTGGGGGGAAAGCCCCCAGATTTATTTTCCAGTCAACCTTCTGCTGCTCACACTGGAGTCACGATGTCTTAGGCAGACAGTACCAGGTTTCTTAGGAGGAAGACTTCTCTCTGCCCTTCCGTCCTGCCTTTGTCCTTGAAAGAGTCCTGAGTACTCAGAAAGCAATGGCTGCTTCTCAGACCTCTGCTGGCTCCTCAGGAGAGAGGAGGTGGACTCACCTGACCACTCAAGACCAGCTCCAGCTTCTGTGGAGGAGCCGGAAGTGAGGGCCCTGTGAGGGTCTTCTCACAGGGTCCCAGCTCTGCCACTGGCCTACCATAGACGAGGGGTTTCTGGGGCTGCGATCATTTCATTTGGGGCAGCGCAGAGGCACACCTAAAGGTTCCTGTTCTGCCTGTGCTCAGTTATGCTCACCAGCTTCTTGCTTCGGGAGCCCTCAGCCCTCTTCATGGGGACAGCGAGGAGCCTGAGGCCCAGTTTGGGTGGTCAGACATGAGGTGTAGAGGGATTGTAGATAGGGTTGGCTTCTGCCATCAAGCAATAAATCTTCAGGGGCTGGCTGCTGCTTTTTAAGTGCCAGGAGATGTCCTCCAGAGGCAGTGCGTGTGAGCCCTGAGGCTGTGAGCCAGGCCCCATGCAGGCCTGCAGTATTACCAGGCAGGGACCGCCCTTCTTCCCTTCCTTACCGCTACCCCTCCCCCAACTAGAGTATGCCCACTGTGAAAAGAGAAGTGAGATCAAGCAGGCTGTAACACACCTGATTCTCTGTGCACCCCTGGGTCCCTCCTCTTAGGTCTGAACTATGAGGCTGTGGGGGAGGAAGGCCCAGAGTCATTTCTCATGAGAAGTTCTGCTTTGTACAGACCCAAACAAATACCAGGCAGTCACTTCTGGTCCTGACACTCGTTCAGAACAGTTAAGGTTCATGTGTCCTGGACTGGTCCGTGCTCTGGGTGAGGGTCATTCAGCCCAGGAGAGGGGATGAGGCATTGTCACCCCAGGGCCCCCACTTCATCTCCCCTACCCTGGTGTACAATAAAGTGTCTGTTCTTAGCACCCTCTTGTGCCTTTCTTCACTTATAGGAGGGGAGCTGAGGGAGGCTTTGGGACAAAAGTATGTTTTAGGGTGGGGTGGAACAGTATTCTCGAGGGTGCTGGCTGAGAAATCTGAAAACAGATATGCAGGCAGGTTTCTAGGAGTGTCCCCGGATACATGAGTACACTGTTTGCCCTCACATCTGAGATTTTTCTCTGAGAGAAATGCTTGAATCTCTGTTTTTCCAGGTAAGGAAATTGGGGCTCCATCTGATATGAGGATGGAGTTTGATGTTCTCTTCCAAGGCTTTTCAGGGTGATTCTTATCCTTCCCAGCGTCAGAGAAAACGATATATGTTCACTTTGTAAGGAGGTCTGAGGGGGAACACAGGGGAGGCAGGGGACTACCTTAATCCTTAGGGAAGTGAGATAGTTCACAGCAAGTTCTAAGTTCTGAGAGCGTTACCCCTCACTTCAGATAATATCTTTTGAAATCTTCGGTAGAAGATAAAGATGAAGTATAAGATGTGACACCCCAAGTTTTGGTTAAACAGGCACCCACTGAATGTAGGATCATAAAGATTAGAAGGCACTGGTGGCAGAGAACCTCCTCTTCCTGCCTTGGCTAGGAGTATAGTCTTCAGAAGAGCCCCACTCTCATCTCTCCCCATCCCAGCTGGGCTCAAGTGCCTTGTGATCTCAGTTTCACTCAGGGGGGTCCTCCAAAGGAACCTTCCATTTCCTCTCCCTACCACTTGTTGTTCCAGGAGCAGCCACCAGGTGGCAGGAATCCCTTTTGGTCCAGGTGTTAGCCTGGCAAAACTCAACTGTCACTCCATGTTGGCCATAGTCATCCTCAAACAGGTAAATCAGCACTCACTGCCCTGAGTTTGGCCAAGCACCTCTCTTGTCACATCAGATCTCCTAATTATCACTCAAACAAGGGACTGTCCCAGTGCCGGACAAATCACTCCCCACACAGTCACTCCATCTTTTGGTAATTTTGGCTGAAATTGTAGATATCCTCTAATAGGGGTGCATAGACACAGAGACACAAGGTAATAAGGGCTTCACTGCACTGGCACTCTGAAGCCAGATTCCTCAAAGTCAAGTCAAAGTTCAGTGCCAGCTGGGTCTTGTGTTTCCTAAGAGACATATCTTCTAATTTGCAAGAGAGAAAGAAAGAGAGAGAGAGAACAGTTTAAACGCAATAATACATCCTGAAACAGGTATCTCTTGCAATGTTCCATGCCAGTTCAAATTTTAAACCATCATATCATACCTCATGATTTTATGAATGAAGAATTCTAATATGGACTGGGGCAGCAGATGGGTGGAAATAAAAGTGATGTTCAGTTGGTAGAAGAGCTGGTCTGGACACTCCAAGGGAGCCCTTCTCGTGTTTATTTAAATATTTAGATCTTGGGTGAAAATAGGTAGGAGTGGAGTTCAGCTGAGCCTGTTGGTCAGAGTAACTTTCTTTTCTTTTCCTTCTTTTTTTTTTTTTTTTTTTTTTTTTTTTTTTGAGACAGGGTTTCTCTGTATAGCCCTGGCTGTCCTAGAACTCACTGTGTAGACCAGGCTGGCCTCAAACTCAGAAATCTGCCTGCCTCTGCCTCCCAAATGCTGGGACTAAAGGCGTGTGACACCACCACCCAGCTAGTAACCAAATTCTTTTCTGAGGGTTCTAAGTTCCTGGGGAGACCACTTCAAGGACAGAACCATGGAAGGTGGAAGTACCCACTTCTTTTGGCCTGGTCTTGGGAATATATCACCTCCACCAGTCTATGGATCCTAGCATCTGTTGAGAGGCACACAAACCTTGCTGTAGACTGGAAATGGGAGGGTTCCCCACACAATAAACCTATTTTGGGGCATTGGATGTGTCCGTTGTCTATCCTTGGCACCTTTTTGGAGGCTTTTCCTGAGAGGATATTAGCTCTAAAACATGGAACTGAGACACAGAGCTAACCTATTCCGACAAGGAGATGAGCAGCTAAATTCGGGCCCTGAATGGAGGCTGGAAGTAGGGAAGAAGACAACAAGGGCATGCCGAGGACAGGAGAGACAGCTTCTTCCGCTTCATTCTGGCCCCAGGGGCAGGCTGTTTGAGGTTGTTTAAATCATGAGTCTGTCACCAATCTCGAGCAAGCCACTTAACCCTCTGAACCAGTGTGACAATAAAACCTCTTCCTTGAGACACTGGGAGGGATAAATGAACTGAGGTTCCAGGTGGACCGTGGCATAGAAGTTTTCCATAGGGGGATATAATATATGCTGATTATTTCTCTTTTTACCAACCCTGGCCCCGATTCACCCATGCAGTGAGCCAGCACCTGGTACCATTGTTAAAAGACAGTCGCAACCTAACCCTAGAAGAAACCAAGGAAGGCAGAAAGAAAAGATCCCCTTTTCAGGGAAGCAGGAACTCACCAATCCTGTCCCTGTCTTGTTTCCTTCTTAGTCACAATCAGACACAACCTTATCCAGTCCTAGCCACAGGCATGGACTAGAGAATTCTATAAACTCCTGGAATATTGTGGCTTGTTTTGTTGGTGAATTTTCAAAGGCCTCCCCATTCTTTAACCCTTCTCCCATCAGGAATATTATCTGCCTTTCCTCTTGAACCTGTGCAAGCACATCCCTCTTCTAGCCAAGAGAAAATGGAGGAAGTAATGCTATGGACTTACAGAGAGCTACATCAACAGGGTGTTGTTCTTAGGATAATGGTTCTGGGAGGAGTTGGGCACTTTGGGAGGCATTACACTTACCTGAGACAATAGTGCTAGAGGCTGTGCATCTGCAGGTGCTCCGCTGAGCTCTTAGCCTGTGTCAACCACCAGTCACATGAATGTGCCACACTGAACATTCAGCTCAAAGGAGCCTCATATATTTGCAGCACCAATGCAACTGTATGAATGCTAAGCTCTGCTCAAATGGGCCCTTCCTAACTTCCTGGACCATAAAATAGTGAATGAAGAAAAATTACTGGTAAACTTATATATAGGGGCCCTTTATTAAATCACAGTAAAAATATCCATGAACGGAATTCAAGGGATGATCTGACCTAATCGCCTTATAACAATTGAGGAAACAGAAACAAGGGGTAAGTAAGGTTTTCTCCGACAAGTAGAGGGGGAACTGTGGCCACAGCCTGGCTTCCTGACTTCTGATCCAGTGTACTCTCTACCATATTACAAGGCCCTGCCTTCTCTCACTTATAACCTTCCTTCATCAATTCCTTGCCGCGAGCATGAATCAGGTATTAGGAGTGCCTAGAATAGTGCTAAACCCGGTGAACCTGCACAAAGGCATGGTTCAGGCAAGGTTCCTTGTCTTGTCCAAGCAACACGATGAGACTTGGTGTGTCCACCTCCTGGCGGTGCTAGATGGGAAGGAACCTGGAAGATGGATAGGAGACTCAAATTATTTAACTCCAATGATGTATTATGAATAAGATTACTCCATGTTGACAAAGTGCCAGCTGCAAAATAGAAAGACTTGGTAGGGGTCCATTCTCAGGCTCCCAGCATCCGAGTTCGCAGGATAATGTGTCCAGGGCTAACCTGAGATAGATTCTTGGGCTTCGTGATTATCCAGCAAGAGTTTGGGCTTGAGTTGCCTCTTCAGACAGCTGCTCCCCTTTCTCCAGGATCCTGCCGGAGGGGATCAAACCCATCAGGACTAATTAACTACTCTACTGGAATGAGCCTGCTTTGTTGGAACTCAGCCCAGGTAGGAGGAATATGTACTTTTCGAGATGGAGAAATGTGGAGTGCCAACGAGTTGTGCCAGCTGGACCCTGTACTCTGTGTGTGTGTGTGTGTGTGTGTGTGTACACTCCCCAGCCCCAGCTGCCTCCCGCAGCCCAGCAGTCTTGAGTAAAAAGACCTCTAGGGGACCCTTCAACTGGCTCTGGCTCTGGCTCTGTGATTCTCACAAACACACTCTACATGTGGAGACCACATGGGCTTCCATGTTTTCTCTGTTCTTGGTCCAAACCCAGCTGTAGCTCCATCTCTAAGGTTCACTGCTGCTGCATAGGATTGAAACAAACCCTCAACAGGAGCATGACTATGAGGTGGCAACCAATTCCTCCCAGTCCTCTGACTCTAAGCCACTGTTTCTGAAGCCCTGAGTTCCAACCCAGCCCCAGCTTGTGATCCATACCTTTCTGGTCTCTCCCTCCTAGGAGGGGGGCCACCAAAAGGCATCTGAAGTTCTCTGAGGTTTTAAAGTGAGCCCAACCCTGTCTGTCCTTGTCAGAACCAATGTAACTGATCTCCATATTGCTGGTAGTACTGCGGGCCATTGTCTTACATACATTCTTCCTAGAACCTTCCTGGGACAGCTCTCACATTTGATTTGGAGCCTACGAGTCTGGGGGTAAGAGCTGAAGAATAAAATGAACTGTTGAGCAAACAGGTTCCCAAGACGCTCGTGCCCACCCTACTCATCCTGCACAGAATCAAAGACAGGCCACATGTGCCTGGTGATGAGTTCTGATATAGCAATTCAATTTGCTGGGCTGAGAGGGAGCAGGGCATGTTGGGAAATGATGCTGGCTCCTTGGCCTGCATCTGGAGGAGGAGCAGAAGGAGGAGGAAGAGGAGGAGGAGGACAGGTTGGTCCCTGGCAGGATCTGTAATGCTAAGAGATGTGAGTACCAAAGGATAAAACTTAGCCCTAATAGCCATAGGCTGGCTCCTTAGCCTGGGGCCCCTTTGAAAAAGGATCTTTTAGAAAAAAGGTTTGGGGGCTTTAAACCCACAAAGCAATGGAGAAGCGATCAGATGACCCCTGTCACAGAGAGCACACCCTGCCCCCAATGGGGAGGGACTTTAATTTTAGCCTCGTAATTTAACCTCTGGCTTCAGCAGAGATGGAAAGGGTTTCGTTGAGAGTCCTACAAAGAGTACAGGAGCCCAAGATTCTGCATCAGCACCATTCTGGATTTAAGCTTAGCCTTCTGTCCTTAGTCTTCAGCTGCCCCTTTAATTTTAGCTGGGAAATTTACTGCATCTGATTCCACAGTATTAATTGGCTCTAGATGCTCTTGACTATAGCCAAAAAATAAAGGGCAATCTCAGATAAGAAAAGTAGAGAAAATAATGAAGATGGGACTGGGGAGAAGCATGGGGAATAAGCATTTCCAGCAAGGTCTGGCACAGGCTTGCTTAGGCCTGCTCGACGATCAGGGTCTTGAGGAATGGAGAACAGAGTAGAGAGCATCCTGAGACTGTTAGGTGAGGCTAAGGCCTGAAGTCTTGGAATCAACAGGAAATCCTGGACCAGCTGCTCTTAGAAACCAATATTAAGGGGAGCTCATTCCCCACACATCTTACAGCCTGGAGCAAGTTCCTTAACTGGGTTGTCCCAGCACCACTAGGGGGCAGCACCCTCCCACACAGTAGGGCAGGGGGCTCACCTCTTCTAAGCCGGTAGATTTTTGAAAAGATTAGCCTTACCTCACACAGAAGCTGAGGGCAGTAAATGTTGGCGTACCTTACCAACCTTTGCATACTTACTCTCCCAGGGAATCTGGGAAAGGCCGGTGAAGCAGGTTAGTCAAGGGCTTTAGAATAAATTGTCAGTGGGAGCTGGCCAGGGGCTCTCCTCTTAGAGTACCTTTAACGGGTTTTCCCTGAGCTCTTCTTGGGACCCCCTAGCCTACACACCAGCTTTCTCATCTACCTCTTTTCTTTCATGGCCTCTTCTTTTTTTTCCTGGCAAGGTTCCTCCTCCGTGCTCCCCAGACACTCATCCCCACCCCACCAATATTGCAGGATGGAAGCACAAACTAGACAGAGATTTCCTGGGCTAGAGACTGGGGCTAGAGATTGGGGCTAGAGACTGGGGCTATTTTATTGACAGATGTGTGATCGGTGTTCGGAACAGCTTCTGGAAGGTAGCAGTGCTCAATGAATAAACCAATCAAATCTGGGATACCATGGCCTGTTTCCTTCCTCCCTCCTCCCAGTGCTAGCCTCTTCTCTGTTTTCTCAGGCTAAAGAGTGAGAAGTGAAGAGAGACATTTTTTGGCCAAGGACGCAATCCTGAAGGGACTTTAATGTCATCCTTAGAGTCGGGACATCAGTATCCTCTTGGTAGTGCTTCCTTCCTCCATCCGGTCCTAGCCAGTCCTCGATCTTCTCTTGGATCCAGACATAATGTCTAAGAGTAAGAAGGTACACAAAGAGGATTCCCTCAGACGAGTGCTTCTAACTACAGTCGAGACGGTCAAGGAAAAGAGAGAGGTTAGAGGTCAAGGCGGTATGGTCCTCTCCTGCATGCTAGCTAGCACACAGATGATCATTTGGCTTGTTTGTTTGGATGGTTGGATGGTTGGTTGGTTGGTTGGTATGGGGGCTTTAAACTCACGAATGATAAGACCTTTGCTTTATAGAAACCCCTTGCATTTATGTTGACCTTTAACCTCCCTCAGAACAGGAAGCCCCAGCGGGTGGATAGTTTGCTTTGGTTTTGTTTGCCCAGTATGGATAGTGCTGCTTCTTCCAGAAATGAAATGGTAAACACATTGTAGTATCAAGTATGATGTGTCTTTCACCTTGCACTTCTGTTTAACAGTCCTCCTTGTATCACCCAGAGTAACTGAAGTAGAGCGAAGAGGAGGCGATGGAGAGGGAGGATATTAAAGATGTAGGTGTGGTTCTAGGCTTTAAAATAAAAAAAAAAAAAACCCTAAAACTAATGAATCTGGAAATTGCTTTTGGGAGATGGCCAAAAAAGTCTAATGCTTCATGTTTTGGATACGGCAGCTTCTCAATTACTTAGCAAATGGGTCCTCAGAGGCAGGCATTGTGGGTGTTATCAAGATGAAAAAACACAGAGCAGCCTAGAGGAACCCGGAGTCTGGGCGCGAAGACAGGCAGAGACAAGTGCAAGGACTGGAACAGGAACAGGACTCTAAGGCAGCATGAGGCAGAGAGTGGGACCTCCTATGTTCTCTTCATTGCAACAGGGAGCCGGGTCTTCAACCTTCAGGGACACAGGGATGCATTCCTAAGCCATTTCTCCACTGTCAGCAGCAGGTTAAGGATTTCCACCTAGACCAGAAACATTTCTCGGCCCAAGGCCCGGCTGTCCTGGCTCCAAGGTGAACACTGTGGTGAATGTGTCAGAGATCATAAATATCAAGATCCAGAGCATCCAAGACCCAGGATGGGGCCATGGTGGTCAGGCCCCGTTTCTGGAGGAGGAGAGGAGTCTCTTCCTTGATGTACAGTCTTGCCACTCTATTCCACCCTGGCTTCCAGTCAGCCACAATGAAACAGTGAAACTGCAACAACACCAGCTTAGCTGTAAGGGATACACAGGTTAGGCTCTGAGTGAAGAGGTGCAGAGAAACAGACAGGAAAAGAGAGAGGTTAGGGGTCAGGGGTCGAGAGCGCTTGGGTGTCACCAAAGGCTGCAGTGGGTGGAGCTGAGGACTCGGGAGAGGCGGGGAGTGGGGCCGAGAGGGGATGGAAGCGGAGGCGCGCAGAGGAGGCGCGCGACGCTGGGCACTAGCAGCTAGCGGGTTACGCGCCTCCGCTGGGCAGGGATGCGCGGATGAAGGCTGAGCTCTGCTGCCGGAGCTCTGCAACGCCCCAGGTCGGCCTTGCGCCGCGTCGCGTCGCGCCGCGCCCACCCCACCCCGCGGAGGGCGCGCCCGGGTCAGGCGAGGCCGAGAGGAAAAGGCGCCACTTGGAGCGTCGCATCCTCTGACATCGCGGGAGGGAGTCGCAGAGCCCTCTGAGCCCCATTCCTCTGGCGCCCAGGCGCTTCCTCCCCTAGACCACCTCGCGCCCGCCCCTAGCAGGGAGCCAAGGCCGGCGCCCCGCCCGGAGATGGGCAGACGCGCAGATGGCGCGGCTCCCGGCGCCGCCAGATCGCAGGAACCCGGCGCCGGGGCGCTGCGCTGAGGCTCCCTCTTGGCGCGGCCCCGGAAGCCTGCAGGTGTCCTTGGCCATTCGGCCACCGCCCGGGACACTCCTTCGCCAGCACCGGGTGCCTGGCTCTTCAGAGCAGCCCCGCCCTCCAGGCTCTGCGCCGCGCAGGACGCCCCGTCTGAACCCCCCCTCGTCCCGGCGCGGCCCCCGCAGCGCTGCACCCAGCCCGGCGCAGCTCCCGGCCGCGGACGCAGGACCTGGGCTCGCTGCTGCGGGCGCGCTTGTTTTCCTGCCGCCTGGTCCTGAGCAGCCCTCACTCGCTGGTCCGTCTCGCTCGGCTCAGCCCCGCCCGCCATCGGTGCTCCGCGCAGGATTTATGAATGGGGGGAACAGGCCACAAGCCCGCCACCGCCGCCTCGAGTTGACCGCACACTGCCCGGCCCCGCAGAGCTCTGGCTACCGTAGGAGCATCCACCTGATCCCGGTAGCCGCTCCGAGGACTTGTTGCTGTTACACTGCTGCCTCCGCCACTGCCGCCACCCGGAGAAACCCTGCCGCCTTCAGGCTTGCCGCGTTCTAGGAGTCAAAGGGTGGCCCGTGTGAGTGTGAGCGCGCGCGCCGCGGACCCTCGCAGTGCTCTGGGACTGTGCGCTTCTCTGCCTTTCTGGGGTTGGGGGGCGTGTCCCCGGCCCGGAGCATCCTTGTACTTGCCCCTACCTCCTGGGACCCCGGGCCCCTTTGGTTTGAGTCCTCGACCCAGGTCTTCACCTCCTGCCTCCCCTAGGTTCTGCCTGCCTAAATCCCAACCACCTGTGCACCACAGAAGCCAACTCTTCCTGCTCCGCGCCCCGGGGGGGTGGGTGGGGGAGGCAGGGGGCAGAGCCACTCCGCGAAGGGGCCGCCACCACCTCCTGCCTCCTCCTCCTCCTCCACCTCCTCCTTGTCGTCTCCTCCCCCTCCCCGTTCTGACGCTGCCTCCTTGGGAAGGGTGTTTGGAGGGCAGCGGCCGCCCCAAGCCGGAGCCCCGCAGCGCTTCTTATGATCAGCTCGGTGTGTGTCTCCTCCTACCGCGGGCGCAAGTCGGGGAACAAGCCTCCGTCCAAAACATGTCTGAAGGAGGAGATGGCCAAGGGCGAGGCGTCGGAGAAGATCATCATCAACGTGGGCGGCACGCGACATGAGACCTACCGCAGCACCCTGCGCACCCTACCGGGCACCCGCCTTGCCTGGCTGGCGGATCCCGACGGCGGGGGTCGGCCAGAGTCGGATGGTGGCGGTGCAGGCAGCAGTGGCAGCAGCGGCGGCGGCGGGGGTTGTGAGTTCTTCTTTGATCGGCACCCGGGTGTTTTTGCCTATGTGCTCAACTACTACCGTACGGGCAAGCTGCATTGCCCCGCAGACGTCTGTGGGCCTCTCTTTGAGGAAGAGCTCACCTTCTGGGGTATCGATGAAACAGATGTGGAACCCTGCTGCTGGATGACCTACCGGCAGCACCGCGATGCTGAGGAGGCACTGGACATCTTCGAGAGCCCGGACGGGGGCGGGGGTGGCGCAGGGCCCGGCGATGAGGCTGGTGACGATGAGCGGGAGTTGGCCTTGCAGCGCCTTGGTCCCCATGAAGGAGGCTCTGGCCCTGGTGCTGGGTCCGGGGGATGCCGTGGCTGGCAGACCCGAATGTGGGCGCTCTTCGAGGATCCCTACTCATCCCGGGCGGCCAGGGTGAGTGGCAGAAGCCAGGGTCTCTTCATCTCGATGTCCAAGGGTTTCTTGGTGCTAGTGTTGGTAGGTCAGATGGGGAGGGGGTTGGAAGGAGACTGACATAACTGGCAGACTATAACTGCCTGCTTTCTAATCCCCCCACTCCCCACCCCTCCCTTGGGAATACGCCCCACCCCCTTCTCTCCTGGTTGCTCCATCAGAAGATTGAACACACTTAACTTACTACTTGGACCTAATCCGAGCTGTCTGTTCTGGCGCGTGCCCCTCAGTGGGTGGCATGCCTTCAATTTGAGCATTACTCCTTTTTGATCAGCACAGTTGCCCTCCACAGGACCACAAAGTCCTGGAAAGCCTAAATGTGGCCCTTTTCAGGGGTGAGGCAGGATCAAGAGAAGGAATTGTGGATTGTGTAGGACACTTACCTGTTTCTATCCTGCCAGCAGCTCGGTATGCAGGCTCCTGTGCAATTCAGAGAAAGGGGCATGGTTTCCTCTATGTCTCACAGAGGACTGATTCCCCAGAACCCAGGCCTCCTTTCCTGATTGGGGAACAAGCCATGCCCCAAGGCTTTCTGTACCTCTGTGATAGTCTGGCCTCTGATGAGATGAGTGAGAAGCAGACAGGAAAAGCCCCCTCCCTGCTTTAGGCTCTTCAGAATCTCAGGACAGTGGCCAGCCACAAGCTTCCTGGTGATGATACCAGATTTGTCACTGCTCTCTTGTGTCTGCTGCAGCACAAAGTGGCTTCCCAGAAAGCCCTGGTTCAGGTTACACTGGAAATGGATGTGTGCAGAGCAGGGGAAACAGGTTGATGTAGACAAGACCTTGTATGTGTCCTGAAGGTGGGGGGGGGTCCTAGAAAAATATGTATTTATTTACTCACTTTGTTATCCTTGCTAGGGCAGTTATAAACCTGAAGAAAGCTTTAGACTTTAAAAATAGAAAAGCCCAGAGGTTGGTATCTGACCTCAAAGCCTTTGCCTAAAGGGCAAGACAGTAGGAGACAGTAGGAGAAAAAGAAAAGCAGTGTGTTTTGTTGTGTCTGGTATGTTTCTAGAAGCTGAGGCTGGATTGATTGATTCCTTGGGCTCTCCAGATTGTCATGTTAATGAGTCTCAGAGCCTTTCTCTCTACCTCTCTTCAACACCCCATGGGCTGGTCCTCACCCTAATCATGGGAGAAAAAGTTCCACTTCCTACCCAGGGGAGAGCTCAGGGTTGAAGATTGCAGCTAAAGGGATAGGTTAGTCTGGTGTAAATACCAAGCCAGGGTAATGCATCTCCTGCCTGGACGAAAACGGGAGTAGAGGTCTTAGCACGGGGTCCTGTGCAGGACTGGGACTTGAGGTAGCCCCTGTAAGTCTGATTTCGAGGCCCCTGTCTACCTTAGCTGCTTTGGTGTATGGCCTTGTAGTCCTGAAATCAGCTAAGAAGGCAGGCACACAGTGTCCCCGACCAGTGTCCCTCTGTTGTGAGCGTATCAACCCTGACAGTGTTGTCCCTTGGCTTGTCTTTACTAGGACAGCGCATCAGGCACAAGTCATTGAGACGAAGTTGTGGGGTAGGGAGGAGGCAGAAAGGGGACAAGCCAGGGAAACCGTTCATAGAGGAGCTGAGTGAGGCAGGCCCTGTTTCTGAGCATTCTGGGACCTCTGCTCAATTTCCCCCCCTCTGGAACTGTGAGAGGTTCTACCATCAAGGAGAGGGTTAATTCTCCCATCTAAGCAGGGACAGAGCCAAGGCTCAGACACATAAACTGTCTTGCCAAAGCAACCCCTAGTTTCCAGCCTCCAGATCATTAGTGCGGGTGTGGATCATGCCGTGGAGCTCTGGCTGGCACACGAGCCCAAAGACTTGCCCACAGCTGAGGACCACAGTCAGAGAGCAATTCTGAGCTGTTCCTGGACACACACACACGGGGATATGTAATTCATAAAAAAAGAGAAAAAAAAACAACTCTTCACTGAACATCCTAATTCTAGGGCTTTGCTTGAAGATATTACATTAATCTCTATTATTCCTAATGAACTGAATACAGTGCCCATTTAACAGATTGAGGCTAGGAGCAAGTAAACCACTGGCCTGGGATTACCACACTGGTGGCAGGGCTGTGAATCAAAGCCAGGGCTCCTTCGTGCCTAAGCCTTTACTCCTGTAACTGCCACGTGCTCTCCCCACTGAAAGAAGCTGTTTGCAGGATGGAGAAATGCCTAGCTGCTTGCTCCAGCCCTCTTGGTGCCCTGAGGTTCGTTTCTTCTGTGAATAAACATCAGGAACCCAGGAACCAATGGGACTCAGAAACCAAGGGAACATCAGCAGAGACACTTGCCCTGGTCCTCCTTAAGACCCGAGGGTGCAGTGTCATAGAGTTCTGCCATGTTGTAGCATTCTGAAGCTGCATTTGTTTTCTCCACTGACCCCAAGTTGGCACATCTGTCCCCCACAGGAGATCAGTACTGTTGCATACCATCCAGTCAGCTGGTGCCCCCCCAACCCCTCCCAAGGAGTTTGCAACACTAGAGGTTTCACATGGGAGAACACATAAGGCTAGAGGAGCCATGCTCTGGGCCTTGAGGCATCTCTTTACACAACAGTCCAGTCGTTTGACTAGTACGTTATGACAGGAGCAAAACAGACACAAACGGAAAGTGAACTGAGCTAATTAGGAAAGCCTGTTGCCTAGCTACTGGCCTGGCCATCAGCCGGTCCATTCGGGAAGGTTCCTAGGCAGGATGGTCACCCCTGCTGGCTTCACTGTAGTCAGGCTGCTCCTGCAGTTCTGTTCCTGTGGTCTGAGCTGAGGGCAGGCTGGCTCTATCCTCAGCCTCTCACAGACACTGCCCTGGGGCAGGGCAGAGGCTCCCTTGGATGTTGTATAACCCAGTAGGAGCCAGGAGGGCCTGGGCAGCACTCAGAGCTATAGAAGCCTGCTTCGCTCCTTCTGAGAGCACACTAGAGGCCTTCCTGATGGGACCCTGGGCTACCTTGATTCCTCGCTCTGTTCTTTGGAAACCCCAGGGTGAGTTGGATTTAACTCAGTGATCAGCTGTATAAAGAAAGGGCCACGGCCCTTCTCTTTTGGCTATGGTTACTGTGTGGATCTTTTTTCCTACCACATTTCCCTTCAGAACAGAATGGGGGTAATCACGGGGTCCCCAATCGTCTCAGGAGGGCAGCTAGAAATGAATGTCCTTCTTTCTCAGGCATCTACTGTGTGTTAGACGCTGGACTGGGCTTTCTTCTGCTCCCTCCTCTAGTTCAGGAGAGGCAGAAATCGTTCACCTCAATGAACAGACAAGACCACCAAGTCACAGAGACCAGGTTACACGTGTCCACATCTGCAGCCACTCCTGCCTTGATAGCTCCAGCCCAGAAAGGCTTCGGGGGGCAAGGGGTGATTGTCACCAGAGAGCCTCTTCTTCTGGTCCACTGCTATCTACTTCTCTATTTCTTATCATCTCTAGAATTGTCTGGATCTGACTCCTGACTCTCATTTTTTTACCAGGTGACTTTGATAAGAAAAACAAGAGGCCAAACTTGATTACAAATAAATTCCAGGTTGTGGGACAGAGGGACAAAACTCATGCCCCTCTAACAGTCTGACGTGGTTGGTCGGCACAGTGCTCATGACAGGCTTCAGTGAGAGCCAGCACTTGCTGATGCTCTGGCTGTCTAAGCTAGGGTGATTGGATAGGGTGAACAGGAAATATGAGTCTAGAAGGGTAGTGCCAGCCCACCCTGGGCAGCCCAAGGCTGCAGACTTGCCGAGGCTGCCTCAGGCAACCTCCCAGGTTCCTCTCTGAGCTGTTTCTCTTTCTCATTCTGAACAGATCAACATTTGCCTCAGAGCATCTTGTCTCTGGATGATGAGTTGTTTCTGTTTGTCACCATTTTTGTAGGAATGTGGAATGGGGGAGGGGAGTGGAATTAAATTTAGAGACCTAAGGAAAGAACAGGCAGAAGCAGAGTTAGGTAGCTGGGCCTCGGGGAAAGTTGGCTCCTCGATCCTTAATCTCCACCATGGACATTGCTAGTGTCAAATGCTGAGTACCCGTCACTCACAACACCCTGGGTACAACCAACATGCAATGATGGCCCAGCTTCGTGCTAGATTTTCCTTCTGGCCATGAAATGGTCACCCAGTGCATAACATGGAGTCCTGTCAGGAAGTAGGTTTGGCCTACTCTAGAGAGCTGTCAAGTTGCTAAGTGACTGGTATCTGGAGGTACTCCTGGACATACCTTTGTCACCTCTAGCCTCAGTTAAGTGGCTAATCCCATCTTCTGACGACTTGCCAGTCCTGTGAGAAGAAGCTGTGTCACCTTGACTCTACTCATCTAGAAGACACTTACCAGGCACTTACCACATGACAGCTGCATGCTGGACTCTTAACAATGTAAAGAAGAGCACAGGGGCCTGAGGAGAGCTAGAGCAGTCAGAATGGATGGCAGTAGAGAGACAAGAAACAGTAATATTAGGTGCACCGTGGTGGGTGCTGTGGGAGTGTGAAGGATAAAGTCCAATAGACAAGGAGGAATGTTGAGTCCCACCTGCAAATGGGGTGGGGCTCCTAGGAGAACGTAGAGAATTGAGCAAAATGGGCCTTGTAGGATAATGACTTACCTCCTTGGATAATGGTTAAAAGGAGACATGCTATAAAATACCCAACACCCAACTCTGCAGAGCCAGGGACGGAGTTGTCCACCCTGGGAAGACAGGTCTGCGTGGGACATTGACCGAGGGGCTTTTGGACAGTGACTTGGCCTGGATCAGATCCCTTTTGGTTGAGGACTCACAGCTTCTGGGCAGGCCTGTGAAGCCTTTGGGCGAGGATGAACCCAGGTGAAGGTCAGCTCCAGTGGCTGGCTTACAGCCAGAGTGGAGAGCCGAGGAGTGGACCTCAGCTGGGCTAAGGCCTCCTGCATGTCCACTTAGGAGCCTGGAGCTGCCTCTCCTGGCCCTGTTCCTTCTGTTCTGTTAACCCCAGGGCACCCTACCCTGTTCAGCACTGTCTGGGTAGGAAGCTCTGGCTTTACCAGGAGGCTCAGCCCCTCACCCAAGCTCCACGGATCTTCCTCTGCAAGCGTCTTTGGCTGTGTTCTCAATTTTTCCTTCTCCTACACGTCTTCCTTAATATAGGTTTTTGGGCATGAGTCTCCTTATGTTTATCTGTCCATCTGTCTCCCTGGCCCTCCTTCCTTGGACTCCCCTCCCCAGCCCCCAATGATTGTATTTAGTTCCCATTGACTAGTGTCTGTCACCTCTCCCCTCACCCAGCCTGTGCCAGATTCCAGACACTCCATGCTCCGTGCTAAGTTTCACGAGTATCATTTCTTTTACTTCTCAAACCAACCGTATTAGGCGGAGTCTTCTCTTGTGCCCCTAAGACTGCAGGCTCGGGGCCTTTGCTCTCTTCCTGCTGCCTGGGGAACTCGGCTTTTCCTTCAGGTCTCCATTCAGGCCTCAGCTTGTCACTGTGATCAGAGCTGACCCTCCCGTTTGAATTAGCTCTTGTTCCTTGCCTCCTTCCTCTGAGTCTCCATCAAGCTCGCACCGTTGGATATGCTATGTAAGCTAGCTGTTTAGTAGTCGTCTCTTTCCACTGGGATAGAAGGTCCAAAAGGCAGGAGTGTCTGTCTATATTTTTCCTGCTGTTCCCAGCATGGTGGCCTATAGTAGGTGTTCAGGTTTCCACTTTGTGAATTCTAAGGCTAGCTGGGGGTAAGAAATTTACAGAGGTCTTATAGGTAGTTGGTAACAGAACCTAATTGGAACCCAGAAATGTGACCTTTAATTTGTTTGGGAGACAGTGGAGTAGGAGGAGAAACTGGTAATTTGGATGATAGTTGCAATACTATAGGCCTTTAGATGTGGACAGGTCCCTTGAAAGACATATTGGACAGTGTGTGTGTGTGTGTGAGTGTGTGTGTGTGTGTGCATGGGGAGTGTGTGTCTCAGGAGAACAGGGAGCTAGTAGGAAGGGCACAGGCCTGACAGTGAGGAGCCTCCAATCCAGGATGCTGAGGCCCACCTGCCTCCTCTAGCAGGCACAGCCAGCTCACGCCAGCCATTTTCTGCTTGGGCGGTTTTGACTTCCATTAGGATCCATAGCCCGTGTCCTTATGCCAAGGAGAGAGGAGACAGCCTCAGGCGTGGAGTCCAGGACAAATCACTTCTAGCCCTTGGGTTCCTTTGTCTCCAAAAGCTCAAAGGGATTTGACTTGTACCCACTTCTGAGGATTCAATGATTTGTCATTTTTAGACGTGGGGTGGGGGGTGTCCCCCAGATACTATTTCCATCTCAGCTTGGTCACCATTTTATGGAGTGCTTAGCAAATCTCCTAGGCACGTGTTGTGTTGAAGCTCACCTATCCTGCAGTGGTACTGTGAAGTGGGTACTTGTACTGTCGCAGCACAGAGAGAATGGTCGCAAGAGCACCGCACTCACCTGACGGATCATAAGAGACAACAGACAGCCCGGCGAGGCTGCCAGCTCTTTAGCTTTGCTTTGCCCTCAGACTGACAGTGCCGGGCTTGATGAGAGAGGGGCTCAGGCACAACTGACAGACGACCTATGGAACAGCTCGCGGGGTCTAAGGTTTAAGCGCAGGCTGCGACCTCTTGTAGGATGCCATTGCAACAGGACAGTCGATGTCTCTTGGAATCTCTTTGCATCCCAGGCAGCCAGAGTCAAGGGCCTTGAGGGAAATGAAACAGTATCCCTCCCTCAAGGATGAGGCCCAGCAAAAAGCACCAATTACACCAGCCAGCCAGTTAGGAAACAATTGCCTGAGAGTAATGTAGAGGAAAGGAATACTGTAGGACGTCACTAGAGGTCCTAAAGGACCCGTACAACCTTATGGCCATTTGTGGGCAGCTCTGTGCTTAAAACAAAAAGCCAAGGAGACCACAGGATTGGGGTTGTTTCTTCTGTCATGAAGGTAGTCTGGGCCTGCTGTAAGTGCCTGTGGCAGAGGCAGCTGAGGAAGGCAGGCAGTGGCGAAGGTTGGACACCTCCCTCCTGCCTCTGCTCCCTGTGCTCAGCCCCTTGGCAGCTCTTTCTGACCTTGTTTTTCCACATCGCTAATTAACCTCATGCTCAGGCTCCCAGGTGGGCTGGCTCTGCTGGCTAACGGTCCCTCAGAGAGAGAGGGAGAGGGGGGGGGAAGAGTGAAGGAGAGGGGAGGGAGAGAGAGAGACAGAGACAGAGAGAGACAGACAGAGGCAGAGAGACAGAGAGAGAGATTCGGCTTCTATGTCTCCTAGCAAAACTAGGATTTCTGTTCCCATCCCTCACTCTGGTTCCTTCTGCTTCTTGGAGCACAGGGCAGAGCCAGGACCCTGGATTGCCACAGCCACAACCTGCAGCAGCCTGTACTGTCTTGGCAGCCCACATCTCAGGATGTGAGGAGACAGGAGGCCAGCAAAAGCACTTGAAATGTACTTTCCTGAGAAGAAGTAGGTAGGAAGAGCTGTAAAGTAAGGAGAGTGTCTATGGGCTCTCCCTCAATGTGCTCCTTCCTTGCTGCTGCTGATCAGCCCACCCTAGCTTAAGTCTAAAGGACGCAGTGTGTGATGGGAGACCTGTCCTGTGAAGGTACACATCCTCATGCCAATGGGCAGGCTCAATAATCGGGGCCTATATTCCTGGCCTGGGAGGTGACTGTCCAGGGGATAGTAAAGATGATATACTATAAGGCTGTAAAGGGAATGTATAGACCATATGATTTTTGGTTCACATCTGGTTCTTACCTGCTCTGGGCAGCATGATCCCAGAATAGGCATGTAACCTCTCTGATCCTTGGTTCTTTTTATGTGAAGTGGAAAGATGGAGTCTGCCTTCTATGTTACTAAGAAGACTGAAGGCGGTGACACATAAAAGGTGCCTAGTGGTTCCAGGAAGAGGACAGATGGTGGATTTCACGTCCAAAATTCCTTTCTTGACTTACTTCTAGAGGCTCTGGGGTTATGGATTCCAGCCTGGGTTTTCATACTCCGTATTTCCCACTGGTATCCTGCACTGCTTTCTCCCTTTTACCTTAGGCACAGCAGAAGGGAAATGCCTGCCAGGCAGACTTGACTGTTCACTGGATGGGGATAAAGACGAGGTCAGGTAGGAACTGGAGCAGGGCAGGCATGGAGTTGTGAAATGTGCAGCCAGGGACTTCCCTCAGCTGCCTGTATAGGTTCAGTCCTCCACCCAAGGGGGACGCCAAGCTCTGTCAGCCAAGCAGGAGCAGGAGCAGTAAAGACAGGCTAGACCTCGACAGCGAGCATCTTCACAGTGCTGAATGAAATGGAGTGAATAACAGATGAAGGCTCTGTAATTGGTGTCATTACACGTGAATCTCGTCTCCATTCATAATGGCTGGCCACTTAGTCCAGCCATTCCTCTGCCGAATTCTGCTGTCACCATTCCAGCTGAGATCCTCATGGCTGTCAGATCATCTGACACATGTCTGCCACCATTCTGATCCTGATACTTGGGAGCTCAGCGTCCCAGCTAACATCAGGGAGACACTGGTTGTTCTGAGAAAGCCTGCCTATCTCCTGTCATAGCCCACATATGTCCCTCTTCCTGGACTGACTGCCCAGGCAGAAGGTGGCTCTAGGCGGTAGGTGGGGTCATGAAGGTCAGTTGGCAGAAGGAGGTAGTTCCTTCCAGCCATTGTCTCTGGACATCCCTTAAAGTAATGGACCTTTGTCTTGAGTGTGGATCAGGATTTAGCAAACTGGAGTTTATTAAAGTACTTCTTGGACTCTGTCCCCTTCAGGTTCCTCATTCAGTAGGTTTGTGTCGCTGGAATTTGCATTTCTAGCCTGTGTCTATGCACTTGATGCTTCTGGGTTAGACCCCTGCTTCAAGAGCCTGATTATTGCAGCTGTGGTATGTGGCATACAACTCACCTGGGAGCTTATGCGGAAAGCGGGAGTACTAACCCTTCCGGAAACCTCCCAAGCCAGCCACACTTGAACAGGGTCTTTAACTGGTTTGTCCACACCCCATAATTTGAGAAATATTAAAGCATGAACTGAGCAGTTCGTAGTCCAGGACCAGAATCCTGACTTGTGGTTTCCAGACAAAAGCACCCTGGCAAAGATTAGGAAGCATTGCCCTAGATCAGTGGAGTGGCTGTCAACCTTCCTCATGCTGAGACCCTTTAATACAGATCCTCATGTTGTGGTGATCCTCAACTATAAAATTATTTTGCTGCTACTTCACAAGTGTAATCTTGCTACTGTAATGAATCATAAATATCTGATGTGCAGGATATCTGGTATCGATCCTTGTAGAGACCCACAGGTTGAAAACTGCTATCCTAGGACATCAGCACATACAGATCCTCTTATGTCTCTACCTTAATCCTACCCCTTGACTGGCAATGGGCTAGTAACCTGTATGCTCGTGTTCTGTGAGTAGAGGTCACCGTTCCTGATGGGGCCAACCATTGCTGACTTGACAGCCATATCCTATTCTGGCCTACAGGTGGTAGCCTTTGCCTCTCTCTTCTTCATCTTGGTCTCCATTACCACCTTCTGCCTGGAGACCCATGAAGCCTTCAACATTGACCGAAACGTGACGGAGATCCACCGGGTAGGGAATATCACCAGCGTGCGCTTCCGGCGGGAGGTGGAAACCGAGCCCATTCTTACCTACATCGAGGGTGTGTGCGTGATGTGGTTCACTCTTGAGTTCCTGGTTCGTATTGTGTGCTGCCCTGATACGCTGGACTTTGTCAAGAACCTGCTCAACATCATCGACTTTGTGGCCATCTTGCCCTTTTACCTGGAGGTGGGACTGAGTGGCCTGTCATCCAAGGCAGCTCGAGACGTGCTGGGTTTCCTGCGTGTGGTACGCTTTGTACGCATTCTGCGGATCTTCAAGCTCACGCGCCACTTTGTGGGGCTGCGTGTCCTAGGCCACACGCTCCGGGCCAGCACCAACGAGTTCCTGTTGCTTATCATCTTCCTGGCCCTGGGTGTGCTCATCTTTGCCACCATGATCTATTATGCTGAGCGAATTGGGGCCAGGCCATCTGACCCACGGGGCAATGACCACACCGACTTCAAGAACATCCCCATCGGTTTCTGGTGGGCTGTGGTCACCATGACAACGCTTGGCTATGGGGACATGTATCCTAAGACGTGGTCAGGAATGCTGGTGGGTGCTCTGTGTGCGCTGGCTGGCGTGCTGACCATCGCTATGCCCGTTCCTGTCATCGTCAATAACTTTGGTATGTACTACTCCCTGGCTATGGCCAAGCAGAAGCTGCCCAAGAAGAGAAAGAAGCACGTACCACGGCCACCCCAGCTCGAGTCACCCATTTACTGCAAGTCCGAGGAGACTTCACCCCGGGACAGCACCTACAGTGACACCAGCCCTCCTGCCCGGGAAGAGGGAATGGTGGAGAGAAAACGGGCAGGTGAGTAGGGCTTAGATCTCTTTCCCCAACGTAGCCAAGGAAGCGCCCTTAGCCCTTGAAATTTGGCTCTGTGCTGTATCGTGCAAGCTTTACTGTGTGTGAGATGAACTTCTGGGAGGGCAAAATATTAAGACTAACTTTTGGTCCTATGCTTTAATGGTCTTGGTGAACACCAATGTTTGTAGAGTGAGCTATCCTTCCCCATAGGATACGCGGACAGCACATGCTGACTGTATGTTAGGAAGACTGGTTTCTAGTCCCTTCTGGCCCACCTTTCTTTGTTCCCAGAAGCTGATTCCTTCCCCTCTGGGCACAACATATCAGTGGGAATGACATGCCAATATCCTACCCTACTCTGGTGAGACCCCAACGGGTGGTACCTCAGCCACACTCTGAAAAAGTAGAACAAATGCCAGGGCTGATATGATTAGGCAGAGAGCCGGCAGCTGTTCCTCCAAGGTGCAGCGACACATGAGTCACCTCTTTCCCAACACTCACGTCTGCTCTCTCTTGGCCTAATAGCTGTGCTAACGTAACAGCAGTGGGAGGCTGCCTTCTGTTCAGTAAAGCTGGAGTGAGCCCTGGGCTCACAGTTTGACATGGATAGAGGGACCAAGGAGGAAGTGGTCCAGGATCTTTATATGGAAGGAGAAGTATCTGTGTCCTGAGAGGAGTAAGACCAAGCACCAACTTCTGTCTTTCCATGGAAAGTCTACTCAAGAAAGACCTGTACAGGGCCAGGAGACAAGAAGAAAATTCAACATGGGAGGAGGCCAGGAGACAAGAAGAAAATTCAACACGGGAGGAGGCCAGGAGACAGGAAAAACACTATCAGATCGAATGGGCAGGGTTCCCGGGGATCATAGACCAGGGCTGGAATAGGACTGGGTATCAGGCCACTGAGGCTGGGCCCAGTAGAGCTGAGAGACTGAGGCAGCGGGCCCTGGTTAAACTCTAGAAGTGGCACCAGTTCTCCAGAGAGGAGCCTGAGTTGACACACTTACCTGTGACCTTGCCTGTGTTGGAGTTAGTTGCTCTCTGGGATTAACTAGGGTCTGGATCTTCCTTGATGAAGACCTTGATAAAGAAGCTTCCTTCTGTTTGCACTACTACAATGGTGCCCCTTCCTGATCCTGTTAGGAATCTAAGATGTGTTTTGAGGTCCAGTTAGAGCTCAGAGAAGATCCTTATGCGCAAACACAGAAGGCCTCCGATAACCTCCTAGATGTACACGTACACAGCATGGAGGCCCTTATCCTGTTTAAGTGGCCATTGTGTGTGGCCAATGCCAGACCCACTGTCTTAGGCCAGGCAACTCCATCACATACAGTCTGGGCCATAGTGACTGTGCCACTCTCCAACAAAGGCAGGGTGGTCCCCACAGGGAAAAATTGGATTGGAGCCTCTTCCCTTTATCTTCGCAGACATAAGAGAGTCCTGCCCCGGCCCTTCAGCATGCCCTGGGTGCCTGAGGAAAAGAATAGCTGCCTTAAGTAGTGCCGAGAGAAAGCCAGAGACCTTCTGAGTATGTCTGGCACTAGAGCCACCACCCATTACCCCTACTAGCCAGGTATGCTCTAAGGAATGCAGACTCATCAAGAGCCTACCCGAGCCAGACCTGAGGGAAAATGAGAATCCATGCCTGCCAGGATCGATCTCCTGGGACATCCTCACAAGCCCAGTTGGGAAATACTGCTGCTGTAGGATGTCTGAGCTATGGTCCAACCCCCAGAGGAGGCTCTACACCAAAACTGAGAGAAGATCCTTCAGACCAAGGACAGGCATTCCACCTTTGCTTCCTGGACCTGGGATCTGAGACCCTAGGTAGCTCCGCTTAGGAAGGCCCCAGCAACCATGTCAGCTTCCTTTCTCTCTGTCCCCCTCCAGACTCTAAGCAGAATGGCGATGCTAATGCGGTGCTGTCTGATGAGGAGGGAGCTGGCCTCACCCAGCCCCTGGCCTCGGCCCCCACCCCTGAAGAGCGTCGGGCCCTGAGACGCTCAGGCACACGAGACAGAAACAAGAAGGCAGCTGCCTGCTTCCTGCTCAGTGCTGGGGACTATGCCTGTGCTGATGGCAGTGTCCGGAAAGGTATGGCTCCCTGGGCTGGGCAGGTGGGGAGCACCCCCAGAGCTGAGTCTCCCCAGCCTTCCGTACAGAGCTTGAGGTCTCCCCCTCCCCTGAGCCCATGGCCACCATCTCCTCTGCCTTGGATGCACCCTCACTTTTAGAATGGGTATCCTAAGTTACCAGTGTCTGAATTTAAAAGGTCTCTAGCATCCCCTATGAAGCCCTTCCCTCAAAGGTATCCACCCATGAGGGGACACTGCCACACACCACCCCCCAACTCTGGCAGTCTTTAGGCCTAGCCCACAGGCTCAAACTCAGCCCCTTCCCTAGGCTTCTTGAACACTGCCAAAGCTTCCCCCAAGGAAGCAGACTCAGGGATTCAGGTCCTGTCGCTCCAATTTTAACACTGGGGGCCTGGATCCTAAGGCGAACTGACCCACATCTGCAAGCTTCAAGGATGTGTTGTCATGGGACAGAGCCAGGGGAGCTATGAGTAGGTAGGCAGGGGGAGAGATTCTCTCTGAGGAGTGACCTGACGCAGCCTCAAAGTTAGTGGAGTAGGCCCCTTCCTACCTGGCGAGGGAGGCTGGAATCCTATCACCATGTTCCCAGTGCGTGGCAGAGACAGCTGAAGTTGGGCTGTGGAACACTCAACTTCTCACAGTCCCAGTCCCAGGCTGAGACTGGTTTGAGTCCATCAAGGGTAGTAGTTGCTGCAGGAATAGCCCGTGATGCTTCTGAACCCTAAAAGTGGCTCCTAGCTACCCAGTCCAGGTAGATTCCTGGGGTACCTTCCCATGTGATTCTTAGGCATCCTGAGGTGATAAGCTTCTCAAGGTGGGCCCCCAGCTTCGCTGGGTACACGTCTTACTGAGTGACAGCAGCAGGAGCAGCAGTCTGGCACCTGGAAGGAGAAGGCCCAGTGGTACCAGCTAAATGGCTATAGGTAGAGAGTACTCAGAGCTCATATGCCCTCATCTGCCAATCCTGTGCTCCAGTCTTCAGGCCCTGGACGTGTCTTTCTCTCTTTGCACCTCAAGGATGCAGCAATCCTACTGCATCTTCTTTTATACCTAGAGAGCAGCGCTCAGGCTGCAACCTGCTAAGAAACAGTGTAAAATGTATCCTGTACTCCTGTGGAGGACTTTTGAGCACAGAGCTGGAGGAGGAACACCCTGGCGTCCCCTCTTGTGCTGTGCGGTGCTTGGTAGAAGCAGGAATGTGGAGGAGATCATGGGAGTTTAGGTTAGGAGAGCCCGGATGGCAGGTGCTCCTATGTGTACAGGCACCAAACAGAAGAGCCTGTGTCCCCCCACTTTGCTTCCCTGGGGTGCCTTTGGGGCCCATCTGCTCTATTTTCAAGATGCCTCCACGCTGCTTCTTGGCAACAAGCGTGTAGCTCAGCCAATTAGAGTGACCTTCGAGAGGGAACAGGTGGGTTGCTGGGAAACAGGGCCTGCCAAGCAAGTGTGGCAATTAATATCACCAAACTCCCAGTGAGCGCTTAACAACTTTCCCCACACCACGCCTCTCTGCACTTATCTAGACCTAAGAGAGGGTGAGTCCACGCTTCTTCCAGCCATCCAACTGACCCCATCACTGACTAGTACTTTCTAATGGGCCAGGAGTGCATGGGACATCTCACCGGGGAAGGCTCATGCTGGAAGCTGTAGGGTCTCTGTGCAGCTGGACCACCAAAGAGCTAGAGGGAAATAGGACAGGACACAGGTCCTGTGGTCTGCCCTCAGGATCCCAGGAGATTGTCAGTAAGCTACCCCCAGCAAGCAGAGCTCCCTCCTCCTCAGTCTGAGGCCACCTCCCTACCCAGCAGAGTCTCTTGAAGTAGCATGGAGCTCCCTTGATGAAGAGAAGCTCCTCTTTGACACGCGTGCCTTTTCTTCACCAAGGCTGTGAAAAGTCCCGGAGTCTAAACAACATAGCTGGAGCAGCTGGAACCAGTCTGGGGCTTTCTCCACTGGCATCGCGGTACAGCTCGCCCTATCCTCCGAGAAAGCTCCTGCTCTCGCACCCCTTCCACCCTCTCACCAGCCCCCCACCTGGCCACTCAGGTCCTTAGCCACACCCATGGCCTTTTGTCCTCAGTTCAGACCCTGGAACACACAAATAAACCGGCATGTTTACGTGCCACCCAGCCTCTATCCCTCCTGAGGTCTGAGAGAACAACAGACAGGAACTTCTGTCAGGATGGAGGAGTCCCTGAGCCAGATCTACACAGCACCAGGCTCCCCCAGTATGTTCAGCCATGGAGCCTAAGTGCAACGAAGAGATACTCACAGGGCTCCTCCCTCACAGCCAGTCTCCAGAACCACCATCGGTGCTGGCACACTCAGCATCTCTGGGGTTTGCCTCCAGCTGAGGAGCTTATAGGCCTGGCCCTGGTACATGGAGTATCCCAAGCTACTCAGGCCTGCCTGCAAGTCACACCTACATTTGTATTTTAATCACAGAAACTTCATTTGCATTCCTTATGGCCTTTAACTAATAACGAAACAGCTTGTCTGTCTGTCTGTCTATCCACTCCCTACCAAGATCAACAGGTTACAAGGCTGTCTCACGGGACGTCTCTGCTGGTGTAAAGGACATTTGACTGCTTAGACCGGCCACACCTGTGGCTAGAGCCACCCTGAGAATAGGACATATTGTCTTCCAGCTGTGACATGGGGCACAGGTGGGAGTTCCTAGAATCCAAGCCCCAGGCTGGGTGCAAGCCCTGGGCATGGTGTCTAGGTGCAGGGAGGCCCTCCTCCCTGGGGCCTGTGCCCAGATTCAGCGGGTGACACCCTGCGGCCCACCCAGCATCCCATCTGTGCCCGCGCTCCAGCATCTCTCCATACTGCTTCCTCTGCTTCCGCGACAGTTTGCTCCCTCTCCTTCTCCCTCAGATTCCCAGCCCTGCCTCTGAGTCACCTGCCACTCCCACCCAGCCTCTGCTCTGCATTCCTGCCAGAACCAGAGACTCATCTAATTTCTATAATTAAGTGTATTCATTTACCTAACGAGCCCGGGAGCACAACAGGTTTGTGAGTCATTGGGTGAGCAGGGGTACACCTTGCACAGGGCCAGCTGAGGGGAAGTGAGGAGACAGAAGCTAATCCTGTCCGCACCTGCCACTGGTCCCACCTGCTCCCAATAAGCCCCTTCCTCAGCCTAGGGCTAAAGAACAAAAGCTCAGCCAGGACATTTCCTGTTTTACCTGATGGGAATTGACTGACAGCAGGGCCACGTGCCTGGCAATTTTAGAGTTAGATTATGCAACTTTGGAAAGCAAGTGACTGAAGAAGGCCCAAATTTGCTCCCTACAGGGTAATCAAGAGATCTAGTGAAATAGCTTTAGGGACCTGGCAGGAGACTAGGACCAAGGGGGGGGGGGGCAGCAACTCAAAGGGTGGCCCAGACTTAAGTATAAGATTGTTTCCTGTGGTCACCTTGCAAAACATGTGACAAACATGTCTGTCAGCACTAAGCAAACACTAGCGGACCCTCTAAAAAGGTCTGTTAGAGCAGGCCCTGGGACCCTCCACTGGAGTTGTGCTCTGTAGGGCCTGCTGCCGCTTGCTCTCAGAGTGACACTTCTTCTAAGGAGATACAGAAAGGTGTTGTGGGTAGAGAAGACTGTAGGGTAGGGTTTGATGCTGACTCTCAATGTAGCTCTCTGTGGCAGGTTCGCCCCACCCAGAAGGGCTCCCGGCACTAGGAGACTGTGGTCTGACAGAGACATGACAAGCCAGGTGTCCAGTTTAGCGGTACCACAGCTATTTTCTCTGACTTGCCGTTCTGGTTGGGGAGCTGAGGCAGCTATTTCTGTGGCAGCCCTCAAGTTGTCAGGAGCCCAAGTTTCCACGGCACCCACCGCCTCCTCCCCTCTTCCCTCCTACAGGGATGGGCATGCTCATAGCACCCCTGTGGGGGGCACAGATGTCCCTGGGCAACACAGCACGTCTGCCAGGCGGAAGCCCCCAGTGCTTTGTTGGAGGGATAGGCTCCTGTGCATGCCCCTCCCCCATCTCCTGGCTCAACAGGGAAGAGACGGGCCCACTTGGTGGAAGAACTAGTTATCTGCCCTCGTGCTTGCCCAGAGTCCTAGGAAAGAAGGAATCCATCATAGACAGAACCTCCGTGTATGCCAGTCCCCGCCCTAAGAGACGGTGGCCTGCACAGACAGCCTCAGTCCCATCCAGGCCTCGAATGTTCTTCACTAGCAGAAAGGTGTCTCCCACCCAGACTTTGTGGACACAGTTAACATCTCCTTGGGTCAGACTTGGAATTGGATCTGTTGCTTTGGCTTTTAGAAACTTGGCCCTGTAGCTGGGGGGCGGGGCCCCTTCTTAAAGGGCAAGCAGGCAGCCCAGGAACGAACTCCTAGCCTTACCTTCCGGTCTGTGCCAGTACTACTGACAACCCTGGAGTTAGCTTCACAGCCCAACCTTTAAGACAGGTGGCTGTGACAGACCACCAGCAGGAAGGCGACTGCTCAACGACAGCTAGGGGCGTGGCGAGTACTGGCTCAGACTGCGATTCACAAAGTGTCTAAGAGAGCAGGGCCCTGGCCAGTCTCCCTCGGAAGCTCCCGCACCAACCCTGGTCAGTTATGTGTGTTAGATTCCAGCACAAAACTCCTAGGGAGCATCCCCTCCCCCAACTATCAGAGGACCCCCAAGGGCAGAGAGCATTGAAACCACTGACAAAAGACAAGAGCCACTCAAGGCCATTCTCTGCCCAGTGTATCTTAGAGTGACTTGTATGTAGAGTGCCCCAAATCACTCCCCTTCTCCTTGTGAGTAGGGACCAATAGTTGGGTATTTCTGAATGTACATGGGAAGATCACTGTTAGGAAAACAGGGCAAAGGGTAGCTCTGTCTTGTCCTCAGAAATGGAACATTAAAGATTCAGGCTTCTTCTTGTGGTTTCCTGAGGGATATAACTCAGATGCAGGAACTATGGAAGGCTAAGGGGCAGTGTTTAAGAGGGTTGGGGCCAGAGTCTTAAGGAGATGGTAACAGGTCACTCTGAGATGAGAACTTTTTTTTTAGCCCTCCCCCCAAAAGCTTTTAGCTTGTGAGGAAACCCCAGAGTTGAATGTCAAACAACAGGTCTGCCTTTAACTGCACACCTAATAGCTATAGTAGTCAGTCTGGGAGGCTGAAACTTCCACCATACTATTAGCCCAGTCTCCCTAGAAAATAGGGGAAAAGACCCAAGCCTCAGAGATCTAAAGCTGAGGTTGTGGGTTTTCTTAGTAAGATGCTGTGTGCCAGCTTGGCATGTGCTCTCTGCCTAGCCCCCACCCCCACGCCATGCCCCAGGACTCTATCACTTTGAAGTCCGGAGTTGGCCATGACATGGCTCCACACCCTAGAGACAGCTTCCCTTGCTCCTTGGGATAGTGGGATTGCCCACGGTGACGGGGGCAGATGGAGCTATTTGGGGTAGAGCACAGGCTGGGTAGAGCACAGCTGGGGTGGTGGTCCATCAGCCATAGTCCACATCAGGGATTCTCCCCGCCGCCTCCCTGCTAAGCTGTACAGCGTTTGCAATGGTTCCTCTCCCTGCTGCACTAGAACTCTGAAGGCCTGAGATGGTGGCAGTTCTTGGAAATGGTCCCCTGAGCTTCAGCATCGCCTGGGTCCCCACTCCTGGTGGTGGGATGGCAGAGGAGAAATGAAGGGCTCACCGCACTCCTGTACCACCCCAGCTCACCTCGCCTCTTAGCCCTGGGTTCCTATGCCTTCCAGCTCTGTTCTTGGCTGTTCCTTAGCCCACAGCCTGTGGGTCAGAGGCTGGCTGGCTCCCTTCTAACGTCTCGTTTTTTTGTTTCTCCTTTTCTTTTGCTGAACTCTTTACCCCACCCCCGCCAGAAGGCAATGTTGAACCGAAAGCGTGCGTCCCAGTGTCTCACACCTGTGCTCTTTAAACACAGAGACCTGCCAAGACGCCCTCTCGTCCAACTATGCCCACGCTGAAGTCCTCACCCTCTCTTAGAGCGGCACCAACGTGAGAAAGACAGACAGACAGACAGACAGAAAGCCAGAGGCTTAGGAAAACTCTGGAACCCAGGCACGAATCTTTTTTTCTGGGAAAGACTCAGATATCCTTGTTTGCACAAGACTGGTGGAAACCCTCCCATGCGACTCTCAGGGCCCAGAGTCATCTGGGTCTGATACTCTGTTCTACTGTACATTGAAGAGACATATATGCACATATAGTATCTATATTCATACATACTATATACTCTTGTGTGTAGTGCACGTGCTACTGGTGGTCTGTCTTCATCGTTAGGCTGTGTCTCCCAAGTCCTCTTCCCACCCTGTTTCCCCTCCCCCATTCCTTCATGGACTGTTTCTTCTGACCATGTGTATGGGATGACTGAGGAAAAGTATGCCTGGGACCGGCCCCTCCAGCTGGGTGGTCCCAGGCTGCTCTCACTTGGGGGATGTTTCCCCTGCCAGCAGGTGGCCTGTTGAAGTTGGTTGAAGGCAAGATTGCCCTCTGGAGTCACTGCTTCACTAGCCCAACCCCACCCCAGATTGGGGTTCTACCTCCCACCCCACACCCCAGTTTGTGGGGCACTTCTAGGGGCTCTTTTGCAGCCTCTGTCACTCCTTACGGCGCCCCTTCTGTGTCCGTGACAGGGGGGAGTTTCATTTCTTTTGTGTGTCTCCTTTGTCTATTTCTTTTCAAAGATGCTGCTGGGCAGATGGAAGGGGATCTGTTTGCCCATCTGGCTCAGGGGTCTGAGAAGGGGACACCTTGGGCAAGAGGAAACCAGTTGCAATACTGTACTTCCTGGCCGGTGGCCAGAGGACGCGTGCAATAGCAGAGGCCGGGTGACCCCTTCAGCCTTGGCCTCTGCCCCTCCCTTGGCCCTTCCTGCCCACCCTTGGTATTGGTCAGTCCTTTTCTAAAGCTGTCCTCCTGTGTGTGTCTGAGGCACGCCTAGGCTGGGCTCTCTGGGCCCTGTCTGCATGCCTTCAACTGTCATGCCGTGCTCGAGTACCAATAAAGACATCGAGTGTCCCACTGCTCCTCTGTGAGCATCTATTTGCCTCGTCTCTCTTTTCTCACTGTGGGTCTGCGGTAGGGGTGGGGGGGAGGAAAAGGAGGGGTGGGAATTGGGGAGGGGGCTTCTCTGAGTTTTAATGAAGCTACCACCTGTGTCTCAGGAACACCTGAGCCTAATTGAGTCCCCACCAGGGACCCTCCCAGTGGCTCAGCACCTGCATTTTACAACTAGCACGCAGTTCTCTAAAGTGATCTGCAGGAAAGAAATGAACTCTAAACCCCTGGTTCCCCGGCAGTGTTCTCACAACCCGCTACTGACACCTGAACCGGCCATTTCATGAAACAAGTCTCCCTTGTTTGGGGAAGTCCACCGTGTGCCTGCTTGTTTGTACAGAGACCTCCTTCTCCCTGTAGCTGCATCAGCCTAAATGGGCCAAGGCCCTGGGGAGGCCAGCCATTGCAGTGACTGCATGACGGCTGATGGACTGAAGCCAACACAAAACTGGTGGCAGAACCTTGAGCCTCCTGGGGATGGAGAGGGAACATACTTTGGGTACATGGGCTAGGAAAGTACCAACTCCTGGTACACTGGTGACTCTCACTATTCCTTTCATCCCCACATAGGAGCATGCCCAAGGCTGGCTTGTGGAAGTACGGGCCTGCAGCTACTCAGCAGGGCCCCATGCTGGGTTTAGGGCTCTACTGTTATCATGGTTGTCTTAGTCAGAGTTTTTATACCTGCACAAAGCATCATGACCAAGAAGCAAGTTGGGGAGGAAAGGGTTTATTCAGCTTACACTTCCATATTGCTGTTCTTTGCCAAAGGAAGTCAGGACCGGACCTCACACAGGGCAGGAACTTGGAGGCAGGAGCTGATGCGGAAACCATGGAGGAATGCTGCTTACTGGCTTGCTTCCCCTGCCTTGGTCAGCTTGCTTTCTAATAGATTCCCAGGACTATCAGCCCAGAGATGG
Source organism: Apodemus sylvaticus (assembly GCF_947179515.1). NCBI lineage: Eukaryota > Metazoa > Chordata > Mammalia > Rodentia > Muridae > Apodemus > Apodemus sylvaticus. Next base: position 56,022,532 of record NC_067475.1, read on the forward strand.
CATCACCCACAATGGGCCCTCCCCGTTTGATCACTAATTGAGAAAATACCTTACAGCTGGATCTCATGGAGGCCTTTCCTCAAAGGAAGCTCCTTTCTCTGTGATGACTCCAGTTTATGTCAAGTTGACACACAAAACCAGCCAGCACAATGGTAGAATTACTAATTTTCAACAAGATCTGTGGTTTCATTTGTGCTGGGCTCTATAAATCACATGACCAGGTCCAGGTGTGTGTTCAAGACTCCTTCGCCCTCACCCTGAGCATAAACCGAGTCATAGGAATCACCGGTTAGTGTTGATCTTCCACTGATGACCTAGATAACTGGGGAGTCACTCTTTAAATTCATTTTTGTGCCTGTAAAATGATGGTGCCTATCCCAAACATGGCTTTCACAAGCCTGGCCCAGGGTCAGCTGTCTGCATACAGCATACTGAAGACAGGAGGTCTACAATAAATGCTAGTTCCCTCTTCACCCTTGCCTTTGGCTCAGGCTTTTTTTTCCCTGCAGATTTCTTTATGTCCAAACATACTCAGAAAAGGACAAGTGCACACCCAGAGCTGTCTAGGGCAGTACAGAATGGCGGGGTGAGGACCACGGGGCCCTTGGGAAGAAACAAACAAGAAGAAACCTATTCCTGAAGGAGCATGGAAAACCAGCCGTGAACCAGCCTGGGCCAGCGGCAGGGGCAGGGCAGTGGCAGGCGGCCAGTTGTCAATTAAAGATAAAATCTCTCCTCCAACTGGAGGGCAGATAGGGCTGTGCCCTCCTCCCGCCCCCCACGAGAAAGCCATTTGCAGCCAGGCTGCTGGAAAAGCTTGGCCAGGCGATAATGGGATGGGATGCACTGCTGGCTCCCTAATGACATTACACATCAGGGCCCACATCCAGAATCGCTGGGTTTTAGTTTAGCTGGGTTTTTTGTTTTGTTTTTAACATAAATATGAAACCATCTTTACAGGGCTAAGAACCTAGCAAACAGCACACGAGGATTGGATGCCAGGAGCATCCAGAGGGGACCTAAGGGGATGTAGCTGGGAAGCACAGCGACACCTTCAGAACCCTGGGATAGACAGATGTGGTTGCCCTTCCACCTCGGAAGCTGCATCACGGAGGAAGGCACACTCGAGGCTCCTGCTGTCCCTGGGGCCAGAGTCGAGAGTCCTAACTTGGGGGCTGCCTTAGAGAATGGAACAACAGTGTTGGGATGGGCCTTTGGAGTCAGCGGGATCTGAATCCCAGATCTGTTACTTTCTAGTCCTGGGTTGCTCAGGGTACCAGAGTCTCCATTCTTCTTCGCCTACCTGGACTAAAAGTGGGTACACAGAGCTATAGGAGAATGATGGAAGGTGGTGTTGGTGGGCAATGGTGGCACACGCCTTTAATCCCAGCACTTTGGAGGCAGAGGAAGGTGGACTTCTGAGTTCGAGGCCAGCCTGGTCTATAGAGTGAGTTCCAGGACAGCCAGGGCTAAAAAGGTGGTGCCAAGGAAGCTTGACCATTGCTTCCTGAGCTGGCAAGACATCCAAGTGGGCAAAGGCACTTGTTGCCAGGCCTGACAACCCCCATTTGATCCCAAGGACTTACATGGTGGAAAGAGAGAACTGACCCCTACAAGTTGTCCTTGGACCTCTACATGCACCCAAATAAATAATTAAAATCCATTGCATTTAAGCAAATATGGATGAGAGGTTACTATGGGGAAACCTCCACCAGCAGCAATTTGGTTCGATGCCTTCACTTTTCAAAAGAAGTACTGTGAGTTAACCTCCTCTCAGCGAGGCCCTGTTCTTTTAAGCAAGAAGTTAGGGGAATAATTGACAAACAGCATGTGTGTGTTTCGCCTGAGACACGCGTGCAACGCTCATGAAAATGCGTTCTGAGATTGTGTGACGGTTTGCTCCACAGAGAAGGAAATGCAGCATGGCATTTAAGGTCGTACCTTCAAAGTCACAGTCCTGTAAGAGGCAAAGCTGAGATTCAGGCCCAACTGTACTGCTCTGTGGGCCCAAGCCTGGGCAGCATCTAAACCAAATAAAGTTTAGGAGGTAAAAACCCCCACTGTGGAGCTTTTAATGCTTTTCACTTCCTTAGTCAAAATTGATACCTTTAGCAAGATAAGAAGACCAGTGCTTGAAGAAGTAAGTAGTTTAACTCACTCTCTCATGTCTAAGTAAACACACACACACACACACACACACAAACTGGGGAAGGGACATTTGGCTTCATTAATTAATGATCAGGTGACAACATCGAGCCCAGGGAATGACAAACCCCTTCTCAGTGCAAAGCCCCTGGAATCTTATTCCCTGATACACAGAAGAGAACCTTGGGTATGACTAGGTTGGAAACCAGGCTACATGAGGAGCAGTTCGGCCTGGAGAAGATTTGGTGGAAAACCACCTCTTGTTTTCAGATACTTGAAGGACATTGGGCGTTCATGGGTCCAACTATTGGTAGAAATGTTAAGGAGGCCACTTAGGTTCAAGAATAAAAGATGTTATTTGGGGATGGAGAACTGACTCAGTCAATAGATACTTGCTTTTCAAGCAGGATAGACTACATTTGATTCCCAGAATCCATGTTTTTAAAAAGCTGGTCGTGGCAATGTGTGTTTGTACTGGGATGCAAAACAGGCAGATCCTCGAGGGTCATCAGCCAGCTAGTCTAGTCCACTTGGCAAGTCTCAGGCCACCTAGAGACCCACATCCAAGGTTGTATATACACACACACACACACACACACACACACCTTATTTTTGTTTCCTTCACAAACATAGCGGGAAAAAATGTTAGAAAATATCCAATATCAACTCAGCAGGGAAGGTGATCAGACTTTGCTGCATTTCATTTCCCTCCCCCGCAAGAGGTGACAGTATGAACATCTGGTCAAGGTCTTTCAGGCCTTTCAAACACAAGCTTTCTAACAAAAGGACCAAAGAAGACTAGGAACAGACCACTCTCTAGGCTGAGGAGAATGCCGTTCTTAGAAGGATGTGGCGACACCAGTAGCCAAGTGCTCCTTGTGGGAAGACTTCCTGCCTGGTGCACAAGGTGGTTAGACCTCTGACCGAAGGCTGACTCAGCTGGAGCAGGTCCAGAAACTAGAGATTCTGGGAAGACTCAGCTGAGCTCTTTTCCTGATGTGACTTTTCCAAATTCCTGCCATGGCATAAAACATCTGTGACACTTCTAGTCAGCAGGAACTCAGTAGACACGGGGACTTGGGTTGCCATGTGATCCAGCACTCACCACCAAAGATCCCTGTGGTGTTGTTACAGTGAATGCTTTGTCTAGGTCGGAACTCTAAGCCCTTTGTGCACTGCACAACAGTACTCACACACTGACTGGATGTGAGCTAGCCCAGTCCCTGGGGACTGGAGTCATTATCCCCCAGGCCCCAAACAGCATGCACTGCTCCAGAGGACTGTCAAGGACTCTTGAGACCTGGTTGTCTCTTAAGTACCCCAGTTGTACCTCCCCCCAGGCGTCTGCTTGCCTTTCTAGGGACTCCAGGGAAGGGCACAGTTAAAACATTTACTAGGGTCATTAGGGATTAGATTACTGCAAACCACAGAGTCCTGCTTTTGGTTGACTTTGGGTCCCTGCTACCAAATACAACAAACCCTGGTTGTGGGTAGGGGCCCTTTCTCCTTCATCCTCTCTTCTAGACGACATTACCCACTCACATGCTTTAAATACTTGAAGAATGCTGATGACACCCATTTCTAGTCCCATTTCAGAAATCCCCTCTCACATCTGTTAGTCATTCAGCAAGCACTCGGTGGCCTGCCTTCATTCGCACACTGCTCTCAACAATGCCATAGCATCTTTCCTGTTACTCTGCGCGGGCCTTTGACTTCACCCTCTACCTTCTCTCTATCTCTATGCCCTAAGGCTGGCCAGAAGTTGGATGGATGGCAGGGACTCCACATCTCCCTTCTCACTATGTCACTCAGTTCCTGCTCCCTTCCAAAGTCGGTGTAGTTCTGTCTGAGGGCCCCAGCCTAGTCTTTTTGCAAGAGGTGCCTCCCAGCTACTCCCATGACCCTCATGACCCCCGTGACCCCCGTAACCCCTCAGCTCTTCCATTATCATCACTGGTCTGCACTCAGCAACCAGAGAGCAGCTTCAAATGGAATCGAGATCCTGTTCCCTTTGAAACCATTGGTGGCTTCATTCCCATTGCACTTCAAGTCCAAGTCGGCAGGGAGTATGGGGGCTTGTGGCACAGCTGTTTCTCAGTCCCTGTCCCCCAGCCCCCACCTCTGCAGACTCACCCCACTTCTGTATTCAGTTCCCAGGAGCCCCCCAGCTTGTCTTGACCCTCAGCTCTTCCTCTCTGTTCTCTCTTCCACTCTCCTGCGAATGTCTGATACATGCCGTTCCCATCATGGGAGCCATTTTCCTTGTCCACCTGCTCCAGATCTTCACTCCAGCCCTATGCATCAGGTAAAATAACACATGCTCCCATGCTCCCATGCTCCCATGCTCCCATGCTCCCATGCTCCCATGCTCCCAACCTCAGTGTGCCCTCCTCGCCGTCCCCACCCTCACCCCTGTCATATATATGTGTATTTATTTTTCCTTTTGCCATTTCCTTTTCTGTGATCATTGACAGCATAGCCGCCATCTCTCCTCGTGTGTGTGGCTATGCACATGGTATATGTGCATGCTCCTGTTGCACCTGTTCATCATGCCATGCCATGTAGGGGGAAGTCAGAGGACAACCTTCAAAAGTCAGGTCTCACCTTCTCTTCACCGTATCACATGCCCCAGGCCCATTGACCCATGAACTTCTGGCGGGTTCTCCTGTCTCCGCTATGATCTTGTAGGAATGATGGGATTGCATGTGCTTGCGATGGCATCAGGCTTTTTCTGTGGGGTCTGGGGATTTAGCTCAGTCTTTTGGGGGCTTGTTATAATGTAGCAAATGCTTTTAGCTGCTAAGCCACTTTCTAGACCTCTACGTGCTCTCTCTCCCTCCCTCCCTCTCTCCCTCCCTCCCTTCCTCCTTCCCTTCCTTCCTTTCTTTCAACATTCTATATAGGTCTCATCAATTCATCCAGGCTGACTGACCAGTGAGCTGCAGGACCTACCTGTCTTGGGTATCTCCCCCTCTCTCTAGTACGACAGGTAAAGGTGGCTACCTCCCTACCTGGACTTTTGTTTGTTTGTTGCTTGGGGATCTGAACTCAGGTCCTCATGCTTGTGCAACAGACACTTTACCAAGGGAGCCATCTGTCCAGTGGAGCGAGCCCCAGCTTGGTCCTCGGTTGTTTTCTATCACAGCCACACAGCCAGCTGGTTTTCCTCATGTTACTCGTCCCTCTGTATTGCTGCATATTTGCCTCTCGCTGGTCTCTGTGAATTGCTAGAGCCTAGCACATCTTAGGGGCTTAGTCCCTGTTTAGTGAATGAGGGAGCAGGCAGGAGACCAACCCAGCCCCCAGGGCTGAGCTCAGCCGAGCCTCCAGTAGGCTCGAGTGCCTCACTTCTAGGGCATTCCTGGGAGCCCTTGGGGAACATGTGAGAGCTGTTCTCTTTCCATTATACATTTCCTGCCTGAGAAGCTGTCAGAATAATGAGAGAGGAGAGAGAGAGAGAGAGAGAGAGAGAGAGAGAGAGAGAGAGAGAGAGAATGAGAGCACAACAGCTCTTCATCTCTCTGTCCTTCAGAGCTCTCCGTTTTCTACCTGATTTTTGTGTGTGGTGGGAGAGCTCTGGCGGAGTGTAGCCGTGCTTCACCGCAGGCTCCTCAAGAGTGCTGACTCCTCCTGGCTGCTCTTGCAGAATAGATGCTCAATGAAATGTTTAACCGAGTAAATAAATAACAAGAAAGAAAGAAGCAAGCACAAGGAAACAAGATAACGAAGGAAAGAGGAAGAAGTACTGAAGAACTGACAAAGATGAGAAAGATGGTGAAGATGATGAAGAAGATGAAGATGAGAGTCCTTATCAGTCAGGAGGGCTGAAGTGAGGCTGGGAAGAGGGAAAGAGAACCCTAGGACCCAGCTGCCCCGCCCAGCATTCACCTCTAGCCAGTACTCCCAAGAATCTTAGTCTTCATGAAACCCTGAGCCTCGTGGTCCTGCCTAGGCCTCAGGTGGATGACCAGGTGCTTTGGTTCGCTAACCAAGAGGGTTTCCTATGCTGTGGGTCACATACCCCGGGGTTGTAGGGTATGGCTGCCCACCAAGGAAGACCTTATAGGGACAAGAGACCAAGATTCCTTAACCCAAGCTGAACCCCACTTCTGATCTTGGAGACCCTCTTTGCATCTCTTCTTTCTCTCCTTTGTATCTGATTCTCTAGCTTCCCAGTGACTGTCAGAGTCCTTATCAAGTCAGTGATGAAATGTTCATAGCAAACCAAGCACAGACAGACAGCCTTCTTTGCAGACTCTAAGACCCAGAGACCAGGCTTACGGAGGTGGCTGCCTTGACCTCTTCTTTAAGTTCCAGGCAAACCAGTGACCCCTCAGAAAGACCAAAGGGACGGAGCCCAGAAAGCCTGGAGGCCCAGAGGCTCTAAGCTGTTCTGCAATAGCTGTTGCCATGGTGGCTTCCCTGGGGGGGGCAGCTCCCCAGTTGCCATGGAGAACAGAGGTGTGACGTTGCACCACCACCATCATGGCTGCCTCTGTGGAGAAGCAGCACCTTCGTGAGCCATCAGATAGTCAGCCAGTGAGTAGGCAATGCACCCTTTCATGTCTGGGGAGCAGAAGTTAGGCCAGCCTCACACTGACATCTTGTGACACTAGTATAGTAGCAGTCCCTCTGTCCCCTTAGGAGACAGCACTGTTTATACTCCAGGCAAGCCCACTGGGGGATGTCATTTCTCTAAGGATCCCACTAGAGGTAGCAACCAGTTCCCAGGAAGCCTGGGCAGGATGGGGAGGGAGAAGGCACAAAGGCCCCCAGGGAAACCATTTTCTTTTTTCTCTCTCTGGACCTTAGTGCTGAATTGTGACAAGCTGGATTTCCCTACCCATGGCTGAAAGGTTGGATTCTAGAAGGCTCCACTCCTGGTTTCCCGCCTGGGGCACTCTGCCTTCCTCTTGATGCTGCCTTCTTGCCCCCTTTCAGGCCCTTTCCACTGTTTACTGCACTTCACCATCTAATCCAGGAACAAGAAAATGTTAATCATCCACATTCCAGCATGAATTAAGGGTCTGTGTATGCTTTATTTCCTGGGAGATAAAACTGCAAGACTTCTCACCATTCAGAGCAAAAACCTTATTGTGTCTTAAGTTGTAGCACTGAAGAGCCCTGAGCAGGTAGGCTTTTGTTTATTTGTTTGTTTTGTTTTAAATCTAAAGAAGGCAGATCTTTCTTGCGTGGGTAAAATTAGAGAACAAGACTCCACAGGGAGTTACTGCCTGGCTCTGATTAACTACCAGACAAATGAAGGTGCTTAGGCTGTAGTTGGAGTGCAGAGAGCTGCCTGGAGTTCAGTCCCCAGCACAGAATCAAGCTATCAGAAATGCTGGAACATTACCATCTGCCTTAGTCTAAAAGATCTCCCTCTCCCCTTCTCTCCCTCTCCCCTCCCCCTCCCTCTCCCCCTCCCTCCCCCCTCCCCCCTCTCCCTCCCTCTCCCCCTCTCCCTCCCTCTCTACCCTCCCTCCCTCTCTCCCCTCCCTCTCCCTGTCCTCCTTCCCTCTCCCTCTCCCCCTCCCCCTCTCTTTCCCCTCCCCCTCCCTCTCCTCCCTCCCTCTCCCTGTTCTCCTTCCCTCTCCCTCTCCCCCCTCTCCCCCCTCTCCCTCCCTCTCCCCCTCCCTCTCTCCCCTCCCTCTCCCTGTCCTCCTTCCCTCTCCCTCTCCCCCTCCCCCTCCCTTTCCCCTCCCTCTCCCTCTACCCCTCCCTCTCCCTGTCCTCCTTCCCTCTCCCTCTCCCCTTCCCTCTCCCTCTCACCCCTCCCCTCCCCCTCCCTCTTCCCCACCCCTTCCCTCTCCCCTTCCCTCTTCCCCTCCCCCTCCCTCTCCCCCTCCCTCTTCCCCCTCCCACATACTGGCCTTGAGTCTTCTTCCTGATAAGCTTCTGTGTCTCTCAAAGCTCCCTCTCCCAGGGCCTGCCCTCCACGTGTGCACAGTAAGCACTTTGCACACTTACCAAAGGGACGTCCGCTCGCTTGTTGACTCACCCTAAGCCCCTGCTCCGTGCTCAGGAGCTCAAAGGAGAATGGATAGACAGATTGTGGATGACTCGGCCACCCATGTTGACTCCGGTCAACTTGTGTCTTTTGCCTCTGTCATTCCGAAAGCTTACATTTGAGTCTCAGAATTAGTTCAGAACACCTTCCTGGGAGGCCGTGCCCTCCGAGTCCATGCCCTCTCCCATCCATAGCTCCCACCACAGCCCTCCAGCTCCCGGGCTCTAAACAACGAAAGCTTGGTTTCTCAGGTTAGTGACCACGGATCTGCACAGTCCGTTCAGGACAGCCAGGGCCTTGTGTCCTGGGCCCTTCCCCTCGAGCCTTCTTCCTTCTCAATCTTCATGGTGAGCATTCGGAGCCTCTTCCTCTCCCCAGCTCTTAGTAAGTAGTTTGTGCTGGACAAATATCCCCGCTGACAAGCGAGCCACAGAAAAGAGAGGCCTAGAAAGGGGAGCAGCGCTCGTGGGTCCAAGCCTGGCCCGTGATGCTGCCGGGCCTCCACATCTGTGAAATTGGGGTGAACCCACAGAAACATCACAGCACCCAAAGGTACTTAGGTAAATTAGACGCTGAACAGGTCCTCTGAGATCCTGTAAAGCAGGAGCTAGAGTGAAGGGCTACCAATCCCCTGGTCTTTTAGGGATGTGGGTGCTCTATGGTCAGAGGCACCTCAGGAAGTTAGAGAACACAGGTCCCTTTGGCTGAGCACTCCCAGTGGGGCAAAGCAAGTTAGTTCTGTGCTCTGTGCAGGTGGTCACTCATCCGAACAGTCTCGTTACAGACGAGAAAAGTAGAGTGAGAGGTAGACTGCAGGTGGACTTCATGGGCTCAAACTCATTTGGGCAGGTTCTGGTCTTGTGCACCCATCACTGAGTCTATGACTGGACTTAACCATGGGTCTCACTCAACACCACCACTACTAGCAATCCACACTGCCCATATCCAGCTAATTCTAGATGCAACAGTTTTTGTTGCTTGGGCACTCTGTGGCATTGGGCAAATGACTTAACCCCTCTGAATTTGGTGCCTATTCTAAGAAACCCTGCATCTCAGACTTTATTGAGAGGAATAGGGAGATGGAATGAGTGAAACACTAGCCAGACCCAGCCAGTGGAACAGTGATCAATGTATGTCCTTAGGGAAACAGGGGATAAAGTCAGGCCTGATTTCAACAATAGAAAGTTCCAGAAATGATTTCCCCGAAATCCCTTGCTGAAACTATTTACTGTGGGATGATGAGGTGGTACGTGTCTAGCTTGGGACATTAATACCCATGACACTCCTCACTGGGACAGACATTTCTTTCTTAGTAACCCAGAGACAGGATAATACATGCTTGCTGCTCATGATGTCACCTGGTCCCTGGGCTATGTCCATAGTTAGGGTAACTCAGCCCTAATTTTAACAAGTGATTGTATTTCTCCTCTACAGCCCAAGGCTTGTACCCCCCCCCCTCTCTCTCTCTCACACACACACACACACACACACACACACACACCTGAAAGTAGAGTTGGGGAGACAGTGGGGTGAGAGAAAACACAGGACACATTGGAAGCAGATGCTGCGGTTTGGATCCTCAGTTTCCCCTAAGATTTGGTCCCCTGTTCAAGGTGCTATTGCCCAGCAACAGAACCTATAAGATACAAGGCCTAATGGGAAGAAGTTATGTTTCTGCAGGAGTGGCATTAAGGAGAATATTGGAGTTCTAGTCCTTTCTCCTCTTTTTGCTTCTGGGACTCCATGAAGTGAGCAGACCTAGCCCTGGGTGGATGCCAGTTCTTCAGCCAGCACCACCTCTGCTGCCAGTTCACACTGTCTTGTTTGACTTTGCTGTGTGTTCCTGCCATGGTGGACTGTTTATCCATGCCCCCCAAATGACAGAGCCCAGTGATGATGGACTGATGCCTCTGAAACCACGAGCCAAATAAGTGTGCCTCCTACTTAGATGATTATCTCAGGGATTTGTTACAGTGACAAGGAGCAGACCAAAAAGAAAAAAAAATCAGAGAGTCTAGAAATGGAGGAAGAGGGAGAATGGGAGAACAGAAGATAGAGAAGAGGGAAAGAAGGAGGAAGAGAGGAAAGGAAGGAAGGATGGGAGGCAAGAGGGAGGGAGGGGGAGGGAAGGAGGCAAAGACAGAGACACAGGAAGGAGGTCTGACTATTAAAGTCCAAGACTACGAAGCCTAAAATGAACCAAAAAGTCTAGAAATAGACTCACTGGGCAAATACCACACATTCATCTGCTGAACAAATGCCCAAATGGGCAGAGCGGGTGGAATTCAAGGAAGACACAGCTCACAACCTCAGCGGCAGGTCAGTCCAGGGGACATACATTCTATTCTGGCATGAATTAGTTAGGGTTCTTTCTTTGGGGATGTTTTCTTCATGTAATCATTACTTTTTAACAGGCTGGCTTATAAGTGAGTTAGCCTGACACCACCTATCTTTGGCAAGTGTAAAGTTACTTTAAGACCAAGACTATTCTGGGTTTTTATTCTATGTATGGATGCTGCTGGCTGCAAGGGGAAAGATTTTTTTTTAAATATATTTTTATGTGTATCAGTGTTTTGCTTGCATATATATGTGTGTGTACCATGTTCGTGCCCAGTGCCTACAGAAACCAGAGGAGTATATCAGAAGACAGATTTAGACCCCTAGAACTAGAATTACCGACAGCTGCAACCTGCCATGTGGGTACTAGGAATCAAACCCAGGTCCTCCACAATAGTACCAAGTGGTGAGTTTGCAGGCAGCTCAATAGGTCAGAGTGCCTTTTCAGGTAGACCAGTTGGTCTGAGGTTTTCCCAGGCAGTTCATCTGGTCTCTCTGCTTCTACGCAGCAGCATGACTGGTCTCTGCTTTCTTCCAGGCTGCTCATTTTGCCTGAACCTCTTATAGAGAGCTCAGTGCCTCTTCTAGGCAGTTCTGCTTGTCTGAGACTATCTTTTAGAATTCCTTACTGTCTATATACACATTTAAGGAGGAAGGGAGGGACCTATGGAATCTGATCAGTTTCAGGGACTTCCTGAAGCTATTTCAACTGTTTGCTTCCTGTCTTAAAGAGCTTCCCTACAGGACTAAGTGTTCCCCTACTGTTGGAACATACCTGTTATTTCATTTTTTCTTTTTCTTTTTCTTTCTTTTTTTTTCGAGATCGGGTTTCTCTGTGTAGCCCTGGCTGTCCTGGAACTCACTCTGTAAACCAGGCTGGCCTCGAACTCAGAAATCCACCTTGCTTCTGCCTCCCAAGTGCTGGGATTACAGGCGTGCGCCACCACACCTGGCTAATCCTTGTTATTTCATCTCCCTATAAGCATACTATGTCTTAATCAGTTTTGTTCCAAGATGGAAGGTTTTAATCTCAGATGAAACTGCTACACAACACTAGGACACCAGCAAGTTTCATCTTAGAAAGTGTCTAAGCCCTCAACCACTGCACAGCTGACTCCCTCTCTGGTCCCAGTGGCATCCTTCTGTTCCTTCTCCTCCCCTTCCAAAACACTGCCCCAGCCCCCACCCATGCAACACTCATTTCCTACTAAAGCATCCACCCTGTAGACTCCTGGCCTTTGAAGGAAATCGGTCAACTCCCAGAGCCCATGAACTCCCATCAATTACAACTAAGGTTGTAAGCATTCTGTGGGTTAAAGTACATTTTTCAGAAAGATCTAGAGTTCCTTTAGCATCTCAGTGGAGTTTGCTTCTTCCTCACTGCACTGTGAGAAAATTTGGGCTTGAGGTTATACACAATATGGTCAAAGAGATGCTCAACAGGTAAAGGCACGTGACAGCAAGCCTGATAACCTGAGTTTGATTCCTAGGACTCACATGATGGAAAGAAGAAAATGGAGTCCAGCAAGTTCTCCATGCATACTATATTGAATGCATACTCACGCGCGCGCATGTGTGTGTGTGTGTGTGTGTGTGTGTGTGTGTGTGTGTGTGTGCAAACACACAGGGTTCGGGGAGAGGTTCTTTAAAAAATTTAAAAAGGATTATACACTGCATAGACTTTAAAGACAGCCATCCTTGAGGGATATTTTCCCATCTACTCCAAGATGATTTTGTTTCTTGACTGGTTTTTGTTTGATTTCCTACAGTTCAGCTCAGGGCTGCTTGGAAGTAACTGCACAGGACCTTGCTTCCACCCAGGCTGTGTGGTCTTTGGCAGTTGGCTTAGCATGTCTGAGCTATAGCTCCTATTGAACTATTGAGGGATAGGATTGTCAAAGGTTCTTGGGGGCTTGAATGAAATCCTATACCTACGGCTGAGCTCAGAAACTGATGATCATGAAGCATACTATCCTTCTCAAAGCTTCCCCTTCATAAACTGGGCCAGGGAGAGTGAGCACAGTTACCCACATCCTGCCCTGCAAGGGCTGGGGCTGGATGACCCTTTGGTCTCTGTCTCAGAAGAAGAGCTGGCAGCTTAGGTGGCTGGTAGAGACGCAACTGAATGTGCATGTGATATTTGGAACACAACCGGAGATCACACTGCATTTTGGCTTTAACCAACTATTTGGCATTTTTGTGGAGCTCATTTCTAAACATGGAGCTGGGAGCTGGCAGGCCTGGCTCCATTCCCAAGTTCCAATTCAGTAGCCTCTGCTTCTCTGGGCTTTCGTTTCTCTCCTCTCCCCGTCATCAGAAAGCATTTCTGTGAAACCTAGCAGCAATCGGTTCATAGCAAAAAGTGTGGAAACTGAAGGAGGGGGAAGGGGGAAGTCTTATCTCCAAGGAGATGAGATCAGCACTTCCCTGATTCTACTGGATGGTTAGTCTTGCATATGGTAATTGCATAGCCCCAAGTGAAATAAGGACCCTAACTCATTCAGCTAGAGTCTGCTGCCTACTGAACACACCAGCTCTCCAAGAAGCTGGCTAAAGACTCAGCCCTGTCCCTCCCCACACCCAATGAGCATACAGGAGGGTCAGCTGACCACAGAGTGTCATTAAAACTCCCCCACAATGCCTCTTCTCTTCCTGCCAGGTACAGGCTCTCCTACTGATGCTCCTTCTGCATCCATCCATGCACTGTTTCTCCTGTAGAACCAGCCGTGCACCGACTCAGTTTCCTGTTGATGTTGATAGGGTGAGGGACCCTGGAGAATACTGCCAAGAATTGAGGCATTCTTGGTTCTTATTCTGTGACCTATTCCAGCTTTACCTACTTACTCTCCTTTGGCCTGTTTCTTCCAGAAGCTGAGTCCAGTGATTTAGAGAATGCTTGTAAAGGACTCAGGGCAAGAGAAATCCAAGTCACCTCTTATCTACCTCAGACGACAGGGATAAAAACTGTCCAGTTATGCCCTTTCTTGCTTATTTGGCCTGTGAGTGAGTTGATGCCAGGTTTGGATGGATATTCATATCTGACACGAACCTGACCCAAAGGCTGCCTGAGATCAACCATGAAGCTTCCAGTCCATAAATCATCATGTAGCTGCCCTCAGTTCCAGGAGTCTCTGTTCACTGGAGACCTTAGAAATCACTTTACCTGATTGACCAATACTTTCATCATCCTGGATTTGGACATCATTTCTATCGTTTGATGGCTAGAAAATATTTTTAGCTACTATGATATGAATTTTATCCCTATTCACAGTGGTGGTAACAAGAGGGGAAGAGTCAAAGATGCGACAAGCCATCAGGCTCAAAGTTCCTTGAAAGACCTTAAGATAGAAGTGTTCTTTCCTTTCTGAAAGTAGACAAGATATACCACCATGGCTTCCCAAGACCCTTGACCTCAAGGTCTCAGCCTGCTGGCCAGACCTTAGTCCATGCCTTGCCTTCTCCAGCACCACATCACTGTTCCTTAACTGTGTGCCCTCCCCTGCATTAGGTTCACTTGACCTTCTGCTTAAAGTGTTCCTCCGCTGTGTCTGCCATCTTGCAAACTGAAATGTGTTCTGTATGCAGGATGTTGTGTCTTGTAGCCCTGGACACCTGCTGCTTTGCACAAGCCTGTTAGGATCCACAGTTTAGGGTCACATTTCCTGGAATCTTTGTTGGGTCATAGGAGTCTAGGACCATTGTTATAAGGAACAATCTCAAGAACAGAAGAGGCCAAGTGGAGGACTACATTTCTTCAACGTCATATGGAAGCTCCGTTTAACACATCCACACAGAGATTATTGAATTCTCCAGAACTGTAATTCACAGATGGCTGTTGAGCTCTTGAAATGTGGCTAGTGCCATATGCCAAAATGACAATATTTTGGACTTGTCGGGTTAAAACATATTATTCAAATTACTTTTGTGTTTGTTTTTGCTTCTTTTGTGTGTGGGTTTTGTTTGGGGGGTTTTGCTTCTTTTGAGACAGGGTCTCACTCTATGGCTCATAACCACCTCAAACTCAAAATCCTCTTGCCTTAACCTCCTAAGTGCTGGGATTGCAGGTGTCTGAGCCACACCTGGCTCTTGGTTTTCTTTCAGTGTTGTTTTATTTTGTTCCTATTCAGAGTCTCACTATGTAGCTCTGGCTGTCCTAGAACCCACTATGGAGGCAAGGCTGGCCTCAAGCTCACTGAAGTCCATCTGCCTCTGCCTCCCAAGGACTGAGATTAAAGGCATGAACCACGACACCCAGCCTATGGTTTTATCATCTCTGTCTGTCTGTCTGTCTGTCTGTATTAGTTAGGGTTTTACTGCTGTGAACAGACCATGACCAAGGACACCATGATAAAGGACAACATTTAATTGGGGCTGGCTTACAGGTTCAGAGGTTCAGTCCATTATCATCAAGGTGGGAGCACGGCAGCATCCAGGCAGGCATAGTGAAGGCAGAGCTGAGAGTTCTATGTCTTCATCTGAAGGCTGCTAGCAGAATACTGGCTCCCAGAAAGCTACCACAGGAGTATTAAAGGTCATACCCACAAGGCCACACCTCCCAACAGGACCACTCCCTAGGCTAAGCCTATAAAAACCATCACAAAATCTACTATCCTCTATCTATCTATCTATCTATCTATCTATCTATCTATATTATTTGGGTTTTTAAGACAGGATTTCTCTGTGTATCTCTAGCTATCCTAGAACTCACTGTTCACCAGGCTGCCCTTGAACTAATCGATCCACCTTCCTCTGCCTCCTGGGTGCTGGGATTAAAGGTGTGCACAACTACTGCCCAGCTTTCTTTCTTTGTTATTTTATTCATGTGTGTGTTTTCCCTGTGTGTATCTGTGCACTGCCAGTGTACCTAATGCATTCAAAACCAGTAGTGGATCCCCTGGAACTGGAGTTAGAGATGTTTGTGAGCCATCATGTAGGTGCTGGGAATTGAACCTGAATCCTCTGTAAGAGTGATTCTGCCATCTCTCCAGCCGTGGTTTTATTTCTTAATGTGGATGCTAAAAACAGCTAACTCATACTCAGGGCACACATCTATTGAAAAGTAGCTCTAGAAGATCGACTGACTGCCAAATATTATTAATATTAATCAAGGAACCAGACTATGAAGTTGCATGTTAACTTGAACCATATTTTCTCAGGTAGTGTTCCAATGACTTCTTTCCTGTATGAAATAAATTCAATTTTACTGCCCTACCATTAATCAAATTTGTCTTAAATGGTTATAAACAACAAACAAAACAACAGCAATAAAAAGCAGGATCTTTATTATTATTTTTTCCTTACATACTATTCCTCAAATGATTTTTGAACCAACATTAAAATTTTATTGCTAATGGACATTTTGTTGTCGTTGTTTTAAAATAATATTTGGGAGCTCTTAGTTTTTTGTAAATTGTTGAACAATTTCATATAGGTATTAATGGATGTTGGTCATTTTTAACCTTTAATTACCCTCTCTTGCCAACTGTCCCCTCCCCTGCTGAAATCCTCCTTACCAATCAACTGAATGTTTCCATGAGACTCATATTTTCTGTCCTTTTTAAATTTCATTTTTGGAAATTATAGTTTGAAAAAACAAGCAAACAACAACAAAAGCACAGTTTTAAAGCAAAACCTAAATTGTCATTTAAGAGTAAGCTAAAGGCCTAACATTACCTCAGGACAGGGGAGCGAGGGAAAGCACTTATTTGGGATTGGGGCTCAATTTTGTGCTGCCAACCATATTTCCCAGTATGATTCCTGTGAACTGCAGGTCCAGGGGTTACAGAGGCAGGAAAAAAACACCCAAGACCCTCTTTTAAGACTCCCACCCCAGACTCTAGGTTGTTCTCTAGTACCTTTGGCCTAGGACCGCAAAGGGAGGCTGCCCAAAGCTAGTTCCTTAAGAAGTGGGAACTGGGATTGGCTTCTTATCTCTACCTGGGGCTTAAGTGCTGGCCAATCCTAGTGCTTTGAAGATTCTGTCCTCCAAGCCTAACGTTCCTCTTGTCTGGACCCAGGCGGTTTCATTGTTAGAGGTCACTAGCAAAATCAGGTAGCAATGCCCACCTCAGGAGCCAGGTCATATAACAGTCCTGGAGAGATGTCTCTAGGTCTCAAGTCACGGCTAACAATTGGAAAAACATGTCTCTTTCCTTTTCCCTTCCTAGGCATTCCATAGTGAAGCCTGGCTGACTGGTACCTGAGGCCAAAGGTGATTGCACATTCCTTGAGGACAAGTTTTTCATTCGCACGACTGCCACCTGGTTAGCACATGGCTTGGTATGCAGTAGACATGAATCTTCCATTTCCTCCCTCTGCCCTGCTCCAGCACAGAGCCAGCTTCCAATGAGCCTGATCTATAGACTTCTTGGCCTGAACGAGCACCATTAATCAGTGCCCCCTCTGGGAGTGTGGGCAGGAGCAACTGATAATTAGGTATCAAGCTCAGGGCTGCTAACCTTTCAGAAGTGTCACAGTGAGTCTGCCCTTGTTCACATTCTTCAAGAGGAAAAAAGAAACCAGTAAAGCCTTTGCTTCTGGAGTAGAATAAAAGCAACATTTTTTAAAAATTGTTCAAACGACAACAACGACGACGACGATGACGACAACAGTGTAGATTTACTGTTTTAACCATTTTTAATGCATCCGGACATTAAGTGTGTTCACACAGTCTGACAGCCTTCACCACCATCCATCTCCAGAATGCTAATCTCCATCATCCCTAAATGAATTAAACACTAATCCCTCAGTCCCGTAACCCGTGACTGTCCACCACCGTTCTACTCAAGTCCCTCTTCTAAACAGAATCGCACAATGATTGTGTGTGTGTGTGTATGTGTCTGTGTGTCTGTTGTGATTGAGTGTGTTCACCTTGTGTCTATGGGTTTGTGTTATACTGGACTTAAATCCAGGGCCTCAAATATGCTAGGTAGATTCTCTACCACTAAGCTGCGGCCCTAGCACTTTTAAAATAGACTCCTGTTTTGAGACAGGTCTCACTAAGTTGCCCAGGCTAGCCTTAAACTCTCTCTAAAACCCAAGCAAGGCCTTGAACTTTTGGTTCTCCTGCTTGAGGTTTTAGAGAAGTTGAGATGTCAGGTCTGCACCACTAGGCCTGGACTGTCTTCTTTTTCAAGGCTGAAAAATATTGTCACGCGTGTAGATAATGTTTTATTTGTCCTTACCCACTGGCAGGCACTTAGTACCCCAGCCCCCTTAGCACATTACGGACAGCATTGCCAGGAACATGGCTGGACCAGGATCTGCTCAAGTCCCAGTCTTCATCCTTTGAGGGTAAGTACTCACAAAGACTTCTGGGACCTATGGCAATGCTTACTTTCTCGAGGTAAAAGCAGCATGTCTGAGCTATTTTATGCAGGCTCTAAGGTATAGTCACAGTAGCATCTTTAACCAGCACAACAGCCCTAGGGATGGAGATGATTGCCACCACTTTATAGATAACGAAGTTTAAAAAAAAAAAAACAAAACAGGAACTGACTTGAGTCAGTAGCTGACAGCAGGTTTTGAAACCAATTCTCCTTGATTCCAAAGCCACTGTCATCCCTGCACTAGGACACTGAGTCATTGGAATCCGGGTATTTGAGGCCAGCAAGGCTATGCTGGGAGAAAAAAAAAAGAAAATTTAAAGAAAAGGGGTGGGGGTGGTAGTGAAAACAACCTCCAAGAAGGGGTCCTACCTCAAAGATGTTACAAAGTAACACCTCCCTTTGCCAGCAATCACACCATAGCAGGGAATCAGCCGCTGTCAAGAGCAAGACACAGCTCCCCCTTGTATCAGATGAAACAATCTTCCAAATGGTTTCCAGGTCCCCCATAGCTGGAGCACCCCAACCCTTGATTTTCCCAGTGACCAGCCTATCTCCCTAACCTTGGCCTCTTAGCACAAACCTTATTTTCCCCTAGATCAGCTGTACCTGGGCAGGTGAGCTTTTTCATGTTGTTCTGTATACTGGGTCTTCCATTGAAGACTCTTTGTTCTTGTTGCTTTATATAATAGCTCACTGGGACAAAGTTCACATCACCAACTCTGTATAGTTCACATCTACCAATGTTTGACCCATATTCCCAAGAAAAAGCCATACCTATTAAAGGATCTGAAAGACTAATTGACTGGTTAGAAAAGTGGTTTTCAACCTGTGGATCATGATTCCTTTGGCAAATTTCTATCTCCAAAAATATGTACATTACAATTCACAACAGTAGAAAAATTCCAGTTGTGAAGTAGCAACTGCAACAGTAAATTTATGGTTGGAGGTCACCACAATGTGAGGAATCGTATTAAAGGGTCACAGCATTGGGAAGGTTGAGAACCACTGAATTTGAGCTTTATAATATGTAGGGACTTGGGTTGTTGTTGTTTTGTTTTTGTTTTTGTTTTTGTTTTTGTTTTTGAGACAGAAACCTTGTCTCTGTATAGCCCTGGCTGTCCTGGAACTCACTCTGTAGACCAGGCTGGCCTCGAACTCAGAAATCCGCCTGCCTCTGCTTCCCAAGTGCTGGGATTACAGGCATGTGCTACCACCACCCAGCTATGCAGGGACTTGGAACATTGCATTTCCAGAATCAAATTAATTTGGGCTCTCTTTGCCCTCTTAACAACTATTCAGTGTCTACCTCTGTGTCTGACCCAGTATCCTTGTGAATATCAGGTAAATCTTCTAGGAGATGTTAGCTTAACAGACCACTAGGTTCCACTAACTCCAAAGCTTAGAAAGGCTGTCAGCATCTGGACCTATTCCTGAGGAGATGTGCTTGCTTTCCTGCAACCCACTCATACAATGCCTCCACCTGTGGCACTGAAGATGTCTTGATTTATGACTTTCTTTTGTTCTGTAATAATAAAAGCCCCGTAAAACGGTTTCCATAGTTTGTCGTGTTGGGGAAACCTGTATCCATGTTTCCAGGCCTCCATGATGTCAATCATATTTGGGTCAAGAGTAAATAAGCATGTGGTTCTCCTTGAGGAGAGAGCTTTGTTTCCTGTGGATGACATGATGCTTTGCAAGCCTTTGAATCACTCCATCAGCCATACCAGGAAAGAAGGGAACAAAAGAGGAGTCAGATGTACTCTCCCCCGCCCCAGGTTGTTGGGCTCTCAGTACAATTCCTCAAGGGACAGCTTGCCAAGAGACCTCCACGCCCATTCAGCTTGCTTTCAGGCATTCAGTCATGACAGGGGGCCATGGTTGGATTACACTGAGCTAAACAACAAAATGGAAAGAGGAAAGTGAGACTTTCTGGAGTATGGAAAGATGGGACACAGCCTCCTTCTGGGAAGGACCAGCAGCCTAAGAGGGCCTGGTTTCTCAGGCCTCCCACACTTAGAATCCTCAGGACAAACAGGGAGGCTGTGGATGAACCCATCATGCCCGGCAGGGAAGTCGGAAGCCCCCAGGAAGCCCCGACTTTACTTTCTGTAGGCTCGGTTCATGCTTTGATTTCAGCACTGGGGGATGGGAAGAGGGCCACAGCAGACAGAGAGGAGAAAGAAACAGCCAGGTATCTTGCATGACAGAGGCTTGCACACAGCATCTAGCAGGGGAATGCCTTGGGATGGAGCTCACTGGCCAAGGCCTCTGAAGAACGTACACAGGAGGGCCACACTCATCCTCTAACCCAGAGCAGCTTGGCTCTAGGAGTCAGTTTAGATAGAGCACTTTAATTCCACAGGCCAAGAAGGTGAAGTGTGTGGCAGAGAGAGAACTGTGATTTGCTCAGAAGCCAGGGATTGGGGATTATTTGCCCAGTAGAGAAGGAAGCACTTAAGTGACTTTGCTGTGATTCATTGCAAGATGTTGAGCTGATGGCATTGACTCAGAGGATCCTTACAGCAACATTCTGAGACAAGCAGGGCAAGACAGCAATCCCATTATGCAAGCAAAGAAAACAAGATACCCAAAGGTGAAGGCCCTTTGGGCTACTCATCCACTTGTAAAGCAAATGGGGATTGACCCCAGAGTTTCTGCCTTTAGCTCCTGCAAGCTGCCTGTCCTATATGCATGAGTCCAGTGAGCCCCATGTTTGCTGCATTCTGAGAACAAGCCCACACTGGTGAGCTGTCCAGTTGCTCCAGTTAGCTCTTCTGAGGACTGACCAAGGGAAGGAACAGAGGTGGGGACAGAGTCTGAGTCACCCTGTAGCCTACCACGCCTCCTCCACTCTCATCAAGGTGCCTAGAGCCCAGTGGCCATGCACTTGGGTATATTTATCTGCTGAGGCCTTGGCAGGGGTGGCTTGAAGAGCTTAGAGGTTTCAAGGCTAGGAGTGGATGTCAAGGTTCTGTGACTCAGTATTCCCACAGGAAACTAAGTCCGCTAAAATGCTTTCTTTATCCTTCCATCAAAGAAATGAGGTTCACAATGCATTCCTGGCTGCCAGAGGAGATCCATCTCCACATGCCTAAACTACCCTGGTTACAGCTATGGAACTGTTCACTGGCATTCTGGGAGATGAACGGCTGCCTGGCAAAGTAGGGTGAGGCCTGCTTTATTTGCTTGCCCCAGTCTGGGAAGAGTGGGGGCAGATGGCTTTGCCCATCACTGGGTTCTCCCTGCTGGGCACAGTTACATCTTATTTGTTGGAGCACTCTGAAATGTTCCCCGTGGTCACAGGGGAGAGTGTATAGGCCAGATGGGGATGTGAGGGCAGCCTTAGTATAGCATCTGTCACATCGTTGATTGCCAGGGTTAACTCAGCAGATCTGGAGGGCTAGTCGAGTGTCCCCTTTCTACCTCACTGCTCCATGTGTGTCCCTCCCAAAGTCACGTGCTCAGGGTGTGAGGGTGACCTGCCTTGAACGAGGAGGATAGTTCTTGAGTCTCCAAGGGTATATAATTAGCTACTTACCTCTGCTAGATGCTCTAAGACAAGCTCTCGAGGTCCATTTGTAGAAGAGTGTAGGGTAGTTAAGCTTCCAAGACTCCAGACACATTCAAATGAGGTGCTACACAGTTGGCATCCTTCTTTTAATTTAATTTTTTTAAAAGAATTTTATACACAAGCACTGAATTACTCTTGCCCCCTCCA
Source organism: Apodemus sylvaticus (assembly GCF_947179515.1). Taxonomy (NCBI): domain Eukaryota; kingdom Metazoa; phylum Chordata; class Mammalia; order Rodentia; family Muridae; genus Apodemus; species Apodemus sylvaticus. Next base: position 56,044,067 of record NC_067475.1, read on the forward strand.
AATCCTCCTGTGTTCTCCCTTCTCCCTCCAAAATTCATGATCTCTTTTTCGTTATCATTGTTACATGCATATACATGTATGTATATGTATACACATATGCATATGTGTATGTATATGTATATAGATGTATGTATGCATATACAACCTACTAAGCCCATTTGGCATTATTCATATGCACATGTGTCCAAGGTGTACTTCTTAGGATTGAAGAAACCTGTGTGGGAGCTGGCAGTCCCTGGAGATAATTCATTCTCCCTCTCTCAACAGCTACTCAGTAGCACTTTATCTAGGGGGAGCCTACGTGGAATTGTCCCTGTCCACACTCAATTGGTGTTGTCATTACACAGGTCTTATTCAGACAGCCATATTGTTCAGATGGGTACATTTTGCTCGCCACATCTAGGAAGTGCCATTTAGCAGCAAGTGTCCCAGGCCTCTGGCTCTTTGTAATCTTCATATTGCACAATTTCCTATTGTACAAATTTCCTCAGCCTGAGATGTAGGGGTTATGTTACAGGTTATCATTTGGTGCTGGGCACCTCGCCGCCACCTATTTTGAGCAGTTGTGAATATCTGTAATCTCTGTCTCTTGCGAAAAGAAGCTTCTTCGATGAGAAGGAATAATATCTGTGGAAATGAGGATAAGTATTTAGATTACAGTTAGAAATTATATTGGTTTCAAGAAATGGCAGCATTAGGTTTCATGAGGAACTGGCTAGACTTACTGGACCGTGTCTGAATCCCCTCCTTTCCGATGAGCCGTAAGTCCCGTCAGATAGAGCGCCACCATTGCACACTGCGGATGCTATGCCAGTCCAGGCATTGCTGTAGTCTGCAGGCTTTATAGCCACCAGTTGCCCCTCACTCTTGGTGGCTTGTGTAGCACCTTCTGACACTCTGAGAGCAACTCATTGGGGAAGAGAATTCCAAGTCAGTTAGTTCAATTTCTCCAAGTCCCGTGCCCAACGTGTGTGGAAGAAGCAGAGACTTTGGGAGGCTAATCACACATACCCAAGGTAAAGGACTGCAAAGTGAGCCATGCACAATAACACTGGAGGCCCAAGACCAGCCTGCGTGCAAGCCCCTCCCATTAGTTCATAAGGAAAGCAAGTTTACGCCAGGCTAAGGGCTCAATCCTTTTGCTGGCTGGGTCCTCTCCACTCTCCACCTCAGCCAACGTACTCAGCTAAGGCCCTGAAGCACAAGCAGTCCTGGGCTGCTTAATAAAGGATGTCTTCCGAGGAATGTCTCCTTGGGTGACTCCATGGAGGTGTGCACATGAGTGTGTTGAAGCTAAGATGTCTGCCATGGTGCTAGGTGGTACAATCTCAAGGGAGCACCAACAGACATCCAGCTCTTCACTCACACAACACTACAAGGGGAGACGTGGCTGTGTATCTTCATAATTTTCTTCAAGAATGCTCTCCTGACCCTCTGGACCTTCTCCTCCTCTCCTCCTTCCATCTCTCATCACATTTAATGACCATGAAGACTCTTTGCCATGAAGACTCTGTTTATATGTCCCTTTGTTTTCCACATGTGTGCCTTCCTCTTGTCTACCCAAATGAGCAACAACCAACTGTGCTGAAAGTCAGACTGCTCACAGCCCTGAGAGGTCCACTCCAGAGCACACAGCTCCTTTAGGGTAGAGATCATCCCTCCCATAGTTGTTGCAGCACACAGCACAAGGCCAGCCACACAGCGCCACGCCGCCATCTAGAACATGCTCCCCACGGCTTCGTGTTCTTGTTCAAAGCATTTGAATGTACGTGGCCTCCGTGGGACCTTCTGAAAACCTTTGACATGGGACATGTTCTGAGGGACTAGTACTGTATGTAACTAAGGTGACAAACTTGTGTGTAGAAAAAGCACAGCTGGGAACTGAGTTCTGATCCCAAAGCTAACACCCCTTCTCTTCAGAAGACACAGTCATACAAGGAATCGACTGCCTCTGTGCACTGGTTTTTTCTCTGATGTTTCTTCTGCCGCATGGATCCTGCCAGGGCCTTGTGAAGGGTGTCATCAGCCCAGCTAAAGGCAATGTCAGAGAGAGGCAGGGATGAGAAGCAGGTCAAGAGAAAACTGAAGGAGTTCCGCACCCAGCCACACTGAAATCCATCAAGAGAAGACTCTCCCTGTGTCTTCAAAGAGTCCATACTAATACTGGCTTAGAGGTCTAAAGGGCCTGTGCCCAAGAACAGGAAGCCTCTGGTGGAGGCAAGTGATGTTTCACAGATGAAGTTCCAAGAAGCCCCGAGAGCCTTCCTCTAGCAGGAAGGGAGAGGAAAGCATCAGAGGCTAGCTAGCTTCGTTCACCTGACAGAGGAAATAGAGCAGAAGGAAGATTTAGCTGTGCTCTTAGCTGCAGGGTAGCAGAGGGAGCCTGAAGAAGCAGCTCTGCTCTGCTCTGCCCCTCCCCACAGGTATCCCTGGGGGGTCCTTGCCAGGACTGAGGATTAAGTAGTTCATATTTGTTCTCTGTCCCTTCTCTGCCCCTGCAGGATCTGATCCCCAACACTCACCCTAACATTGTTAGGTGATCTGGGACAACATTTGTACCTACGTTACCTGCCCATACTGGGTATCCAAGGACAGTCTCCAAGAGCTGTGGTCATGTTCCATTTTTCCCATCTGTGGTTTATCTGCCTGTGGCGGAGGCTGTTGCTGGAGATGCGGCTGGAGCCAAGTGTGCGACACCTGTTTTTTTTTTTTTTTTTTTTTTTTTTTTTTTGAAAGCAGTCCTGGCATGGGCTGCATGCTTTAAACTCTGTACAGCCTCCTGCTCTGGGAAATGCAGAATTAATTGAATGACATGTGCAGTGATTACGGGAAGACAGAGATGGGTTGGTGGAGGACTGTCTGCAGATCCTGCCAGAGAGACTAGGAATTAATTCAGCTTGTCACTTTATAGTGAGCTCCTTTAGCAGGTGTCAGCTGAACAGTCACCTCATTTATCCCGAATACAGTACCTCATAGCCTGAGCATGCACGTTGCAGAGCTAGCCAGGACTCATGGAGGCCCATAGAGAGGCTACAAGACTGGCGTGGAACAGGCCGCAGCTGGAACCACAACGCCTTTCTGTTCTATCCCATTACATCTAATCCCGTATCAGCTTACTGCCTACTGGGTGCTGGAAATGGTGCCAGGGTTATACGCAAAAGGCTCTTCCAGCTGAGGTAGCTCATTGCTTCGGCAGATATGTCAGCCAGACAAATACGCAGTGTATCTAGACCTCCACGGCTAATCTGGATTTCAACTACCCAGTAAGGTCTGCTAAGATCAGGGGACATGCTCTTTTAGTCACCCCTGCAACCTAAGTGTCCTGGGCAAAGCCTGGAACAGAGTAGGTGCTGAATAGACATTTATTGAGTGATCAAATGAACAAATGCTCAAATGACCTGAGCTGTGGAACAATACCCCCAAAACTCTTCAAAGAGTTAGGATTCAGCGTGCCTCTTGCTGAGTGTCCCCTTCAGACCCTCCCGTTTCCTCCAGGGTGGTGGTGGGGACCTCACCTCTTCTCACAACCCCTCTCTCTAGACCTGAGCTCTACCACCTTGCATTTAAGCCCCAGTCTGAGTCCCCCAAGTCCAAACTGGCAAAGATACTAATATTAGCAGGTCAGAGTCAGCACAGAGATACTTTAAGATGCTTTGACTGGCTGAAGAGCCCTAGACAGAGCTGGGTGTATTTTTAGCTCTTTGGGTATCTGGAAAGGTATTGAAATGCAGCCGATGTTGCAGACACCCGGGCAAATCAGTATTCTGCTGCTGGCCTCCCCATGCCTGCAGCTTCCATTCAGTGTCTCTGGAGCAAGGGTTGCCATGGAGATTGAGTGCCAGGACAACTGAACTCCCTGTCAGAAAGCCACAGCACAGGTAGAGCTCTGGGCCAATGAGAAGCAGAGAGCTCCCTGGATGGCTGCATCTTCCTGCCTTGAAGACAAATGATGGCAGAACTCCCTGGCACTCTTTGGAAGGGGCCAGTCAGAAGACTGAGGGCATTGTCTCTGGAGTTGCGTTCTTTAAAGGGATTAAGTCTATTTCTCCCACATACATCCTCCTCTCTCCTTTCCCCACGGAATCCTGGTTTTCCTGATGGCAGTTTGGAGGATGTGAGAGAGATAAATGGGGGGTAGAACAGGCAAGTTCTGGCACACACCTAGAATGTAAGTGCTGTGTGAGGCTGGAAAAGGCCAGGCAACCCCAGTCTTGGAGCTGTTAGAGTCATCGAGTCCCTCTCCTCTGGGTGACACTACACAGGATCCCCTCATTTTATCCTCGCTGTTCCTGTGTACCTGATATGCGAAGCAACTGAGATGAAAATTGGAGAGTCCAAGAAGCTGGTAACCCACCTACTGGTTACAGAGCTAGTAAGCCACAAAGCCAGAAGAGCATCCATACTGCCACATCCAAAGACTTCTGAGAATTTAGTCATAGCCTCACATGGCAGAGAGAATAAACCCAAGGAGTTTTAGCTCTTTGGGTATCTGGAAAGGTATTGAAATGCGACCATTGTTACAGACAGTGGAACACAGGATCTGGCAGGGGGAGGGACAGGATCTTTTGCTAAGTTTTCTTCTCATCCTCCAAATCTCTTTCCAGAGAAACGTGCTATTCTAAACATTTTCTGGATTGACCTTTAGCAATGGAGGACTATAATCAGTTGCTGTTAATGTAGAATTTATTTCAGGTACTAAACATTAGTTTATTCTTGCTCAGAAAACAATTCGTGCTTATGAGGTTGAGACAGGAGGATCACAAGTTCAAGACAAGCCTGGGTAAGTTAGTGAGAGCCTGTCTCAAAAAAGAAAGTAGAACAACAATAATAACAAAAAGGAGTTTAGAGGCAGTTATTCTGGGACTGGGATGGCAGCAGAGCCCAGTATTCAGTGATGAAGGTTCTTTTTACTTTTTCTTCACCACCATCTTAAGCACATAGTTTTAATTCTAAAATGCTCAGGGTGGCTATTATGTCAGGGCCATTACAGCCACATTCCATATAGGTAATATGGGGAGAGAAATGACAGAAGGGCATGCATGTGTGTGTGTGTATGTGTGTGTGTGTGTGTGTGAGAGAGAGAGAGAGAGAGAGAGAGAGAGAGAAAATACATGCGTGCATACACTTGCACACTGGTGCATGCATGCTTCCTTTCACACAGGAATCTTTCTCCAATCTAAGCTCCATTTAAAACCTATTAGCACCTGCTGCCTAAGAGGGAGGCTGGGGAAAAGTGTCTTTCACTTTGGTACATGGCTACCTTAGATAAAAGTAAGGTTGCGGGAAGGAATGGAGGCGTGAGGACGGTACTGGGAGCAGAGCAGGCTCTACTGCCTTAATCTTGCTAAGCACATTCCTCTTCTACAGTTAAGGAAGAGCCCATGTTTCTTGCACTGTAAGAGTTCTCTGAAGCTGGGGAAATGCAGCCCAGGTAAATTACTTATGGCATTAGCTTAAAGACCTGAGTTTCATGTCTCAGAACCCATACCAAGCCAGGTGTGGTGGCCTGTGTGTCCCTAATCCCATCATCGGTCCTAGTGGGAGATGAGAGGTAGAGAGAATAAAATTCCTGAAAGTTTAGGAGATAACTAGTCAGGCATATGCAGTGGGAAAAAAAACTAAAACTAACAAACAAATAAAAAAATTCTCAAAAGAAAGAAAGAAAGAAAGAAAGAAAGAAAGAAAGAAAGGAAGGAAGGAAGGAAGGAAGGAAGGAAGGAAGGAAGGAAGGAAGGAAGGAAGGAAGGAAGGAAGGAAGGAAGGAAGGAAGAAATTAAAAAAAACCCGACTCAAGGCCGAAAGTGATAACAGAGCCCCGAGGTTATACTCTGCCACTGAGTGAGTGTCATTGCAGATGCGCATTGGCATTCTCACAGACAAATTCATGCACACACTCATAAACACATGCTTATTTTCTAAAGTTCCTGCAGGGTATATGGCTTTATTTGGCAATGAAGAAGGAAAATGGCATCTGTCCTTCCAGTCATCCATATAGGTGTTGAGTAAGAGCTTCCAAGAGTCAAAATGAATGTCAGTTCAATTAGGTTTGAAAGAAGTCAATGGGCCATATCACAGCTGGAAGAGGCTGGAACAAAAGAACCTAATCCACTAGGGAGCTAGAAGCATGCCATGGCTTCCGGTGCAGTCAAGTCACAGGCCCAGGACCCTCCTGCAGGGTCCAGAGCTTTACTGCAGGCGCAGGTCTAGAATGTGGAAACCTGGCTCCTTTAGGCTGGGGCAGCAGTGCTCCCTGGAGTTTGCAGAGCCTCCACTGAGGCATAGCTTCCTCAACACAGTCTTCACAAGGCTACAGTCCGTTCTGAATGCCAGCATCCATGAGTTAAAGACACAGAGGAGTGTTCTCCTCCTCCACAGGCACAGAGACCAGAGAGTAATTGAAAACCTGGGTTCCAGGCCTTCAATTCCTGCCACTCTTACTGAAATACTTCAAGAACAAAAGGATGGGGACTGGAGCGATGGCTCAGCTGTTAAGAACACTGACTACTCTTCCAGAGGTCCTGAGTTCAAATCCCAGCAACCACATGGTGGCTCACAACCATCTGTAATGAGATCTGACGCCCTCTTCTGGTGTGTCTGAATACAACTACAGTGTACTTACATATAATAATAAATAAATCTTTGGGCTGGAACAAGCAGGGCTGGGAGCAAGCAGGGCAGAGGTCCTGAGTTCAATTCCCAGCAACTACATGATGGATCTCACCTGTCTAGAAATGGTTCACAACCATCTGTACAGCTACAGTGTACTCATATACATAAAATAAATAATTAAAAAAAAAACACAAGGAACCCAAAGTGTCCCAGCGTGGTGCTTTCCGACACCATCTTACAGGGCTTTGCTGTTCAAGATCTGACAAAGGTTTTGAGAGGGGATGATGACCATGCCAGGGTTGGCCTCTTCACAGCAATTGCCACATGAATGACTCCATGAGATAACCCCAGACATCCCTACTAATGTCAGAATCCTTTTTCCCCAACATAGACAAAGGATTTGAGTTGGGGGATCTTGTCCTCAGCTGAAAACCATAACTCCTCAGATATATTTGTAGATAGTCACAGCCCTGAACAACAAACCAAGGCCAAGAAGAGAGCACATGTGGTCACTGCTTAGAAGAAGGTAGCCCTGGGGATTCACCTAAGGGTCGGGCGTGGAGGGGAGGCTAAAGGGATTGGGGATTCAAGGTCCTTCCTGACTTTCCTGATGCTCCCCTCACCCCACCTCCACACCTTATAACTTCTCCCAATCCCATTTGAGTAAGCCAGTGCAGTGGGGACTCTTGTTACAGAGAGCCACATACAATTCTAACTTCTGTCTAGAGATTGCCAGAACCAAGGACCCAGAGCCAACCCATAGCATTCAGTGCCTGGCCTGGCTTGGCCCCAGGCTCCTTTGGTCTACACTGGGAGACAGGTCAGGCTTTGGTTAATCCAAACACCGGCTGAATTCTCCCTCAGAGCTCCCGGCAAACTGACCATGCCTTTCGTAAGCCCAAGCCCTCCCTCTTGTTTATCTGTACCATGCTGGTGAACAGGAAGAAGGAAGCTCCACAGATTATTTTCACTCTATCCAGGAGAGGATAAGGCTCTCAGGAAAATGACACTTGGCTGCAGATTCAGAATGAAGAACTTGAGCTCCTCAAATCTGGAAATAGTCTTCCCCCTCAAGCATGGGATAAGGGTGCTCCCTACTCACAGCCCCATAGATTGTAGATCTGGACTCTGAGATCTACAAAAACTTAGCTTTATAAACAGAAAATGATGACCGTATCATCTCCATTTACCTGGCTTTGGTGTGACTTTGTTTGTTTGTTTTCTTTCTTTTTTGCAGTGCTGGGGATTGAACCCAGGGCTCTGTGTATGCTAAGCAGTGCTCTACTAGTGAGTTATACCCTCAGTTAATTCAGTATGCCTTTAGTGACTGCTGTGAACCTATACAACCCCCAAAATGAACCAATGTCTTTATATGATGGCTACAAAGAAATCTAGATAGGTGACAATATAGTAAGCATAAGACATTTGGAAGCCTTTGGGCCTGCAGATGAGGCTCCACTGGTACCCTGCTAGAGTGCACAGAGCCTGACACCAGCCCTGGTCATGGCATAAACTGGATGTAACAGCAGCACTCGGAACATAGAGCAGAAGAGCCAGAAGTTCAGGGTCATCCTCATCTCTAGAGCAGGTAGCCTGTCTCAGGACATGTGAGTAAAGCAAACAGAGAGAAAAGAACATCACTAGGATGACCCTCTTCACTCTTCACATGGTCTTTATAATTGGCTTTATTTAAAACAACTTATTTACTCTTATCTTATGTGTATGAGTGTTTCGCCTTCATGTCCCTGCATCATATGTATATCTGATATTTGTGGAGACCAGAAGATAGCAATGGATCTCCTGAAACCTGAGTAACAGAAGATTGTGAGCTGCCGCTGGGTGCTGTCAACCAAACTTGGCAAGAACAGCGAGTATTCTTCACTGCTGAGCCATTGCTCCATCCTTTTATCACTCGTGTTATAAGGAAAAAGAAATTTCAATAAAAATCTGAAAACAATAACAAAACATCTAGCATCTTCAATATAATTACCCAAAATATGGTTGATAAGTCATTACTAGCAATGAAAAGTTATTGCCCTAAAATCTTTTGCTTTTGAGATATTAGCTAATGTTAGAAGAAGAAAAAAAGCTACCTACTTAGTAAGATATTAAAAAAAAAAGAAACATCCAGACCACGAGGATAAACTTTCTCCATTTTTTTCACCAATGTTTAAAGTCACTGTGCAGCTTAGTGTAGAATTTAACTCTTTATCAGGTAGAGTAATAAACACAGGCTTCTGGTGCTTTTTTAGTCATCGCAAAACACTAAAAGCCACATGCCCTCAGGGAAACATTTGCCTTTTCTTCCATGAAAAAATGGTTGAAATAATACACAAAAGCAATACAGTAATAAAAAATGCAATCTTTTGTCAGCAGGGATTATTGGGAGATGCACAGAAAACATTACTGAAGTTTTTAGGAAATGAATTTTAAGACAATGTACCTTATAGACAATGTGCTATGCATTTGATTAAAAGTACAGAGATTTCTAACATCTCGGTTAATGGGGTATGCTAGGATTTATCGAAATGTATGAGCGAGAGTGCTGGTTTTGATCCATTAAAAGGAGGTTGTATAGGAGAGGAATAAATGACTTCCTTAATAAAAGTGTTTTATGGGAAAATTATCGATGTGAATAACAAGAAGAGCCTCCTGTGGTTGCAAACACAGACCCACACTTGACATTCAGTCACTGGGCTGCCAAGATGTTAAAGCCAGACATGCACAAAATGGACATATGCCATTGATGTTCCCCGTTTTCTAAATATGCAGCCCTTAAGCTGTAATAGAGCTCTCACACACATTGTAATGGGAAGTAGAGTGACCGGGAAGATTTTCAATTTACATAAAGGCTCACAGATGCTTCTCTTAGCCAGTATCCAAAGGTTCGCCAACAGCAAGGAAAGCTTACATGTTTTGCCAATACCAAAAAGACAGTGGTTTCTCCTTGTCCTTATCTGTGATGATAAACCACTGTTAGGTAAATTTTTAATAAGCAGTCTTAACTTGTGCCTTTGAGATAAAACTGATACAATCTTTTATCAAAGTGAAATTATGCTAAAGGAGGAACATTTGAAAACTGATGTTTGTGTTTCCTAAATTGTGTTACATAAATATTACCTCCACATGGCTTGTGGTGTGGCCGGCCTTTCCCATCCACCAGTTCTGTAGCTTCAGATTAAATCAGTCCTGGGTGGAAAGTGTAGTTGGGGCTAATATGATTGCATCTGTGCTGAACACACACAGACAAAGGACACTCTCTTCATCTCTATTTTATGAACAATTCGGTTTGGGGCTGGTGAAATGGCTCACAGCAGGTAAAAGCACTTGACATCTGAGAACAAAATGGTATTGGCCCAAAATCAGACACACTGATCAATGGAACAGAATGTAAGACCCAGACATATGTCCAAATATCTACAGACACCTGATTTTTTTTTATAAAGAAGACAGAAGGTGGCTGGAGAGATGACTTAGTGGTTAAGAGCATTGAGAGTGCAGAGGTCCCCAGTTCAATCCCCAGCAACCACATGGTGGCTCACAACCGTCTGAAATGGGATCCGATGCCCTCTTTTGGTGTGTCTGAAGACAGCAACAGTGTACTCCAAACATTACATGAATATATAAGCTTTAAAATATAAAGAAAGAATACAGAAATTCATACTGGAAAACAGACAGCATCTTCAAAAAATGGTGCTGGTCAAACTGGTAGGTGGCAATGTAGGACAATGCAAATAGATTTATACTTATCGCCCCACACAAAGCTCAACTCCAGATGAATACAAGTCCTCAACATATGGCTGGACACACTGAATACGACAGAAGAGAAAGTGGAGAATATCCTTGAATTCATCGGCATAGGAAAAAACCTTTCTGAACAGAACACCATTAGCACAGGCAATATGACAAACAACTAATAAGTGAGAACCCATGAAACCAAACAGCTTCTACACAGCAAAGAACACGGTCATTAGGACAAAGAGGCAATATAGACCAAAAAAAAAAAAAAAAAAAATCTAAACAGAGAATTCTCAAAAGAGGAAAGTCAAATGGCTGAGAAGCACTTAAAGACATGTTCAACATCCAGGGAAATACAAATCAAAACTATTTTGAGATTTCATCTTAAATCAACCAGAATGGCCAAGATCAGTCACCAAGGAAATACAAATCAAAACTATTTTGAGATTTCATCTTTAATCAACCAGAATGGCCAAGATCAATAAAAATAAATGACAGATAATATTGGGGAGGTAACATCCATATATAGTTTGGTGGGGATGCAAACTTGTACAGCCAGGATGGAAATGTGTGTGATGGTATGATGGTGTCTCAGGAGGACGGGAATCAACCTACCTCAAGATTCGGCAATGCCACACTTGAGCACATACCCAAAGGATATGTGTGGAGGTATTTGTTCACCCATGTTCACTGCTGCTCCACTCATGATAGCCAGAAATTGGAAACAACCTACATACTATCAATGAATGAATGAATAAAGAAAATGTGGTACTTTTACACAATGAAATGTTACTCGGTCATTTAAAAATAAAATCATGAAATTGACAGGTAGGTAGATGGAATAAGAAAAACATCATCCTGAGTGAAATAACTCAGACCCAGGAAGAAAGTTCTGACAAGCAAGCTGCACATCCATACAACCATGGAGGTCAGGTTGAGAGGAAGGAACGAGGCAGGAAGGATGGATCTCCCTAGGAAGGGGAATAGAATACAAAGTTATGGATGGATGGAGTAGTACTGGAATGGGAGAGGCAAAGTGAGGGGCAGAGAAGGGCAACAGAGGGGAATACAGGGAGGGACAGATCAAACTGAGGACCATTTGAGGGGTCATATAGAAACCTAATTCATTAGAAGCTTCCTAAAATATATACATGAAGGTGATCTAAATGAAATCATCAAGTAACAGTGTGTGTGTGTGTGTGTGTGTGTGTGTGTGTGTGCACGCGCGCGCACGAGTGTGATAGAATCCCAACTGGACATATCTTGTCACCAAATAAAGCTTCTAGCTCTGGGAATGGGTTACATTCAATTGTGTTCTTATCCAAAGAGATTTCATGGGAACCCTCAAACAACCCAGGCTTTCCACTAACTGCCAGTCAGTCCCTATTGCTAAAGAAAACAGCACACAACTTATTAACCATGAAGAAGCCAGGCTGATGCCACTTAGAGCCTTCACCCCTATGAAATAGTGTTTACCACACTAGAAGTACTCTCTATACTACAGAAAGAGAAAGATAAACACCAACCCAGTTATAAACCTTTTGATCAACAACAGTGACCTGCCTGCAAGATATTCTGGTGCAATAATGGCACAAACATGTGGGAATAACCAACAAATATCTGATTTGAGTTAAGGCCTACTCCATGAGATGAAAATTAAATCTGACACTACTTCTTTGATGGCCAAGTAGTGTTGACTAGTGAGACTAAATAGCCCAGGGACCTAGGGGCAAACCAAACACTACTGTTCTGCTAAAGGACTATAGCAGTAAGATGACTCCTACAAACATTCTGCTACACTCCTAGATCCATGCCTTGCTCAGTCATCTTCGGAGAAGCTTCCTCTTACAGCAGATGGGAACAAATATGAGACCCACATCCAGATAATACAGAGAGAGTAAAGACCTTGGAACACTCATCCCTACATGGTCTCTATCAGACCCCACCTCTCAGAGCTCAGGAAACCCGGAGGAAGAAGCAGGTGGCAGAGAGAATGTAAGACCCATGGAGGGAAGGACACCAAGAAATTAAGAGCTGCTCAGCACAACAGGGCTGTTCCATATATGAACTTACAGGGTCTGTGGCAGCATGCACAGGGTCTGCTTGGATCTGTAACAGATGCGTTCTAACGCTGAAAGGAAAAGACACACATGCCCCCATCCCTAACCCAGAAACTATCATTGTTAGCCACTTGCAAATCAAAATTAGTTTTAATTTGTTTTCTCCAAAGAAGTCTCACTGGGGAAATAAACTGCTCTTAAGGATAGGCCCCAGGCCCAGTAGTAGATGGCCAACACAAAATGATCTCAAGGGCATCTTGGGAGGTTCATTGTCTCATAATGTTAAATCAGGGCTTTTTTTTTTTAATTTTACCATAATATATACCTTTTGGGTATATATTATGGCTTCCAGTTTGGGGGTTATTGAGGGGGTCCTCTGTGTGTGAACATATGAAAGGATAGAAAATAATACAGCCTAACTCTAATGACCCCAAGAAATCAGGAGTTTAAAATGCTATCTCATTTTTGTTAGAAACTAGGTAAAAGGTCACATTCCAGAGCCCACCCTTTGTTTAGACCTAGCAGAAAGGCCTTGAATAGGAGATCCTGGCACCATAGGGTAACTGGAAATGGGCTAAGCTTATCTTCTATAAACTTACGCCATTACCCCTAAGCAGGAGTTCACGCAGCTGTAGACATTATAGGAAACTAATTGGTCCACTGATAATTGGCTCCGATAATTTAAACTGATTGGCCTAAAAACTATGGAGTGGTACAAATCAATTGGCTCGCATTTCGCGGGCTCTCCATGCTAAGAAATGATTGGTTTGTGATTCTCGGGCTCTGTCGTAAACTTATAAAAGCTGTCGCAATTCGGCACTCGGGGTCCATAGTCTTCTAACCCTGCGTGGTGCACGGCTATGGAACCCAGAATTCTGGAATAAAGAAATCCTCATGCTATTGCATCGAGACCGTTTATCGCGAGTGATTTGGGTGTCGCCTTCCAGGGTGTGGGGTGCTGGGGCACCCTCGGTTTTTGGGGTCTTACACATGTATCTCTGCATTAATTTGCTTACCAATTTCATGATGTCATTTTTTTTAAGGGCTAACTATACTCCACTGTGTAAATGTGCCAGTTCCTTTATCCATTCTTCCACTGAGGGATATCTAGGTTGTTTCCAGTGTCTTGTTGTTATGAACAGAGCAGCCGTGAACATGGCTGAGCACGTGTCTCTGTGGTAGGATGAGGCATGCCCAAGAGTGGTATAACTGGATCTTGAGGTAGATCAATTCCCATCTTCCTGAGGGACCTCCACACTGATTTCCACAGTGTTTGTTCTCCCACAGCAAACTCTTCCTCCACATCCTCACCAGCAGGAGCTGTCACTCGTTTTGCTGATCTCGGCCATTCTGACAGGTTTAAGATGAAATCTCAAAGTAGTTTTGATTTGCATTTCCCTGATGGCTAGAGATGCCAAACATTTCTTTAAGTGCTTCTCAGCCGTTTTGAGTTTTCTCTATTGAGAATTCTCTTTTTAGATCTGTATCCCATTTTTAATTGGGTTATTTGTTTTCTTGATATCTAGTTTTTTAATTTTTTATGGATTTTTGGATATTAGCCTTGTATCGGGTGTGAAGTTTCATCCGTAGGCCGCCAATTTGTCCAAATAACGATATCCTTTGCTTCACAGGTTTTCAGTTTCACGAGGTCCCACTTATTAATTGTTCTGACTGTCTGTATTAATGGTGTTCTGTTCAGAAAGACTGTCCCCCAGTTTCTCTTCTATCAGGTTTGGTGTATCTGGTTTTATGTTGAAGTGCATGTTTGTTTTCTGATGAGAGATGGAAAGGGTGTGTGTGGATAAGGATGGGGGCTTGAGGTTTAAGAGGAGAACCAGACTACAAGGAGCCGCATGGAGGCCTGAAGTTGAAGCTTTATTCAGGCTATGAACTTCCAGACTGTTTCCAAGTGAAAGGAATGTAGAACCCCAAGAAGGAATCTGAATTTTTATAGGGTGTTTTTAGTTGGGTAGAAGTGTGGCCGGAGACTATTAAACAAAAAGGAATTGCCGTAGGCAAAAGAGACTACATTAAACAAAGCTTCCCCCAGTGGGTGGGGGAGGGGACTCTAGCCCTTAGAACAGCAAGAAGGTGTGTCCAAGCTGTTCTGCTGAGACAAGGGAACTGCAGACTTCTGAGAAGAATAGAACATTCTTTCCCCATTTCTCTGATAGAGTTAGGTTCCACACCAGTCCTCCACCTTAGTATCTTAAGTGACTCCATCTTGGACCAAAGATCATTTTTTAAACTGTGGTGCTGAGTTCGTATAGAGCTTCATAACTGAATGTGGGGGTGTCTTGAAACTTTTGGCACAGTAGCACACACAAACATGTAGGCATACATTTTTTGGAATCTACTTTTAATAAGGGTTCAACCTTTCCTCTAGCCCACCATCCAGCAGAGGTAGTGGAAGAGAAAGGTTATTAGGATATGGGGGAAGTGGTCCTGTTTAGCAATAGTTCTTTGGGGCAAGGTCGATCTTCTTGGGCAGCAGTTCAGTCCCACAGCAAACACCAGATATGATTCAGCGGCTGCAGACCAGTCCTCTAGGCAGGCAGACACCACAGATGAACAGGCAGCTACAGTCCAGTCCTTGCAGCAAGAAACCACCAGGCAGCTGTAGTTGAATCCTGAAGAAACCACCAGGCTCATCTAAAGGCCTGAGGCGAGGCCACTGAAGCAGCAAATTGCTGTAGAAACCTCATGAGCAGTTATTGGGCAAGTTTCTTTCAACAGTGGCGTTACCACAAGTTGAACTCAACAATGCTATGTAAGATGGACCAATACATGCACGTCTTTAGTGAAGAAGAATAACGAGATGGAGCAAGTCAAACCAATGCTCAGTGCCCATTTCTCACTGTCTGTGGGGTCATATTTATACTCCTTCACCTTGGGTCCTTTCATGTGTTTGCTATATCCAAACATCCTTTCACCTTTGTCTGCTTCAGGAAAACATTCTTTTTAAAAAAAAGAATTATTTATTTTATTTATATGACTACACTGTAGCTGTCTTCAGACACACCAGAAGAGTGTGTCAGATCCCATTACAGATGGTTGTGAGCCACCATGTGGTTGCTGGGAATTGAAATCAAGACCTCTGGAAGAACAGTTGGTGCTCTTAATTGCTGAGCCATCTCTCCAGCCCTCAGGATAACATTCTTTCACATGTTTACTTTAGCAAGACATCCTTTTCACCTGTGTGCCCCAGCAAAATATCATTTGACATAAATAACTTTCCAAAGAGACTAGGAGTTTCCACTTCATAAGTATGTGCGCACATGTGTATACCCATACAAACAAATATGCATACACATGCGTGCACATAGCACACATGCACCCATGAAAAGGAGGAAAATGCCATTTGAGCTATTGACTTGAAATTCACAAGGGATCAGGACAGAATTTCCAACAGTTTCTGAAATGGCCTTAAATGTAGGCTCTGCCATTTTGTAGTAGCATATTCATACAAATCAGTGCCCTTCGCATTGACAATTATGAAATCAAAATATTGGCCAACCCAGAAAAATGTAGACTTTGCTCAAATCTGCAGGATGAAATATTCAGCCAAGATTTAATTCTGTGTGAAAAGTTATTTGTTACAAAAGGATGTCCTGCCGGGCATGGTGGCGCATGCCTGTAATCCCAGCACTTGGGAGGCAGAGGCAGGCAGATTTCTGAGTTCGAGGCCAGCCTGGTCTACAGAATGAGTTCCAGGACATCCAGGGCTACACAGAGAAACCCTGTCTCGAAAAACCAAAAAAAAAAAAAAAAAAAAAAGGATGTCCCATTACCTATACCTGACCATCAAACCACACAACTCCTTGTGCTTCCCAACACCCAGAGTATAGTCCTGTGAACAACAGCATGAGCTGCAGAAATGTGCTGAGTCTCATTCAGAAACATTTGTTGGTGGCACTGTGATGTCTGGTGACTTTATTTGGCAACCTGTTTGCATCTCTCTCTTGCACATTTTTCTAAGATAGAGGGGGTGGCCATGGGCTTGCACTTCTAGAACTGTTGCCCATATGGTGGTAGAGGAGACACGTAAGGTAAAGTGGCCTTGAGATGATCAGTGCTCTGGAAATAGCCAGCTACCATGAGCCCAAGGCCAGAAGTTGCCTTATCCATTAAGTAAGAGTTTCAGTAACAACAGCTATTCTAGGCCCAAAACCACATAGTGACATTCTGGGAAATCTGGGTGCATGAGGTACAACTTAAAAATATATAAGAATGCAAGTGTTTTTCTGTCCCTACACCTGCTGGAGAAGCATGTCCACACATCTAGGCTAATATTAGGGTTGTTTATTTTCTGAGGCTGACATCTCCTTGGCCCTCTGCGATTGCTGCTGGAGATAGAATGATTGATGTTTGTCTTGGCACCCTTGGATCAGTAAGGATTACCAAGGGTAAGAAGGAACGTGTCTGGGCAATGCAGACAGAGAGACGCCCAGAAATATGCACACTACTCCAAGGGGAGGCATCATCTGATCCACAGTTATTTCTGGGGTTCAAAGTGGTCCTTACATAAGGAAGACCAGCCTCTAGATGAAAGTGTTTCAGGTGGAGAGCTGACAGGTTCAAGGCCCTAGTTTCAGTCATAGAATAAGAAATTATTAAGATGGTTTGGTGAGTAAAGGTGCTTGCCCTGCATACCTGACCATCTATGCTTCACCCAGCAACCCACCTGCATGAAGACACAAAGGTAGAGTGAGCTACTGTCCAACTGTCCACTGCTCTCAATGCCACAGTTTTCCTCTGATTTCCATAGTACATGTGCCTATATACATCTCTCTCTCTCTTTCTCTCTCTCTCTCTCTCTCTCTCTCTCTCTCTCTCTCTCTCTCACACACACACACACACACACACACATACACACACACATTAAAAATAAAAAGAAAGAAATAGTCTTACTTTGGAAAGACCACTTCAAAGCACATTCAGTTTCAGGCTTGGAAGGCAAGAGTCTCCCTTTTTTTTTTCTAGTTTTGGAGGGAGGGGGCATTAGAAAGCCTTTCAGGGGCATCTCTTTACCAGGTTGGCTTTACCTTTGGGTACAAAGCTCTTCAAGTCTCTTAGTCTAGTGGGTAGGAAAATAAATCTCCTCATAGTGGCTCTTGAGACCACCAAGGCAGACAGACGTTCCTGAAAGGAACTTTACATTCACAGGATAGGGAAATGCCCCTTCTATCCCTTGAGAACTCCATTCTGGACCTATGAGTAAACAGGGGGTTGAGAGATGAACACAAGAAGAGGTTTACGGGTTTGTTATATGCACAGAGATGTCACAGAAAAGGAAAGTGAATACCCAAACCTGAATTCATCTAGAAACCGTGCTCTTCTTCCTAGAGAAGATGGAGGAGGGATGGAGGTGGAGGAGGGAGGGAGGTGGAGGAGGGATGGAGGTGGAGGAGGGAGGGAGGTGGAGGAGGGATGGATGTGGAGGAGGGAGGGAGGGAGAGGAGGGAGGGAAGGAGAGGAGGGAGGGAGATGGAGGAGGGAGGGAAGGAGAGGAGGGAGGGAGGGAGGGAGAGGAGGGAGAGGAGGGAGAGGAGGGAGAGGAGGTGGAGGAGGGAGGGAGGGAGGTGGAGGAAGGAGAGAGGGAGAGGAGGGAGGGAGGTGGAGGAGGAAGGGAGGGAGAGAGGGAGAGGAGGGAGAGAGGGAGAGGAGGGAGGGAGGGAGGGAGAGGAGGGAGGGAGGGAGAGAGGGAGAAGAGGGAGGGAGAGGAGGGAGGGAGGGAGGGAGAGAGGGAGGGAGAGGAGGGAGGGAGAGGAGGGAGGGAGGGAGAGGAGGGAGGGAGGTGGAGAAGGGTGGTAAACAACTTAGGAGAGAATGGTTTTATAAAAGATGAATAAGCCTCAGAAGAACAGGTGACAGTCTGTGACAGCATCTGTGGGGCTGTGTCCACTGCCAGGCTTCTCTCCCGTGATACAATTAATTTTCTCTGGTTGATGAGATTTTCTAGAAAGGGATTCTTGACAGCTATGTTCCTTTTGGGGAGGATCTGTCTTTAGGCAGATAAGGGAAGCTCAGAGAAAGCCTCTGCCTGTGTTTGCTATTCCCCAAATGCTCTCAGAAGTAATCAGTGGACCAAAGCAGCATCACGGATTGGTACTTCTCGAAGGGAGGAGGTAGAAGAAAAACCACAGACCCAGTTGCAGTACAAAACTTAATTTATAGTAGGCTGGGGCTGGAGCTCAGTTGTTAGAGAGCCTGCCTACCATTCACAAATCCCTAGGTCTGATCCCCAGTGCTTTGATTGCAGACCAGGTATGGTGATGCATATCTGATATACTAATGCTTGGGAAGTACAGGCAGGAGGATTAGAAGTTCAAGGTTGTCTTCAGCTACTCAAGAGAGTTCAAAACCAGCCTGGAATGTGAGACTTTACCTCAAAAAACAAACAACAACAACAACTAACAACTTTATAGAGATAAATATAATAATCCCAAAATCTGGGGGAAGCAGAGACAGGAAGATTCTAAGTTCAAGCCATCCTAAACTACATAGAAAGACCCAAGTTCAAAGTCATCCCAAACTACATAGAGAGAGACCCTGCCTCATTAAAAACAACAACAACAACAACAACAAATCCTAGTCAAATTAGCCTGGAGAGATAACTCCAGTTAAGTCTTAACTGATTAATCCTCTTGACTGTTAAGAGGATGGACTGCTCTTGCAAAGAACCTGAATTTGGTTCCCGCCACCCATTTAAGTGGCTCACAACTACCTCTAACTCCCAGCTCCAGGGAATTTAACTGTCTCTACCCCTGAGGGCATCTACATTCACACATGCACATATACATCCATATGCATAATTCAAAAATAAAATCAATCTCTAAAATGGTGAGATAATAAATATAACAGTAATTTGTTGGTGCCGTGGTAGTAACTTCTTTTCCTATTTCCGTTCCATTCTGAGAATTCCCCCAGAAAAATCTCTCCTATAGAGGTTCTTCTTAGCTGGACATCTGGAAAAACAAGTTGGCAAGTAGCTGGAGAGTGAACAGTAGAACTCTAAGTCTCCCTCTGTCTCTAACAGCCCAAATTAAGTTAGAGCAGAGTAAGAATTGACCATTCGGACGATGGTCCCTAGAAGTTGGCTTCTTGGCTTCTAGAAAGGAGTTGTATTGATTCAAAGGAGAACCCTTTCCATGAGCGTCAGCCAGCCCCAGGAAATATTGAACGCATCACCCAACTCCCTGCTTGAGTTTCTTGGATTACAGCACACTCGCATGAACCCTCTGTAGTTTGGAGACAGAGCCCAAGTAGTTACCATGTGCCGTTTTACCCCAGGTTGTCTGTTGTGGGACCCTGAAGAAGCTTTTAGGGCAATGAGAAAGGACAGGAAAGGTCTTGTTCAGCAATGGACTGTTCCAGAAAGCATGGAGAGACTGTGCTGGTCCTGCAGAGGCATTAACTAGGAACAGACAGAGGACGGCTCCCAAGGCTCCACATGAGGACAGAAGCCACACTGCAGAGTACCACAAGGTGCAGTCACTCCTGCTTCTCTGTGGGTGGAGAATGGACACGACTCATCCCCCATGCCACCTTGGCTGAATAGTCGTGGGATTGGGACCACACCTAGAGGGCTGAATTAGAACGGTTGGGCTAGAACAGAAAACATACTCCATCCCACCCACAACACCAACTCCAAAAAACTCATTATCCTCAAGAGAAGATGCACTAATGGGTAGAAGGCTCTTGGGAGCCCCCTTGGAGTCTCTCTAGAAACACAGTCCTTCATTGTTGGTAACCCAGACTGAGTCCTTATCAGCAGTCAGGCTTGCCCTAAGCACATGACAGTTTGATAACTTTGTTTCTCCAGCAGTATCAAGAAGTAGGGACAACATTCCTGTTTGTGAACAAGGAACTTGGCCTAAGTGTACAGAATCCAAATACAGTAATCCTGGGACTTGAACCCACTTGGTCTGGCTCAGTTTCTACCCCTGGTACACAGCTACCACAATGGTTGCTGCCTTCACTAACATTCGTTCCAAATGAAGAGGCTCACTGCTTCCTGTTTCAGTCTTTGGTATTTATACCCCAAGAAAGCAGAACACAAAAAGATAGCTGAGGGGCTGGAGAGATGGCTCAGTGGTTAAGAGCTCTTCTAGAGGTCCTGAGTTCAATTCCCAGCACCCACATGGTGGCTCACAAACCATCTGTAATGGGATCTGATGCCCTCCTCTGGTGTGTCTGAAGACAGCTACAGTGTACTCACATACATGAAATAAGTACATAAATCTTAAAAAAAAAAAAAAGAAAGAAAGAAAGAAAGGAAGGAAGAAGAAAGAAAGAAAGAAAGAAAGAAAGAAAGAAAGAAAGAAAGAAAGAAAGAAAGAAAGAAAGAAAGAAAGAAAGAAAGAAAAAGGAAAAAGATAGCTGAAGTTGTGACTGCCCTGGGCTCCTGAGGAGCCAGACCTTTATTTTCCATTATTTTAGGGAGTGGTTTTTTTTTTTCCCGTTTCTATGTCCCTTTGTCATCTTTTGGGTAGCTCTCCAGGGACACCCATTTTTCGCTTTGCTGGACAAGCTGAGTGAACAGTATCCGTCACAGGGCCACAGCGAGACAAGCTGCAGCAGCCCGAGGCCTGGTCGAGCACATACGGAAAGGGCTGCTCCTCAGGGTTATTTGGTTGTACTTGTCTCAGGCACCTGCGCAGGGTGAGCTCTGCTGAACTGACCTACCTTCTGGGAGCTGGGGCTGGGGGATGGAGTCCAGTGGGAGCCCCATGCAGAATTCCATTTCAGGCTGCTCAAGCCAGCAACTCTCTCCATTTGGATGTGGAAGAGCATTGTGTTTGCCTGCTTTTTGTTACTGTCTAGGGGCTTTCATTCAAACAAACTGAGGCTCTGAGGCATGAAGATTCTGATTCTGGGCTGTATGAACATGAAAACACACACACACACATGCACGCGCACTCGGCTAATAGGAGGCAATCTTTATTCTGCTGCTTCCACAGCCTTCCTGAATCTGTTCATTCCAGATACCACCGTTTTCTTAAGTCCTCAGCTTCCTCACGAACACTCTCAAGAGACATTTAGAATTTGGCTGCTGCCTTCTTTCCTGGATTATACCACACTCTTAGGTACTATTTCACTGAAAACAAACAAACAAACAGGTTTAGCCTTCCAAAGTCAGCCACCATGTTTAATCTTCCTCACTCCATTTCCTGTATCCCTCACTCCCAGGAAAGGGCCACGGGTGTGCTGAGGAGACAGCTCCTCCCGGTGCCTTCCAATGGTACAGGATCTAAACCACATAGAGTTTGTTTTTCAGTCAGGGATATTGTCTGAATATAAGGGACACAGTGTAGAAACTCCGCCCTTTCGGCATACATTTCTCAAGACTTTTTTTTTTTTACATTCAAAATTATGTATTAATAACTACAAGCCTAGTCAAGGTACAGATGACGTCTCACTCTGACAGGGTTCCTCATAAACCCTCAAGGATGCCTACTTTACCCAGGCCCAAACTCTCACAAGCACCACTGTAGGTTGGTTTCAGCCTTTCCTGTATTATCACATAATGGAACCTAAGTCTGGCTTTTTTCACCTAGGCACAGATCCATTCATGTGCTTAAATATCTCAGTAACCCATCCTTTCTTTTTAATGCTAGGTAATATTTTTAATATGGGTATACCACAGTGTGTTTATCCACTTACCAGTAGAAGGATACTGGGTTATCTCCAGTTTGGGGTAATTAGGAATAAGCTGTTGTATAGAAGGTTGTTTCTCTGTGTCTCTGTCTTTGTCTCTGTCTCTCTTTCTCTCTGTATCTCTCTGTGTGAGAATATATACGTAGATATATTAAGTATACATGAAGTTAACTTAAGTATATATGACATTAAATATTACCTTGTTACCTTGTAACTTAGAAACCCCATTCCTGGGCATTCACCAGGAGAAATGAAAACATACACATAAAGACCTCTACATGTCTGTGAACTGGATCATGGTGTAATTAGTGACCCTTACATTGTAAGCACGGGAACCTGCATTTGAATGCCTAGCACCATCCCTGTAGCCCCAGCACGTAGGGCAGAGACAGGTGGGCCCTGAGAGCTCATGGCCAGCCTGACTGAAACGCGGAGATCCTGGCTCAGTGAGAACGCCTACCTCAGAGGAATAGAGTGAAGTGAAGAGCAGCAGGGAGACAGATGGCATTGCTCTCTGGTCTCCACAGACACGGCTGTGTGACCCTGAACACGAGAGAGAGAGAGAGAGAGAGAGAGAGAGAGAGAGAGAGAGAGAGAGAGAGGAAAACATAGACAGAGAGAGAAACAGAGAGACAGAGAGTTAGAGACAAAGACAGAGACAGACAGAAACAAAAACTTACACGAAAGCTTATTTCCAATTACCCCAAACTGGACATAACCCAGTGTGCCAAACTGTGTCCAAAGGTAGCTGTATTGTTTTGTATTTCTTTTTTAACTTATTTTTTTGAGGATTTCGCAGATATATATGATGAATCTTACTCCTGTTTTCTTCCACTCTCTCCCTTCGCCTCCCCTGGCTCCTTTTCCCAATACATTTCCCTCCCTTCTGGTTTCCACCTCTTCCTGCAGGACTGTGGGGTCAATCGCTGTGGCAGAGGCAATGGTTAGCCCCAAGGAAAGTGACCCTCCCTCCACCGCAGCCATCGCTGGGTTGACAATAGCACCTTAGTTAAGGGTGGGGCCTTGGAAACCATTCCACCCTCCGTGCTGTGAGCTCATGTATGTTCAGCTGTGTCGTCTCCAGGGCGTGGCTAATTTTACATCTCTATTGTCACTGTGGATGGTCTTTTGTTCTGCATCTTTACCAGTGTTAGGTATTGCCAGCTTTCTGATCCCATCTTCCCTCCTTCTGAAAGATGTGTTCCATGGTACTTTAAAATTCAGTTTCTGGGGCTGGAGAGATGGCTCACCAATTAAGAGCACTGACTGCTCTTCTGAAAGTCCTGAGTTCAAATCCCAGCAACCACGTGGTGGCTCACAACCATCCATAATGAGATCGGACGCCCTCTTCTGGAGTGTCTGAAGACAGCTACAGTGTACTTACATATAATAAACAAATAAATATTAAAAAAAAATTCAGCTTCTGTGCCCCTCCTCAATGGGCAATCTTAGAATGCAGGAAGTAGGACTCATTTATTTCTGTATCATCTATACAGAATATCAGGGTAGCAGTATCTTGATAAACCATTGTCACTTGAATGAATGAATGAATGAATGAATGAAGCTTTCCAGGGGGCTTGGAGATTTCTAGAGAACAGACTTTTGAATGCACCACCCTTCTTGTTTGGAAAACCACTATGGTCCAAACAGCATCCCTTAAGTCATAGGCAGTCCTTGCTTACTTTTGTCCTACCCCTTCTGGACCATCAGGCTGACTCCAGACTCCTTCCCTGGTCTTTTTCTCTTACAGAGCTTCCTATTACCTGTCTCATTACTGTGGGAGTAAATTAAACACACCATAGACAGGGCCTTTCCCACCAGTGCCAGGCATAGTCAGTGTGTCCTTTCTAGGTCTGTACAAACTACTTTGACATATGAAGACTGTGGTATAAAAAGAAGGAACTGACTTGAAGTCCAGTTACCTCTGCCCGGATGGGTTACATCATAGCTAAGGCACTGAAAGAGAATGCATTGATACATGTCTGCTACAGTAAATCTTCAACACCAATAATCCCATGCAAAAAAAAACCCACAAAATTTATAAGCTGTACACCTAGATTGGGCAGATCTCCCACTACACTACTCCGTTCCCCAGCTATGAGACACCTTGCTACTCGTGGCTTCTCCAGACCATATGGTTCTGCTCCATCTTCCTTCCACCTCCTCTTCCTCGACTTCTTCCTCCTCCTCCCGCTCTTCCCTGACTCTATAAAACCTCCAGCCTCACCTTTCCCTTCCACTGCCCAATCACGGGCTCTAGCCTTTATTTGATCAGTTAAAATGGGGAGAAGGTTCCCATGAAATTGCCTGAGTCTGTGATCCACTCCTTGTTAGGGTAGCCCCTCTTGAGGAAGTAGAATTAACATCAGAAGACAAACAGCACAGCACCAGGGCAACCCACAATGCGGGTCTCTATGTCTACATATTCACTGAAAGTCCTTCAGTTTGTCTTTTACTGTCCTGGCTAGTTTTATGTCAACTTGACACAAGCTAGAGTCATCTGAAAGGAGGAAACCTCAGTTGAGAAAATTCCTCCATAAGACACAGCTGTAAGGCACTTTTTTAAATTAGTAGTTGATGAGGAAGGGCCCAGCGCATGATGGGTAGTGCTACCCCTGGGCTGGTGGTCCTGGCTTCTATAAGAAAGTAGACTGAACAGAACCGTGAAAGCAAACCAGTCAGCAGCAGCCCTCCATGGCTTCTACACCAGCTCCTGCCTCCAGATTTCTGCTGTTTGAGTTCCTGTCCTGACTTCCTTTGATGGTGAACTGTGCTGTATAAACCTTTTCCCCCCCAACTTGTTTTGGTCATGGTGTTTATCACAGCAATAGTAACCTAAGACGTTCAAGGTGGCTATTGGAGTTTATTAGGGAGGTAAGAAGTTTAATGGTAGGTTTAAGTGCCTTCAAGGAAGGTATGCCAATGAATGCCAGGAAAGGAGCAACTACTTGGGGATCTTACAGCCACCAAGACGAGAAGAGGCAATGGGAAAACAGAGCTGCAAGGCCAAGAGAGATTGCTAATCAGAGTGGACTTTGGTCCTTTGACCCAATCACAGAGCATCAGAAGTCAACATCTAATAAGGATCCTCATGGCCTGACCGTAGGATGCCAGGTTTTCCCATAGCATACCTCAATCCCCTATAGATTGCTCTGAAGTTATCTTAATTGAGAGTTACACATTTTAGAGACAATGGAGAAGTCTATTGATAAAAAAACATTCAGCTTCCTGGTAGACTTAAATGCATAGAGATGGAATGGAAGTAGACAAAACTGACTCCATCAGATAGCCTGTGGGTATGTCTGTGAGGCATTTTCTTGATTGCTAATTGATGTAGAAAGGCCAGTACACTGTTGGCGGTGTCATCTTTAAGCAGGTGATACCAGTCCGGGCAAGAAGGCCTGGGATGTCTGGCACAAGCCAGGAAGCAGTACTCCTTCATGATCTTTGCCTCAACCCCTGCCTTGAGTTCCTGTCCCAGCTTCCCTCAGTAATGAGCTATAACCTGTGTAATTAAATAAATCCTTTCCTTCCCAAGTTGCTTTTGGTCACTTAATAAGTGACCAAAATGTTTGTGACAATGTTTTATTAAAGCCTCAGACAAGCTAACTAGAACAGTCAGCAAGGTCTAGACCCTAGAGAAACTGAACAATGAGAAAATAAAAGAGTCTTCAGAAGCGAAACAATTAAGGGTTCTGTATCTGTTGTCCCAGCCCCCACGAGATGAGGACTGCCTAGAACTGACAGTGTAGCTAAGGAAAGGCTAGCCAGAGGGTGGTTAGCAAAGGAACCTTGGCAATCGTCTGTGGGAATTTGGGGAGAGCAAGAACTGAGTCCTATGTGGGGGAGGGACTTGCTCTGGACACATGGCTGGTAAGTAGGAGGGAGAAAAGCGAAACACCACTCTTTAGACTCTTGAGAACAGTTGGAATCCAGAGTCCTGGCAGCTCCTCAGGAAAACCCAGTCTAGAAAAGTTCTCTTAAAGAGCAAAAAGCTAAAAATGGGAAGTAAGATTTGCTGAGCCCAGATCTGTTTGGATTCGTTCATTCCTATCCAAAATGCCCCCACACTTGCGTGTCTCCGGCTATAGGGGTTTCAGTATTCAAGTGTGTTGCCAGCGAAAACGCCCTTCTTCCTTAGAAGATCGTTTCAACAAAGAGTGGGCTAGCTGCTCCTAGAAATGTCTAAGTCTAGGCTTGCCAGGAAGCAGACAATCCCGAAGGACCATTTCTGGTATAGTATATGGCAGAAGGAGTGGTGCCTGAGACAGGCCGAGGAGAGCCTGGCCCACACAGGCTTTAGGGATTTCCCCTTGATGTACAGAGGACTCTGGGAGGTAGACGCTCTGCTCACATGCAGAAAGCTAAGATACACCTGAAGTTATCAGGAAACAGAAAAGCATCTTGAGTATAAGGCAGAGAGGAAAGTGCCCATGCAAGCAAATAGTTAAGACATCAAGGAGCAACCCCCCCCCCCCCCAGAAAAAAGAATCAAAGAGGTCATTTTTAAAGGGGCTTATGTAGGGAAGTAAAGTGTTGGGTGTGGTGTTGCATGCCTTTAATTCCAGCACCCAGGGAGCAGAAGTAGGTGGATCTCTGAGGCCAGCCTGATCTACAGACTGAATTCCAGGCCAGACAGAACTACATAGTGAGACTCTATATCGAAAAACAAAGAAACAAAGCTTGTGTGGCTATGAAGCAAGCTTTTAACTCCATAATCTAAAGAGAACTTCTAGACAAGCATGATGGCCTGCCCGAGTCTGTGATCCTAGCACTTGAGCAGCAGAGGTAGGAGAATCTAATTGGGGTCAATCTGGGCTATATGGTTAAGACCCTGTCTCAGCATTTCTCCGAGGTTTACATCCAAGGAGAGAAGGAAAGAAGAAAGTGTGAGAGTGGTGGTGGTGGGATATCTCACGCCAGAACAGCTCAGATTTCCCGTGATTCCACGTCTAAGAGATGGGGCTGACCCCTCTTTCTTAGAGATGCCTCATGTTTTGGCATGCATGAGTGGCTTTCTGTCCTTTACCTCCAATAAAGCCGTCCCCAAATGCCTTTGTCTTCATGTAATCTGATTTTATGTATTATAAGAATGACTGCTCCCAAATCTCCAAGGAAAGGCTCTGGAGCTAGTGGCGATGTCTGTGTAAGCCTCAGCGGTTCCCATGACAATTGGGTTTGGCAGAACAAGAGACCATTAAGCTAAGTTGGAGAGGAAGTAGGAAAGAAAGCTGCACCCCTGTAACTGCAGATAAAGCTTCCTGGAGAAAACGAGCTGAGCTGGGGAGTGGAAAGAGGGCATCTAGTTAGAGCTAGAAGTATCTTTTCACCAGCTCCGTGTGGTCCCCAGAGAGGAAGTGTTCCCTCGCCTGTATCCTTCACTTTTCATAACTTTTCATAAACGTTTATTGTGAAGAGAAACCAGTCCTGGCCTGGTGCTGTCTGAGCTTGAGCTCAGTGAGAATGAAGCAGATAAGTGAGACATGGATTCTCCCCACAGTTTATACTAAGATTCTGCTGCCACCGAGAATAGCCTTAATTCTGGCATGTTTTCAATGAGAGCTTTCTAGCTCTCTGTTAGTCTCTTTGATACAAAGAGTTCAGAAAGCACAGGACCCTGGAGTTAAGACTAGGATCCTGGCACTTAGAACATGAATAGAGAATTGACCGGAGTTGGCCTCTGGGTCAGAATTCCCATGTCCAGGTAGACATAATTCCTCTATGTCTGCTAATGGTGATCTCTGATGGTTCTGTTCCTCTTGGGAATGTGTGCTCCTGGTGATGCAGTGGAACAGAAAAGGTGAAGGAGGTGGCTGAAGCTGCCCAAATCCGAGCTAGGGAAAGAACTCAAGGCAAACACATATTGGATGTGAGTGAGTGGCGTCTTGCAGGTCGTGCTCTGACCCTTACCAATAGAACACTCCGTTCAACTAACAAAACCAGTCACCCTAAAGATTATTTGGTTTTCTGAGTATGTAACCCAGATTTCAGTCTATACTAATCGTATATAGAACCCGAGGCATTCCAGGATGAACCCAGGAATTCAGACTGCTATCTCTGGTGTCATTAAAAACTGAAAGCAAACTAAAGGAACTCTAACAGGCCTGAGAATGGTGAACATGGCTCTGATGGGTTTTCCCTTTCCCCCATCCCCTCTGCCTTGCTAAAAACCATTAGATGGCCTTCCTACTCCTGAGGCTGACTCCCAAGATACAGCTGTCAAAGTAATGAAATCCAGCAATCAAAAGCCCCCTTTGGCTTATCTAATTAACATGCCCAATTAAAATTAAACTCCTCAACCTAATAGTGGATGTCTTAGTTTCTTTTCCTGTTGCAGGGATAAAGTACTCTGACAAAAAGTCTTACCAGGGAACGGGCTTATTGGGCTCATGGCTCAGTTCAGGTGGCAAGAGTCCGAGAATGCTGGTCACATTGTATCCACAGTTAAAAGTAGTGACCGATAATCCCAGCACTCTGGGAGGCAGAGGCAGGCAGATTTCCGAGTTCGGGGCCAGCCTGGTCTACAGAGTGAGTTCCAGGATAGCCAGGGCTATTTAGAAATCCTGTCTCGAAAACAACCAAATCCAAAAAACAAAACAAAACAAAAACAAAAAAGAGTAGTGAGCAGTGAGCAGTGAATTAATGCATGTATTTTAGCGCTAATCTTCTCTTCTACATTTTACATACTCAGGATTCCTGCCAGGGAATGGGTCTACCCTTAATAAATATGGGTTTTTCCACCAATTAGGATAAACAAAACAATCCCTTCCAGACCTTCTCAGAAGACAATCTTTTTTTTTTAAAGATTTATTTATTATATGTAAGTACACTGTAGCTGTCTTCAGACACACCAGAAGAGGGCATCAGATCTCATTACGGATGGTTATGAGCCACTATGTGGTTGCTAGGATTTGAACTCAGGACCTTCGGAAGAGCAGTCAGTGTAACCACTGAGCCATCTCTCCAGCCCAAAAGACAATCTTAATCTAGAAAGTCCCTCACAGGTGTGTCCATAGGCTTGCTTCCTAGGTGTTAAATTGACAATAATACCAATTGTCACAGTGGGTATGTAGGTCCCTGCCCCCATATACAATATAGCCACCACTGAATGCCAAAATTAATCCCCTGCTCCTCACACTGTGCTTCAGTGCCATGCAATTTGCCGCCGATTCTAGCCTGTTTGGGATCCATTTCTCATGACAGTTCTGATCCGCCATCAGTCTCTCTGGGGACCTGTCAGCCTGACTGAGTCCTGTGGCACATCTAAATGCATAAGCATCACCTGCAGCAGAGAGCAGGACATTCTGTATTCAGTACATTACAGAAACAAGTGTCCTACCAGCCCCAACAGCTTAATCTCTCAGGCTGGAACAGCAGATCATGTCACCATGCCAAAGCCAAATCAAAAGTTGACAAACACAGAACTTAGGGGGTTCATGGGGTGGGTTGATAAGAGACAATTTTAAAGACTCTATAGTGCAGAGATCAGGAGGGTACATTTTTACCAGTAGAGCCCATGTTTTTAATTAGCAAAGGGCTCAGATCTTGTTGTTAACTGTCCATTTTCTACAGTGTCTGCTTTCACTGCTATCTACTACCCCACACCCAACCAAGATCTAAATTTAGCTTTTTCCTTTTTGCATTTCAGTAATCATAGGGACTTGGGCTCCCTTGATAGGGGTGATCTTCTAAGTGAAGCCAAGAAAAAAAAGCACAGCATCAAAAAATGTCCAGGGCCAGAAAAAAAAAAAAAAAAAGCCTTTGAAATTGCTTGCTTTTTAGCTGGAAATGTGAACGGAGTCTAGCTGGAGCAGGTTTTGATGCCTGCATTAGAAAGATAATAGAAATTACTCTTATTCCCTCTGCCTGTGCCTGTGGGCAACTCTAGGCTCTAACAAATTAACAGTGGGATGGATGTCCTTTGAGGGGGAAAAAAAAGACAATAAGATTTGTTGGTGAACTGGACAGGCTTCAGCATTTCCTGCTCAGTCTTATCCACCCTGGGAGAGCTGGGTCATCCCTTACGAACAACCTTGAATTCTTCCCCACGTCCTGCCCCCTATGGGGCCTCTGCACTCTTCAAGACCATGACACAGGGCTGGTGAGATGGCTCAGTGGATAAATGTGCTTGCTGCTGGGCCTGGTGACCTGAGTAGAAAGATAGGACTGACTCCCATAGGTTGTCTTCTGAGCTGCACACACACACACACACACACACACACACACACTCATAAACAGCAATTAAAAACGATTTTCTAAAAGTTCCTAAGTCGAGGAGCCCTGATGATTCCTAACTTTTCTTCAAGGTGTAAGACTATCTGCCCTATTGTACTTATAAACCCATGTGAGCATGTGCAATTGGGACTCTTGGGTTGTTTGTATTGCATTTTAATTTGTGTGTGTGTGTGTGTGTGTGTGTGTGTGTGTGTGTGTGTGTGTTTGTACAAGTGGAGTGCCATGGAGACGTGTATAGAGGTCAGAGAAGCAGTCACTTTTCTCCTTTCACCAGCTGGGTCCTGGGAAGCAAACTCAGGTTGCCATGCTCCGTAGCAGGCACCTTTACCCCGAGCCATCTCATCCACCCCACCCTGAGTTTTAATAGAAAGATCCAGGCCACTTGTTTCAGGTGCCAAGAGGCCATGTTCATCCATCTCTCCCTCCTGGGCTCATCTTCTAGGCCAGGTTGACCCAGGGCCTGCTGGATCAGTTTACCAGTCACCTGCAGAATATAGACAACGCTATCATTGAGCAAAGCATCCCCAGTCAGGGAAGCTTGATGGGGGCTGGAACCGAGTCGTGACAGCTCTTACTGCGGTTTTCGCTTGTTGTCTGAGTTCTTATCTGTCAGCCATGCTGTCAGTCCTAGCTGCAATCTTGCAACGCTGTCCCATGTCGATTTCTTTCCTCCTCTGGGGCTTTTTGGTCAGTCAGCTCTGAAGAGGTGTGTTTCCTGGAGCTGGGGAGTCAGCTCTTTACCACAGTTACTGCCATCCTTCAGGTCTGGATTCATACCCTTATGAAAGAACTTCAGCTGTGAGCTTTTATTCCAGGATTTGGCAAATCAAGGAGAAGTCTGGCATTCTTATCAGTGGGACATCTAATATTGCATTTTCCTCCCACACCTATGCAGACATCATCAATCATTCACGACAGTTCGCCCATTGAACAGGGGCATGGCTAAACACAGTCCTCTACATAACCACTTCTGGATGATCAGAATTGCTAGTCTAATTTTTACCCCAGTCTCTGAGCCATTCAGATGGCAGGAGTTAGCAACAACCAATGAGATGAGACCTTCAGCCAGGCTATAAGTTCTATAAGAAAAAGAAAGGCAAATTCTATTGGGTGCATTAGTTCACCCTAGATAGACCCAGAGCTAATTTGATAGCAATTTGTTGGCAGAATAAAGAGCCATGGTGTGATATTACTCTGAGGGGCAAGCTCACTGCCTCCTTGGCTCCAGGGGGTAAATGGACTCTAATTGATAACTTGCCATTGGGAATGATATGTGACAGAGTGACCCTGGAGAAGGAGGGGTTTGAGGAGGCCAGTCAAGTATAGAGAGAGAGAGAATAAGACTGATGGCTCCCATTATTTCTAAAAGAGGGTAATGGCTTTGAGGGAGAGCTTTGTGATAATCTGATACAAAGTGTGTCACTTTCTCCCATTTATTAATTTTTATTATTTTTTCTGGTTCCCTGTGGTGATTAGAGAGCTTTGGGGATTTTTCAGCTAACATTTACTGAGCACTTTGTACCTACAGCTTGATAAATATTAACCCATTAAATGATCATGATAGGTTATTTCTATTTCACCCCCATGTCCCAGAAACCAAGGCACAGGGTAGTTAATTAGCCGCTTATATGCACAGTCTGTGGGTTGATAAGCCCAGATTCATTTCTAGGCCTGTGCACTGGTTCTTGGAAGCCCTTCCAACAGAAAGAGCCAGGGTGATTGTGCTTGGTGTCTGCAGGGTAGTCGGAGGCTATATACCACCTCCCTGTAAGCGTTAGAGAGAGGTCCCTAGGTGAAAGCAGTAGTGGGGGAGGCCATGGCAAAGTGGGCCCAGACAGGTTCTAAGCATCTAACCCTGCAAAATCCCATGTCAAGGTCCACAGAGGTCCAGGTAGCATATAATTCTAGCCTATTACCCCATGAAACCTTACCTAATTTTGAAAGGGTTAAAACAGGGTCTTACTGGGTAAGCCTCGCTGACCTGGAACTTTTGTTTGTAGACCAGGCTGGCCTCAAATGCTCAAAGATCTGCCTGCCTCCGCCTCCGCCTCCGCCTCCGCCTCCGCCTCCGCCTCCGCCTCCGCCTCCGCCTCGCCTCCGCCTCCGCCTCCGCCTCCGCCTCCGCCTCCTGAGAACTGGGATGAAAAGTGTGGGCCACCACATGTGGCTGATACCCCATCCTAATGGTCTGCCCTTGACTGTACACCTCCACTGTCTCCTGGTTGTTCCTCTCAATGTTAAGAATTGCCAGGTTTGGAGAATAAAAACAAGATAACCAGCACATTTTGAAACTCAAATCTAAAGACTTTCTTTTTTTTTCAAAGATTTATTTATTTATTATATATGTGTAAGTATATATACTGTAGTTGTCTTCAGACACCCCAGAAGAGGGCATCAGAGCTCATTACGGATGGTTGTGAGCCACCATGTGGTTGCTGGGATTTGAACTCAGTACCTTCGGAAGAGCAGTCAGTGCCTTAACCACTGAGCCATCTCTCCAGCCCATCTAAAGACTTTCTTAATTGTATATCATTCCCTATATTCCATGGGACCTACTTAGAGCAAGGAACCACTTGTTTATCTGTAATTCACATTTAGTTAGCTGTCCTGTATTTTATGTAGCCGTTTTACCACCATTCCTGATATAACTGCGACAATGAATCATTAATAGTTCTGATTTATAATTTTGATTTTGATTAATAATTGTGCCATGCTGCAACATTTTATAAGGGTTAATAATTTGATTATAGTAAATAATACACAGTAAATAATACCTAGAGAACTGGTAAAGCATGCATTCCTTTTGGGTATATCTGTGCACAAGAGCTTGGCATATGAGTCAGTACTGGGAGGGGAAGAAACATTCTCACGGAGGGCAGGCATGTCCAGTCCTCAGGAAAAACAGCTGGAACAAAAGAACAAAGAACAAAGAGACAGAGGAAAGCTGAAATCTACTTCCCCTCCGCCCCTGGAGCAGGGCAGCACTCTCCTCAGAACAACGGCTCTTTAGTTTGGACTCTAGGGCTTGCATCAGTGGGCTCCCGGGCTCCCTGGCCTCCAGCCTCGGTCTGAGAGCAGCCATTCTTTCCTCCCTTTTGAGGACTTGGACTGAGCTGCGCCACTTACATCTCAGGTCTCAAGCTTGCAAATGGCTGATCTTCAAACATCTCGGTGTCCACAACCACACAAGACAATTGATTCCTTTACTATGTCCACTCTCATAATATAGATATGCAGCCTATAGTTCTGTCTCTCTTGAGACACTAACACACCAGTGTCCTGCAGGGCCATCATTCTCACATTTACTGACCTACCATCTTTGGCCCCTATCCACACTGTCGTCCGCTCTATGCCCTCTAGAAGAAATCCCCGGGACCACTGGGCCTGAGTTGCTGTCTATTTCCTGCCTAGAACTGCCTTTGATTTTACCAGCTTCACCTCTCTTGAGTTCTCCTTAGGCAAACATCTGCAGCCCTGGCCAGGGCCCTGTGTTTCCTCTCAGGAGTTGGTCAGATCTTGGTGGGGACATTATATTCAGGCTCCTGGGGGAATGGTGAGGGGGCTTCTGGAGCAGGAAAGTGATGAATCTAATGAGCCGAGAAATGTTGCTTGTGGTTTGGAAAACATCAGTCCCCTGGCTCAGACCCAAAACAATCATTTTAAGGTGTTTTTTGGGAGATAGTGAATGGAGAGCAATTTGCAGTTGGTTTCTGCCCCCAGGCTCGCCAGCTGCAGACGGGAGGGGCTAAAGATCTGCAGAAGCAGAGCTCACCCGGAAAAAGACTGCGGGCTGCTCCCAAAGCCTGTGCCCAAAGAAGCTCTGGACTAGGAACCTGCGAAGCTACCAGCCATTTGGGGGTTCCCAAGACCTCCTTTAGACACAGAGAGATGAAAAAAGGACATAGCCTTTGGTCAAGAACCTATAAATTGAGAAAGACAAGAAGGAGGCTAGAAAAAGAGGAAAGAAGAGAAAGGGAGCACTCACAGATACACACAGACCAAGTCCTCCCTCCCTCCTCCTTCCCTTCCTCTCTCACTTTATCTCCCTCCCTGGGTTTGAAATGACAAGTCCCCCCCCCCATAGATGAACCAGTCAAGCCCCCTTGTCTCAGCCTCAGTTTCCTCACCTTCAACCTTTAAGAAAAGGGCCAGAATCCTTGACTCTGACTCTGGTATTTCCACCTATGGGTTCCCCGAAGGAAGGGGCATGGCTTTAACTCCATCTGTGTGTGTGTGTGTGTGTGTGTGTGTGTGTGTGTGACTGATGCCCCCGAACTCAGTCAGCCTCAAAAAGGATCCAGCATTGCTGCTGTTCACAAGAACAAGTGATCAGTTACAAAACCAGAGGCCTTTCCCTTTGCTAGGGGCTGTCCAGTTGCTCTGAACAAGGCTAGATTCCGACGCAGACGTGACCCTGTGACCATCCTGGAACTTTTGGACCAGCCTGGGTGTTCGGGGCAGAGGATGAAGACACATCTGGCAGGTCCTACCCGACACCCCCAAGTCATTCACACACTCAGAGCCACTGTGAATGTCTTGTGATTGAGCCTAATTAAGCCATCTGCCCACATTAACTGGTAAATTATCTCAATCACTCTCCAGATCCCAGAGGAGAGAAAGATAAAAGAGAAATGGCATCCCGGGTGGATGTCCAGGATCCTGCCCTGTCAGGGATGGATGAGTCCTCCCTTGGGGAGAGCCAGCCTCCAGTGTTTACAAATCCAGCTCAGCCATTGTCCCACTGCTTCCTTCTCTCGCTAGGGGGAGCAGCAGGACTCAAGTTGTCTGTGGGCCAAAACAGATTCCAGTGGTAGTTTCCTTCTGGGATGCTTACGATATATTCTCTTCAAAGAGCTTCCCTCAGTTCTCAGGTCTATGTCCAGGAAACCGTGTCCTCACTGTGCTTCCCTTGGTTCTCAGGTCTGTGCCCTGCAGTCTCCCCTCTTTGCTCTGCAGCTCTGCCGGGCTGTGGCAGCAGTGTGGCCAGAGGATAGAGTGATCTCCTTGATCTGTTGGTGATGGAGCTGGGAGAATCTCCTTACCACAACTGCTGTGGACCAAGAGATAGCCCTTGCCTGGCTTTGCAGTCCCAGACACTAGACAGAATCACAAACATGCTTGCAGCCATTCAGTTTCAAGAGGTCTTGACTATTGACTTACAGTTACCAAACTCCTAAGAGAGTGAGGAACCCAAGGCAAAAGTGAACCAGCACACAAGTACCAGGTGTCCCGTCCTTCTGAGGGGGTTAGCTAATCCTGAGAAAGTCGCTTATTGAGTTGAAAACATGAGCTAGAATATTATGAACTATCCCGGTTGCTTCCCTCACGCAGAGTTGGAGACAAGCTGACTGAATTATTGGAATCCCCCATCCATACTTCCAGTTGCCATGACCTTCTTTCAGGCATACATGACCTCTTGATCACCCTGAAACTGTGTAGCTTCCTGATCCTTGCTCTGGACTTGGGTGTTTTTCCGTCTCTTCAGTATACATCCCACAGCATTGTTTACAGCGGCTCCTTTCTAGCAGTGACTAAGTGCGGCCATTATTCACGAATTCATAGCAGCTTTACTCTTTTGAAAACGACTTAAGCTGAAGGTTCTGGAAATGGCTGGAGCTCCCTATGTACACAGGATCCTAATGAGCGGTGAGTCAGGCCACCTGATCCCAGACAGATCCTTATGTTGCCACCACCGCTGGAAGCTTAGCTTAGTCACTTGCTTGCTGGGTAACTTTGCTGAGTCTTGGTGCCCTCGGAAGCTGTGGATTGATTATCTTTAGAGAGCTGTGAAGATCAAAAGGGACTGCCAACTGCCAAATGTTATCTCAGCTCGATATCGAAACAGACTGTGGTGGCCTCTCAATGGTGACTATTTGATCAGTCAAGGACTTCAAGGGCGATTTCACAGAATCTTGACAATGTGCTTGGCTTAGTTATTGAGGTACTTAATGCATGGCAGGCCTGGTATTCACCCCAATAGATGACATTTTCTTTCAGAGTGGGAATGAGAGTTGAGATAAGGTGTCATTTTAGCCCAGGAGAGCTTAAAAATCACTATGCAGTCCAGGATAACCTTGAACTAGCTCTGTCTGTCCTGAAACTCAGCAAATTCAGCCACCAGACTGGCTTCAAACTCACAGAGTTCTGTCTGCCTCTTCCTCCCAAGATTAAAGGGAATGATGATGATGATGATAATAATAATAAATCTTTAAAAAATTAAGTTGACGTAACCTGAGGTGATTTGGTGAGGTCCTATGGCTCTGAATCCTGGCTTCCAATGACCTTTTAAAATTGTTCTAATATTACAAATAGCATATTGAGGCTGCGACACATTAAGGGCATGGAGCTTATATGGGATCCAGGTCTAAGAAGCTCCAAAGGCCACTCCCCTAAGCAAGTTTGTTATTGTGTATATAATTCTTCCCTGATGGTTATTAAGTTTACAGTGCTATATTAAAATATGATTGTGAGTGGTTGGAAAGATGGCTCGCCTATTAAGAGTACTTGTTGCTTTTTTAGAGGACCTGAGTTCCAGTCCCAGCACCCATGTTGGGCAGCTCACAACCTCCTGTAAGTCCAAGGGACCTGATGCCGTGTAGACTGGAGCTGTGACATTTGGGTGAATGGGCACCCCAGGGGGCAGCTCCCTGTGTGTGTGTTAGGGTAAATAATGATGAAGAAATTCATAGTGGAGACAAGAAGGCTACTCAGTCAGGACACGGGAGGAAGAGGGATTCCCTGAGTAAGTATGGCCTCCTGGGAAGGAGCCAGGGAGATGCAAAGGTAGCAGCTGCTACTTGGGAGCAAGCAGGAATCAGAAAGGGGGCGGGAATGGTGAGGAGAGGATCTGCTATCCCCCAATAAAGCTCCAAACCTCCCGGGCAGCAGTTGTGGGTCAATGATAGAATACTCTTGCTTAGCAGTCAGGGGACCCTAGGTTTACACACACACACACACACACACACACACACACACACACACACACACACACACACGTAGACCTCCAAACCACCAGGAACATGAGAAGCCCTGAGCCTCAGTCACTGCATCTGTCTTGGGGATTCTTAATCTTGGGGTAATGACTGCCGCTTCTTCCATGTGGCTTTGTTTTTAAAAGTATAGTCCAAGAAGGGGTGCGACATCCTGTGTTTAAAGCTTATCACCAAGAGGACAGGGTGTCTTGTTGTCATGTTTGTGGTCCTAGTTCATATCAGGGATTTGATTGGTTTTCTCCTATTCCAGAGACAGGCAAAAGGGAAGGTCTTGCATTCAGGATCTAACAGACACAGTAAGAGTTGCAGCCTCCCTGCAGCTCTGCGGAGAGAGGAATACTTTCTGGGTCTGCCTCTTCAGGAGTCATGCTGGGATAGCCTCACGAGCATAGCAGGACCACAAAGGTTGTGAAGTCCTCACTCCTAACTCACTTAGGCTGCAGCAGGTACCCTTCTCCTCAGGCCCCATTATGATCCTAGGTGGGGACGTTTATCCAGTGTCTCCCTTCCCAGACTGCACTATCCCAGGGACCAGAAGCCCAGTAAAGAGCTTGTAAATGCTGCAATGTCTCAGAACCATGGCAGACCTATACATTCAAGTGGCATTTCAATCACATTTCTATGTGGTTTGTATGTACACAGAAAGACATGCATATAAGCAGGAGCTTGTAGCTTGCATCCATGATCACTAATCACTAATCCAACCCAGTATTTCCCTCCATTTTGGGTCTAGCAACGCTTGTGACTTTGTCAATGGTAGAAATCATGATGTTTGCATAATAGTCTACAGTTGCTTCTAGTATCTTGAAAGACCATACATCACTACTTCCACATTACAGACTGTTAGAGCTGAATACCAGCTCTAACAGTCACTTTTACCAGTAATACAATAGTACTCTAATTCCAGCTCTTGGAAGGCTGAGGTAGGAAAACTGTTGCAAATTTAAGGCTAGTTTGTTACATAGCAAAACCGGTTTGTCTCATAGCAAAACCAGTTTGTCTCAAAACAGCAGTAACACAAACATATATACAAATGCATGTATATTACCACATCCCATACTGAAACAATTGGTAGCTATTTCAAATAAACAAATTCCTTTTATAACTCTACCAAAGTTACTTTCTGGGATCCCTAAATTATTGAGGGGTCTATAGCACTAAAAGGGTCAGAATCCTGCCCAAAGAATCAAAGACATAGAAAGAGCATCACTTGAACTGGAGGCTCCAGAAGATACCTGCTCCCACACTCAGGTGGGTTTGGAGGGGAGGCCTGTGTGGCATACAACTTGTCCACAACTTTTAACTATTCTCTACTCCCCTCTATATCCTTTCAGCAAGCATCAATTAACCCTTAAAAGGAAAATGGCCTGCTTGTCTGTCTCTAAGGACAAAAGAGTAATGGTCCCCTTTAGATGTACAGAGCCATATTGGGGCAGTCTTGCACTTGGTCAGAGTTTGACTTTGGTCAAGGTTAACTTCTCCCAGTTAGCCAGGATCCTTCTCCACCCAGGGTGGAGCGCTCGAAGTAAAGGTTAAGTTCATTGTTCCTCCAGGTCTAGGAATTCCTGAATTAAACAGGTGACCCACCCAGCTGCTGGAGCAGTCAAGACGAGGACCTCCAAGAGAAGCTAGACAACTTCCACCGGAACTCAGCCTAGAGTCTGGGGGGAAGGGTTTGCCCAAACTGTTAAAAGGTCTGGCGCCATTAAAGTTTACGGCTTTGATCAGTGAACATTGTCTTAGCCGCACTTTCTTTTCGCCCCTCTTCCCTATAACCCCAAAATTCTCTCAACAGGTAACCCGGTTTACATGTGGCTGCTGGCGGCTACATTCAGACAGGAAAGTTTTAGGGGATGAGCAAGAGTTTTTGACAAAGGGAACCCATGGGGGTGGAGTGTCCACGGAGCTAGAGGGGATGGTGGCAGAGATGTGGAGATGAGCCCAACAGCAGGGTCAGGCAGGGCTCCCCAGGCCTTAAGGAGAAGGATATGGACACACTTAGGGACCCTCCTTGGCTTGGGGGTCATAAGGGAAACCATGGTTAGCCTGAGTCTGTATCTCTTCTTGGGCTAAACTTGGCACAGTAGGTGAACAAGTAGCTCCCTTGTCCTCGGAGCCTTGGAAGCAGAGCCCCATAGAGCAAGTAGACTCAATGCTTCATGTGGAGAACCAGCTGAAGCCAGAAAGGCAGGACTCCTGAGGGGAATGGCTAACCTGGTGTTGTAATTCCTGAGTAAAGAGAGTAACTTCACAAACTGCATATCTCAGTCTTTCCGAAGCTGCCTTAAGGAACGAGCCCCAAACTTAGCTATGTCTAACCACGAGAAATTGAAGAAAACTATAAGACAAACTCTCTTTCTCATCTTGGGTTTTGGTTCTTATCTGTGTGGTAGAGAGAATGAAGAACCTCATTGTGCTGTGTCTACTGATGACACCTAGGTCTGAAGGAGAGCTCTACAAGGTTACAGAAAGTATATGGAGTAAGGTGGGGAGTCCCACCCTTCCCACAGATTCAAC
Source organism: Apodemus sylvaticus (assembly GCF_947179515.1). NCBI lineage: Eukaryota > Metazoa > Chordata > Mammalia > Rodentia > Muridae > Apodemus > Apodemus sylvaticus. The sequence continues at coordinate 56,083,878 of NC_067475.1, forward strand.
TCTCATTTGAACTGAGGTCTCCATCACCTTGTATCAAACACCTACATTACACTGAAAATGAAAAAAAAAAAATCCTTGTCTGAAGAAAAAGGAATGGCAGACATGTAGACAATTCATTCCAAAGCAACGCCATCCACACAATAAGGCATTCACAATGGGCTGAAGAGTTGGCTCAGTGGTTAAGAGCACTGACTCTTCTTCCTGAGGTCCTGAGTTCAGTTCCCAGCAACCACATGGTGGCTCACAACCCTCTGTAATGGAATTCAATGCCCTCTTCCGGTGTGTCTGAAGATGGCTACAGTATACTCATATACATAAAATAAATAAAATCTTTAAAATAAATAATAATTTAAAAAATAAGGTATTCACAAAATAAGCAAGGAAGTAGAGCCAAGGCAGTCGTATCCTAGATCTGGTAATATTGGACATGTGCTCTAAAGATGAAACATTTTCAAGGTCGGAAGGCACCTGCTATAGAAACTGGAGAGAGCCAGTCTTGGTGAGCATTTTGCTGGGCTCTTGAAGCAGACTGAAGAAGTCCGATGTCAGAGGTAGGTCAGGGCCAGGGTAAGGGGTTACCCACCAACCTGAAGAATAAACCTAAAGATGTAAATTCTTCAGCAAAATTATGAACATCTTCTCTCTCTTTAAGCTCAGAAAAGCCAGTGATCTTTCTGCTAGGTTCCGGCGTCTCTTGTCTCCTGTCTTCTCTGAGCAAAGAAGTCAGTGAAGAGATACAGACAATTTAAGTCAAAGGTTTTCAGCAAAGCTAAACAAAGCAAACACTCCAAAGAGAAACTGGAGTGGGCCATTCCTTGCTGCTGGGTTCTGTGTTGTGGATTTTTAAAAAAGGGAGATTTATGAAGGATAGTCACAGGTTACGAAGACCGTTTTTCCTCCTCAGGGAGGACTGGACCTCCCCTTTAAGGTATTTCTTCCCACGGTCCTCAGACTGTCAAAATTACAATGCAGGTGATAGTCTGATAACACCCACCTTTCAAATATGAAGACGCATGGCTGATGCACATGTGTGGGGAATACCTTGGTGCCTTAGTGTGCAATACAGATGGAACAACCTAACTATAACTTCAAGGATGTTTAAGTACAAAAGGTGCATCCTGACAACCAGGAGTCAGAAGACACCAAGCTCTAGCTGCAGTTTTCCTCAGCTGCCTCATATCTAAGTTCTTGCCTACCTGGTTATTAATTGTGGAAAGTAAAGCCAGAGTGCTAGCATTGTGCACACAGTAGGCACTCAGTGCGTAGTTGGAAATATATGAATGAAAGGCTTTTAAGTTGCAAAGTGGTATGTGTTTTTCCTTCTACTTTAGGTTGGGGTCGGTGAAAATATAGACATATTTTTATGGGCCTTAAGGATGCAATTTAAGGGAGTTGCTGCCTATTGACTTTCATCATCCCTGTGAGATGGTTCTGTGGAGCAGGGGATGTAGGTGACCCTCTTTCAGCTGAGGGACATTATGAACAGTAACGAGCAGAAGTAGCACACATACACCATACACATTGCAACACACACAGACATACAGACACACACAGACACACACATACACAGTTGAGCTCAATCATACAAAAGTCAAAGGGACATGTTCAATTGTGGTTCTGGGCCAACCTTAGAGATTTAGAAGATAGCAGGTACATCAGAAGGACAAGGGGTGACTGTAAGGTGTTTATTATTGTGTGTGTGTGTGGGTGTGTGTATGTGTGTGTAAGATGTAGATATGTGTATGTGCATTCACATGTTTACAGGCACACATATGTGTACAGGTGCCTAATCGTGTGTGTGTGTGTGTGTGTGTGTGTGTGTGTGTGTGCATCTCTGGAGGCCAGGAGTTGACATGTCTTCCTTGATTGCTTCCTTGAGATTCCTACTGGCTTCCCCCACCCCCACTCCCCCACCTCCCACCCCCTACCCCCCCACTCCCCAACCCCCCACCCCCCCAACCCCGATTTCCTCATCGGCCCAGCTTCCTTAGATGTCTTCCGTGATTGCTCTCAACCTTATATGTTAAGCAGTGTCTCTTGCTGACGATACAACTCATTGATTCCATTGGTCTAGCTATCTATCAGGCTTGCTTCGGGGATCTGGTTTCCACTTCCAGTGCTGGAGTCACACAGTACATATAGGGACAGCTGTTTATCTCCTGAGCCACCTCCTTAGCCCCTCCACCCAGAACCTTCTCTTGTAACCTCACTTAGAAATACGGTCTTTGCAGATGTTACTAAAATAAGAATCAAGGTGAGGTCATGGTGGGCTTGAGTGGCCCCCAACTCCAAAGACTGATGCAATTATAAAAGACAGAAAGGGTCGTGGACAAAGGGAAGAAGGCTTTGGGAAGATGGAAGCAGAGCCTGGAGCTCTGCTGCCACCAGCCTGGTGACACCAGAAGCTACCAACACCAAGAAAAAAAACAAAGAAAGGCTTTTCCTTCAAAACTTCAGAGGAGTATGACCTAGCCAACACTTTGATTTGGTTTCCATAACTATGAGAGAATAAAGTTCCCGTTGTGTTAGGACTCTCTCCCAGAGTTGGTATTTATGATGGCAGCTTCAACAATCTAATCCAGGGCTGGAACACAGGAGGCTGGCGAGGGGAGGTCAAAGGTCAAACTCAGAGAGAAGCCCTAGACAGGAGACCAAGGTGGACTGGGGGTGAGGGTAGGGTGGGGGGTTAGAGGTGGGGAGGTTAAGGGGGAGTGGGACACTGGTTTTAGGGCTGACAGCCTTGAGGAGGTTTAGGGGAAGCTGAAAGGACACGTTTATAAGCAGGTAGTGGCAAGTCTAAAATGAAGATTTCAGAGGTGGAGCAGTTCCAGGCAATTGTCTGAGAAGTCAGCTCTCTCTCTTAGAGGAGAAAAGTTAACTTGTTATACAAATTCACTGGCAGGGCAATTCCCCTCCTTGGGACGTGCACTTTAGATGAAAAGCTAGGAGGCAGATCCCTGCAGCTCGCTACCTCTGGTGGTATTTCAGACCCTGCCTGAGAGTTTGCAAGCTGGGAAAGAGGCTAGGTGGACTGTGGAAGGAGGGTGCTCCCTTCTCCTTCTGAAAAGGATCTTCCCAGGCCTAGCCCAGGCTTTCAGAGAGAGGCCCCACTGCACTGGTCGTTTTCCAAAAGGCTTTGTTCTCTGGGGACCCTCGGAAACTAGGTAGCAAATAAACAAAGCACAGTGAACCAGCGGGTGAAGCTGGGCCTTGGAGGAAATTGGGAAGGAAAAAGCCCAGTTGGAATCTCAAGGCAATTAAGTGCCATCTCCAGCCCTGCCAGCCCACTTCCCCAGCTGCCCTGGGGCCAGGAATTACTCAATTAAATAACAAGAGCCCAAAGGGAGTTGAAGGAACAGTGTCTCTTCCACTTCAGTCTCAGGCTCTGCTCCCCGATTCATTTCACCCCACTTGCCCTCTACAGTAACTGTTCTCCCTAGAGTCTGCTGTGTTGTTTCCCAGCTGTCTAAAAGAGTCTCCGTCCCTGACTGATGGCTCCTGGTCCCTCTGGCTCGCTCTTTTCTTTCTTTCTTTCTTTCTTTCTTTCTTTCTTTCTTTCTTTCTTTCTTTCTTTCTTTCTTTTTTTCTTTCTTTCTTTCTTTCTTTCTTTCTTTCTTTCTTATTTTGCATATTTTCTTTATTTACATTTCAAATATTATCCCCTCTCCCAGTTTCCTCCCCTTCTGGAGCCCCCTATCCTCTTCCCCTGCTTCTATGAGGGTGTTCCTCTACTCACCTCACTCCCACCTCCCCACCCTCCATTCTCCTATACTAAGGCATCTATGGAGCCTTCATAGGACCAAGGACCACTCCTCCCATTGATGCCTGACAAGGCTGTCCTCTGCTACATATGCAGCTGGAGCCATGTGTACTCCTTGGTTAATGACTTAGTCCCTGGGAGCTCTGGGGGATCTGGTTGGTTGATACTGTTCTTCCTATGGGGTTGCAAACCCCTTCAGTTCCTTCAGTTCTTTCTCTAACTCCTCCATTGGGGACCCTGCACTCAGTCCAATGGTTGGCTGTGAGCATCCGCCTCTGTATTTGTAAAGCTCTAACAGGGCCTCTCAGGAGGCAGCCACATCAGGCTCCTTTCAGCAAGCATTTCTTAGCATCTACAATAACGTCAGGTTTGGTGACAGTATGTGGGATGAGTCCCCAGGTGGGACAGTCTCTGGACGGATTTTCCTTCAGTATCTGCTCTACACTTTTATCTCCATAATTTGCTCCTGTGAGTATTTTGTTCCCCTTCTCAGAAGAACCAAAGCACCCACACATTGGTCTCCTTCTTCTTGAGCTTCATGTGGTCTGTGAACTGTATCTTGGGTATTCAGAGCTTTTGGCTTATATCCACTTATCAGTGAGTGCATACTATGCATGTTCTTTTGTGATTAGATTACCTCACTCAGGATGATATTTTCTAGTTCCATCCATTTACCTAAGAATTTCATGAATTCATTGTTTTTTAACAGCTGAGTAGTACTCCATTGTGTAAATGTACCACATTTTCTGTATCCATTCCTCTGTTGAAGGACTAGACAAGGCTGCCCACTCTCTCCATATCTATTCAATATAGTACTTGAAGTTCTAGCTAGAGCAATTAGACAACAAAAGGAGGTCAAAGGGATACAAATTGGAAAGGAAGAAGTCAAAATATCACTATTTGCAGATGATACGATCGTATACTCAAGTGACCCCAGAAATCCTAAAGCTGATAAACAACTTCGGCAAAGTGGCTGGATATAAAATTAACTCAAACAAATCAGTAGCCTTCCTCTACTTAACGGTGTTTCTTATCACTGTACCCTGGAGCTTCCTGACTGAGCTGCTGGAGAATGGCTCTCAGTTCTTTTTTCCCTTTAAGGCAGTGCTCTCAAGGATTTAAACAGGAGAGAGTTTGAGGAGAAAGACCCAGACCATGAGGAAGCTAGATTTCCTTCCTCACACAGAACCCTGACATTGCTTCTCCCCACTGTCTCTCTTTAACTTTCACACCCCACTGTGAGGATCAGCTAAGAGCTATTCCAAGGGTGGTGTTTTCAGAGCAGATTATATATTTAATCAATGAAGCTGCCTCCCTCCTAGCAGACACAGTCATCTTCTCTTGGTTTTGACATAGATGGGAAAGGCAGCTCCTCCTCTCGCTCTCCTTTGGCTGGAATACCGTCTTCCCTCTTCCCACCAGCTTCCCCGTGCACAACTAGGAACAGGAGCTCGCAGCCAGCTCTCCTGGGTGAGAAAAGCCAGAGGTGGCTGAGAGGATGGGAACGGGAGCAGGCAATGTGGCAGATATGTCAAGGAGTGGTGACAGTTTCTAGGTTATAAGCAGTTTGTATTTGGCATTGGTGGTAGGGATATGTTGAGTTACCACTGAAGAAATATTTATTGAGCCTTGAAAGAAAAATTCCAGAACAAAGCTAAAAAGCGACAACTACCTTAAGATGCAGGAGTTCGGCCCCGTGGGTAAAAGCACTTGCTGCCACGCCTGCCGAGCCGAGCCCCATCCCCAGAACCCACACAGTGGAAAGGACAGAATCGATTCCCAAGTTGTCCTCTGATTTTCACATGTGTGCCTTGACACTGGTGCTCCCACACATAAAAATAAGTAAGTAAGTAAGTAAATACAGAAAACGCAGGAATTCAAGTCCTTTAGATATAGGAGTTTAACTCTTTACACGATTGTTATGCTGTGCCAGGGCTGCAAACGCCATGCTCCGGGTGCCAGCTTTTGATACAGGCCTTTGTATCAGAGCTAGGAGAAAGAGAGCGAACCTTTAATGAGAAGGTTGAAGAAGATTGGAATGTTGAAGATTGGAAATTGGACCCATAGATGCTAAGTTGTTATCAAATTTCAAATTCAGGGAAGCAGAGGCAGCATCAAGAGTCGCCCTCTGGTTTCTGGCTACTGTCCTGACTCTTCACTAATTTGGAGACAGTTGGAACTATCTGACCAGCAACAAAGCCATGGGCCTTACTTTCAAGTAGCTGCAGAAGGACAGGTTCAGATGAACATGTATGATCAGATAGGAGTGCTCAGCTGGGTATATGAAGGCGATTGGATACAGCGATCACTGTCATACTATGTCAAGGTCAAGGGAATCAACAAAGAATGTTGAGAAACTAGGGAGTTTCTAATAGCAAGGAGTTGTCACTCCTTGGCCCATGGAAGAAAGAGTAGGAGCTATGTAAGAGGCTATGCAGAAGGATCTGTAGACATAAAACCAAAGCAGAGAAGAAGGGCGTAGAATAAATACCCTGACTTTCTGCTTGTGTCCTATGATCCATGATCTCCTGTGGAAGTTTCCTGTTAATCTAGTCCAAGCTAGAAACCAGAGTACAAGAGTGCCCTGAGATGCCATTGATGGAGACCATTCTCTAGCCACATGAGCTAGGCAGAAAATAGACATTGAGCTCAAAGGTGTGTGTTGTTAGTGATAGAAAGAGAATGTCCACCTCATAAGGTTGTGAAGCTTATTGTGATTTAAGGAAGGGCATGTAATAAGGTGTGAGACTCATGGTAGATAAGGAGTCAGAATAAGTTCAAATCCCACATCCCTACTTGTTAAGCAGGCAATCTTGGGTATTTCTCTTGGGATTGTGGAGAATGAAATGTCAGACATAAAGATGATTCTCAGAAGTTCTTGCTGTTATTGTTGTCAGTTTTATGGTATTTCTTGTGTCTCTTTCCAGAGTCAAGCATCCAACTGTCCACCCCTAGACCAGAGTCTTTACTGGAGAGATGCAAGTAAGGCTAGAAAGAAGAGAGGCAACTCACTCAGGTTCAAGGCATGGGTGTGATGCTATCTATTGGCTTACATCCTTATTCAGCATAGGCATGGGGACATGGGTTCAGGTAAACACCTGACCTACAATCCCCACCACCAGTGGCCATCCATATAATAGAGAGGACTGTCCTCTAGCTCTCACATAACCACCCTGGACACCCTCATGCCTTGGTAAGATTTCAGCTTAAAATGGGGGAAGTGTACAGTATAACCAGACCTGACATTATGTTCTCCCTAGTAAAATTTTACTGAATATTTACTGTCTTCACATCAATTGCATCAATATAGTGAAATTAGCCAAATTGAAATAGTGACATTAGTAATATTGAGGGCTGATGTCCAGAGACGTTAGGGAACATAGCCAGCACCATATAGACGGTAATTGGCAGAGTCCACATTTGAAATCAGGTCTGATTGTTCCCAAAGCCCAGGCTTGGGTGGCCATGCCAGTTGGCTTCCTGGAAGGTGGACCCACATATTAAATTTCAGTGAAGGGAAAAATGGGTGGTGAGCCCAGAACAGACCTGCTGTCTTAGATCTTTTCCCTGGGAGAACTGGATACTGAAGATCTGTAGGGGGATCTTCCTCTGGGACACTCTTTGTGCCAGACCTAGACTGTCAGGTTCGTGGACAGGACAGTCAACATCATACCTTCCCAGGCTCAGGAATATGCCTTATTTCCTCCTTTCTGCCATAGCAGCTGTGGTGGTTTGAAAAGGTTTAGCCTCCGTAGACTCACGTGTTGAATGTTTGGCCCACAGGAAATGGCACTATTAGGAGGTATATAGCCTTGTTCGAGTAGGTATGGCCTTGTTGGAGGATGTGCATCACTGTGGGGGTAGACTTTGAGGTCTTCTGTGTCTAAGCTCAGCCTAGTGTGGAATCAGAGCCTCCTCCTGGCAGCCTGTGGAAGACAGTCCTCTTCTGCTACCTGTGAATCAAAATGTAGAACTCTCAGTTCCTCCAGCACTGTCTGCCTGGCATGCTGCTGTGCTTCCTACCATGATGTTAATGGACTGAATCTCTGAAACTGTAAGCCAGACCCAATTAAATGTTTTCCTTTATAAGAGTTGCCTTGGGGGTTGGAGAGATGGATCAGTGGTTAAGAGCTCCGGCTACTCTTCTAGAGGTCCTGAGTTCAGTTCTCAGCAACCACATGGTGGCTCACAATCTGTAATGAGATCTGATGCCCTCTTCTGGTGTGTCTGAAGACAGCTACAGTGTACTCATAAATTAAATAAATCTTAAAAAAAAAAAGTTGCCTTGGTCATGTTGTCCCTTCAGAGTAACGAAACTCTAACTAAGACACTACTCAAAGACCCTACTACTCTGAGCTATAGAAAATCCCACAGCTAGTGGTGTAGTGTGTTCCTGTTCCCAAAATATGACTCCATAGGTACCTGGGGGTAGGGATGGCTTTTCCTCATATCACAATGCCTGGGTGATTCTAAGCCAGGAGTCTGCCAGCCTACAGAGCTAAGCATGTAGTCTAGTCTCAAGTGTAAGTAAACTCGCCAAAGTCCTCAGATCATAACAGCTGGGCCTCCATAATCTCATTTGGCCTCCACAGCACAGAAAGTGTTCTTGGGACCTCTAAAGCCAAGACAGTGGGGCACAGTAAGATAAAAGGCCCCCACCACGGGGCTGCAGGGTAGGACAGTACTTAGCCCAGGGAGTCCCTTGTAACTGGATCCCAGGGACAAAGCAGTTCTTTGGTTTCTTTACAATTTGTACAGTATAGACAGCTCACTTCAGTGTAAATCCTGTGTAGATTGAATCACATTGTTTCATTGCCCTCTCACTGCTTAGATCTGATAGAGGAAGAAAAAGTCTGTACACAAAAATATATCCAAACCATAGCAAGTCATCTAAACCTCTCTTTGGAATTGATGAGTGCTCCAAAGGAGAGGCAGTCACTGGGACAAGGTATATTTATGTGGCACTTACTGTGTACCTGTCACCCTGCATACATAAACTCTTGCAATCTTCACAACCATCTCGTCACAAAAGAGAGCAGGGGATGGGCTAAGAGAGGGTGACTTACTTTCCCAAGAGCCCCCAGCAAAGAATCCAGAACCAGTAAGTGGAGACGACCCAGGTCACATGGCTTAGAGTCTGTGCTCTTAACCTACAGGTTGTCACATGTACCCCTGTCCTGCCTTCAGGCCTTACCACATTACTGCTAAATTGCAATTTTGAAAAATGAGCCCTACTGTCCCTACTGGTATTGTGCTCAGTAGTCAAACGCAGCGCATCTGCAGCACGGTCATGTGTGTCACCGTCAGATTATAAACTACAAAGAAACTCATTCAGCGACACTTATTGTCTGCCAAGAGCCAGACACTGCTGTAACTGTTTTTCGCATATTCTAGGTCAATTTTCTTCTTGCAACAGCCTTGGGAAATAGGTGGCAATTTCCCCTGTGCAGTGGAGGGGAGAAATGAGAACTAAGACAGAAGCACTCCACCAATAACCTGTGGGATGAAGCTTCGGATGGCTTGTGTAGCACCAAGTCACTGATTGTCATTTCAAAGATTAACAGCAATACCATTAGTCCTGATTATGTAGGGCAGGGTAGCCTGAGACGAGTATCTGTCATTTTCTTTGGCTTGCTTTTTGGACTCAGAGATTGGGTCTGTTGTATCCCAGGTTGCCTTAGAAGTCGCTGTGTTGCCAAATTCTTCCTGCTTCAACCTCCCAGATGCTTGGATTACAGACCTGAGCCCCCATGTCTGGCTTTTCTGCTTTTGTTGTGAAGCATGCTTTAACTAACTTCTTTCCTTCCTTCCTTCCTTCCTTCTTTCCTTCCTTCCTTCTTCCCTTCCTTCCTTCCTTCCTTCTTTCCTTCCTTCCTTCCTCCCTTCCTTCCTTCCTTCTTCCCTGTCTCCCTCCCTTCCCTTCCCTTTCTCCCTCCCTACCTCCTCCTCCTCCTCCTCCTCCTCCTCCTCCTCCTTCTTCTTCTTCTTCTTCTTCTCTCTCTCTCTCTCTCTCTCTCTCTCTCTCATGAATGTCTTTCCTCCTAATGTTAGAAAGCGTGAATCATGGCTTGGGATTTAGTTTGAGTTTTCTGACACTGTTGAACATGTAAAGTTGGGCAAACTCTTCAAGCCTCTGGACTCCAGGCTTACCTGTAAAATGGGAACTATACTATCTAACCCCACCTGGTCTATGTTAAATGAGGATTGCCCTAAATGGCACACAGAAAAGAGCCAAATACTGACTCTGGTACCATTCAGCCTCTCAGTAAACAGTAGCTTTTCTGTACGGGAAGCCACATTGTAGGGGTTCAATACATATGAGTGTGATGGGCTTTCCACAGTGACATTCTCCCACAATTCCATTTCTGCTTTTCTGTGTCCTTATGAGACAGATATCCCCATTTCAGGGACAGATACCCACACAAAGTAATTGGCAGAACAGAATCCCAGATGTTGTGTCACACGACTCTCTCGGGCCTTCTCCACTTTCTCTCAGTGGTGCTTTGGGACATTTGAGGGAACTTGGAGATATTCAGGATAGGAAAGATGCCCAGAGATGCTGTATGAACAGAAGGATTAGCTGGGTGTGGTAGCACATGCCTAGAATTCCAGCACTTGGAAGGCTGTAGCAAGAGGATCACGAGTTCAAGGCTAATCTGAGCTACATAGTAAATTCCAAGCCATGCCGGGGAAAATTGTAAGATGGTGTCAACAAACAAACAAACAACACATATATACATTCATTCATGCATACATACACACATACCTACTTTTAAAAGCTCTGTGGGTGAGTGTTGTCTGCATGTTGTATGTGTATGTGTATAAAAGTGCAGGCCCATGTGTGGTAGCCAGAGCAGCCTCCAGTGTCCATCTTTACCTTTCCATTATTTAAGATAGTGTCTCTTTGTTGCTTGTCACTGTGTACACAGGGCCTGCTGACCCTCGAGATTCCCAGGATTCTCCTGACTCTGCCTCCCCTCTTACAATTGGAGTACTGGAGTTACAGATAAAGTCCACCATGTCTGCTAGTCCTTAATCTTACACAGCAAGTACTTTACCCAAGAAGCCATCTCCCCACACTTTAACAATAATAGCAAAAAGAGTCTGTGGCCAAGCCTGCCTCAGAAAGCCTTCTATTTGGCTTCTAAGTTCTGGCTTGCTTAGGAAATTCCTATGTCTATAGCTGAGTTAGACACTCTGGATGTGTGATCTGGCTGTTCAGGCCAGGTATGTAGTGGCTTTGGTGAAGTTTCACTGGTTGAAACTGGTTGGACAGTCTACATGGCTTATGACAAGGAGATAAAATCCTGGACGGGAAGAGACTCATGACAAGAACTAACTCCCTTTGCCAAATGAGGCCTCCCAAGGGTTCGCTTGGTGGGTCTCTGGTCCAGTGCACCTTGGTGAGGCTGGCTTCACTTGTTGACCACAACCAAGTCTGCTCTGATTTGTTACCTCTCTTCTTCACCTGAGCTCACTCTCTATCACCCGAGTGCTTATCTACAGGTCCTGCATCTGTTGTTTCTGACCCACAGGGGTCTTGGGCTCCCACATCTTCCTTCTTGGTAAAGAAAAGCACCCATAAACACATTAGGGCTCTAAGAAATGTGCTTTAGTCTCCGTCCTACAATGCCCGCTGGCATTCTGCGTAGAACACTCCTTGAAACGTTCTAATGAAAGAGAACCGGAGCTCCCTTGCCTAATGGAACCCAAACAGCACAAGCCCCTTAATGAGCCTCCACTTCTAAGAAATCAATAAGGAGACATTAAAGCCTATCTTGGACAAGGGCTTCTGGGAGAGTGTGGAGAATGTAGGAGGCACAAAGCTGTACTTAGCCAAAGCCTGCTCTTAAGGAATGCACCGCAACTGAGTTGGGTAAAACACACCCACATCATTGAGGCTCAAGGAGTCTGGGTGTGGTTTAGGGCAGAGGGACAGCATATGGAGGACACCAACAGGAATCTAGGAGGTGCCCCACATAGGGGTCAAGGGAAAGATTGGTTAGTGACTTGGTGGTGGCCCATGCACCCTGGGTGTTCTTTTAAAGAAGAGGGAAGAGAGTCGGGCTTGGAACCACTTAAGGCAATCCTGAGTGGGGCTGAGAACCCAGCCAGGTACACCATCAGGTGTGGAGGAGGAGGCTTGGCAGGGCCTTGGCTGAGCAAGCAATGGAGGAGCAGCTACCATCAAAGCCCTGCACTGAAGGAGCATCTAAGAATAAGAAGCCTTGGCTGTTCAGTGGATCATGGGGCTGGGGCTGGGGGAGCTGTGGGAGGTGGGTCTCAAGAGAGCAGGCTTGATGGGACCATACACTAGCCCCAAGTTTGAAGTCTCTGATTCCAGATTCAGAAAGGGCACAGTGAGCATGGAAAAGCAGCTTTCACAAATTGCCTGAGACTCTCTGCAAGCTAGAAACCAACAAAGAATAAAGGAACAATAGCAGAGAAACCGAAGTGTGAAGCCAGCTTCATCCTGTGAGCCGGGTGCTGAAAATGTATCATCCAATCACCAGGTATGTGGCACCTGCTCCTTGAAAGAGACCGCACTCCCTGTACCTGGGCCTTTGCTTTTCCACTGAGGGTTCTCGTGGGAAGCAGTTGCCTTTTGCAGCAGACAGTTCATCGATAGCCTTCCTACTGAGGGCCCTGAATTCATTCTCTCATCTTTCTAAGATGGGAGCAAGCCTCCCGAGGCAGTGGTTAGGGTGGACTTCCATGCATCTAAGCAGCTAGTCTAAATGAGCCAAGGAAGCTAACGTCATACAACCTTACATGGGTGTGTCAGTAGGACTGCGAGGGGGCTATCAACATCTTCTGCCTGGCACCAGGAGCTGGGGCTGTGGTTTAGATGGGCTTGTTTAGCATACACAAAGCCCTAGGTTCTGCCTCCAGCATTGGAGATTGGGTGGAGGGCTAGTATAGCTTGTAGTAGTAGAAGGGAATGTTGCAAAGAAGTGGTACCTGAGCCTATGGAAGAGGTTCTTCAGAGTAAGAGGCTGAACTTCTTGTTCAGAACAGAAAGGGGCAGACTTGGAACATAGTCAAAGCCCTGTGAATGACCTTGGCTGTGCCTCAAGGACTGGGCATCCAAAGGACTGTCAGGTCTGAAAGAGAAAGAGAAAGTAGTTACCCTGGTCTACTTATAGGAGAAGAAGAAACAGAGGCATGCCTTCTCAGTCATGCCAAGGGAACTGGCCTCTTGGAAGCCACTGAGGACCCTCTGGAAGATACCACACAGATGGAAGACCATTAACTGTGTGCTTCAGAAAAGATTTTCAGCCTGTGCTGAGAAGCCTTGAAGTCCTGCTGAGAGGCTGGGACTGTGAGTAAGCCCTGGATGTGGGCTTGGGGAAGGAAAGCTTTGGTTTAGAGAGAGGCGGGGTGGGGAGAGAAGGACAGCCTTTGAACGAGCAAAGTCTGAGTTTCAGGAAAGACCAGCCCTGCACAGGGGAGACTGTGTGCCACACCGCATGGTCTCACTCCTGTAAAGCCCTCTCACCATCCAACTCTGTCTCTTGCAGAGAGAATGAAAGCATTTTTTCCCCTAGTGGAAGATAACAGAGTTAGAGAGGATGGAAAGAAAGGATTCAATGAGGCTCTGCCCCGCCCCAGGGGAGGGATAAGGGGCGTCTTGAGGAAAGAGCAGACTCCAGGGATATAGGTATTGGCTTCGGAGCTCTGGCAAGGCTGTCTCAGAACTAGGGCCCCAAGGAAAACACAAATGGAGACTCACTCACGTCTATGGATCATGTTCTCCAGAAGGGAAGAGAAAGTGGAAGTGATGACCTGATTGATCCCCTGGTCTGGCTCACCTGAAAGGTAAGGAAGTATCCTAGATTTGCAGTGATGCTGAGGAAAGGGTGCTGGGGCATCATTCACACAACACTAGGCATTTAGACAGTCTGGCCATGGACCAGGCAATGGCATTAGACAGCCTAGGCATAGAACAGCAGAGTGGCAGATGCAATTTCCCATCCTTGAGCTGTGACACCTTCTCTGAGCATCCTTCAGAACATTAGCACGTACATCAGCCATGACTCAATGGCTCAGACTTTCCAGAAAAAAACAAAAACAAAAAAAACCTGTCTTTAAAGACAGAGGATGTGGTGTTCAAGCCCCCTTTAGGGCTTAAGAACTTAGTTCATTAAGTCTCAGTAAGCTTTTCCAGATGCTCACTGCTTCACCCAAACCTCTCTTCCCCATGCTAATCTATCTGCCTAAGAAGTCCTCAGGAAGACTTGAGGATCCCATAGACCAAGGCCAAAGCATGCCCAAACCTGAGGATAAGGCTAGACTCCCATCTACCAAGGCTTTCCTACAGGGCTGAGCTCTGGGGGCTGAGGGCCAAGAACGAGGATGGGCAAAGGATGCGAATCTGTAACCCTCCTTCCATGGGGCTCTAAGTGTGTCTGCTCCGTCCAGTCCAACAATCACAAGCCACAGGCGGCTCTCTGGGTTTGCCTTAATTAAAACGAAATTGGCATAATTCAGTTCCCAAGTCACTCTAGCCACACCTGAGGTGCTCCATAGCCACATGTGGCTAATGGCTTCCATATTGGGCAGTATACGTAGAGAGTAGAGAGCATTTCTATCACAGCAGGAAGTGCTATTAAATAGGTCTGCAACATCCCAAATGAAAAAACACACCTGAACCAACATCTCTTGCACCATGTGTAGAACAGACTTCCTTACTGGCTGCTTCTCTTTTCTCCCATACAGCGCTCCTCCTTTCTTTGGCCCCTTTTGCCCTATCCGTATAGCCCCTCCCACATAGGTGATTGACAGGAGAGCAACCTAGGCACGGCAGTGTGGATCCTGAATCTCTGCTTTCTTTCCTACCTGGTGACCTGAGTTGGCTCTAAGCTTCTTGGAGCCTTTCCCACCGGAGTCCAAAGCTTTCCCAGGGTGATCAGACCCTCGCCCTCTCTTTGGCACATGCTCTAGGCCTCCAGAGCATCCAGGCCAAGAGCCTCCCAGTTCAGGGAGCTTTCTACTGTGACTCTCACCTGTTCCTTCCTGCCATGTTTTCCCTTCAGGACACCCTTGTCCTGTGGCAAGGAAGTGGGTGCCACTAGGGCTACCAGGGAGGGTGGAACCCAAGCCTTTCTTGACTTGTCAATCTGTCTAGTTCCCTGTTGCCTCTCTACAATCACCTGCATGCTTTAGACCTGTGGCAAAGGCTGCTAACTGGCCAGTGTCCATTGCCATCTTGACAGACACACAGATAGACTTACTTTCCCAATGTGACCGTGTTCTCTGGAAAGAGTTCTGAGCAGTGGAATGAGGTGATAGCTATGAAAACACCCAGTGGTCGGCCTCACATTTTCCTCTACCTGCAAAATATTGAACTGCATGGAAGCCTTGATCAGAGATGTCTATACATAGCCACTTGGATCTCCAGGGAGAGTTTGTCTGCTTCAATTCTTTGGGTGAGAAAACAAAACAAAACAAAACAAAACAAAAAAAAAAAACAAAAACAAAAACAAAAAAAACCTTTTGCTTTTCTAGATAGTTCCGTGTCTGTATATATCATCTTTTAAGGTGGTCTGCAGGTTGCTCTGGATAATCTCACTTAGATCCTAAGGTCAAAAGAGACTACTCCGTTTCTGGGGACTGATTAATGGTTTCCCAAGCCTCCTCTTTGAAGAGGCCATGGAGAAAGAAGTCAGAATACTAGAAGAGATCAGCGAACTACTTTTGTATTATCTTAGCCTCTCCATCCCAATGTCTCACAGATAGAACTATCTGTGCCAGTAAAGCTGTGATTCGGGGTGTAGAAATTCTAATTGGCTCTCACAAATGACCCTTCTTGACTTAGTAAAGAGGCCCAAGACACTACAGAAGGAGGCTTCCCCCACAGTGCAGTGACTTTCTTCTGCCCTCCCCTCACCTTCACCCCTACCTCAGGATAAGTGGGGTTCACTCTCCCCTGACTGTGTCTAGAGTTCCCAGGCTCTTGGACTTCTCCTGCTCTTGATTCCTCCTGGTTCAGGTTTTCCGCAGTCCCCATGCCCCATCAAGAGACATCTCAGTGTAAACTGCATTAGAAGTGCTTTCCTAAATGGGCTGAGAGAGTTAGTCAAGTGCTCATCAAGCCGTAAAAGAACAGCTGCCTCTTGCCTTGAGCCTGATGCCTGGATTATTCATATTTTTTTGGCTTTTGGATTCTCCTTTTGGATCTAGGCAGATACTGCTCCTTCTACAACCACTTTACATTGTAATTTCCCTCTGACCTTGTCACACTGTGATTTCCCTCTGGCCTTGTCCTCACTGTGCATAGTCATTTTCTTGAGTTTGAATGGTGAGTGTCCTCCAAGGCCTCTTTTTCATGCTGACCATCTGGGGTGCTGCTCCAGACTCCTCTCCTTGCCCGGTCCTTTTCTCCTCATCCAAGCAGTCCTCCACCCATTTTATTGCTGCTGCTCCACGTTCCTGAACTTTCCTTAAAATGCTTCCTTCATTTTTGTATACCTCTTTTCCACCATCTCCTAGGACACTAACAGCTCTGGTCTTTAGTAATATCCCTGATTCTCTGAGTCTCCCAAGGTAGCTCTTGTTTTCCTCGTTGTGGCCATCTGCCTTATCAAGTACACAAACAGGTCCTAGAACACCCACGGTTGACTGAATATAAAATGTGTGCCAGGTACTGTGCAAATGCTGTGCCTGGATTTTTCCATTCGGTTTATTCCCTCCCAGCAGTCCCATGGCAGTACATATTGTCATCCCATTTCACTGTAAGCAGGCTCAAGGACAAGGATTAAGTCACTGGCCTGGAGCCCTGGGTCAGTGGGAGCAGGAATTTCAACCAGGTCTTCTTGCTCAGCTCACTCCGCCTAACACTCGCCTCAACTCAACAGGCATTGACCAGAAGCCACTGCATGTAAAGCCCTGCGGTAATAGTTTCATGGAAAGAAAATAAGGAGAACTAGAAGATGATTCTGTACATGCCCCCCAAAAGCTTCTGCCTAGTGTAGGAATAGACATACAGAGGCATTACATGGACCATGAAAGTGGAAGACAACCACTGCTCTCTAGAGAGATATGGCAGGCAGTGTCACACGGGATACAAAGCTCCCTGCAGAAGGCTCTGACTTATTCTAAACTAACTCAGGCCATGCTTGCCACCCCAGAATTTGGATGCTAAGGCAGAAGGATGGTGTGTTTGAAGTCAGCCTAGGAAAGGTCCTGTCTTACAAAACAACAAATAAACTGAAGATGCTTGGGAGCCCATTTCTGGAAATGGCCCTGCAGTTATGACAGGAAAGCAGAAATGATGTCATTTTAGATGTTCAACTCATGCGTGTAGGGGATGAAGGAAACCCTGAATGAATGTGTGCTGTTGACAGAGGCACAGCCATCTCAAGGACAAAGAGCCTCAGACTCTCAAGGAATGACAAAGCCTGCCTTCCCCCTGGCATGAGGCTCAGAGGAGAATGGTAAAGCCTCCCTCTGGTCCATGGGTGGATGTTGATGGTGTGAGCAGAAAATGTTTACCATAGCTTTCTGCATGTCATGCCCCATGCTTATGGCCTGAAGACTGTTCCCCTGCACACTGCTCCTACAGAGAGTAGCTAAACATGTCTTCTTCGTCCAGCTATATACGTAAGTCCTGCCTCCTTGTTTATCTGTATATAATAATACTGCATTCTTGTTGAGCTCTATGCAATAACCCTGACTTGAAGCTCAACTCTGTGTAATAAACACATTGAGCTCCTGGGGTGCTATGGCTTCTCCAGAAGATCCCAGACCACCCAACAGGGGGTTTCTGTGTGTCTGGCTTTGTTTTTTCTTCATTCTAGTCAAGTCCAAGTCCCTGGTGTTGTGCATGGATCAGGCACTTGAGCTTTGAGTAACTTGACCTTGAATGAAAGCCTAACCTTTCAGAGCCTCAGTTTCTTTATCTAAAAAATGGGAGATGGGGCTGGAGAGATGGCTCAGTGGTTAAGAGCACTGACTGCTTTTCCAGAGGTCCTGAGATCAATTCCTGGCAACCACATGGTGGCTCACAACTATCTGTAATGGAATTGGATGCCCTCTTCTGGTGTGTCTGAAGATAGCTACAGTGTACTCATATAAATAATATAAATATTAACAAAAATTTTTTTAAAGGGAGATATATATGGCCTGCCTCATATGAGTATTTAGTTTAGTTGAGATCATATAGAAATGATAAACTGAGAACAACCAGCATATTGTAAGTGTTCAGGGATTATTTTCATTTTTGTTTGTTTGGGTTTTTTTTTGTTTTGTTTTGTTTTTTTTTTTTTTGAGACAGGGTTTCTCTGTGTAGCCCTGGCTGTCCTGGAACTCACTCTGTAGACCAGGCTGGCCTCGAACTCAGAAATTCGCCTGCCTCTGCCTCCCAGAGTGCTGGGATTACAGGCGTACACCACCACAGCCCAGCGTATTTTCATTTTTTTTTCTTGCAATGAAGTTCAACATTTCTATGCCATAAAAATTAGCCCTTATTGAATATCCTCTTACAGGTATGTGACTTTATATGTTACCTCACTCAATTCCCAGAGCAAAGCTGTATGCTTCATTTGATGTGGGTGACTGTCATTGTTTTAAGAAATGTTCAAGTCCAGACCCAGAGGGTCTGAAAATTACCTCAAGGTCATTTGATTAAGGAGAGGAAGAAAGGCCTTTTTACCAAGATTACAGTGACCCTGCCAGCTTAAGCAAGGCCAGGATTTTGCCTCTACATGAGTCACCAAGAAGTCCTGGAGTGGAGTGTCCAAGTGGAAATGGGAGCATCAAGGGCCAGTCTGAAATGTACAGGAATCTGAGGATGACCCTAGGGCAAGGCCAGTGGCCACTCACCAGGCAATCCTGTGACCAGTCAGAACATCTGGTTTTCCTTTCTATCAAAATCTGTCCATTTTGCATGGGTGGAGTGAGGGTGCTGTCCATCCTTGCTATGAGGCTACTGGAGGACACAGGGTTAGCATTTTGTTGGAATGGGTGCAGGACTTAAACACAGACAGCAACAAGCCTCAGCTCTAAGCTTCAGCAGCTGGGTGACTCCAGATGCTGATTAACTCCCGGTCTTCTGTCTTCAAGCAAGGAAGATCATAATCACACTGGTCTCTGCTGCTTTCAGAGGTCACTAGATTCAATAAGTCAGCAACACTTGTATACACGTCAGAGTCAGAATCAGGTATTTGGGAGAGTTCCCTACCTAATGGAGGAAAACCACCCATCTCTGGCTAACAGCTCTCAGCTCCCGGACACCTCCTGTGGGCCCTTGCAGCCCTCCGAGATTGAGTCTTTCTGAAAGGAAAGACAGACCAAGACCAAGACAAAGGAGATTTATTTGCCCCCAAGAGACAAAGGGCAGGGACTAAGAGCCGAAGACAGGAAATAGAGGGTGAGGGAGAAGGGAGGGGAACAAGGGCTAGGGTGGAAAGGAATATTTGCCCTGGAGGGACAGAGGCCTGTGTCTGGGTAGAGAGAAAACAGATGTGGCCCCTAGGCAAATGGCAGTCTAGAAAGGGGAGGGAAAGCCTGAGTTAGGATGAGTTGGTTAATTTTGATTGGACATGTTAAAGTAGCCAAAGGGACTCTTGAGTGCTGGACGTCATACTTTGATAGGATACTTTGGTAGGAAGATTCAAAAGGAGGAAGTGGCCAAATAAGGAACTAGAGCTTGGTGGCTAGTAATTTTTGGTTTTTAGCAAGGCAGAGGGAATGGGGGGAGGGCATAGCCAGCCGGAGCCTTGTTTGTCGTGCCGAGGTCACTAGAGCCCTTCACGCTCCTCCCCTAACTCTTACCTACTTCCTATTTTAGATTCCAAACCACATCCTGTTTCATGGAGCGTAGGTAATCCTAGCGAGTTTTTACCTGAACTCTCTGATTACACCTACACAGCTGTCACCCAAGGCCACACATCACCAGGCCAGACACTGAGTCACTAAGAACTGACTGCCTGACCAGGCATGGCGTCCCTGCTCCCTTCCGGCTTTGCTTTTTCTACAGTATTCTACCCTTACCCCCAGCAAAGGTGTAACTCCTTGCCCAGGCCATTTCAAATGGGAAACCTCCCAGAGCATTGTTTCTTTTCTGAGATTCCTCACTTCCCAGGCGTCTGAGGTTGGAGATTTCAGAGCAAGGCCACAGAATGGGAGTTCTGGGCTATTTTTCACTGCCTTTCCAGCCTTGCTGCCTGACCTCATCTTTCCTTGAAAAGCTTTGACTGTAAACACATGCCAAAAAGTTTCTGCTGCCCTGGTCCTTTGCAGCATCCAAACCAGTAACCTTAGGCTTCCCTGAGGCCTGGTGACCTACCCCTGGGAAGCAGGCTAGAGTAGCATCCAAGGGCTCCCTCCTCTGCTGCTGTGGCAGTGTGAGACCTGGGACATATCTCAGAAAACCAGAGGCCGGCCCAATGAGTGTCAGCAGGTACAGGGCTGAAGGACCTTCAAGGTCAGCATGCCCCACTTGTCCAGAGAGGCCTCTAGGGCACTAGATGCTCAGTGGCTATATGGTCCCATAGCAATCAGGGAGCACAGAGCTGCCAGGCCCTGGTCCTGCTTCCCAGCCCTGGGTTCCAATCATCAGATCCCAGTGCCTGGACTAGAAGATTACAGAGACTCTTCACTTCCTACCTTTTGGATCCTGCTGTTTGACTTCAAGGGGAAAAAAAAGAAAGCTAAACAGTATATACTTGCTTCTAATTTCAGGATAAGACAGTGGTTTCAGTCTCTGGGTCATAACCCCTTTGGAAGTCGAATAACCCTTTCATGTGGGTCACATATGCAATATTCTACATAACAAATATTTACATTATGATTCGTGTGGCAAAATTACAGTTATGAAGGAGCAACGGAAATGATTTTATGGCTGGGGTCACCGCAACATTAGGAAGGATGAGAGTCACTGGATTAAGAGGAACTGAAAACAAAAATGAAAATGAAAACGAAGTAAGTACAACTCACACAGTAGATGCTACTATTGTCTCCATACAGATGAACACACTGGCATGGGAAGCTTGAGTACTTCGTGTCAGGTCTCACAGCTGACACAGCAGTGCTGGGATTCTAAGTCAGATGACTATTTATCAAATCACGTGCACACAGCCACACACCTAATGCAGGACCTATCAGCCTTAGAGAACTTGCTGTACTCAGAGCCGGTCTGACTAGAAGAGTTCCGAGTGTCTGTCTCTCTTCTGAGGCTGGGTAACACAAGCACTGACTGGACTTGAATGGAAGCATTTTATGAAGAGCCTTTCCCAGTGGCAGAGACTCCAATATAGAGATCCAGCCAAATATTCAAATGGTCACAGAGAAAGATCCTGAAGGCATGGAAAAGGACGGGAAGGTTCCTTTCCGTTTGCATGGTTCTCTGAGCCTCATTTTCATTTATTTTGTGATCACTAAAACCTCAAACTAGTTCTCCAAGGTTCTTGCCTCATTGCCAAGTAATAAGTATGGAACACTGTGCTGAGCTATTTTATGTAAGAGCATCCACGCCTGATTTCCTTCTGTTGACATAGAAAGGCAGCACTGGTCTTGCTGTAGGGCCTAATAAAGAGAAAACACTCACAAGTTGCTCCTTTATTTTTTTAAACTCAAAATAACTATTCATATTTATGAGGTGAACTGTGATACTTGTAATACTATATACAATGTTTAATGATTGGATTAAAGTAATTAGCATATCTGTCACCTCAATCATATATCTCAATCATATATCTTTATGTTGGAAACATTCCAAAACCTTTCTTTTAGCTATTTTGAAATATACAATAAGTTATATGCCCCTATTGTAACGATAGGACACTAGAATGTTCCTCCTGCACAGCGCTATGCACTAGCCAGCCCTTCCCCAGCCTCTAGTCACCACCATCCCACACTCATCTTCAGCGAGATCCACTTTTAGCTTCCTCACATGAGAGCAGTATTTGTCTTTCTATGCCTGGCATGTTTCACTTAACATAATGTCTTCCAGGTCCCTATAAAGCAATCCTAGACTAGGCATTCAGATGGCCCTTCTAAGTTTCACAGAGTCCATGAGAAGAAATGGAGTACCATTCCATCTCCAACTTTCCTATCATTCCAAACCATTTCAACTTAACCAAATAATTCCTCAGCCCTCAAAGACCTTATGACTTAAGGGGCCAGAAACACATTCGCCCCAGACACCCACATTTCCTTGTAGTAGGTATTGCATGCATAGATGAAGAGGGGCCTCCTGCTCCTACCGTAACAGCATTCCTGAAGGGCTCGTTCACTTGAAGGACTAACAGCCTTGTGGGCACCACTCCTCCCTGTCCAGTACAAGAGGTACCTGTCACAGATATGATCTGGTACATGGTGTCCCACTAAGAAGGACAGAGGGAAGAGACTCAACAACACTTTCACACACTGGAGATTTCTTCCACTTCATCTTAATGACAGTCCCACCAGCTCACAGAGGAGAAAAAACGAGGTCGGAAATGACCAACTCAAGGTTCCATGTCATCTGGTTGGCAAGACTAAGAGAAAGAGCCAATCTGATTCCAAGTCTGTCTCCTAACCTTTAAGAAATCTGATCTGGCACTCACCTAGCCACATCCGTCCATTTCTTCCACTTCATCTTAATGACAGTCCCACCAGCTCACAGAGGAGAAAAAACGAGGTCGGAAATGACCAACTCAAGGTTCCATGTCATCTGGTTGGCAAGACTAAGAGAAAGAGCCAATCTGATTCCAAGTCTGTCTCCTAACCTTTAAGAAATCTGATCTGGCACTCACCTAGCCACATCCGTCCATTTAGCCAACCTCCCCCTCAACTTCCAAGTGGAAATCTTCCAGACCAAAGAGGGCCCTGAGCTTCTGCAAATGCTCTTGAGGTGACCTGCCCCACCCATCAGTGCTTCACAGGGGTCTGGCCTCCCCTTTACTCTAAAACACAGCTTGAGGTGAGCCTGCTACGCAATTGTTTGCTAGAAGAGCTTTCTTGCCCCAACCCTGAGCTATCCCATGTGTAATGACTGATGCTTCATTGTGAGGCAGGAGGACCACAAGTTCCAGGCCAGCCTGGAGTCTGGAGTGAGAATTTATTTAAAGACACACACACACACACACACACACACACACACACACACACACACACACACGAGAAACCAAGTACTGCAGCAAGCTATTTCAAGCAAAATAGACCAAACAACCCCACCCCCACCCCACATCCTTCCTTCTACAAGACTTCTGCAAGCCCAGAGGCATGAGTACTCCAGTACCTTTGGCAAGGTGGTGTGTGAGGACTGAGTTTCTGTGGTGAGCCCCAATGTGTCCACCCCTGGCAATGTTGCCACTTGGCAGGACCAAGTGACCTAGTTTCTCCCCCACTCCCAACCCCCCTTGGTAAGCTAGGCAGCAGGCTGTGCAGTTTGGTATCTGCGGGTCTCTTGTGCCCTCTGCTGGTCGCTAAGCAGGAGGCTCTCCAGGGCTGCCAATCCCACGTGGGTCTACTGCGGGCGGGGGTGGGGGTTGGTGGTGCCTGACTCTCAAGCCTGTAAATGTTTACTGAGTTAACTGAGTAGGAGGATTGTGTACCGTTCTAGGCTCTGAGGCCTAAAGAGGCCAGGGTCAGGACCGCTGCTTTACAAACTGGTTACATTCACCCAAACCAGGCGCTGATTACCCCGTTGCCTTCCTTCTTTTCGCCTCCCTACAGGCTCCTCCTCTTCCCTCCCTCAAGGCCTGTTGTCTGACTAGGGAGAACCGAGTCAGCAAAGCCAAGTCGGTCTGTTGCTCCACCACCTGTTGCGTTACCTCTGACCAGTCCCTTAAAGCGATCTGAAGTCCCTCCTTGATTACCTCATTTCCTCTCGAGTCGTTGCTTCTGTTTTCTTGCGGCATATTCAGAAGAATACTCTTTTTACTTGATACTGAATCTGCGCCTGACACATCTACTGGAAGTCCTGGTTCTTGCCCAAATCATCACTCAGAAGTTTGACCTGTCTGCCCTCGTGACGGCATTTCAGATCCTTCACTAGCAATCACATCTCTGAGACTTCCGTTTCCCCAGACACAAGTGGAAAGCCTGCTCAAACCTCTCTACTTTTGAGAGATTTGTCTAGATAAAGATATCTTGAACCGGACAATAGTGGCACATGCCTTTAATTCCAGTACTTGGGATGCAGGGACAGATGGATTTCTGAGTTCGAGGCCAGCCTGGTCTACAGAGTGAGTTCCAGGACAGCCAGGGCTATACAGAGAAACACTGTCTCAAAACAAAAAAACAAAAAAATTTATCTTGAAAACCAAAAAGTTGTTGGGCGGTGGTGGCGCACGCCTGTAATCCCAGCACTCTAGGGAGGCAGAGGCAAGCAGATTTCTGAGTTCAAGGCCAGCCTGGTCTACAGAGTGAGTTTCAGGACAGCCAGGGCTATACAGAGAAACCCTGTCTTGAAAAAAAAAGAAAAAAAGAAAAAAAAAGAAAACCAAAAAGTCTAGAAGACTCACAAAAGGACCACCTAGTGCTAACAATTTTATAGGTCTTGAAGGCCTTCCACGGCAGCCCTCTGCATGGTCTTGGTAATAAAATTGGAGAGGCTTTTAATTTCTATGTATACTGTGTTTTCTATTTAGAATGTAACGGAGCTCTTTCATAAGCAATTTGTTTTGTTGCTTTTAAACTAATTTTAAACATGAGGAAAGTGGGGCCACAGAGAAGAAAATACTTCCCTGGCCATTACACAGGAAGAAAAAGACAACTATGTATCCAACTTCCCAATCCCCAAACCGCCTGTGTTCATTCCAAGAACACTGCTGATTCTGCACCTTGGAAATGTGAAGAACAGAAACCAAAACCAAAGTAAAGCAGAGAAAAAGAATCAAGCAGTCATGTGCTGTGTTTAACTTGTTCAAAACAACCACATAAGGGCTGGGCTGTTCTTCCCATTGGACTTTCCGGGGAGTGTATCTGAACTACACTTAGAGGCTGGGCCCACTCAGTAAAGCACTTGTGGTACAAACATGAAAATCTGAGTTGGGAACCCCAGAACCCCAGTAAAAGTCAGTCATGCCTGGCAGTAGTTTGTCTGTAAGCTTAGTGTAGGGTGTGTGGAGTGGGAGGAGATGGGTGGATCCCTGGTTGTTAGCCAGCCTTGGGGAATCCAGGAGCTCCAGGTACCATTTCCTGCCTATTGTTATGATAAGTAACTCTGACCAAAAGAAAAACACTTCCTAGTCTCAGTCCTACGTGGAGGAAAGTCAAGGCAGGAACCTGAAAACAGGGCTATGTCTCTCTCTCTCTCTCTCTCTCTCTCTCTCTCTCTCTCTCTCTCTCTCTCACACACACACACAGTATCATTACATCTGACCAGAGAACTCACTCACAGGCCAGGGAGTGCAGCAGGAAGCATTGGAGAATGGTGCACATTAGTTTGCTGGCTCGGGCTGGTGCTTAGTTACATTTCTTACACAGCCTAAGACCCCTTCCCTGGAAGTGGACTTGACCCTCCTATATCAATTCCTGATCAGGACAATCGTCTTATACACGCCCACAGGCCACCCTGATCTAGGCCATTCCTCAGTCAAGACTTTCCTTCTCAGACAATCCTGGACTGTATTTAGGTAACAATCAAAACTAATTAGGACTGAGATCCTGTCTTGAAAAATAAACTGGACAACTAACATTGACCTCTGGGCTCCTCCACATGTGCCCTCAAGTGCCCATACCCACATGGGCACGTGTGTGACACACATGCACATGAATGCACACACACTGAAACTCCTTCCAGACCCAACCCAATGGCAAAACTGACTCAAGCTGTACCACTCTTGCCTGAATTTGTGCATACACCTTTGAGAATCTCTCCTTTTGCCTTTCATTTGGTACTGTGAGGGAGCTAAAGGAGAATTTCCTCAGGGAGCAGGAGTGGGAGAGTATCCTTCAAAAGGCAGTCCAGCATGATTATCAAAGGGCAGTCCAGAAACCGGTTCATCTCTTGACTCTGTTGTGTGACCCTAGACACAACGTCTCTTCTCACCCAGTCTCAGAATTGTTAAAAGTAGGTGCCGGTTTCACGGCATTCTTTGTTGTTTTTGTTGTTGATTGAGACAGAATTTTTGTAGCCCGTGGTGGATATGAGCTCCTGATCCTCCTGTTCCTGTGTCCTAAAGATCACAAGCATGCACCACAATGTCTGGCTTTTTACAGCGACTTGAGTCAACAATGCTATATCCAGGGACATAAATATTATGCAGTCTTAGGTCTTTTGAGATAGCAGTGACAAGTTTTGGGGAGTTAGGTATGGTGGTGGCCATCCTGTGGGGGCATGTGGGAAGAATCCATCCTAACATCCAGAGGAAGAAGGGAACCAGGGTGAGGTGGAAGAGAGAGGAACTAACTCATGCAGGCCCTGAGTAACTTGCTGTGGGACCTGGCCTTTGTGCAAGGTCAGTTTCTCTGAATCTGGAGCATGTAATGCAATCAGGCAGTTGATCAAGCAGGCATTTCACCAGAGGCCTCAGAAGACCAGTAAATCTCTGCTTCCCATGAGCAGGGTCACATCGTATTGAATAAATGACACTTGGGTGTGGCAAAGGCTCTCTGTGGCCTCTTGAGAAAAGTGTTCAACAGAAATATAGACCTTGATGCCATCATGCTTGGTCTTCAAGTGGTTTTCTGTCGTGTTCTCAGGGACAACAGAAATCTGCAGCAGGCCTGACTGAGCCCCAAGCTGATAGCACCCTGACATAGGGGGAGTTCCCACACACCAGATCTAGTTCTCAAGTTCAGACTGACATATTTTATTTTTTGTCATTGTTTTGACCATGGGATTATGGAGGAAATGTACACATCAAGCACAAACCCTTAACTACCAATATGTAGCAAGTGATAAAAGTCAGGGGAAGAACCCAGCCAACCAACTCCATGCCTAGCTTTCTTTCTTTCTTTCTTCCTTTCTTTCTTTCTTTCTTTCTTTCTTTCTTTCTTTCTTTCTTTCTTTCTTTCTTTCTTTCTTTCTTTCTTTCTTTCTTTTCTTCTTCCTCTTCTTTCTTTCTCCTCCTCCTCTTCTTCTTTTGTTTTTGTTTTTCCTCTGTGTATCCCTGGCTACACTCAATTTGTAGACCAGACTGGCATTGTATCCACAGAGCCTGCTTCTGTCTCAGAAGTGCTGGAATTAAAGGTGCATACATATCACCACACCCAGCTATGTCTAGTATTCTTAACCATGATGAATCATTACTCTCAGCTCAGAAATAATTGAAATAGTATACTGAAAAAAATCTTTATCTGAAAATTTAACTGGATATATAAAGTTTCAGAAAAGTGGTATTCTATTATAGCTTGTGGTGATAGTTTACCAGTAAAGTGTGCCATTCATAGTATTCGTTACTTCTCTGGCAGCTATTTGGAACTTGATCTATACTACACATAGTGTGTCCTGGGATGCTACACAGGGTGACACAGACTTAGATGTTGCCCCCAAGGAGCTTTGCAGTGCAGTGAGGTGGAGAGATACTGGACAGATGTGCTACTGGAGTGCTGCGGGGGTGCAGGCAGTTGCCAGAGTGACATCAGAGGACAAGTGCTTCTCCCTTTTCAGAGAGAACATTTTGTTCCAGAGAAAAGTCAACCTTGAGTGAGAACACATAATGAACATGGACTCAAATTTCACTCTGAGGACCAGTACTTAGGTCTGACCTCCTGAGCATAGGAAAGCTCCACCCAGGGGCTGGGCCTCATCCTAGGACTAGACTAGTATCACAAGGCTGGCTGTTCAATCTTCAATATGAATTTTTTGTTTGTTTTTTCGAGACGGGGTTTCTCTGTATAGCCCTGGCTGTTCTGGAACTCACTCTGTAGACCAGGCTGGCCTCAGACTCAGAAATCTGCCTGCCTCTGCCTTCCAAGTGCTGGAATAAAAGGTATGAAGCACCACTGCCCAGCCAATATGATTTTTAAAGGAAAGAATAAGAAAAGTTTTACCAAGAAACTTCTGAGTACCCCTAAAGAGGATAAAAATGTTCTCCCAGGTTCCAGATAACTGATACAAGGGTATTCTCACGGAACTCAGGACCATATCCTGCCTGGTTCTCCTGTATAGAAATAGGATGCCTACATGCTATAGGGTACTTCAGCTTATAGCAAAAAGCTACAAAGAGCCCTAGCTCAGGAACCAGACTGATACTTGGAGATAAATTACTTAATTCCTGTGGTCTCAGTTTCCTCTCTATAAAATGGGTTAACAGTAGTAGCTACTTTCAAGGCTAAGTTGAGATGTAATTGAGATAACATATATAAGCTTTGAATTATGTTGGACACATAGTAAGTATTCAGCTGATGTTGAATAGTGCAGCCTACACCTTTTACTATGATAAGTAATGATAGCGAAACAAATCTGGATTGATCTCCAGATATTACATGGTAGTGGCTATGTAGCTCAGTGGTGGAGTACTTGCCTGAGACATATGAAATCCTTGGTTCAACATCTTGTGCTGAATATATATATATTCATATATATAAGAACATATATATAAGGTCTCTTATCAATTGTTTACATGATCTTTGCACCTTTCTTTCCTTGCTTTTCCTATATATTTACATTCTTCCCTATGTATTTATATTACATAATTCTATAAGCCTTCAGGGAGAAAGGTCACAGATATAAAATTTCTTAGTGTTTCTTACATGGAAAGAGAAACAGAATCAATATGGAAATTGAATTCTGTTCAGCATTCCCAATGGTTATTTATAAAATTTGCCCAGAGGGAGAAACTAAATATAAAAACCACGTAAAAAAATTTCCATTTAGGGAGCTCCAGAGTGCATTATTTCTAATATGTTATTATGATAGTGGAGGCTATTATTAAATTTTAGACACTGTGAAGTGGCAGAGATACCCCTTGAGACCCAAAAGAGGACGGGTCCCCATGAATGTCAATCCGTGGCAGTTCCAAGCAGTGTGTTTCAGAATATCTTGCCTCTCCCCTGAACTATATTAGATCTATAAAGAAAAAGATAAGTACATGGCAGGTACTGCTGGAGTGCCCTATGTCTGCGACCTGCATTCAGAGTCTGACCCTGAGAGGACAGGAAAACAGATCCTGTTCCCACAGGCCCTAGAGAGTACACCATCTTTATCATTCCCTCATGCCACAGTGACTGGAATTCTTCCCCTCTGGGCAAAAGTAATTACTCACTGTAATTATACTTGGCATTTAGTCAACACTTTATAGCCACTAATTAGTTAAATACTCACATCAACCTGTTAGACCAAAAAGGATCCTGGCTGGGTGCTGGGGAGAGGACAGCTGAGATCAAACTAATGGGTGTGCTTTCCAGCACTCACTCAGCCCTGAATGTCACCTAAGTCCTGACTATAAATATGTGTATTCTCTCTCCTAGGATGACCATCATGTGGAAATAATTCATAATCTAGTTAGAGATGGGAGGAAAACAAGATAATGTTCATTTAAAAAAAACTGAGGGTAGGGTTGGGCGGGCCAGTGAGATGATACAGTAGGTAAGAGCGTTTGCAGCACAAGACTACTTGATTTGATCCCTGGAACCCATTGTGGAAGGAGAGAACTGACTCATGAACATTGTCTTCTGACCTCCACTCGTGTGCTGTGGCTCCTGCGCTCACACACATCATTCACACACACACACACACACACACACACACACCTAACTATTACTATCACTAGTAGTAATGATAATGATAAAATCAGAGAGTAGGTCAAAGCAGAGAGACTAGATGGAATTTGCTGAAGACTGAATGAAAAGAGGACTTGTGGCTGCTGGGACTGCTAAGAGTGGCAGTCAGCCACCTTCCTCCACATAAGACTTCCTCAACTGCACAGAGCTACAGGACACCACAAGGTCATGCTCTCTGCCACAGTGGCCCAGCTCAAAACTCAATGAAGCAGAAACACAGACTCAGCCTTCTTGGTCTTCGCATCCTATGACATCTCTGAAGGGATGGGCTTCTTAACCTGAGAGCCCCCAGGGTCTGGCTGAGTTTGTGATAGGATCACACAGCAGCTTCCTCTTTTCTTGATTCTATTCTTTTCTTCTCCTTCAACAGGTGTCCATCTCAAAGGCACTCCTTAAGAAACACCCTGCATAATAAACTCTGCTTCAGAGCTCACTTACCAGGAGACCCAATAGTAGAAAGTTAGAAGAACAGGCTTCCTCTAGAAATGGTCAAGAGGTAGGAAAGCTAGATGCAGGATGTGGGAATGACTGAATAGGCAGGGTGTGTAAGGTGAGTGGGAGCAAGGGGAAGGAGGATGCGAAAGGATCATCAGGAAGACTGAGGCGAGAAAGAGCTGCACCAGGGCGATGCAGCAGATGGACAGAGGCTGCAAACCAATATCCAAGAATAAGAAATGACAGGGTCAGGCTGGAGAGATGGCTCAGTGGTTAAGAGCACTAACTGCTCTTCCAAAGGTCCTGACACCAACATGACATCTCAGAGCTGTTTGATACCATTTTCTGCTGTGTAGATGTTCATGCAGACAAAGTATCCATATACATAAAATACACAAAGTAAATCTAAAAGTAAATAAATAAAATAAAAATGCACTTCATGAAAAGGTCACAGAATTTTTCAGAAAGGGAAACTCAAAGATCTTTTATCATTCCCTCACTCCACAGCACCTGGAATGTCAAATTATCACATTACGAAAATAGTAAAAGTACAATACAGGGAATGTGTGTTTTATGATAAATTATATTTTAGAATTGAATTTGAGTTGGGGAGACCTTGTAGGAAGTTGTGTATAAAAAACAGAAAAGAAGATAAAAGGTCAGATGGGAAGAGGTCAACTGGGAACTGTGTCAGATTGTATTTCCCAAAGATAGGCCAAAGTGTCTGTGGTGATGCAATATTCCAAAAATATCTCTTACATTCTAACAGCCTGAAACTTTTGCTGGAACACACAGTCAGATTTAATAATACATCTTAAGGTCACAGAAATACTTAAGCCTGCTAGCCTACTGTGACCTCAAACTGTTTAACCTGCCTTTAAAGGGAACAATGTAACGATCAACCTTATTGCCTTGGATTTCCCAGTGGACAACTTTTAAAACCCAAGCTAATGCACAGTTATAACACTGAGTTGTGTACTCTTCAATGCCCCCGACCCAGGTAATGTGGGCCTATCATTTGCTGAAAGCAGCAAAGAGAGAGGTTGAAAACAACTTCCTAGAATCAACCATAAAGGCTGAAAGCAACCATTTATGGATATTAGTTGATAATAATGTTTGTTATCTGGTTAGTTGGAATAGCTGGAGCCAGTGACTTAACGCCTTGTAAAAGTCTGCTAAAGATTTCTGTGAAGTATCTTATTTCTTTACCCATGTGATGCTTTCTATACTGTTTAATAGATCGATCCTTTGTTAGAGACAGACAGACACACAGGGACAGACACATACACCAGGCAGCCAGAGAATGGAAGACACAGGGAATGTGAAGCGGAGAACTCGAGTCTGGACTCACTCTTGGCTGGACTACCTCAGGGGAAGGGCTTTTCTTTCTTTCCTTGATGCAACACTGAAGCACTATTGATGTCTCAGAGTTCATCACTAATGCATCTTAATTGGCACAAATGTCTACCATCTCATCTTCTCCTTTATAGTGTGAACTGGCTGGGTCCCATCGAGAAGCAGAGTCTCATCCCTACCCTGTTATATCTGGACAGGACTGTGACTGTGCTTCCCTCAAGCGAGTGCATAGAAGAGACATTGTGTGATTTCTGAGTCTAGGCCAGAAAAGCTGGGCAGCTTCTGCTTTGTGCCCTTGGAATGATGCCAAATGCCATGTAAGAAGTCTATGTCCTCAAGTGACTGTGCTGAAGAGGTTCTGTGCATGAGATGACAGCTGGTACCAACTGACGACCGTGAGTGAATATTCTGCCCAGAAGAGATAACTCAAGCCCAGCCAACATTGTCCTCAATGACACGGAAGAACTCAAGTGTGAAGTGCCTAATAGTGTCCTTCCCAAACTCCTGCTCTGCAGATAGGAAAGCTTGCTATGTAGTACTAGTAAGGGGAACAGGGTCATCAACAGGAAATAGTAGGACCTTGCTACCGCCCTGCACAGTGACATCCTCCTATCGTCCATCTTCTCTAGCCACCCCCACCCTGCACCCCCAATTTACCCTACCCCATTGACTCCTACGACCCACTTAGCTGCCAGAGAGTGTTCTTAAGCAGTTACCAGCTAGTGTGATTGCATCACTTCCTTCTTGAAAATCTAGCTTTAAGTGACCTGTGGATGGTTAATTTTATGTGTCAACTTTACTGGACCAGAGGATATCCAGCCACTGGTCAACTGTATTCTGGATGTAGCAATGAAGATTTTTAAAAAGATGTCATTAGCATTTGAACTAACTACTGAGTAGTTACTTTACTGAGTAAAGCAGCCTAGCATATGTAGAGGTAGGGAGGGGTCTAATGGACAACAGACCTGAGTGGAACAAAAAGGCTAAGAGGTAGGTACTCAAAAACATAAACATACACACACACATACGCATACACATACACATACACGGTATTTCCTATTGATTCTAATTTCTCTGTGACTACAGGGGCCAGAGCTCAGGAATTTCTTTTTAAAAATAAGGTGCTATATGATTTTGATTCTAGCGCAGGTGCCAAACTTTAGTCTACAAAATCCATTACTTATAACCCAGCAATTCATTCTCAGTTTTGTTAAATGTAAAAAAAAAATCTCACCATCAGCTTTAAGATGACCATTGCTCTGCTGAAGACTCTGTAATATATATATATATATATATATATATATATATATATATATATATTATATATATCAGTTTTCCTATTTTAGTTTCTGTATCTTGTATCATGAAAATAATTTTGTCATTAATTTATAAATGTATTACATTGGACTTATAAATTAATATTATATAATATAGCTTTAAACATGTATTGGTATAAAACTCACAAGTGTTAACAACAGAGCAATGCAATTTTTTGATAAACATTATCTTCATCACTATCCCCTCCCATTCCTCATACTCTGTCCCTTGAGTTGGAAGTCGCTACTTATCCAGCACCTAATGACCCCGCTTGTGCTATTCTCTTTGCCTGGAAAGATTTGTTTCTGTAATAAATATGTATTGAAAGTTTGGCACATGCCAAGCATAATGCTTGGAACTATGTCCCCTGTAGACAAGTAATTGCTTCCTCTCCAGAGGGCCCAGGCACTGAGTTCACTCTCTCATCACCTCACCACCCCACGATACAGTTAGCACTTCTCCCTGCCAGGAGGGGCAGCTTCTTACAGCTCCTTCATCTCTGTATTCTGGTCCCTGGCAGGCTGCCCAAAGCCAGTAGGAACTCAATTAATGTTGATGAATGAGTTAATATATGGATGGTGATAGCCTGGTGTCTGGTACACCAGAGGTGGACAATAAATACTGGTTGAAATGAAATTAAATTCAAAGTATAGGTCAAGAAACAAGGACGGAGAGAAGCAAGGAGGAGAGGTTGTTGAAGATGGTCGAAAGATACCAAGATGAAGGGAGAAAAACATTGGATTTGATAAAAAGGAAGTTAATGGTTTCTAGAGAGACAGATTAGTCATTAAGAACACTTGTTGTTCCTGCAGAGGACCTGGATTCGTTTCTTAGTATCCACATGGTGTTCAAAACCATCTAAACTGCAGTTCCAAGGGCCCTGCCATTCTCTTCTGATAAAATAAATGAATCTTTTTAAAAAGGAAATTAATATTAAAACCTAGAATAAGTTGCCATTGAAAAGTTTATCACAGCCAGGCAGTGATGGTCCATGCCGGTAATGCCAGCACTTGAGAGGCAGAGGCAGGCGGATTTCTGAGTTTGAGGCCAGCCTGGTCTACAGAGTGAGTTCTAGGACTGCCAGGGATATTCAGAGAAACTCTGTCTCAAGAAAGAAAAGAAAAGAAGAGAAGGGAAGAGAAGAGAAGAGAAGAGAAGAGAAGAGAAGAGAAGAGAAGAGAAGAGAAGAGAAGAGAAGAGAAGAGAAAAGTTTATTACAATTTAGTTACTATTGAAGTGTTCATATCAACTCAAAATTTTTTAAGACTTTTTTCATTTTATGTGCTTACATGCATATAAGTGCATCGTGTGTATATCTAGTGCCTATGGAGATCAGAAGAGGACATCAGGTCCCTGGAAATGGAATTGCCAACAGTTGTGAGCTGCCATATGGGTGTCAGGAACCAAATCTGGGTCCTTTGCAAGAGTATCAAGTGCTCTTAGCCACTTAGTGATCTCTCCAGCCCAAGTCTTGAAATCGAGTCACTGGGTGGGTACTGTGGGAGGATGGCAAGATGGCTTATTTGGTAAATGTCTTTGCTGCTTGCCTGAAAACATGAGTTGATCTCCAGATCCCTCATGGTAGGAGAGAACAGAATCTACAGGTTGGCCCCTCCCTTGTCCCACCCCCCCCAACACCACACACACTTTTAAAAAATGCAATAAAATCTAGTTACTAGGTAAATGCCTTTGAATGCAGTATGTGTGCTACGCTACAGTCTTTACTACCTAGTTAAAAATGCCCATACACCAACTCCTAAAGCTTAAAGAGACCAGAGCCCTCATCCACACTGGAATATCAGGCTTAACTTCACACTTTTCTGCCTATGCAGGACTTGAGACCGGTAGTTAAGGGTTGTCATCTCCGAGACCATGTCCCTGTTTATTCACTCAGCAAGTATTTACTGTGCTGCCTATTCTTCAGTTGGTGCTTCAACAACCATTTAGAAAGTTTGCTTTTAAGACTTGTTTTGCTTTGTTTTGAGGCAGATCCTGGTTTTCCTAGAACTCACTTTGTAGGTTAGGCTAGCCTTGAATTCACAGAGATCTGCCTGCCTCACCTTCTGTTCTTTTAAGACTCTTAAATCCTTTGGACCATAAATGCCTTTAATCCCAGTACTCCAGAGGCTGAGGCAGGTGGATTTCTCTGAGTTTGAGGTCAGCCTGGTCTACAGAGATGGGAGATGACAACCAGGGCTACACAGAGAAACTCTGTCTTTAAAAACCAGAAGACTCCTAATCTTATATTTGCCTGGACTCCAGGGGCATCTGAATTGGGAGCTTCCTTCTAAGAGGCATTTAGAACTCTTACCACCAGTTGCTGCTTCCAGACATACCATGAATACAGGCATCCAGGTTATCTCCTGGGAACAGAACTGCTGCCCAGAACATGTTCTAGGAAATTCAGGTTTACACCTTGTAGCCAAATGAGTTCAGGGTTTCCTTACTGCAGGATTTTCTGGGTTTTATATGCAAAACTTCATGAGAAGAGGGTAGATATTTGAGTCACATGGTATAAAATACTTTCTAAACTCACTGAATTTTTTCTTTGGTTTAACTTGTCTATCTATCTATCTATCTATCTATCTATCTATCTCCTATGCCATACCTGTATGTATGACCTACACCTGGGGAAGGTGACCTGGAGCTGATACCTGAAGTATGAGTAGGAGTTCACCTTAAAGGGTGACAGACACATGACCTGAAATGGGAGCACTACCTGAGCCAGGAAGCAGGCCAGTGGGGTAGATGGAGAGCATTGTAAGGCTAGAGTTACAGAGGTCACACTACATGGGGGCTTGTGGGAAAGGGTCTTACATTGAAAATTCATGTCTTGCTCACTCTCAACCTACAAGGTACCATGAGGAAGCACGGATTCCCGAGGTGTCCATGTGGTACCACCTCAGTCCTTGGGATCTGCAGGGTGGAACTGAATGGAACCTTACGGAGTCTTTCAGGGAGGCAGAAGCAGCAATTCACCAAAGTCATAAACCCTAAGTAAATGTCAGGACTTATGTAAAACTTGGGTTTGAATAAACCAGTGAGGTGACAAAAAAAAAAAAAAAAGAAAAGAAAAAGAAAATTCATGTCTTTATCTGAAGACATATAGAAGGCCACTAGATTTGTGTTTTAGAAAGATCATTTAAACTGCTAAATCAAGAACTGATTAGCACAGTGCCTTAGGGCCAAATGAGCTGTTTGGAAGGTTGTAGAAGTGATTCATTGAAAAAAAAAGGGGGGGGGGGACTGTACTAGGAGAGATGCTAAAAAGAACTCCTTCATGTGTCTAGATGAAGTCCTTTGTTGAAAAAGCAGCCAAGCCCACACAGAACTAATAGCTATGTGTTAATTCACAGATACCCACCTACTTTCCCAGAAAGCTCTCTGTTCCTGAAAGACTGAATGGAAAAGAAATAATCTGCTCCCCTCTCAGTTCACCTAAACAAAGTACTATGCAGAAACACTTGCTCCAGACCCTAGAATATTTGCAATTTTGATCCAAAGAGAGCTCAAGAACTGTCTAGCCTAAAACCCCTCTTTAACCAATGTTCTCTGGGACCCAGCCTTTACCCAGGTGACTGCAAGTTTGTTTCTTGGATCTGGAAATTTCAAAGCTGGGAGGAATCATAGAGGTACACTAACTTCAACTATTTGGAAGAATTCCTTCTCTATATATAAAGAGATTTGAAATAAGAGTCAACTCTGTTGACAGTTACAGTAATGATTAGGCCCCTGGGTACAATTTGTTCATCCTGCTCCTGAGCCTCTGAGATTTTCCAACACATCTTACAATTCACCCCTAACAACTGCTCACATTCTTATTGTGTGCATACCCTCACAAAAGCCTTAATGCCAGAGTTACACAGTGAAAAATTTAGGGCTAGCACCTTTAAAAAAACATTACTTACTCAGAATTCTATTTGGTGCATTCTGCATAGGCTGAACTGTTAGAATAAATATATGAAAGTCTCCTGGCTACCTGATTTGTGCTTAGTTGTCTTTCTCTAATCATTTACAGTGAGATTGTTTAAATTTGTATTAGTTTTTATTTTAGAACTGGCTTAAAGTTGTATATTTTAAAACCAGGCGTATTAAAATATAGTGTATTCCTATATTTTCAGGACTAGGGAGTTGATTGTAGGGTGATTGTAGGGTCAGTGACCAGCCCAGACTAAAAAGCAAGAGATTGTCTTTTTTTTTAAAAAGAGTTTATTTATTTAATGTATATGTCATATGGTTTCAGGTGGTTGTGAGCCACCATGTGGTTGGTGGGATTTGAACTCAGGACCTCTGGAAGAGTCAGTACTCTTAACCACTGAGCCTTCTCTCCAGCCCAAGAGATTGTCTAAGACACAAAGAATTAGACTCTCAGTAATTTTAAGTATACCTGGGTTTGGCCTACTGGAGCAAATTCTGGGTTGAGATCATGTCATATAATTTTCTCCCTATATTTTTATTGGAATATCACATAGAACATATTAATGATTAGTTGTCTGATATACAAGGCTCTCTTAGCTGAAACCTAAGCTTTTCATAGTTTTGTATTCCTTTTCCAGAATGTCAGTGAACTTTAATACTAACAATGATGAAAAAGACACTTAAGAGTATTCTTAAAATAAAAAAATTGATGAAGAAAATGAAATAAACCTAATGAAAAGATAGTTAGACCTAGGTGTTGAAATGAAGAAGGCTTTTCATTTGTTTTTTTGTTTCTTTTTTTGTTTGTTTTATTTTTGATTTGGTTTTTTTGAGACAGGGTTTCTCTGTGTAGCCCTGGCTGTCCTGGAACTCACTCTGTAGACCAGGCTGGCCTCGAACTCAGAAATCCATTTGCCTCTACCTTCCAGAGTGCTGGGATTACAGGCATGAGCTACCACTGCCCGGAGAAGAAAGCTTTTCAAAATGTATCATATTTCTCTAAATTAATTCATAGAGATAATGAAACCGCAATTAGAGGTAGATGTCCATAAGGTTTAATGAATTGATAATAAAATTTATAAGAAAGAACAGAACTTAAGCAAATACCGGTGACAATACAGGGGAAGTGATGAGCATTTTTAAAATAAGCTATAAACTGTGGTAATTACAAAAGGTTAATATACCTAATCATGAATTAATTTATTAAATATAAATTTAATAGCCTGGGGGTAGGGGTGGCACACATCTTTAATCCTAACATTCAAGAAGTACAGGTAGGAGAATTTCTGAGTTTGAGGTCAGCCTGGTTAAAGAGTGAGTTACAGGATAGCCAGAGCTACACAAAGAAACAAACCATAAATAAATAGATAAACAAACAAACAAATAAATAAAATGCAAGCCTAAACTAAATGAAAAGGTAAGGTATAAATAGAAAAATTAGGCTGGAGAGATGGCTCAGCAGTTAGCATTGACTGCTCTTCTGAAGGTCCTGAGTTCAAATCCTAGCAACCACATGGTGGGTTACAACCATGGGTAATGAGATCTGATGCCGTCTTCTGGGGTTTCTGAAGACAGCTACACAGTGTACCTACATATAATAAATAAAGAAATCTTTAAAAATATATATGTACAAATATATTTGCCACGCATGTACCCTGCAAAGAATTAGAATCAAGAATATATGAAAACTTCAATACATGTAAGATGATGTAATACTTAACAGATGAGCAAAAGGTATGAAATACATGAGATGAAGAAATATATAATGATGTAAACTTCACAGAGTTAAGTGACAATAGACTGAATATCTAGTAATAGTCAGGGAAATAAAACACCAAAACCACAAAGAGGACTAATTTTATATTTATTTGTTTGGTTAAAAATGATATAGAGGCTGGAGGGATGACTCAGTCATTCAAAGTACTGGCTCCTCTTCCTGGAGACCCGGGTTCAGTTCCTACACTCACATAACAGTTCACAAGTGATTCAGGCGCCAGTTCTAGAGTATCTAATGCCCTTTTCTGGCTTCTATGGACACTGCATGCATGTGTTACATGGGCATACATGCAGATAAAATAGCCATACATATATAATAAAAATAAATAATACTTGTAAGTTATAATGCCAGTAATATGGATCAATAAGATCTGGATCATTTTAAAAATCAATTTGACAGAACTGGAGAGATGGCTCAGGGGTTAAGAGCACTGGCTGCTCTTCCAGAGGGCCTGGGTTCAATTCCCAGCAGCCACATGGCAGCTCACAACTGCCTGCAACTCCTCTTCTAGGGGATCTGACACCCTCACACAGACATACATGCAGTCAAATCACCGATGAATGTAGAAATAAAATATATTTTAAAAACTCAACTTTACATTGTGTTGTGAAACTTAACATTCAATATTCTGACTCTTCATCTCCTCCTTTCTACCCCACCCCCACCCCGTTTAGGCTGGAGCCTCTGCACAAGCTGGGAAACCCCATCTGCCCTCCTTTCCCCCAATCCCACCTACACAGAGAAAACCTCAGGCTAAATATCATCACTCCTCATCTAAACATTTCCTGCAGTCCACCCCGGGGCTCAGTTTTGGACACAGTTCTTGCCTACTGCTATAAAACCTCCTCCCTTTAGCCTAGGCTTGTGACTTTACTAACCATCACCTGTGAGACTGATGAACCCACCAGAGAACTGTTTTCTAATAAACCTGCCTTATCTACTTTTAATACGGTCTAATCTGGCCTGTATCTGCATCACTGAGGGAGGGAAAAGGCCTATTACCTCAGATCCCAAAGTTTTATTATGTAGTTCAGACTAGCTTGTAACTTACTATGTAGAACGGGCTGGACTTGAATTCATATAGGTATGCCTGATTCTCCTTAGCAAGTGCTGGGATTATAGTCGTGTGCCATCACACTTGATTCAATATACTCTTTAACCCAGCACTTCCACCATGTATTCCCCATCCTTTAGCTACCCAGTCCACTCTAGAGAATAAGATTATCTCCGTCGTTTCACTGCTCATAATAGAAAACAAAACAAGATGTCTGGAAGAAGATACCAGCTGAGCTGCCCAGAAGCCTAAGCTAACCTAGCCACCTGGAAAGAACCTCCAACCCGCTGTGTGGTGTACTGGGCTGGGCTTTTATCACTTATCTTTGCGCCATTTCTGTTCCTATGGTTAACTCTTCACCCATATTTTTGTAAGGAATGCCAATAAAACTCATTGATTCACCAGATTGGATTTGGGTGGTATCTGTACTTTGTTTTGTAATTGGTTCCCTATCCAAGGTAAACAGACATTTGTTCATGTCTCCCTAGTAAGTGTCATACAACATATTCATAAAGCACTTACCGTGTGGCAAGAGCTGTTTCTAAGCTCTTTATATGTTCTAACCCATTTAATCTCAATGAAAAGATTCCATTTAGATTTTTTGATAATTCCTATATGATAATAAAACCAAAGTCCAGAGGGACTGATAGTAACTCTAAGGCCCAGAGTATAGCTGGTATTAATCCAAATTGGCTGGATTATGCTCTTCATCACTACCTTATAAGGTAGATAAAGGATTTAATTATAACAGAGTTTAATCATGAAGAAGTTACAGCATGTTTTTTTTTTACAACAATAGTAAAAGAATATATATGTAAAGCTTTGTAAGTATACTAAGACTCATTGACTTTTAGATCTTATTTGAGTAAGCTGTACTATCACTTACATATATTTTGAGACAAGGTCTTTCTCTGTAGCCTAGCCTGAGCTGGAACTCACTATATAACCTAGATTAGCCTCAAAATTTTAATCGTCCTTCTGCCCCAGCCTACCATATAAAAATCTGTCTTTAAAACTTTCCACAAACCACAAGTAAGTTCATCATTTTATAATGCAAACTAGATCTCAACATGATTGATTATTCATAGATAAAATATGTACTCTTCTTGGTGTCAGAGAAAAGAAACCTTGCTGTCAAGAGACCACTCATTTTACTTCAGAAGATGAGAAAGAAAATTTTAATCTACTATTATGGAAGGCAATAAATGCTCAGTCTCGAGCTTTAGGCCTGCTTGCATATGCCAGGAAATTAAACAGCTCTCAACATCTGCAATAAATTCACATTGCAACCATAATTGTGTAGATATACACACAATAAAACCCAAGAAGATGGAAATAACATTGAAATTGTACTGATATTTTTAAAGTTGTGCATACACTTTTGCTTTATCCTTTTATATTTAGGACTAATTTTAAAGGAGATGGAAAAACACTTTATAGAGAAAGCTAGTAGTAACTTTCCCTTAAGGCTTTGAGTAGTATAACTCCAATGGGCCAATACTAAAGAAACAAGGGCCACAAAAGCTCCTCGACACTATTTCTTGGATTTCAGCAGAGCACTAACAGAACAGATTGACCAAAGGCATACTGCTATGGTGCTAGGGGAATTTGTGGCTAGCTTAACTCTAGTCATAAACACTATGACTCTCCTCACTCAAGGCAGTTGCCCTACTAGAGCTGGCCACTGATCACTTGAAGACAAGAGGAAAGCTTGGATTGTATCTCAACAACTTTATTGACAACACCCAAAGAAGAGTTTCAAGTTTTTGCTCTTTAAACCATGGGTCTTTTATCTTTTCTCAGGTACTTTTATCCTCTTCAAGGTACCTGTGTAAATACAAGTTGCTAAAACCTCACTTACACAGCTTAGTGCTTAAAGAACACAAAGGAAATGACAACACAATAAATCACTTAATCACAGCAAGTCTTCTAAATGCTTGATTTCTATTTCAGTGAACATTTGTTTAAAGTCAAATTCAAGCAGAATAAAGATTATACTTTTAAGGTTTAGGTCCTCTTTCTGTTGTCATGGGCAAACATATGTAACAGGCTATATTTTGACCCTTACCGTCAAAAGGTGATGGCCTTTACTGTTAGCATTAAACTTACCAGTCCTCTTGGCTCCAGGAAGGCTATGAGTCCCTGTGGAAGCCTTCCTCACACCGTCTGATGTGGGAGAAGCTGCTTCTATGGAGCTCCCTGAAGCTCCCAAAGGACAAGCCGCTAAGCTGTCCTTTTTCATCTCCTTCAGTTCTTTTTCTCAGTTCTCCTTTCTAGCTCTCAGGTTGCTTTCCCCACCATTAGGTCTGGGAAACTACACTGACTGGTCCTTATCTTACCTTTGCATCAGTGAGTCACTTGCGTTAATCAATTTAGGCTGAAAACAGTCACTCAAAGTTTTTCTGGATTGACTATTACACTGAGTAATCAGGTTAAGGTTTAACTTCAATTCCTTTTTTGTAGTATTCATATAATCTTAAAATAGATGAACACACCTATGAAAAGTTCATTATGCTTTTGTAGAGATTATGTGTATGACTATTTTAACTCCCAGTATCCAAATTTTTATTTTTCAGTATCATTTTCCACTAAAGAGAACTATTCTTGTAGAAATGGTAGATTCCACATCTGAGGCAAAAATGTATCAGACATGCCTGTAACAGAATAATGGAGCAGGAGAGAATGGGAATGGGATTATAGACTTGAAAAAAAAAAAAAACCTGACATGATCTTATAATTGCTGAGACTGTGTTCAGAACATGGGGTGGTCTTTAGAAAATATTCCACTATTGTATATTTTTAAACTAAAGTCCTACAAGGAAAATTTTCATTCACAATACCAAAAAGTCTCTTGGTAATCCCAGAGCCTCAGCCCTGCCCCTAAGAGCAATCTCTTTCAACAATTTCAATGAAAATGTAAGTGTATATATGCAATTCACAATTTTTAAAACCACAATTGGTAGTTTATTAATACACATTTTTCTCTGACTGATGGCATTTTATGTCTACAGTCTTTTAAACATTATTTTTTCAGGCCTGAAGAGATGGCTCGGGTGTTAAAGAGTACTTGCTGCTCTTACAGAGGACTACAGTTTGTTTCCCCAGGGGCCCAGGTTGATGACTCACAACCCTGGAACTCCAGCTTCAGGGGGATCTA
The DNA here is from genome assembly GCF_947179515.1 of Apodemus sylvaticus. Taxonomy (NCBI): domain Eukaryota; kingdom Metazoa; phylum Chordata; class Mammalia; order Rodentia; family Muridae; genus Apodemus; species Apodemus sylvaticus. The sequence continues at coordinate 56,126,308 of NC_067475.1, forward strand.
TCACTCTCTCTGACTTCTCTGGGTAGTAGAACACTAACATACATGCAGACACTCACATAATTTTTTTGTTGTTGTTGTTTTTCAAAAGACAAAGTCTCATTACATAGCCTTGACTGGCCTACACTACACTACAAAGATAACTCTGGTCTCGAACTCACAGAGATCAGCAAGTTTCTGACTTTCAAGTGGTAGAATTAAAGGGGTACACCATCATGCCCTGCTAAATAAATCTTTAAAAAAGAAATTTTTTCTTGTTCTAGGAATTGAACCTAGAGCTTCACATAGGTGTCCAAGGGTCCTGAGCTGTGTGTCTCTAGACTTTTGTGTAGGGGTGGCTTTAAGACAGAATCTTACCAAGTTATTCAGGCTAATGAAGCATTTGTGATCCTTATCCTTAAGAGCAGTTGGGATGCAGGTGTTCCAAAAGCCACATAATCGCTACTTTTAATATACAAGTGTGTCTATGCTTCATAGTATTTTGGGGTTTATAACTTACATATTGGGCTTCTTTCAAATCTTGATGTGATCCAGAGATTTTGGCCCAGATGTTCACCAATTTCAGGGTTATATACCAAAAAAACAAAACGGTTGGAATAGGGCTAATCAGGTTGTATATAATCTTCAAGCAGCTTATACATTTAGAATTCAGGTTGGGGGGGATGCATTCTTACCACCTTGTAAAATGTCCTGTTTTAAAACACATCCTCTACTCAGTCTTAGAATGTCAATACTAAAATCTTTCTAATCCCTCCTAGGCACATTTTTGGGGAGACTGAAAAAAGCCTATTTCCCTTCACCAGGAGGTAAACACCAGTGATATAGACTACCCATCTAATCTCATGATCACAAACAAGCTTAGAGACTCCATAGAGATGCATGGGGTCACCGAGGTGGGGAACGGGGAGGCGTTTAGACGTGAATCACGGTTAAAGGAGTCAAAGGAGGTGGATATAGGAGGGGGCAAGGCAGCCATGTTACTGGATCCTAATACGGATTAATCGGAGTGCTGAGGTCCAAGAAATGAGATAAATGTAGTGTCCGCACAGTGAGAAGCGTTACATATTAAAGCTAAGCACATTAAGCTATATTATGTTTCACAAATCTTTTACAAATCCAAACTTTACACGGATTCACAGCATAAAACAGGAAGCAAAAAAAGGTCTGCAAATGGTCCTGCAGGTCGGACCAGTCAGTAGGCCCGGACGAGCACTGGTCACTGCGGCCTTAAGGTGGCCAGAAACCGGCCAGGGCTCCGCGGCGCTGTTTCCTATGTCCGCGGGCGGGCAGTGACTCGGTACCGCCCAGGGCGTCAGCGTGACCCGAGGCTCGGTGAACCCTGAACTCACCGCCCCAGCCAGCCGCACAGACCGGGCAGGCGTTTTCTCGCGCACGGGGGTGGGGCTTTTTCAGGCTGCTAACTAAGATGGTGTCGGCTGGACTTCCCGGGACAGCTGCCTAAGCGGATCGAGGGCCAGCAGCCGGAAGGACCACCGAGCCCATTGTCCCGCCCAGACAGGACAGTGCGGAGCTCGCAAGTTCCAGACTCGAAGGACCGAAGCACAGGCAAGTACGCCGTAGGACCTAACAAATGTTTAAGAGAACGCCGAAAGCGCGGGGAGGCGGGCCTGACTCACTGTCACCATCTCGCGACAGCAAAGTGACGTCGCACAGCAAGCGCGTGGTCTAGGCTTTCACCTTCAGACGCCTCAGTTTATGGGCCTACTCCTTTAAGTGAGTGATGGACAGCGCTTTGATCCAATCATTTTCCTCGTCAACATCCAATCAGATTTAAACTTTCTTCAGCCGCCGGAGAAGTTGGAAGACTGGGGTCGAAAGAGAGCGAGCGAGTGAGCGAGTGAGCGAGCGAGCTCTTTGTCTCTCGCGAGATCGGAGAGAGCCAAGTTCTCAGGAAAAAACGCCTGAACTGATGGTCAGACTTCCCAAGTAGTGATTTAAAGGACGTGGCCACAAACCAATGAAAGGGAAGAGAAGGTGGGATCGCTGCTTTCGCCGTGCTAGAAGTACCGTTACAGGGCAGACTTTTTGTCCAATCAACGCTTCTAGGCTTTGGGTCAGGTGACCATGAAGTGCGAGGGGCGGAGCTACAGCCTGGCGCGAGGAACCGTTAAGATAGACAACGAATATAACCAATGAGGTACTGGGATTAGGGCGTTGGGAACCCAATAACAGCGTCGGGGCGGGCGCCTTCCCGGAGCGCGGGGAGATGTAAAGACGGACAAATACTTTTTCCAATGAGAAGGCTGAAGAGTGAATTAATTGACCAATGAGGTCTGCGGGGCGGGAGCCTTTGCCGCGGCGGAGTCCAAGATGGCGGCGTGCGAGTCCGCTGTGTGAAACGAGCGCGGGGTGGCGGGTTAGTCAGCTCCGCAGAGACGACCTCCGGCGACCCTCAACAATGAAAGGGAAGGAGCGCTCGCCAGTCAAGCCCAAGCGCTCCCGTGGTGGTGAGGACTCCAGTTCTCGCGGGGAACGGAGCAAGAAGTTAGGGGGCTCTGGCGGCAGCAATGGAAGCAGCAGCGGGAAGACGGACAGCGGTGGGTCGCGGCGGAGCCTTCATCTGGACAAGTCCAGCAGCCGAGGCGGCAGCCGCGAGTATGATACTGGTGGGGGCAGCTCCAGTAGCCGCTTGCACAGTTACAGCTCCCCAAGCACCAAAAATTCCTCAGGCGGGGGCGAGTCGCGCAGCAGCTCCCGGGGTGGAGGCGGGGAGTCACGTTCCTCCGGGGCCGCCTCCTCAGCGCCTGGCGGCGGGGACGGCGTGGAGTACAAGACCCTGAAGATAAGCGAATTGGGGTCCCAGCTGAGCGACGAGGCGGTGGAGGACGGACTGTTTCACGAGTTCAAACGCTTCGGTGATGTAAGTGTCAAAATCAGTCATCTCTCAGGTTCTGGCAGCGGGGATGAGCGGGTAGCCTTTGTGAACTTCCGGAGGCCAGAGGACGCGAGGGCGGCCAAGCATGCCAGAGGCCGCCTGGTGCTCTATGACCGGCCTCTGAAGATAGAAGCCGTGTACGTGAGCCGGCGCCGCAGCCGCTCCCCGTTAGACAAAGATACTTACGCTCAGTCGTCCAGCGTGGTCGGAACCTCTGTGGGGAGCCACAGGCACGCCCCTGGGGGAGGTGGAGGCCAGAGATCGCTTTCTCCGGGCGGTGCTGCTTTGGGATACAGAGACTACCGGTTGCAGCAGTTGGCTCTCGGCCGCCTGCCACCACCACCCCCGCCACCATTGCCCCGGGAGCTGGAAAGAGAACGAGACTATCCGTTCTACGACCGAGTGCGCCCAGCCTATAGTCTGGAGCCGAGGGTGGGAGCTGGAGCAGGTGCTGCCCCTTTCCGAGAAGTGGATGAGATATCACCTGAGGATGATCAGCGTGCCAACCGGACACTTTTCCTGGGCAACTTAGATATCACTGTGACAGAAAATGATCTCAGAAGGGCTTTTGATCGTTTTGGAGTCATCACAGAAGTGGACATTAAGAGACCCTCTCGTGGCCAGACCAGCACCTATGGCTTTCTCAAATTTGAGAATCTAGACATGTCTCACAGGGCCAAACTAGCAATGTCTGGCAAAATTATAATTCGGAATCCAATCAAGATTGGTTATGGTAAGGCCACACCCACTACCCGACTTTGGGTGGGTGGTCTGGGACCTTGGGTGCCTCTTGCTGCCCTGGCACGAGAATTTGATCGATTTGGCACCATTCGAACCATAGACTACCGAAAAGGCGACAGTTGGGCATATATACAGTATGAAAGCTTGGATGCAGCTCATGCTGCCTGGACCCATATGCGTGGATTCCCACTTGGTGGCCCAGATCGTCGCCTTAGGGTAGACTTTGCAGACACAGAACATCGATACCAGCAGCAATATCTCCAGCCTCTGCCCTTGACCCATTATGAACTAGTGACAGATACTTTTGGACATCGAGCCCCTGACCCTTTGAGGAGTGCTCGGGACAGGACACCGCCCTTACTGTACAGAGATCGTGATAGGGACCTTTATCCTGATTCTGACTGGGCGCCACCCCCACCACCAGTTCGAGAACGCAGTGCTCGTGCTGCAACTAGTGCTGTTTCTGCTTATGAGCCACTGGATAGCTTGGATCGAAGGAGGGATGGCTGGTCATTGGACAGGGACAGGGGTGATCGGGACTTACCAAGCAGCAGGGACCAGCCGAGGAAGCGAAGGCTGCCTGAGGAAAGTGGAGGACGGCATCTTGATAGATCACCTGAGAGTGACCGGCCTCGAAAACAGCGTCACTGCACTCCTTCTCCTGACCGAAGTCCAGAACTGAGCAGTAACAGAGATCGCTACAACAGTGACAATGATCGATCATCTCGGCTTCTACTCTTGGAAAGGCCTTCCCCAGTCAGAGACAGACGGGGCAGTTTGGAGAAGAGCCAGAGTGACAAGCGAGACCGGAAAAACTCTGCATCAGCCGAACGGGATAGGAAGCACCGGACAGCTGCTCCCACAGAGGGAAAAAACCCTGTGAAAAAGGAAGACCGATCTGATGGCAATGCACCCAGTGCCAGCACTTCTTCATCAAAGCAGAAGCCACCTTCCCAGAAACAGGATGGAGGGACAGCTCCTGCGGCAGCATCCTCTCCCAAACTCTGTTTGGCTTGGCAGGGCATGCTTCTACTGAAGAACAGCAACTTCCCTTCCAACATGCATCTATTGCAGGGTGACCTCCAAGTTGCTAGCAGTCTACTTGTGGAAGGTTCAACTGGAGGCAAAGTAGCCCAGCTCAAGATCACTCAGCGGCTCCGTTTGGACCAGCCCAAGTTGGATGAAGTAACTCGTCGCATCAAAGTGGCAGGGCCTAATGGTTATGCCATTCTCCTGGCTGTACCTGGAAGTTCTGACAGCCGATCCTCCTCTTCCTCGGCCACATCAGACACTGCCGCCTCTACTCAGAGGCCACTTAGGAACCTTGTGTCCTATTTAAAGCAAAAGCAGGCAGCTGGGGTGATCAGCCTCCCTGTGGGAGGCAATAAAGACAAGGAAAACACCGGGGTTCTTCATGCCTTCCCACCTTGTGAGTTCTCTCAGCAGTTCCTGGATTCCCCTGCCAAGGCACTGGCCAAATCTGAAGAAGATTACCTGGTCATGATCATTGTCCGTGGTGCGTCCTAAAGTCCATGTGTAACTTGTATTTACTACTTTGACAAGGTTCCTTGTTTTGTGATGTGTGTAATGGGATATAGCATCAGATGAAAATTTCTTTCAATTAGTTTAGTTGGGTTTTTTTTATATATATATTTTTGTAAACCTCCTTAAAATAGATATTGGGGCAGTTTAGTTATTAAGTGAAAGGGATGCCCTGAAGGTAGCAGGAAGATAGATGTGCTTTAATTAGGAGTTCTTACCCTCATAATTTTTCTTTTTCTTCAGGTTTTTTATTTTTTTCCTTTTTCAATCTTGAGTTTTTTTAAAAAAAAAAAATCCTCAAAATGATAAAAACCACAATTTTTAAAATCATAAATTTGGAGAGAAGAACCTTCTGATAATATTTACTCTGTACTGAAAATGATTTGATTGGTGCATAGATAATTTATACTAGAAGCATTGTGTGACTAGAATTGATCAGGTGTTGCAAAGTCCAATTATTTTAATCAGGAGTTTATTCCCAGAATGTTTGCTTTAACATTTATATCATTAGCTTTTGAGTTTTGTATCCCATGTTTGTAGCAGTAATTGGCAAAAGTTGAAGCTTGTGTTATAAACCATTTACATCTTAAACTGGTATGCAAGAAATGAGTAAATGCATTTAAAATGAGAATTTGTTGGTAAGTTAGGTGCACGATAGTGTTCTTATTGACAGAGAGATGTAGCTAATACAGTTCTATTGTGCATACTTCAAAACCAAAAATGAAATTTTTTATATCCACTTAAATTTCTGGTTTCAGTAAGAGTTGTCTTCAGGCTTATAAGTAATCCTTTTATTTTTTAAAAGGTTATTGTAAAATGCCCTCAATATATTTGAAGAAAATACCTTCAGTCTTTTTTTTTTTAATGTTTAAACAAAAGTAGTGGCGTTGCATTGGTGACAGTGTTTTAAATATCTTTGAAATTTAATGTTTAATATTTTGACTGCTGCCTGGCTGGAGAGGTTTGACATTTCAGTGTTAGAAAACTTTTTTTTTTTAAATTTTTTTTTTTTTGGTGTGTGTGTGTACCTGTAATTAACTTACCTGCACAGATTTCCCCCCCCCCACCAAGCCCTCCCCCCACAAAATAAAGAGCTGAGGATTTGATCTGGTTTTTAAAAAATAAGGGCTTCTGTTACTTTATAATAATGTTTTTTTTGTTTGTTTTTATGTGCCCTTCTGCTATCACTTATGATTCTAAGGTCATTATTAAATATGATTTTCTTCCTCGATTTAAGTATTGAGGACTTCACCTGGGCCCAGTATTTAGTTATGATTAGGAACTTGAGTTTTTGGATCATGGTCATTTTTCTATTCTGTGAATGTGACTTACTCAAAGCCTTGCAGAGCCCAACTGTTTTCTTTCTGTTATCAAAGCTCATAGATTTGAAATTGCATCAGTAAAGTAAAGTGACCCAGAAAAGTCACGTAATTTTAGTTTTTCACTATGACTGTATATAAAGCATGTCAGTATGAAAACCACATCACTACATCATACTTTTTGTTATTTACTATGTATTTATGATTTTTATTTTAATTTGGAGTGTTTTGAGAAAAAGAATGTACTTGGCTTCTGAGCACAAAGGTATGCCTATAGGAAAAATACTGAAATCCTCCCAACTAAGACTTTGGGTGTCTTTTGCCTCCAAAAATGCAACACTTGGCTTGAAATACACGTCTATTTAGAAACTGATGCAAGTGCAGTCTGTGTACATGGAGTTTAAGTACGGTTTTTAGTTAGCTAGGTAGATTTTTTTCAGTTTAAATAATTTCACTAGCCATTACTTTTTATTTTATCCTTTTATTTTTATTTTTTGATAAGATAGTTGGGCAAATGATTTTGCTGTTAGAGAGTGGTCTGTGACATCTAATTTTACTATTAATCAAATGTGTTGTGATGGTTTGCTCCATGTTTATTTGAACCCTTATCTGACACCGCTACATTTTATTAGATCTGATCAATTAGTGCTTCAGTATTTTTGAAACAGTGGCTTGATGCCATTCCCAAATGTATGTATTATGTAAATTAGTTTGGTGCTTACCCACAAAGTGCCATCTTATTTGTGTTGCCTACTCTTGTGCAGGTTCATAATATTTGTCAATTAGCCACTTAAACCTACAGAATTTGATTGACAGCAAAGTCCAAATGTTTCCAATCGTATCAGCCATATCAGAATCTCATACTGGATATTCTTTTAAAATTGTTAAAATTTTATGCCTATGGGTGTTTTGCCTGCATGTATGTCTTCATACCACATGCTGGCTGCTCTCAAGAGGACCCAGGTTTGGTTCCCAGTTTAGTCCCATGGGATCCAACACACTCCTCTGGCATCTCTGAATGTTTATTTTGACAGCCCCCCCCCCTTTTTTTTTTTAACTTAGTACTTTAGTGTAATTGCTTTTTATCTTTTCAGAAACTCAAAATGAATAGAAAGAAAATTTCTTAAAGTATGCTACTTTTGTGTTAAATATACTGGTAAAAATAAGATTAAAACTTATGATCACAGCTTCAAAGTTTATGGAAAGTTAAGCAATCACTTAGCTTCTAGCAAATGGTTCTACTTAATTGTGGACTAGTGTTTGCTGGTTGTAATAGAGATTTTCCCTGTAAAGAATTTTTCATACAGAAACCTAAATTTTTAATGTGTACTTGTACACCATCAAACTGAAGGTAGTTTTCCTTTCAGAATTAACCTCTGGCTTCTATAAGCTTTTGTTATATCTTGAAGGTGGTAAACTCTTTGTGACTGACTCACTTAGATCATTTGATACATAGCAGTAAAAGGTGTTTTTCAGAGTCATAGTTATTTTAAAAACTATGTTATGGGCAGATGTTCACTGACTTTTTCTTTAATCTTTTTTTAAAAATTAAGTTAGCTTTTTTTCAGCTAGTAAAATTGCTCATTTTGCAGGCACAGCTTGAACTGCAGTTTGTATCCATATAAGAACCATTTATCAAAACTTCTGTAGTAACAGAATTATGAGATCTTCTATTGAAGAGGGCCTTAATGACTCAAGTGAAAAAAAAATGGAGACAATTTCTGAACTTTTTTTCTTCCTGTCTTTGTTACAAAGTCTGGTTTTGAAATAGGAGTAAGGTGTGAGAACAAGAACCAGAGTTAACCTTGTTAACTTTCTGGTTCCATAATTGTGGGAAATGATTTCAGGTAACTACAGTAAATTGTTAAATTTGATGAAGAGTTCTCATGTGTACAACTTGAACAGAATTGAAAAGTATGAGTCCTGAAGTATTATTTTCTGACTGTTTAGCAAATTGTGTGTTTTCTTAACAGAAAGTAACACCTACTGTCTTTGGTAACATATAGGTAAAGGTGGTTCATAAATGGCTTTGTAGCTTTAACCCCTGTCTACCTAGTAATGGAGTAGTCTTTATTACTCTATATAAATTACAGAACTAAGTGTAGAGGGGTTAAAAGTTTGTCTAAACTCCATCTTTCTGTTCCACTTTTTTAGTTAGAAGATATTGGTTGATTATAAATTTGCTTTTTCCTGAACATTTGGCCATACATTAGTCAGGTTTTTTTTTTGTTTTTGTTTTTGTTTTTGTTTTTGTTTTGAGGATAAACAATATTTTCAGTCCTTGATAACAGTTTTTTAAAAAGTCAAACCCTATTGTTTTATTTGTTATTTGTGTATTCATATAGTAAATTTATTTCAAGGTTTGTGCCAGTGGATATTATTGGTGCTTTTTGAAGTTAAAGTGGACTAACCAGGAAGGTCTTGTTAATACTATGTTCATCTATAATGGCATAGGGGAAATATATATATTTTTAATACTGTAAACGTTTGTACTGAATAACCTTTTTTTCCCCCTCCCGCAAGCAAAACTGGTGAACAGCGGATGAAGATACGGAATTCAAAGCTCTAATGGACCTTTTTGAAGAGAAGTGGCTTATGTGGAGTTTACATGGGCCTCTGATGGAAGAAAGCTAATCTGTTTAGTATTTTGTGCATTTTACTAAAATGGCAGCTTAACATTGTGTATCTGCTATTGTGATGCCAATGCCGGTGTTTTAAGTGGAAAAATGACCTCTTTGCTTTGTGCTGTGTACACAAGATTTCTGGAAAAGTAAAGAAAAACCCTTTTTATGGCTCACACAGCTTAAAAGTAGCTGTCACTCAAACATGGGCTCACAGTTGAGCTGCTTTTGTTTTATTCTAAATAAATTGTTTCTTTTGAGGAAAATGTTTTTCTGCCTGGAAGTGAATTGACGGCAAACCTTGACCCCTTTGTTTGCAGCGGAGGGGGTCCTTGCTGCTGCTCAGATCTCGTATGTCTTGAGCAAGAAGCAGGGAGATCATCAATTTCATTTTGACTATCACGGTGTGTCAATTCTGAAGGATCATAGTGTTACAGTGACCCCCCTTTGTTTGCAGTGAAGGGGATCCTTTGCTTCTCGGTCCTCAACACGATGAGGGTGCTGTTTGCTGGCATGCAAGAAGCCGGGGCAAGCACTCTAAGCCTCACTACGGTGCACGAGTCGGGGGCTTTGCTGGTTTGAAGAGCCGGAGTTCCTGAAATTTAAGTTTTGATTTATTTTGTTCACCCATCACGTTTGGCTTTAGTTTCATTTTTTAATTTGAAGAAAAGTTTGAAATTGCATTATCTTGCACTTTTAACATTTGCACCAAATTGCCAAAAGAAGGAGAAATGCTCCGGTTGCTTTTTAAATGTTAATGATGATGTTAATAAAGCCTTTCCTGACACATTTGAGGAGCTCCTCCGTCTCCAGGGGCTTCTTACCAGAGTTATGCAGTGATGGGTTTAGTTCTGAATGGATGAAGAGTTCCTGAGAGCTAGCATTTGTAATTAGAACCGTTACTTGGTATCTGTGCCTTATTTGACCTGTGGTTCCACATGCCTTGGATGCGCATGCACCGTGACGGTTTCATAGGTTCGAACGCACACTCAGGCCCAGTCACTTCGGTTGGTAGTACAGATTGTGAGGAAAAAAATGGAGGCATCCTTAAGGAGGATTTTGTTTGCCTTTAGTTCCTGCATTATCCTGTACAGGGGCTCTTGAGCTTTGGAAGCCTGTTCCCAGTACAGGAGAAAAACTCCCCTGTTGGCAGCAGGATACTTCAGTGCACAGTGACAACGCTGGAGTTCAAGAGGAAGCCAGCAATTCTGCACCTTTGGCTTCAGACACCATGGTTGTTTGCCAGTTTTAAACTTAATAGATGCAGACGAAGACCACCTTGACATGCAGGCTTGTTGGGCTTGTTTTGAATTTTAACCTCGGATGGAAGAGCCCTAGTGCTGTCTTGTCTCCATGCGGGATGATGATTGCTAGGCAACAGGTGATTATCAACCAAGGATGCCATGATTATACTCTACAAGGTGGTGTTCCAGTGGTAAACAGCTGTATAAACTTGTAAACAGGTAAGAGGGTTTTTTAGAGGTCAAAAGTATACTTACTAGGGTGAGGGCGTTTAAAGCTTCGGTTATGTTTCTCTTGGACGTCTTTAGACATTGCTGGTCTTAAACTCCCTCCCCTCACCTAGGTATTTAGAAAAGCCTGAAACTTTGTTCTTGGTAATTCTTCTGTGCTTTAAGAGTATATTTTGTTATCTGAAAAAAAAATATTTTAATGTGGAAGCCAAAATGTCAGCATTTGATACAGACTTGAGCCTTGCAGTCTTCTTTAAGTTTTTGACATTTGTCATTAACCTTGATGTTCACCTTTCTTGGTGATTTAATGGTGCTAGAGGACTTAATGGCCATCAAAACACAAGGGTTATTATTGTTACTAATATTATTATTATTGGGAATGCAAAATATTTTATCCAAAATGGTCTTATATTTGTTTTCTTGTCCCTCAAAGAGATTGATTATGAAATTTAGGCAACTGCAACTTGAGGGAAATGAATGGGCAGTGTTGAAAAGTCTGACTTTTACCAGTTTCCTTGTCCAGTTATCCTAGTAGCCTGAGCATCCTTCCTGCACATTAATCAAATAAGCAAGTACAGCTTCTTTGTCTGTTAAACAACTTCCTCACTTTGTTTTAAATGGGTTTAGAGATTTTGAATAGAACTGTTCATTACATCCATAAGATGTAGGGACTCTGGTAGCTACAGTAGCTGGTCCGCACTGGCTACTTCACTCCATAGGTAGGCTTGGGCCCTTGGGTGACTCAGCCGCACAGCGTACTGTGTATCACTGATAAATGAGAGGGGCAAATGAGGGAGCCAGAACTTTCAGGCTCTTGGTGTGTGTAAGGTGTTGTAAAGCTAAGCTTGCTTATGAGGTAATTCACGGACCCTTGCCTCTCCAAGGATCTTACTGCTGCTAATGCCAGTCTTCATTATATTTTTCTTTCTTGCTAGTTAAGTATTTACCAATTAGTAGGCAAATATTTTTTTAATATATTTACTTTATGTATATTAGTATACATACATTATTTTATTTATATGAGTAAGCTGTCCCTGAAACTTCTGAAGAGGGCATCAGATTCCAATAGAGATGGTTGTGAGCCAACATGTGATTGCTGGGAATTGAACTGCTGCGCCATCTCTCCAGCCCAGTAGGCAAATATTTTAACGGGAGAATTATGTTGCACTGCTAAATTTTCTGAGGACTCAGGCTTCATCTGAAGAATGAGGGGGAAATGTTTAAAATCAGCATTTTAAAATGTATTATATAAAAACATGCAAAAATGAGAAGGTACACAGTGTAGCAACTGTTCTGAAACTGATATTCATGAAATTTAGTATTCTTAGCTGCATTGAAGGATAATTAACTGGTGGGATGTTCTGATTTTGAAATGTGGAAGCTGCTCTATGAATTTATTTGTGTGGTTTCCCAGGGTCTTTAGCATAATCTAGATGTAGCATATTCTTCCAGGAGACCTCTGAATTGAGTTCATTTTTAAAAGCTTAGCAGTGGTTAAAATTGAAAAGAAGTATTGCCTTAAGTAAAACAACCTAGATTTTGTAAATTACTAGTCCCATAGTTTGAGTAAGTTAAAAGCTTTTTATTTACCTAGACTTTTTTTGATACTGGTCTTTTAAGAAGCCCAGGCTGGTCTCAAACTCAAGGTCTTCCTGCCTTTGCTTCTCTGAGTGCTGAGTTTACAGGCATGTGACTCCACATCACAGGATCTTAGTACAAACTTGGACTTACTGTATGGCCAAGTCTTGGGGGGGGGGTGGCGTCTGAGCTTAAAGGTTTAAAGTATTTACCATGATTCAACTCAGTTGATTGTAATATTCGTCTTTTGTAAGTTTTTAATAGTTTGATTATTAACTGGATATTGGGAACCAAGATTCTGAGAGTAGGAAATAGAAGTATCAGGTAGTTTCTACCATTGTAACAGTGGTATACACTTCTTAAGTGCTATACACTACTTAAGAAACTTGATATAACGAGGTAAATAATCAACCACCAGGGAAAAGTTTAGCAGTTTGAGGTAATAGGAAATATGTAACAGATCAGTTGCTAATGTTTTACTTTTCTTCCATAGATAATAATGGATATGACTATATGAATAGGTTTCTTAAGTTGGGATGGATAAGAAAGGCTTAACAAAAGTTTATTAGAAGAGGATAAGGAATGGTGGAGGGAGTTTGATAGACAGGTTGGATAAACACATGAATAAAGCAGCTTGGTGAATGGAAAGGATGCACAGACTTAAGTCCTGGAAAACTAGTATGGTGATTGGGTCAACCAAAACAGGAAATTCCAAAGGGCAAGCAAATTTGAGGAAATGGGAGTAGAGATGGATCACTGATAGCAACCATTTACTAATTACTAAATGCCAAGCATTCTGCAAATTCTACATATTGTCTTATTTGACTTTTCTATGTTCTAATCTGACACTGTGGACCCAGGATTCTAAGCAGGCCTTTGTCCTGGCTCTCATGTTCATTAATTTTGCCTTGTTTGTTTGTTTGTTTGTTTGTTTTGTGGAAGCCATGGATAGGATTAAAGCTGTAAACTTGAGAAAATGTGGGTATTTAATTGCAAATGATATTGTATTAACATTTGCAGTATTTAAGAAGTAGGCTCTTTGTTTCTCCATTCTAGCTACTTTGAAATTTGTTAAGGACCAGCATGGTCTAGGAGGTTGTTCCTTTACAAGCTTCTCAGATAATTCTGCTGTTCTGTGGTCATTGGCTATTTGCTAAATAACACTGCTCTGAGAGCATAGGGCGTAGAGGTTAGAACAAGGGTCATAGGATTGAGGAATGAGCAAAGGAGGTATACTTGAAAAGAAGTGTAAGTAGATGAAAAATGTAATGTTTCAGAGCTGAGAAGTGGGGCTCCCCAGAAGATAAGTTCAAAATTGTTGAAGCAAACAGAACAAAACTGTAAATACTCTGACTTTTTAAAGTTGCTACCTAAGTGCTGCATGCTGTGAGGCGTGCATACCTGCAATCTCAGTACTCTGGAGGCAGAATAAAAGTTCGAGGCCAGTCTGCAGTATTACATGGCAGAATCCTGCCTCAAAATGAAACAGAAAAGATTTGTCATTTAAGTAGTAGTTTTATAATCTGTTATTTCTTGAAGGTACTAATTTTTCCTTAGTATTTAATTTTACCTTACCAACAAAGAAGGGCCACTATTTAATTGAAGAAGTGGATATGTAGTCCAGTGTCTGAGCACATTCCATAGGGTGCATAAGGCCCTGGGTTTGATCCCTAGGCACTACACACACACACACACACACACACACACACACACACACAGGTGTTGGAGAAAAATTGCTAACACAACATGAGAAAAGTTCTGTGTTTTGACTAAGTGAAACATAACAAGGAACTTTAGAGAGGTATCCTTGAGATATCAGATGTTAATATGAATAATATGGCTGAAGTATTTGAAAGCAGTTCTATGTATGTGTGTGCATGTGTGCAGGTGCACATGCATGCCTTAATGGGCCAAGGGAAATTAGCATTTCTATAATATAAAGATCATGAATATGTTTGGGGGTTTGTTTACTTTTTTTTTATTGGAACTGAGGAGAAGGCTCAGAAGTTAAAAGTTGCTCTTCCAGAGGGCCTAACTTTCATTCCCCATAACCTCACAGCTTGCTAGAACTCCAGTTTCAGGGGATCTGATGCCTATTCTCGCCTCAGGCAGCAGGCTGGCGTGTGGTTCACAAACCTACACATAAAAAGTATGTATGAGGTATGTGTGTAGGCACACATGAAGTTGGGAAGACTACTTTATGGAGTTGTTTTTCCTTGTCTACCTTCATGTGGAATCATAGGGCTCAACTTAGGTCTCCAGGCTTTCACAGCAAGTATCCTTACCTACTGAGCCATCATGATGCTCCTCTGTAATGTGTTTTAAAATTTATTTTGTAGATACTGGAACAAGGCTTCTAGCATGCTTAAGTTTGTGCTATACCATTGAAGTATCAGTTAGTGCTTTTTGTAGTTATTCAGTTTTTTTGTTTCTTAAGGCTTTTAACTGTTGACTCCCCTGAGCTTTCAGAATGACCTTACTTCTGGTACGTCAGCTGCTGCCTCATAGTATTTGTGTTTTATTAAATTAATATAGCAGTTTCCATTGTATTCATATATAGTTTGTGAAATATGATTTTTGTATTTCATATTTTTTTCTAGTGGTATCAAACTAAATTTTTATTCTAAGATCTAAAGGGTCTAGTTGCTCATGGTAGTACATACCTTTATTGTTCTTACACTCCAGGGGTAGAGGCAGAGACAGAGGCAGGTGAATGAATTCCTGAGTTTGAGGGTAGCCTGCTCTATGTAGCAAGTTCCAGGCCATCTAAGATACGAAAGTAAGACTGTCTTTAAAAGCAAAGACTTGGCCAGGTGGTGGCGGCACTGCCGCGCATGCCTTTAATCCCAGCACTTGGGAGGCAGAGGCAGGCGGATTTCTGAGATGGAGGACAGCCTGGGCTACACAGAAAAACCCTGTCTTGGAAAAAGAAAGCAAAGACTTTCCACTAAATGGTTATTATCTATGCAAAACAGAGGTTTTAAATTGTATAAATTGCTTGTTTATTGTATAAATTTCAAGTAACTAGTGGATTACTTTTTTTACCCAGGAAAAGGGCTTAATAACATTTTTTAATATGGGTGAGCCTGTTAGTGCACCTATGTCAACAGTAGAACTGTCATCAAATTTAACACTTAGGTGTTATGTATTTTTATAACATTTTAATGAATATTTAAAAATCAATATTCATATATTTATATTTTAGTATATAGAAATTGAATATTAATAGTTTTACTAGCCTCACAAGATAAGTATCTTATAGTTTGGTATACACTTTTTGTTTGTTTTTAGATATAGCATCTTATAGCCTGTGTAGGCCTAGAACTCTCCATATAGCTAAAAGGTGATCTGGAACTTCTGTCTTTCTGTCTTTACTTCCCAAGTGCTTAGGATATGTTATCATATCTTTGTCTATAGAAATACTTCAGTGAACTGTGCTCCTTAATTGGGATTTTCTGCATTCTGTAGCAGAGTTCTCAACCCTGACTCCTCGAGGAACTTTGAGGATTTTAATTCCAGTAGTTAACATTCTTCTTCAGATTGATTTAAATTGCGGTGGATGGAGTGACTCTGCAAAGCCTTGTTCATCCTTTGTATAAGTGCCCAAGTAATTCTACTGTGCTGCCAGTGCTGAGAGCCACTGCTCTAGAGACAGTTTATACATACTAAGAAATACACAGCCTTTTGAGAATTGTTAGAAAACAAAAACAATAACAACAAAACCAGTACAACTTTGGTTCAGTACAATATGTATATTGCTGAACATATTGAACCCTGTTGCCAAAAACATGGTCCCAGCCGAATAGCGCGTTATAATCACTTGAAAGGTGTTAGGACTGTAGAATTGTAGAGCTTCGTCTCACACCTAGTGGATGGGGTGAAAATCTTCAGATAATTCATATGTACATTAAGGTTTGGCAGATGCTTGCCTGGGTTTGGGAGGCACTGGGTTTGAACCTTGACACCATGTACACACACAAAAACATTTAAGAAACTGCTTTTGGTCTAGATACAGTATTCTGTGTGATAAAATTAATAATTAGAATCTTATTCCTTGTGTATAAGTCCCAAAGTTGCATTGGTGAAAATTAACTGTGAAGCATTTATATTTTTTCTTTGTTTCAGGAAAACAGCAAAACTAGGATAAAATCAACACACACACACACACACACACTCTTACACACACTAGACATTTACTATTTTCTGTAAGGGAAGTAGTATTGAAGTCAGCTTCAGGTCAGCAGAAAATAACCAGCCTTAGTTAACAGATAGATGAAGGAGGGATTACCGTTTTGCCTATCTTACTTGGTTGATTTTTTTTTTTTTGTACCCTTGGTTGATTTCTAAATATGTGTTGTTGTTTTTTTTTTCCCTTTCCTGATGCCTCATGCATATCATCAGATAGAATAATCCCCAAGACCTACACACACACACACACACACACACACACACGTTGACGCCCTGTGATTTAGTGTTTTGGGTTTCATTTTGTGGGTTTTTTTGTTTGTTTGTTTGTTTGTTTCTTTCTTTCTTTTTTTTGGTTTTTTGCTATGGGTAGGACCTAGGGCCTACATGTGCAGCAAGTATTCTGTCACTGAGATTTCCTCCAACATAGACGTTTGGGAAAGTGGATATGGGCATAATTGAGGAGTGGTTCCTAATTAAACTGTCTTTAAATTATATACTTTACAGGCTAATTTTCTTCACATAGAAACAAGAGTCAGTCTATAATACCAAATCACACAGTGAGAAAACAAATATTAATATTCATGTATATGGCCAAATATGATATTCAGAGGATAGTCTTAATTTACATTATCCAGTTTAGGTACAAGAATGGTATTTTTAATGTATAGATTCTTAATGATAAAGGATTCTGAAGTATATTTGCCAAGATTATTTTCTATTCTATAGTTTTTACTTTTAAATTTGTTGCATGTGATTAAGAGGAATTTTCATCAATGTCAGCAACTCTGGGGAAGCGCTCAAAGATTCATTTATTATAGATTGTTTTATCCTCAGAAATGAGAGACTTGTTTTTAGTGGAGAATTAGATCAGGGTTTTTGTTTTTTGCTTTTGTTTTGTTTTTGAGACACCTAGTTTTGTTTGCTTTCCTTTAGGGATGACTAAACTGAAGAGTGAGAGAGGTGTGTGTGTGTACATATCTATATATGGTTATATATAGAGAGAATGTTGAATTCCTATCCTTTTTTAACCTAATAATAGGTTTATAGCCTTCTAAGTACAGTAATTAGTTAAACATCTTTTTTTTTCTTCCTGGGTTTCTTTTTAGGAACTACTGACAAAACCTATAGCTGACTTTTGGATATGACTTTATTACTCAGCAACTAAAAGATGAGTTCTAATTGCCAGACTTCTGGCACTGGCATTGTCCTCCTGTTTCTATAGAAACTGGGTTGGAAGTCAGAGCTGCACAGAGGGAAAGGGTAAGTTTCTTTTAATTCCATATTATAAACCCGTATCTTACTAACTATGGCCTGGTATCAGTTTCCACATAAGAGTTGAGTGGTAAAAGTGTTCTCAAAAAGAAACTACTAATTTTCACTTGAGAGAAACTGACATCAAGTCATTAAACATAATGAGGGTTTAAATATGGATTTAGTTTGCTAGTGACTCTGACTTCATATTTCTTAAAAGAATGAACTCAGTGAAATGACTACTTTCAGCTTATATTTTACTCAAGGGGGTCACAATATTGACTTACTCTATTCTCTTGTACCTTTCTGATAAGTGAAAAGTGGCATATAGAATATGTGTAGGGGCATTATAAAAGTCTATATGGATTGTGTCTTAGTAGAGGTTCTGTTGTTTTTTTCCATTGCAAAACAAGTTCTCTACTGACAAGTTCTTAGCCTCTTCTCTCTTAGGTAAGTAGGATGAGTGCCTCTTGAGCCATGTGCATTGGTTCTCAGCTAGGCAGAGCCTGTTATTTGTATATTTTAAGATACCTGCCACTTGGTGAGTTGTTGTCCTGTGACAGAAGGGTTTGTTAGACAGCTGTAGAATTTAGACATGATGTTGGTTTACTTGATATTGCAAACTCCTATGATTTACAGGTTGGTGCATCTAAATCTAAATAACATTAAAATCTGATTAGCTCTGAGATAGAAAGGAGGACATTCTGAACTCTCACTTTTAAAAAGTGATATTAGAGGATAATATTACATACTATTAAAGGAATAAAATGATCTTTTTCCCACTACAAGAATGTAAGAGTTAATGCAGTCCTTGGCTTTATTTTCATCTAGATATGTCACTTGTGGAAATAGTGTATGCTGTAAAAGTTGGTCAAGTATGGTACACAAGTTGGTAATCCCAACAGTTGGAGGGTAAGGTTGGGAGATTGTGAGACTGAGGCTAACCTGGACTACGTAATGAAATCCTATCTGGAAAGAAGTTGGAAGTTTGTCAGTGGGAAAAGTGAACTCATTTAAAAGATTTTACAAGTCTTTAGTTCATGTCTGAAAGTATTATTAAATTTTTTATATGATTTTCACTGATTTTTGTTATGCTAGCTTGGGCTTGTATAAGGTAGAAATAGTTGGATTTGTGATTTTTAGGGAGAAGCAAAAATTTGGAGAGATACTAGAAAGTTGGTGTACTGCTTGCTGTCAAGCATCCAGACACGCCTATTTCTTAAGAATAGTCACTTTGTCCTGGTTTTAAAATAAAATATCTAGAATCTCATCAGACTGGATGTGCTGAGCATTTGCTGTTCTTCCAGAGACCCTGGGTCCATTCCTAGCATCCATCATAGCAGATCACACCGTTGTAACTCTAGTCTTAAGGGATCTGATTGGCCTCCATGGGCATTGTATGAATATAGTGAGCAAACATACATGTCGCAGAACATTAATAGATACAAAAATAAAAAAATCTTTAAAGATCTAGGGAACCCCCTCACTTCTGACCAGCCCAGTCACCCTGATCTACTTCATTCTCTGCATTCCTTAAAGATCCTCACTGAAGTTGAGGGTTTTGTACTGTAGTCCTTGGCTTTGTTTTGTTTTCTAGACAAGATCTTGCTGTATGTAAGTCAGGTCTAGGCTTGTCTCAGCTTGTTGACCATTCTACCTCACCCTTCCAAATGCTGAAGTTGTGGGCAACAAATGTATCTATCACCACACTGTTACTAAGATGTCACTGCTCATTTTTTTTCTGCTTGAAAAGTTCATAGTGTAATGGCTTCTGCTGGAGTGGATCAATGTGTTGGAGCCTCCTTGTGTAGTACTCAGGCTGGGCTGGGACTCAAAGGTCCTCCTGTGTCAGAGCACAGAAATTCCAGGTAACACCATAGGTTTGTCTTTCTGTTTTGTTTTCAATTTGTTTTCTGTGTATGAGTGTCTGTCCGTCTTCCTGTCTGCAAGTATTTCTGTGTATCACACGTGTGCCTGGTGCCTAAGTAATCCATAAGAGGGCATCAGCTTTCCTGGGACTGGAATTACAGATGATTGTAAACTTCCATGTGGGTTCTGGGAATTGAATTTAAGTCCTCTGGAAGAGCAGCTAGTGCTCCAGCCCTAAAGGTTCATCTTCTTAAATAATTGACTTGTCCTATATTTCTTAGTGATTCTCAGCAATGCTAATTGTCCCTGACATGCTGCCCCCACCCAGCACTTAATAAAAATTTAATTTTAAACTGTTCTAAAAGCCAATTGCACATAACTTGGTTATTTTGTTATTGTTGTTTTTGTGTCTATATTAAGAACACAAGTACTAAATGTGAGGCAACCTGAGTGAATATTTATGGCAAAGTGGATTTAGCCTATGGTTCAAGAGTATTTGCTATTGGGAGACTAAAAAATTATTAAAAGCTTTTTATTTTTCATCTTCTTGAGTTGTATTGCTGATACACTGTGGCATATCATCTCAGTTATGGTTGTGGTTTTATTTTGAGGAGTGGGTTCATTCTAGTATAATTTTAGGTTAGCTTTGAGCCAAAGCAAGGTTATTGCTGTTTCAGTGAAGTTAGTAGGTAACAAGAAGGAAACAATAATATAAAGGAAGAATGGGTGGTTTTATGTTATTTGAGCTGTGACTCATACTTAATATTGTATTTCTTTGATTTTCAATATTCATTTGGAAAATGGGCACTGTGGACCGTGCTTTTGAAGGTGGTATGAAGATTAAGATTAGGCTAGGTTGCTTGCTGGGTGGTGGTTCACACCTTTAATCCCAGCACTGGAAGCAGAGGCAGGTGGATCTCTGTGAGTTCAAGGCCAGCCTGCTCTGCAGAAAAATTTCAAGGATAGCCAGGGCTACATTGAAAAAAATGCACCTCCTTATCCCCCCCCCCCCCGCCACACCCCCCCCTCCCGTCACCCCTCTGCAAAATAAAGATTAGGGTAAGCATCGTAGCACATACTTCTAGTGCCAGTACCAAGGAGGTGGAAGTAGGAGGTTCAAGGTTTTGAGGGCCTTGTTATCACTTAGTAGGATGAAAAATTTTAGTGTATAAGATTGATAAAATCTGAGTTAAGTCAATGTGGAATTCCTTTTTTAGAGAGAGATTTGTTTGTTATATATGGTATGTATGAGAGTACAATGTAGCTGTCTTTAGATAGACATACCAGAAGATTCCATTACACAGGTGGTTGTACGCCACCACGAGGTTGCTGAGAATTGAACTCAGGTCCTCTGGAAGGGCAGTCAGTGCTCTTAACCTGGCAGCCCCAGGTAGAATGTTTTACTTGGTCTTATTTAATAGACACTTTGCTGAGGTTTGGAAAGAGACTAGGTTGTTGAAATCTTTTGAAAATAATTGCTGCTTCAAATGGAAGGGGAAATTCAGACTGGTTTCTATTGGTTTTATCTTTTTAACATAGAAGGCAGAAGAAAAGAAAGTAGTGATTACTGTTTATGAAGGATATTTTACTTGGAAAGTATATTTTCATCTAATCCTAACATCCATAAGGTAGGGAGGTAGTGGATAGGAGGAGAAAGTTGGGGCTCAGATATGTTGAACAACGTAGGAGATCATATGGTAGAAAATAGTAGAGCTGAGATTTATTACTGTTCCCTGTTTGTAAAAGGGGGAGTATCATTTTTTTTGTTTTATAGTTTTTATGTGCATGGGTGTTTTGCCCGAATGTATCAGTGTACCTCGTACATGCCTGGTGCCCATGGAGGCCAGAAAAGCACATACGATTCCTGCATTTGGAGCTCCAGACTGTGTATGAACATGTAAGTGGGCCTGCCAGAATCTGGCTCTCATCTCTCTAGCTCTATATTCTTATTTTATTTATGTTATGGCATGTGTTAAATTATAAAAACGAATATTAGATATTTTTTCTTAAATGTAAAAACCTGTGGCCTATAAGAAGAGCAACTTACTTTCTTTGAGGTAGGTAAAATTTCAGACTCATTTTGGCTCCTGAGTTTATGGCATACCGTGGACACATCATCTTGTATCAACAAGACCAGTAGAGAAAATTGAAATGTGAGCTCAATCTGTGCCCAGTTCAGCGTTAGGCAGGGAGCTGGGGATGTAGCTTAATGATAGTGTGCTTGCCTGTGGTGATAATGGTTCAGTCTCCAGCACTGTAAAAGACATTAAATGAGATTCCACATGTTGGGAACAGTGTTCATTTGAGTACTGAATGGGTTGGATTGTTATGGTATGTAGGCATGGGCCAGGTCAAAGAAGGCCATCTTCAAGAATTGCAGCAGATGGTAAAGTTTGCACAAAGGCTTATTTGGAAAGTATCAAATAAGGTGCATCTTGGAAACAAATTCAAGTTTTCAGTTTAGGATTTTTCTTTATTAAGGAACCAATAGATATTTTAAGCAAAGAAGAGTAAGGGTGCAATAATAATAGTTGGAATATTCTGAAAGAGATTAAAGGAGGTCGTGTTGAAAAAAATGGTTTTTATTTTGGACATAGTTTAACCTGTGTAGGCCACACTGGACTCAAATTCAAGATGTTCATGTGTCAAGTCAGTCTTCTGACTTCTGGGATTTCTGGTGGGATTTCATGGTGGGATATGCCACCATGCCCTGCTCAGAAAACCCTTTTTTATCCTCTTAAACAAACAGCCAAGAGTTCACTTGTCATGTGTAAATGTTTAGTGCAAGAACCATTATTAATTAGCTATAAATGGCATACCCCTTTTGATTTAAATGTATTTCCTCCTAAAACCACCTCTTCAACTTCTATATGAAACTTACAGAGCTGAAGAGTTGTCTAGATGTTTATGTAAATATTTTAGGTAATTTAATGTAGTGGAAAGGTGATACTGTGATGGACAGTAATACCATTCAAATGATCAGATAAAGATTATTTTAGCAAATTTTATTTTTATTAGATAGCAGTACACTATAGAAACTTAAGAGACAAAGTAATAAGAAAACAAAGATTACTTATAATGAATAAACAACAGTAAATTGTTTTAGAGAGGCTATTTCATTATTGTCACTTAAGTAAGGCTTTATTTAGATTCCAGAGCTCTAGTTAACAATTACTATATTTAAATAAAAGAAAAAATAGTTTATAATTGTCACATATTTTGATGACAGAATTACCATAGCACAAATGGATTGATTTATTATAGTACATACTGGTTTTCATTTAATAGTAAAGTAATTGCATCAATGGATTCAGTTTTTAACCTATTTGATTAAATACTAACAATTTAAGTTGTTAGTCCTTTTATTACTCATTTATTACTCCTTCCGCCAACTGGACATTCCTGGCAGTGCTAATAAAGTAGGAAGGAATCTTAAAAATTATATGGCTTACTTCCTTAGCTTAACAGACTTTTCTGCTAAGCCTTTGCTTACAGTAGCTTGTTTGGGTTTTCATTTGTTAGCTCTTCCTTGATTGTAGTCCTTCGAAGGAAGGTCAGACTGTTTGCGTCTCCATCTTTCAGCCAGTGGTACAAAAAAAAGGGAAACTGAAGAGAGGATATAGCAGGTACCAGAGAAATAGAAGGAGCCTGTGTATGTCTGTGTATAATCGTATATCCAGCCTGCAAGGTAGGAATGGTTTCTGTTAATGAAGTGATGCTCACTTTTGTAACATTCAAGCAAACCTTAAGACTTTGAAGGAAGGTGCCTCTTGTTCTCAGTCTGGATTGTGAGCCACTGGACTTAGAGATTCTCACCTGTCTCACGTGAAACTGGATCATTTTCATCTGAATGGAAACTTACATTAAATTTAAAAAAGTCATTGTGATCTCCAAAACATGTCTTAGGGTGGAGACTGGAGATAATTAGGGACACGGCACTTCATTTTATGGTGATTCTTGTTTTGTTTTTTCTGTTTTTCGAGACAGGGTTTCTCTGTGTAGCCCTGCCAGTCCTGGAACTCATTTTGTAGATCAGGCTGGCCTCAGACTCAGAAATCCGTCTGCCTCTGCCTCTCAAGTGCTGGAATTACAGGCGTGCGCCACCACTGCTCGGCTCATTTTATGGTGACTCTTATAGCGAAGGTTAGGGGTGGTGGCTGTGATCACATGAGAAAGAACTGCTTGATAAATGTGTTAAATCTAAAAGCAAAGGAATTCTTCCTGAAATTCTGCCTCTGAGCTAGATTCCTAACTGGATGCTCTTTAAAAGAATGGGAAAAGCCTTGAAATCTTTTGGTCAATGGCACATACTAGAACCTAAGTAAAACATCTTCTTAAAAATGTTTGTTTCACTGTGTGATAGCAAGAAATAAACATTTAAATGTCCATATAAAAAGTCTATACTCAGAAAACATCTTAGTGTTATAAAGATAATGATGTGATGTATGCTTGTTTGGTTCTGGGATTGCAGATGTTATTACTGGTGAAGAGAGCAGTGAAAATACTGTTTGTAGGGGGGTTTTGTTTGGTTGTGTTTTGTTGTCGTTACTGTTAGTTTTTTAAAGTTTTATTTATGTTATATGAGTACACTGTTGCTGTCTTCAAATACATCAGAAGGGGGCATCAGCTCCCATTACAGATGGTAGTGAGCTACCATGTAGATGCTGAGAATTGAACTCAGGACCTCTGGAGAGCAGTCAGTGCTCTCCAGCCCCATGAAGTTTTTATTAGTTGGTTCTGGGTATTGAACCCAGGGCTTCCATGTACAGCACGCCAAGCCTGTGCTTTACTACTTAGCTATGCTCCAGCCCCTTTTATGGTAGCTCTATGTTTCCTATATTTAATGTAATACATGAATTGGTGTGTTTTATAGTCCTTCAAATTCAGCTAACTTTAAGGAATTTGTTTACTGATTTTTTTTTTTTTATTTGATTAGTGACCTTTCAGTTAAGTTTCTTGGGGACTAGTTGAAGGAGTGGCGTGAGGTCAGCTAGGATGAATCTTCATGTTCTATGGACATGAATGACCTATAACTCGTAAGAAACAGGTGACTGATCTGAGCTATGGAATTTTCTAGAAGGGAGGGAAGGTGGAGCAGCAGCACCTCCTCCTGTGTATGTGTATAAGTCCTGTGACTTTCTGATGGCTATCAAATATTAGTACTATAGGAAAAGACTATAGGAAAGAGTTCTTGATAATGATGTTGATAGTGCTAGTTAAGATGGCAGTTGGTTCGAGAGCAAATCATTTATAAGCTTTCCTTTTACACCTTTTAAAGAGAATGTTATGTCTGAAACATTACAGTTTAAAATATTTTAATCTTATCAGAAAAGGGAATCTTTTGGCATATTTCAATTTGGATGAAAAATTTGCTTTAAATGTTCTACCTATTTATACTTTTAATTGAGATGCCAACATCTTTAAAATTCTAATTGAGATCCAGAGCCAAATACAAAATCTTTAATTTTTTTTGGTTTTTTTGGTTTTTGTTTTTGTTTGTTTGTTTGTTTGGTTGGTTTTTCGAGACAGCATTTCTCTGTATAGCCCTGGCTGTCCTGGAACTCATTCTGTAGACCAGGCTGGCCTTGAACTCAGAAATCCGTCTGCCTCTGCCTCCCAAGTGCTGGGATTAAAGGCACGCCCAGCAATCTTTAATTTTTAATGGTAGACAAAGGTTCACTACTCCCAAGTTTTAATACCAATCAGGCTTGAATTTTTGCCTTACCTAGGGACCACTTAAATCTAAGCTTGATTATTGTAGCTAAGAAGGGTATTTCAAGTATTTTGTGTTTAACGCATGCTAATAAGGTACCTTAGGAATGGGACCCAGGTCTGAACAGAAAATTCATTTATGTTTTGTGTACTTTATATACATGGCCTAAAGATAACTTTAAAAAAATTTTAAGTATAAGTACTATTGCTGTCTTCAGACACACCAGAAGAGGGCATCAGATAAGATAATTTTAAAAAATGTGTTCATCTTTTTATGTTTGTATATTTTGCCTCTGTCTGTGTGTGTGTCTGTGTAAAATGTATGTATGTGTGTGTACCACATACATGCTTGGTGACTCAGAGATCAGAAAAGAGCATTGGATTCTGTGGACTGGAGTTACAGATGGTTGCAAACCACTGTATGGATTCTGAGAACTGGACTTGGGCCTTCTGCAAGAGCTGTATATAAATGCTCTTAACTGCTGAGCCAATATCTATCTCCCTAAAGATAATTTTTTAATAATACTTTTAGTATTTTTGTGCATGAATCAAACTTATGGTGGGAAAATTTGCCATTATAACATCATATCACTACCCCAAAGATTTATTATTTTGGATTTAAAGATAGTCAGCCAATACACTTTCTATATTATTTATGAGTTAAGTTGTGGAAAAGGGAATTTAATAGGCTCAGAAGTATTCATTACCATGTGTTTCAGAATTTGTTAAGCTAAGAGTCCTTTTAGGGGGCTGATGAGATGGCTTCACAGGTAGGTTCTTGCCTCAAAGCCTGAATTCTATTCCTGGGACTTGTGATGAAAGAAAACTGACTCCCATAGGCTGTTCTTTGTTCTCCACACATGTGCTGCAGCATGGCATGTCCATACACATACACTCACAAAGTAAAAAAATAAATGTAAAGAAAGAAGAAAAAAGCAATCCTATTAGGCTTGCTGTTATGTTTTCATTTATCATCATGTTAGAACTTGAAATATACCTAGGAAGACCTTATCCCAAAGCTCCTTGGTACTTCAACTATGAGACTGAAAATTCTGAAACTGACTTGCTTAATGAGAACTTCCTCTGTTGGGTAGGGGGCATAGTGGCAAATTTCCAAGGTGTATGGATACAGTGATTTTATTTCTTTATTTTGAGATGTGGGTCTCAACAGATAGACCCAGTTGGTGGCCTAGAACTGGCTATCTAGACCAGGGTGGCCTCAGACTCACAGAGATCTATTGGCTCTGCCTCTTAAGTATTGGAATTAAAGGTGTATACACCATGCCTGGTAAGACCCTGATCTGTTTATCTCTCAGGACCTTTGGTTGGGTATAGTAGTATTATCTCTTACCTTGGTTGTGTTATAAAATATTTGTGTTCTGTATATGCCATTATATGACTAAATCTTGGGAAATGTGCTTTAGCAAATTAAAATTTTGGCCTTTTTAAGATAGGAACTCACTAAAGGCTCCAAGATAGAAATTTACAATAAGATTTAGTAGGGCCACTTAAGCATTGGCTCTGTGCTCTGTTTTATTAGAGGGTTAGTATTTGGGACACTCTACTCTTGGTCTTTGCAAAGGCAGAATGATAGTTTCTGTCTTTTACACCACATTAGAGCTATTTCAGATTTATTTTTGATGTTTTCATGCTGAGTCAGTGTGAAGCTGGGTGGGTGGTGTGGTTTGAGGAAAATTAACCACCTGATAACGGGTAGTTTACAAACTCTTCAGTGTTAATGTATTCCCTTTTATTTGTCCAGACAGAAACTTTGCTCCACTGTCTCACTTGTCTTCCACTCATTCTAATCTCCACAGTGGAACTATAACAGACCACAAGATTGAGCTGTCTTTTTTTTTTTTTTCCAAGAAATTCTATAAGTCAGCATGACTGATAAAACTTTTGAGATTAATTTGGTAGATGGTGGAGCAAGGATCAGAAGTTTTGTTCAGTATTGTATTTGAACTGAAGATAGACTGGAAATAGCAGTGGGCCTGTCAGTTTATAACATAGCTTTCCTGTTAAAGGGACAGAAACCTCCTCGGATGGATTTCTTTTCCTATAATGCACAGAGCTAATAAAAGATAACCAGTTTCTCTGTCATCTTTGACTTACAAGGTTGAAATACCTGAGATGGGTGTGCGGTCTGTGTGTGTGGGGGGGGGGGGGCGGAGGGAGAGAGAGAGAATATGAATTTCTTTAGGGACTTTAACACAGCCAATATATCTGTTTAGTGATTAGAAATTTTTATAAAGCAGGGAGGGCATGGTAATACATGCCGATAATCTTAGCACTTAAAAAGTAGGAGCATCTTGTGTTCAGGGTCACTCTGTACTAATAGCAAGTTCTAGGCAGCTTGCATTGTCTTAGAAAACCAAAAGAATTTAAAGTTTTTAAGATTTTCTTAGCGTTTGTCCAAAATGGTTAGTTTTATGAAATAAATGAATTAACATTTGAACTGTTCCACACCCATTTCAAGTTAAGGAAATAGATAGATTAGGGTTATATCTTTTTCATCAGATGCTCAGTAAAAGAAGGCAGATTCTAGAGCTTACTAGAAATATAACAGGGTTTCAAATATTAATTCTTATTTCCCCACAACTTTTCAAAGCTAAATCTTAGTGCTAAGGTAGAATTTTGGATCTTCCAGCCGAAACATAGCAGGTTTGAGTGGGCTGTGACATTAACCTACTCTTAGTCTGCTAACCACCTTCAGCCAGAGTGCTGGGTCTGATATGAGCCATATTAAATGAAATTGGATTTCTTACTAGTTATAGAAAAGGATAGAAAGAATCTGGTTGGAGGGGCAAAGGCAGTGTGGAAGGGTACATGGGGGAGGGGAGGCTTTGGCTTCTTTTCCTTTGAAGGAATTTTGTTGCTGCTATATTTCTTGTCATATTCATAATTACAAAAGTATATAAGTAATTACTTTGCCCATGTGCTCTATTTATAGATTTTTTAACTGTCTAGTTTTATAAAAATTACATGATTTCTATGGCTTTCTTGTGCTTTTTTTCTTTCCTAGAATTACTAAAATGTTATAAAGAACTAACTTTTCTTTTCTTTTTCATTCCCATACAGGAAAAAGAAGTATATTGTTTATTTATTCATTGGTACCATTTTAAACAAACATTTTGACTGAGGATTTACTGTTTGCCAGATTGCTACTTAAATATGCCTATATTCTTTTATAGGAATTTCAGCTTTTCACTTGTTAATAGATATGGGTAAGTAAAAATGAAACTCTTACATCTCTGAAGATTACCAATAAACATTTCGATTTAAAGGTAAAAATGGTCATATAGTTTTCCATACCTCTTAATAATCAAGTTATCTGTTTTTAGTTTACGTTTTCAAGGACTTCATGTTAGGCAAATGGTTCACTACTGAACTACATCTCCATTTCAAAGAACTGAGATAATCTGAAAGCCATTTGTAGTATTTCTTTGGTAGTTGCTGCTGAAGTCAGTACTTGGGAAGAGATCTAATGGTCTTCATAAAGTTCTCTTTATCATTTCATAGAGGAATGATTTAGAGAAATAAGAACCCCCCTGAAAACTCTCCCTTTAACTAGATGCTAGCCACATAATATCACTGTCAGTGAGATATCTTTAGTTGTGTCTTATCATAATCTTACTTGGGATACTGTGAACAACAAACTCCTAGACTAAAAATTGATGCGAGCCTTTAGTGGTAGCCTGACCACTACCTTTGACTTGTTAGAAAATTTATGACTGCCCAAGTAAAATTTTTGGATTAGTTCCATTTATCCTTACATATAGTAGTAAGTATTCTAGACTTTGGGTAAGAAAAAACTATAAAGTTTTTTTCTGATTTATTGAAAACAAATATATTTTATAATGCATTAGGTGTGTGCGTGAAATAAAAGTATCACAATAAAATGATTCTGTTTTCTAATTTGCTCTGTTGTAGTCTGTTCTTTTTCATTTAAAAAAAAAAATGAAAGAAAAGGAAATAGAAGCCAAGAATGGTGGTACATGCCTGTAGTCCTAGCACTTGGGAGACAGAAAGAGGAGGATTAAGAGTTCCATCACTATACATATTTTTTTTGTTTGCTTTTTTAGATGATAGGGCAGAATCACTGTTTTGAATTATAGTCTAAATGTAGCAAAAGCGAGGATGGGTTGGCTCAGTTGGCAGATTATTTGTGTGCCATGAGTGCCCTGAATTTGATTTGCTTCCCTACCACTGCATACACCAGGTAATTGATTTCACACTTAGAATCCCAGGTGAGAACAGAAGGATCAGAAAGTTTTTAAGGTTCTGTGGGTGAATAGGGAGTTTGAAGCCTACTTGGGGCAAATGAGACCTTGTTTCAAAAACAAAACAAATCATTTAAAAATAGCAAAGTTAATTTTAAGGTGAGTTCCTTGTTGTGGACCATGGAAACACTGTAGCAGTCGGTTAGGTCAGTAGATGAGATCTTGGGTCTGTGAGAATCTACATTTAAGCCTTTAGCAATGAATAATTTTTTTCTGTGCAGGTAGTCAAATTTTTAACTAAATCAGCAAGCAGAAAATAGGTAAAACTGGTTATTTTCAGTAAAGTAAAACACATTTACAGAATTATATTTTCCTGTATTGGTGATCAGGGAAGAGCAAATAGGGTAAAGTCAAATATAGCATTTAAACCTGTACTGTTGCCGTTGATCCTAGATTTCTAATTTTTTCATTGAAATTTGCTCAGAGTGTGACTTAGTTGTTACCTGCTATTGGTGGTCCAGAAAGGACAGCCATCCCAGCAAAGAAGCTGGCATATCCCAAAAACTTGTGTACTCTAGAATTCTTAGACAGGTCAACCTGTAGGGAATGAGAATTTAGTGTTAGTCATTTTAAGGATGAACTTCTCCAGTGTCTTATGTTTACAAAGGAGTGACAAAATTTTTAAAATACCATTTGAAAATAAATAAAAACACTCAGACTGAGTAGTTTGACTCCTGGTATGATTTGGTTGGCTTTTTGTCCCCAGTGTTAGGAAAGGGAATAGATGTCAACTAGAGAAGTAGGATTGCCTAGGCAACGTGTGTTCGGTTTATTTGTAGGGAACATTGGTGTTTGGTGTTAATAGCTTAACCTTTTATATAGTTCAAGAGTATTTTTATCTCCCAAACCGTAATGGTCTTCCTTCTCAATTAGGAAATAGTATTTTGCAATCTGTGCTTACAGTAATATTGAATGGGTGGATTTCTACCACCCACGGGTTTTTAAGAAATCTGGTAACACAGGAACTGATTTCATCTTTGGGATTTTGCCTAAGTTTCATATACTATCCTATATAACTTAAACATTTTAATTCCATTTGAGTTCAGGATTTGTCAGTTTGAGGTAAATATGGAGAACTTGTTAGAACAATGCCCTTAAAGTACATAGGACACAAGGCAGTACACAGATACAATCCCTGTTACCTGACTTAGTAGTTGTGTTCTAGCAAGACCTAGAGACCTCTGGAGCCTGATGGAGAGGAGTAAACACAAGGAGAGTTGGAATCTTGCTGGTCTCCGTGTTCCTTTTTCCTGTTCTATGTGGCTAGTCCTCTTAGCTTCTGTTCCTCACATGGTTAGGTGAATAATGACAGGATATAACTAGCTACAGGAATTTTGAAGTCTTGTGTAATTTTTTTTTAATTGTAAAGTTAATACAAAATTTGAATTCTTGGGAAGGCTGTTACTCATACTTGTACTGAGTCATTTATTACTATTGAATGAGTCTACTCACCAATACTGGCAGAATTAGTGCCAGGTAGCCACCAGCAAAAATGGCAAAAAAGATGGTATAGGCCATAAGGAGTGGGAATGTGGTGGCTAAAGGAGCAAGCAGGTTAGTTACACCACACAGAATGAGGTAAGACTTGTGGTATTGATACTTCTTGATCCAGTTTTGATCAGCAATCCATCCAGAAATGAGCTGACTGACTGTCTCAGTGATACCTGAAACAGTGAATACAAAGTCAGACAATCTGTTTCCTAAACCCTTTTGTAAGAATATCAATGTGTAAGTGTATCTTTGCCAAAGGAGTAGGATGCCATCCTGAGGCCAGAATACAGGAGGGAAAAATGGTTTCATTCTGAAATAGGATATGTACCTTACTTTTCTAAATATCTAGTAAAATACCAGAATGCTGCCTCTAGGTGAATATGAAATCATCAAGTTGTCATGTGTGTTTTCTAATTGTATGTGGAATCTCTGTTGACAAGAGCGTGGTCTAAAGAGGTCTTAGAGTTTCTTCAAAGATTCTACAAGTGAGGATATAAAACTTCAGTGTCCTGAGGAGTCATATGTAGAAAAATTAAAATCTTACATTAAAAAATATAGACACTGGGACTCTTTTATGAAGCTTTGGAATTTAAGACCTCCGATGGTTGTTAAAGTTAATTTGAAAATACATAAATCATTTATGTCATTTGGGATGTAGGTGCTATGATGTAATGAGTAAAGTTTAAGAAGCACTTTTTTTCCTACTCAGCATCATTACTGTTTACCCTATTCTAAGACATATCAGTTAAAAATACCAAAAATAGTATTCGTCAAGAATATCATGAAGCCAGACATGGTGAATGCCTTTAATCCCAGCACTTGGGAGGCAGAGGTAGATCTCTTGTGAATTCCATCCAGGCCACCCTGGTCTGCATGGTAAATTCTAAGATTGAGTTACATGATAAGACCAAGTCTCAAAAACAACAACAAAAAAGAACCATGAGTAACGCTGGGGATAGAATGCTTAGTAGTCCAGTGCTTCCTTCACATGTGAGCCCCTACATGAAAAACCCACTATGATTCCCAGTTGATTTGAATTTTAGGGGTTCAAACATAAACTGCTCTATTAAAAGTGACTAAAGTGAGGCCGGGTGGTGGTCGCGCACGCCTTTAATCACAGCACTTGGGAGGCAGAGGCAGGCAGATTCTGAGTTCGAGGCCAGCCTGGTTTACAGAGTGACTCCAGGACAGCCAGGCCTACACAGAGAAACCCTGTCTCAAACCACCACCACCACCCCCTCCAAAAAAAAGTGACTACAGTGATGCTACTCTGTTTTTACAGGTGTCTCCTAAGATGCACACAGACTGTATTATGCTATTTGACCTAATTTGTATAGCCTTAATCTGATCAAAATGGATTCTATCAGACAGTCAAAGAAAATGGTTCAACAAAACTGTTCTTATATAACAGCATTTTTTGAAGCATCTGTTCAGTGAGAACATTTGAAACTAGGTGTCTTCAGATATGTAAGGGCATGGTAAGATGTTTAACCCAAGAAATCTATAGAAGAAAAGTTAAATTGAATGTCAAGAATTGTCCTGTTAGAGCAAAACATCCAATCTCATTCTTTGTTTCAGACTTCCTGTTTTGTCAGTTGAGAGAATCTACAACTTAAGTATTTGTTCTTCCAACATCTTGTGATTACACAAAATAATTGTTTTGTGGATTTTTTTTTTAAACTTACATTCTATTTTAAACAGGAGCCTATGGATTAGTGCTAACTCAACAGTCGTTTGTCTCTTACAATTATTTCAACATGCGTAGCATCAAATACCAGTAGAACATTATGCTAGCCTGGCACTACACTAAATTACATATATATTACATTCATATTACTGACAGCTGGGAGGGAAAGCAGTGTGTTATGCCTATTCTATAGATAGAAAAAGGAAATCCTGGCATGGAAGAGAATGCCTTGCCCAAGGTTACACAGCCAAAAAAAAAAAAAACAAAGAGCCTGGCATGGGAAGTCAAGCTTCAGAATCAACCCTTCAAGTTACTACCCTGTTTTCTAGCTGAGATTTTTCTTCCCAATGAACAATTGATATCTTCTGTATTAGACACCTGAAAGTGGGTAAGGCAAGTTAGGGTCCACTAGAACCTGAAAGACAGCAGTTGCCAACTCTGCATGAGAAAATGCACAATACTGTTTAACCTCAGTAAACTTGCTTTTCCTAGCCTTTCCATATTCCACACAGTCACTCTCTTCTTTCTCCCTTTTCCCTTGCTTCTGTTTTAAAACAAAATTTAATAAACTTTTATCAAGCTAAGTTCATTTTTCCTTGTAGGTTTGAAATAGGTTTTCTTACCTGCTACAGACACAAGGTAGGAGGCATCCATTATGTGAATTCCAAGTGTTTTTGCCCTGGCTACTAGGTGAAAAGTAGGGATGAAGTATGCTAGCTGGCTCAGGAGAAAAGACCAGGTAAATATGTAGAAGAAAGGATTTCTGAAGAGAGAAGTATCTAAAAGGTTTTTGCAGTTCCATGAAACAAACTTTTTCTTGTCACTTCTGTCATTGCTCTTAAGTAACAGCCTGTTCATATGAGGCCTATCGCTGAACTCTTCGCTTTGATTTTCTAAGAGAGTTAAACTTTTGGTAGGTTGTCCAGATTTCTTCATAGTACAGTCTTTGATGAAAGACTCTTGTGTCTCATTGCAGTTTGATGTTTCTGTCTTGTATGATACCTCTGGTACAGTGGCAGATAAATTGCTACCTTTGTTTTCTATATCAGAATTGTTTGATTGGATGTGGATGGGTCTTAAGAGCATGCTGGAAGGCACCAAATTCAATGTAATAGCTCCAAATAAAATAAGAGCACCTAAATGGAAGAGAGAAATTGAGAACATAAGAATAACCTTTCAGCTCATGCTATTGTCTGTTCATAGGCTCAGAAGAGGCCAACCTCCTTAACCCACTAATTCTTGAAAATACTACTTTGCCTCCCATGCTACCTAAAAAACATATTTTATTAGTGTGTATGTTTATTTGTGTTCTCACTGAAGCCAGAAGAGAATCAGATCCCCTGGAGCTGGGATTGCAGGCAGTTGTGAAATGTCTGGTTATAGATTCTGGGAATGGAATTCTAGTCATCTGGAAGAAAAGCAAAATGCCTTTAACTGCTGAGCCATCTCTCCTTTCCTGCCTCCCACATTTAACTGAAAGTACTTAAATCTATATACAATTGTCTATACTGACAATATACATGCTTCCTAGATACTGCAAAGCCAGAAAACTGGAAAGAAGATATTTTTGCTAAAGGGTAGGAGGGGATTGGGAAGTGGGTTGATAATCTGAATGGCACAAATTTATATTTTAAATCTTTTGTGACTGGATTTTGATGTAGGAAATAAAGATTTAGCTGTCAGGAATCATGGGGGAAAATATGTTAGAAAAAGCCTTTGGAGTACTCCCCCCCCCCCCCCAAGATATGCTAGTCTTGCCTTTGATGATGAGGACTTCGTTGGTTTCAGGGTGTCCTGAATAAAACCATGACTAAGTGTTTGCAGAGAGAACAAGCTTGCCTAGGCTTTCTAAAAGAGTATCAGCTGGAGGTTCCCGTTTGCAGTGGGACGACTAAGTAGTGCTCTACATAGGGAAATCAAAACTACTATAAAGGTAGAAATAGACATAAATACATTTCACTAGAATACTTAAGATAGAACATTATGAAATGGTTTTGTGAAAATTCCTAGTTGATTTTATATATATAAAGATTTCTGGTAGGAACATAATTTTACAAATACTCCCATTTAATCTCAGATTTGTTTTTAAGTGCAGAGGTTTGTTTTTTTGTTTTCTTAGAAGGATGCTTTAGTGAGAGGTTGGAGGAAAAAGAAAACATTGTTTTTCTAAGGCTGTTACTGCACAGTGTTTCCAGTTGTACCTCATACATGGAATTCGGAAGAGAATTCTGAGTTGCCTGACAAATAGGAAGATTTCTCCCTTATATTCTCTAAGGAAGGGGATATGTTCTCATTAAATATTTATTTCCCTCTCATCTTCAGTGTTATGTGGTGCCTCAGCATTGCCATGAATTTTGAGGCCAGCCTGGTCCCCCAGCAAGTTCTGGACCTGCTAGGGTCTCATAGTGACCTTAGATCTAGGAAGAGAAATTTATTAAAACGTCACTTCTAGTATTCAAAAGGAGGGCTAAACATTATATTTTTAGTGTTGAAAGTTTAGAATTTTAGACTGACTCACCTGTCCAGTCATAAAGATCTATCAGGAATTTTGTAAAGGGTGCCAACAAAAACGTCAGTCCCATTCCAGAACGAGCTATTGCTGTAGAAAGGCCCAATCGTTTTTTGAAATATTTGGTGATTACCACAGCAGCTACTTGGTACAAGAAAGCAGACCCCAAACCTTTAAAAAAGAAAGTTTGAAATGAGATCATTAGTTATCAGATCAGATGATGTAGATCGGATAATATATTTAGGATCTATGGGCAGTAGGAAGGTTTCCTGTTTTATCGTTACAGGCTGTTGATAGTGAACTCACCAGGTAATAGTCCCATAGTCACACACAGAAAGGGAATGCTTGTGGCCCAGCTGCTGATGAGATAGCCACCAGAAACAAGTAAAGTCCCAATAATGGAGGTAGTTTTTTCTCCAAGTATGTCACAAATAATAGCAGCCAGAGGACCTTAAGGAAAGAAAGGGAAAGTGCTAACTTAACCTCCTCAGGCATCCTGTAGACTCTGCATTGAGTGATTAGAGGATAAACAATTGGTTTAAGATATTGTATATTCAAAAAAATTTTTTTTGGATTTGTTTTTTGTTTCCCCCCGAGACAGGGTTTCTCTGTATAGTCCTGGCTGTCCTGGAAATCACTCTGTAGACCAGGCTGGCCTCGAACTCAGAAATCTGCCTGCCTCTGCCTCCCAGAGTGCTGGGATTACAGGCATGTGCCACCACCGCCCGGTGTATATTCAAAATTTAAATAAAATCGTGTTTTTACTAGTGGCCTCTGTTTAGTACAAATTTGAATGGCTAATTTCCATATTACAACACCAACTAGAACTAAAGGAGAAATTGGTTTAATGTTTGTTTTGAATATCACATAATTAGAGCTGAATAGTTTCACTTTCAGGTTGAAGTCCTGGCTCTCTGGGTTTAAAACCTTACCAGACAAAACAAACCACAAGGCATGAAAAAAAATCAAATACTTGGATTCTTAATTCCTTTTTCCTTTCCCTGTCTTTTTTCAAGACAGGTTTTTTTGTTTGTTTGTTTTTGTGTGTAGCCTTGGCTGTTCTGGAACTTGCTCTGTAGACCAGGTTGGCCTTCAACTCAGAGATCCACCTTCTGCCTCCTGAGTGCTGGAATTAAAGGCATGCACCACCAGGACCTGTCCTTGATTCCTTTTTAACCTTAATTTTCCCAACTTAATTACCAAATTAAATAGATCTTAAACACTGATGTTTCTTTTAATATTACGTATTGATAAAATGCATATTAATAGGTGAACTTTAATATTACTTCAGCCTTAAGGAATGACAGTGTGGTCATGCGCCTTAGTGGTCATTCTCCATAGATAGCAAGCTTATTGCCCACTCCATACCTGCCAAAAAACGCAGTGATGACATAATGGATCCAATCCAACCAATTTGCTCTGAAGTGCCTTCAAACTCTTCTTGAAAGACCACAAAGAAAATTGCAAATGTCTTGGTCATTCCCATCACAAACACGTTTACCTAAGTCAAAGCATGCAGAGTCCTTGTTAAGTGCAAAGTGGCCTAGAACTGTTACCAGAGGTTCTATTGCTCCAGCGGCTGAGTACTTACCTGTACTGGCTAGTTTTGTGTGTCAACTTGACACAGGCTATCAAGTTCTTCCCCAACTTGCTTCTTGGTCATGATGTTTGTGCAGGAATAGAAACCCTGACTAAGACAAATTGGTACCAGCATAGTGGGGTATTCCTGTGACAACCTGACCATGTTTTGGGGAGGACTGTGGAAGGACTTTGGAACTTTGAGCTAGAAAAGCCATTAGAATGTTAAGAGCTCGCTGGAAAATTCTGTAGGAGCTTGGAAGACAATGTTAAGAACAGTGCAAAAAATGGAGGCCTGGCTTGTGAAATTTCAGAGAGAAGATTAAAGATTCTTACAGTGGCCATGTTTTGACTGTGAAGATTCTGTGGTTTTGGTTAGCTGGGGCTGAAGAATCAGCTGTGAGTGACAAGATACCAGAACCACTAAAGCAAACCTTTGTGTTACTGGGACTATTGATGCTGGTTAGCTGGAGCTAAGAAATTAGCGGTGATTAAGAAGAGACCAGCATCACTGAGATGAAATCTTCTTGGAAGTGTTTTCTGAGAGCACAGAGAGTGTGTGTTCCAGAGATAGCCACAGTTGTATTTTGTGCTGTGGCTGGACTTGGTACTGTGTAAGAGTCACCCAGATGGTACTGGTTTTGAAGGCATGAAGGGGTCATGAAGAGCAGCTGAGGCTCTTGGCACAGTGAGAGGCCATGGAAGGCCATTGGTGAATGTGCAGCCTCAGTTACAATTGATGAAGGGGTCATGCATAGGAGCAGAGGCTTGTCACCATGAAGAGAGCCTATGAGAGGCTATTGGTGAAGCCTAATTACAGTAGAAGTCAGTGTTTTGGAGATGCCAGTGCCATGAGATGACCACCAAGAACAGCAGCAGCAGTGGAGTACAGGCAGCTGGAGCCTAGAAGACAAGCTGTGTACTACAAAGGGCAGAGCTGGAGAAGTGACCCAAGCCCTTGGAGGAGCCCGGAAGATTGTGAGTTGGATCCCAGACATTGAACCATTGGAGTTTGAGTTTTGCTTTTGGTTGTGACTGTGCCCTGATATGTTTTCCTCTTGAAGGAAGAAAGTATTTTAGTGGAGCCCACAGTTAAAAGACTTTGAATTTTAAAGATATTGGACATTTTAAGGTGATTGAACTTTTTTTTTTTTGATTGAACTTTTAATATGTAAAGACTGTGGGACTTTTAAAGTAATGTATCAGATCTTGGGGATGAATAAGAAAGTAAGGGTTGAAGCTTAATAGTGATGTGTTTGTGTGTCAAGTTGACAAGGGGTCAATTGTACTGGCTAGTTTTGTGTGTCAACTTGACACAGGCTGGAAGGAGCTTCAGTTGGGGAAGTGCCTCCATGAGATCCAGCTGTGGGGCATTTTCTCAATTAGTGATCAAGTGGGGAGGGCCCCTTGTGGGTGGTTCAATCTTTGGGCTGGTGCTCTTGGGTTCTATAAGAGAGCAGGCTGAGCAAGCCAGGGGAAGCAAGCCAGTAAGAAACATCCCTCCATGGCCTCTGCATCAGCTCCTACTTCCTGACCTACTTGAGTTCCAGTCCTGACCTCCTTTAGTGATGAACTGCAACACAGTGGAAGTGTAAGCTCAATAAACCCTTTCCTCCCCAACTTGCTTCTTGGTCATGATGTTTGTGCAGGAATAGAAACCCTGACTAAGACATTACCCATTTGTCTTATTGGTGATTTCTGGTTATATAATAGGGGGTAGGAGAAACAGTTCATTCCTCTTTAAAGTGGCAGGACAGATTCATGAAAATATCTCATTTAGTCCCCGCTTGAAGCTTATGAAAAGGATGTGTCACTGTCATTTTACAGGTGAGAGTTGAAGTTCAAATGTTGCCAACGATGGTACAGGCTCTGAGACTTAAACCCTAGGCTGACGACTCCCCACTACTTTTCTTTACATACTGTCTCTGGCAGTTATTTATTACAGATGCCTTTGGGGGGGAGCCCTATTTCTGTTTGTATACAACCATCCCTCCTTGTGGGATTGTGGCCACTCCCACCCCACTTTGATCATTTCTAGTCTTATTTCAGAATAGTATTTCTTTTATTTTTTTTTATTTATTTATTTATTTATTTATTTATTTATTTATTTATTTATTTATGGCTTTGTGTCTCGCGCGGCCCCGGGCTGGGCATGGCTGCCCGCCCCCCAGGCTGCCGAGAACTTCTCTACCCCTCCGTTCTGGCCACCTGGAACAGCTGAGCTCGGGGCAGGCTTAGCTCCAGTGGACCAGAATAGTATTTCTTATCTGGAGGCAAGGGACAGAGAATTGGCAACTGTCTAGGAGGCTTTCTAAGTTAAGAAAAGAGTCCTAAACATTTTTCTCATTCTCACTTGAAAGCAAGTACAATGCCAGGCTGGTCTACAGAGTGAGTTCCAGGACAGCCAGGGGGGAAAAAAAGCAAGTATAAAACAAAACTTGGGGCTGGAAAAATGGCTTAGCAGTTAGAGGCACTTGATGCATCTCCAGAATACCCAGGTTCAGTTCCTGGCACCCACAATATAATTTTCCTTTAAAAAAAATAAACTGTACCATCAAATATAACTATCAAATGTTCTTATTTCAGTTCAGAATACCTATGAACAAGAACCACTAATGTAAAGGGTCATTCTGTAAGTCTTTAGCCTGTGTGTGAGCTATGTGGGGTGGCTGATATCCATGGAATGCTCATCTTTTTTTGAGACAGCAGTCCCCCTATGAAGCCCTAGAACTCACTATGTAGACCAGGGATGGCCTTGAAGTTACAGAGATCTTCCTGTCTCTGCCTCCCAAATACTGGGATTAAAGACATATGCCAATATGTCATCAGTTCCAGTTTACCTCTGTTGAGGTAATCTTTTGAATTTGGCTGGCTGTTGGTCTCCAGTCGGAACTTTTCCTTGTTCTCTTGTCTGGCTTTGAGAGCTGTGAAATGGGTGTGACCTGCTCAATCACAGGCTGTGTTGTCTGTTCACTGAGTATCAGGAACTCAAAGGCAGAGCTCTAGCATCTGCCCAAACAGCTCTCTATAACTTTTAACTTCCTAATTAACTTGTGTAGACTTTAAAAAGATACTAAAGACCTTTCACAATATCGATATTCTCTCAGTTAAACAGGCAGACTGCTACGTAGGCTTGATCCCATGCCTTGGATGAAGGTTGGTAGGACTCAGTCCTGCTTCATCAGACATTGCAGTTGTCTCACCTCCAAATCAAACAAATTGGAATGGCCCAATCCCTAATTTCCAACCTAAAAGCATTTAGTTTTAGTTTTTTGTTGTTTTTTTTTGGGGGGGGGGGCAGGGGCAGGAGGTGGTTTTTTCGTTTTTCAAGACAGTTTGTCTGTGTAGTTGTGGCTGTCTTTGAACTCTCTGTCTCTCTCTGTCTCCTTTCCCCTCCCCGTGTGTGTGTGTGTGTGTGTGTGTGTGTGTGTGTGTGTGTGAGAGAGAGAGAGAGAGAGAGAGAGAGAGAGAGAGAGAGATATCAGCCTTGATTCATTGTGAAATCAGAGTGGCTGTTGTCAGGGTTAATTTTATTTAATAACAGCTCTTTTTAATTTCTATCCTTCTGTAGGTTATCTTAGCTTATCCTGACCATCATAGATAAGTTTCTTCCAAGACTGCTAAGTTTCATCACAGTCTGCTGTGTCTGACTTCCTGTAATTGAAGGATTCCACTGAAAACCTATGTGCTCTGAACAAAATTCTGAAAGACGTCCTTGTTGTTAAGTCAGATTGTTGCCATTTCTATCCGGGACCTCATCATTTTTCCTGATAATCTCTAGGTATCTGCCTACACTTCTGCTCTTGTCGCCTCTGGATGATTCCATTCATCCCCACATTGATCTCTCAATTTTGTCCAATTCCCCTTTTCTCTGGTGGTTTTATCCCTTTAACCTTAAAGTTAAACTGTCTATAATGGAGACACAGGTTGCTATACTTCAGATGCACAAAGACTATAACAAGCAGGTTCTTGGTTGTAAGTTCCTTAGACTTTGTCCAAGGTTACGCCATTCAAACTATTCAGAGTTTTTCCTCCCTCTCCTTTAACTCTAGTAAATGGCATTCAGAACTTACAAGAGTACATAGACTAACGACTCTGGTCTCTGATGTTCCTTGCTCTCTGATTCTGCTCCACACCTTAGTGGTCTGACCTCCCAAAATGCTCAGATCTGTAGTTTCAGTTACTTCTCGATACTGGGTTAAATTTAGGGCCTGTTTTCTTGCCTATATTGCAGTTTGTCCAATGGATATCCAGTATCTAGGTTTCATCTGAAATACTTTTCCAATTAGTTTGCCTCATTAAAACTACATAACCTCAGAACAACCAATTGTCTTTATCTGTTATTTTTCTGAGTATTTCACTGTGCAGCCCCAGCTAGCTTTGAACTCATGCTCCTCCTGCCACCACCTCCCAGTTGCTGCAATTACAGGTATATCACCTGTAACTGTACCAGCACACTTGGCACTTAACATGTTTTCAGTAGCCTCTCTCCACCCCTGACTTTATCCATCCTCTTGACTACTTATGTATCTATGAGTTTGTCCCACCCTCTCCCCCCACCAAATAAAACCAGGTATTTAATGAGTGGCTACTGTGTTTTAGGCTGTATATTCAGAGTATTCAGAGTAGGCATACATTAGTGAACATACACTGATGAACAATATACATGTGGTTCCCACCCTCACTGAACAGTTTGGTATGATATACTGTGATGGTTTGAATATTCTTGGCCCAGGGAGTGGAGGTGTGGCCTTGTTGGAGGAAATGTGTCATGGGCGTGGGCTTTAAGATCCTCATCCTAGCTCTCCGGAAGCCAGTCTTCTCCTAGGAGCCTTCAGATGAAGATGTAGAACTCTCAGCTCTTCCTGCACCATGCCTGCCTGGACATTGCCATGTTCCATCTTGAAGATAATGGACTGAACCTCTGAAACTGTAAGCCAGCCTCAATTAAATGTTGTCTTTACAAGAGTTGCCTTGGTCATGATGTCTGTACACAGCAGTAAACTAAGACACATACTAAACCCAGAAACAGTTTAAGTATGGTGAGTTACAGTGTAACCTGCTTTTGTGGAGGAGCTCACAAGTCATTCTGAGAATTTTTTCACTTTGTGGGGAGCTTAAATATTATAGAAGCTGGGCCGTGGTGGCGCACGCCTGTAATCCCAGCACTCTGGGAGGCAGAGGCAGGCGGATTTCTGAGTTCGAGGCCAGCCTGGTCTACAGAGTGAGTTCCAGGACAGCCAGGGCTATACAGAGAAACCCTGTCTCGAAAAAACCAAATCCAAACAACCAAAATAAAATAAATAAAAAATAAATTAAAAAAAGTCTTATAGAAAAGCATGCTTATAATTTACATGGAAATAAATGCATTGCCCCGTTAGGATAAGCAGTGAGCTAGCTGAGTTCATTGCTGACATTTTGGTATATTTTGTGATGAAATAACCATTATCGTGTTGCTCAAATAACATTATTAACCTGATTATTAGGTACTTTTAATTAGAAGTAACTAATCAAGTAACTTGTTATCCATTGAGAATAATTTAGAAAAGGGTGGGAGAACCAGATTCTTACACTAACAGCATACACCATTTGAAAAGAGACCCAATCAGGCAGGG
Organism: Apodemus sylvaticus; assembly: GCF_947179515.1. NCBI lineage: Eukaryota > Metazoa > Chordata > Mammalia > Rodentia > Muridae > Apodemus > Apodemus sylvaticus. The sequence goes on from NC_067475.1 coordinate 56,168,657, forward strand.
CTCTCAGGCTTAAGAGAACATCTTTAGCTTTCCCATTATTAATGTTTCTATGGAAGGGGAGAAGAAATTCTATTCTTCAGTAATGAAGCCAGAATTTAACAAATTGTGCTTTGTTAAGCTTTATAATACATAGGTCTAGCTTAGGACCTCTACCCTCCCTCTTTCCTATCATTAGGGAAGAATAATGCATTGTTTTCCTGCCTTCAATTTCATACTGATGTCTGTCACTCATCTGGAATTGTGTTCCTATCGTGTGGGCTGCTTACTGTAAGTCCAAGCAGGGGACAAATGCCAAGAAGAAAGAAGTATCTTTGTGAGTATGTTTCAGTTAAGAGAATGATCTAGGGGTGCTTAAGAATCATAGAGCTGGTACCATTATGCACAGGGTTATTTGCAGCACAGCTATGATGGGATCCACCAGTGTTCTAGAACAGACATGCTGATAATGCACATCACCACTTTTTTACATATCAATCCCAACAGTGTCTTGGAGGCAAGGGCAAGAAGTCTTTCCTTGCAGTACAGGTCAGGTATAGAGTTTAATTCGAGTTTAAGTTATGTCAGGGATTGTGGAGAGCAGGCTGAAATATCTTCAGCCCCTATTAATGAAGGGGACTGCCGTGGCTGGCTTTACATTGCTATGATAAAATACTTGGGAAGGAAAGGGTTCCTTCCAGCTTACAGGTTATATAGATCATAACAAAGTCAGGGCAAGGTCTGAGGCAGAAGCTATGGAGGAATACTGCTTACTGGCTTGTTTTCTGTGGCTTGCTCAGTTTGCTTTCCTAAACAACACAGGGCCACCTGTCCTGGTGTGGCAGTGAGCTAGGCTTTCCAAATCTATCATTGATCAAGAAAATGTCCTCACAAATTTGCCTACAAGCCAGTCCAATGGAAGCAGTTTCTCAGTTGACATTCCCTCTTTCCAGATACATCTAGGTTTGTGTCAAGTAGACAAAAACAGCATAAGGGGTCTTAAGTATTCTGTGTGGGCACTTAGTTTTGAGATAAAGTCTCACCATGTATGACTGGCTGGTCTCAAATATCAGCAATCATCTTACCTCAGAATTCCCCCAACCCCTCCCAGTGCTGGAATTATAAGCATCTCTCACACCTGGAAGAGCTGAGTACTTTCTAGGAATGACCTGTGCCAGCTCATACATAGTCAAAAATACGGTCCCCAAATCCCAATTGTGATGCTGCCAAAGTAGAACTGCCAATCATGCCTGAGGTGATAGAGAGGCAGAGGAGAGGACTGGAGGAGAATGCTTCTCCTTTCTCTCAAGGGGAACAGCTCAGCTTCCGGGTTCAGGCAAGATGGCCTCTGATCTTAGCTGTTTGGGGGAGTTCCTGGCTTCCTGTCTACTCAAATCTCATGATTTCTTCAGTGATCTTGTTAGGCTGCTTTGAGCTTTTCTTCATACAGTGCAGCAGTTGTAAAGGGGAAAGAAACACTTACCAGGAAAAAATGAGACACAACCATCCACCCCCATCCTCCATCCAGGGGTTTGGTGTAAGGGGAAGGCTTTTCTCTCCTTGTCATCACGATGCTTCCGGTATGTTACACACAGAGATCACTAGAACAGACCAAGCAGTCAAGAAAGTGATCTAAGCTAAATGGGCTTTTTTGTTTGTTCTTTGGTTGGTTTTAAGACCTGGTCTTGCTATGTGGCTCGACCTGGTCTAAGACTTATGGCTGTCCTTCCTTCCTGAAGGCTGCGATTATAGGTGTGCATGTTAATCTACTAAATTTTATTTTGCTCCATGGCATAAAGCCAATTGTTCTTAGATTTTACTTTTTTGTTCCCCTGTAGTTACATGTGAAGTCTGCCTGATGTTAGTACCTCACTTTCCTGATGGGAATGGCCACTCTATTTGTGTTTAGGATCTCCAACAACTATAAGCCAATTTTAGAGGAAGCCATGTGTTACCCATCCAGTCCTGTGAACCAGCCCTTGAATCTAAAGAAACGTTAAATGGGGGGGGGGGCTCTTGGGTTTAGACAGCTGCTTTATATGGAACTTAGGTATTGTAGGAAACCAGACGCCCTAACTAACTTATCTTAATAGGATACTAGATCAGGAAAATAAATTGAGAAGCCCATTTAGGAAATATGAGTGATTTGAAATAGAGGGTACTAAATAGGTTAAATATTTTGGTTGTGATGGTGGACTTACAATTCTGCAGGAGACCAGTCTCCACCTTAGGAGAGAGATGCTAGGCATTCAAGATTAGAATGCCATAGTATGCTATGACAGAGAGGTTGAGTAAATAAATACCACATATTGAGAAAGAAAAGAAAACGCATGTGTTCTGAGGAATAGATGTTATCCTCATCTGCCATTGTGAAAGCAGGCTGTGCTGGTGTGTGTGCAGTGCATGTGCTTAGAGTCTAAAAAAGTAATGTCTGTTAGAAGGTTTAAACAGATGCCAGGTGTGTGTGTGTGTGTGTGTGTGTGTAGATAGATAGATAGATAGATAGATAGATAGATAGATAGATAGATAGATACAGACACACACACACACACACAGAAAGAGAGAGAGAGAGAGAGAGAGAGAGAGAGAGAGAGAGAGAGGTGATGTCTATCATATGATTAGGCAGAGAGATTTAGTCATTCCAGGCCCCTGAGAAGACCAACCCAACACCCAGTTCCACTTCACCTTACCTTTAAACAAATGAATCCTCTGAAGACAAGAAATGTTGGAGGAAAAATTAGTTATTTTTCCTAAAATGTTACTCTTTTTCTGAGGCGTTTCATTCCGCTGCCTGGTGAAAACAACCACGCATTGTAGTCAAACACAGCAGCGCGGGAGGTTTCGGCGCCCCTGCCAGTGGACTTTACTTCCTGAGGGAGGAGGAAAGGCTGTAACCTGAGAGCAGCTCAGTCCAGCCTTCCAGCCAGCCCACAAGGTAGACTTTTTTCACCTCAGGCCAAAAGCCATTGGGGGTAAACCAAGGAGAAAATCTTCCTGGTCACGTCTCAAGTCTGGGGTGGGGGATGGGATTCCAGATTCTTGAAACACTTGTCCAAAGTCCCTCAGGGAGTCTGACGCTAGTTTAGAGAAACATAAAAAACTCTTCTGGAGGCGGGGAGCTTTTTATTGATCCACAAGTGGCAGTGCTGGAGCTGAGGATACTGCTCCGCCAGAGAGTACATGCTTAACTTGGGTCCTTGGGTTTTAGTCCATATTCGCAAACCCACAGCATCCGGAGTAAACTCGGACTGCCCTGTGCTCGTCTGTGCTCACTGACTGAACAGTATGATTACGGATTTGGGGTTTCAGGTCCCAGTTTATTTGCTTTTGTGAACCTGATTACTTTAACTTTCCATGAAGATATATACTAACAGTAATTTTAATGAAACTTTTTTTTTTTTTTTTTTTTTACTGAATTTTGGAAATGATTAAGGCTGAGTCCTAGAAAATTACCTGAATAATTCAACATTCCAGTCCAATTTCCTTCCTTTGCTCCACCTTCCACATAAACAAAGTCAACAAGAAAGTGCCTTTGATTTCTCTATGCCAACATTCCAGGTTTTAAACCAGAGCCAAAGTATGATTTGTTTGTTCACTCTGGAAATCTGCGCCTTTGCTCTGTGTTTTGAACATGGGACTTTGCATCCTCTTAAAGCCCATCTCTAATTTTTCTTATTAAAATTCTTAAAGAAGGGTGGCTTCGTTTGGGAGGACACTCAGTGATCGCAGCCGTGGACAGATGATGCAGATACCTGTGTTGGTGGGAAAGATCACGTAAACATTCAGCAGAAGGCAAAACCCAGAGGAAGAGGAATGCTTCTCAGAGAGCTCTGAGATAATTATATGCTCCAGAAAATGTTTTTAGCGACCATCCACGGGACTGTTTCCAAGGTCTTTAGTGGCAGGATGGCTGCTCTTCTAAAGCAAACCTGTGATTTAGCTAGAAGAGATGAAGTTGAGCTTCATACCAATAGCTCTGCTGGAGCCCTAGGACCAGATTTGAAATGGAGAGGAACAGCATCATGTATAGGCTGAGGATTTTGGAGTCCTCAGAGATGAGCCCCTTCATACATACCTTTTATACAGAAACTGTGGAGGGCTAGTGGGTAATGCTGGTTTGGATAGAATCTCTTTGCATTTTGAGTCTTGAAATTCTGAGCAAGTTAAACTCTTTGAGGTTATATAGGTTTGTTATATATAGGTTTGTTTCCAAAGCTATAAAATGTTGCTAATATTTGTTTTACAAGACTGTTTAGGTCAAGAATACTTCTTACTGCTATGTATGGTAGCTCACACTTACAATCTCAGCACACCAGGTGCTAAAGTAAGGAAGATTGCCGAGTTTGAGCAAATCAGGGTTAAAGTCAGACCCTGTCCCTACACCTCTCCCCTCCCCCCAAAAGTAAAAATACTATGAATTATTCTTGTTAATGAGAGGAGAGAATTGTTAAACTATCTGGGATATTAGTTAATATTTCATCAACCATACCCACTGACCCAATGTTGCGTTTACAGGGTCTTTAAACATATAACTATCTCAGCCTATAACCTTTTAACTCTTGGCCTTAAAGCTATTTGGTAAAAATTTACCATAATTTCTTATTGCCATTGTTGTGCTATCTGATAACTTATGAATACTTTTCAGCCCTTGGGACTCAGAGTTTAGCACAACACTACTAGGTTAAGAAAGTCACCCAGCTGAATCTTTCTGTGTCCTCCTTCAGTGTCCTTAGCTGTAAAAAGTTGGCTCACAGTCAGGCAGCACACCGGAGGCAGAGGCAGGTGGAGTTTTGAGTTCGAGGCAAGCCTGGCCTCCAGAGAGAGTTCCAGGACATCCAGGGCTACACAGAGAAACACTGTCTCAAAAAACAAACAAACAAAAGGTTGGCTCACAAAACTGGGCATGGGGCACATGCCATTGATCCCAGCACTCAGGAGGCAAGTACATGCAGAGAAACCCTGTTTCAACCCCTACCCTCCCCCCCATAAATGAATGAATGAATACATAGCATAGCATAGCATAGCATAGCATAGCATAGCATAACAAAAGTTGGCTTACAGAATTGACCTCTGGCTGGCATTTGGAACTTAGCCTTCAGGGGAATTTCTATTATCTGTTTCTATAGGGAGCAGACAATCTGACTTATGCTAAACACTCCCTTCTGGGATCCTGGAAGTTTGACATTTGCTAGTAGAAAATGCTCATGTGATTAGCCTCCTCTGGGCACTGAGTGTGTAATGACTTCTCCAGCTGAAGATATTTTGTAAATGTTATCACAACTCAGTGCTGGAGAAATTAAGTACATTCTATGTGACTTGACTGAAGAAGAGATCTTGGAACTTTGTACCTTGTTACTTTTTTGTTTTGTCCCAAACACCATTTCTCTTTGTCAGTTCTCCTTTTACTATAATAAACATGATTACACGGAAATGTTGAATCTTTTGAGGCCTAGTGGATCATCAGACCTAAGCATTTTAGTTAGGGAAACACTACGACTAAAAGCAAATAAAAGGGTTTATTTGGCTTACACTTTGAAATCTATTCAACTTCAAAGGAAGTTGGGACAGGAACTCAAATAGGGCAGGAACCCGGAGGAAGGAGCTGATGCAGAAGCCTTGGAGGGATACTGCGTATTGACTTGCTCAGCCTGCTTTCTTATAGAACCTATGACACCACCCACAATGAGCTGGACCTTCCTCTATGAATAATCAAGAAAAATGCTCTTACAGGTCTGCCTACAGCTGTATCTTATGGAGGCATTTTCTTTTCTGTCTTCCTGACTTTCTTTCTTGGTTTGTTTTTTGGATTTGGTTATTTTCAGACAGGTTTTCTCTGTATAGCCCTGACTGTCCTGGAACTCACTCTGTAGACCAGGCTGGCCTCGAACTCAGAAATCTGCCTGCCTCTGCCTCCCAGAGTGCTGGGATTACAGTCGTGCACCACCACCACCCAGCTTGCTTTTCTTTTTTCTTTTCTTTTCCTTTTCTTTTCTTCCTTCCTTCGTTCCTTCCTTCGTTCCTTCCTTCGTTCCTTCCTTCGTTCCTTCCTTCCTTCCTTCCTTCCTTCCTTCCTTCCTTCCTTCCTTCCTCTTTTTTTAAAACTTATTCACTTTACACCCCCCTCACTACCCCTCCTGGTCACCCCTCCACACAGATGCACACAATCCTAACCCCATCTCCTCTTCCCTTCTCCTCTGATTGGATCCCTTGCTTCCTATATATATATCCACCATGACACTTCAAGTCTCTGTGAGGGTATGTGCTTCCTCTCCCCCTGAGGCCAGACAAGGCAGCCCAGATAGAAGAACATAGCCCACATACCGGCAACAGCTTTTGTGACAGCCCCTGCTCCAGTTGTTTGGGACTCACATGAAGACCAAGATGCACATCTGCTACATATATGTGGGGAGGCCTAGGTCTGGCCCATAGATGTTCTTTGGAGGTTCAGTCTCTGAGAGACCCAAGGGTCCAGGTTAGTTGACTCTGTTGGTTCTCCTATGGAGTTTCTATCCCCTTAGGGGCTGCAATCCTTCCTCTTATTCTTTCATAAGAGTCCCCAAGTTCCATTCACTGTTTGGCTCTGGGTGTTTGCATCTGTTTGAGTCAGCTGGTGGGTGGAACCTCTCAGAGGATAGCCATGCTAGACTCCTGTCTGCAAGCATAACAGAGTATCATTAATTGTGTCAAGGATTGGTGCTTGCTCATGGGATGGGTCTCAAGTTGGGCTAGTTATTGATTGGCTATTCCTCCAGTCTCTCCTCCATCCACAATACCTATACTTCCTGTAGACAGAATAAGTTTTGGCTAGAAAGATTTGTGGGTGGGTTGGTGTCCCTATGGATCCATTGGGGTTCCTATCTGGCCATAGGAGGCAGTCTCCCCAGGTTGAAGCATTTTCTTAATTGAGGTTCCCTCCTCTCAGATGACCTCAGCTTGTGTCAGTTGACATAAAACTATCCAGCACACTGAGGAATTTTCCTGGCTTTCCCCAAGAAATTATGTTCCCTAGAGCCAGAAACAGTTCGCAGTAGAAGTGGCGACAGTAAGGTTTACTAACAGTAACTGATTTGGATAATTATAGACACTAAGACGACCAACATCTGCAATAAACAAACTGCAGACTGGAGAGTCAATGGTAGGGTTCCATTCAAATGACCTCACCAAAACTGAGGTGTAAGTTTCAGTCAATCTAGGAATGAAGAGCCAGTACCCCAGGTCAAAGAATAAAACAAATGGGGAGAAAGGAGAGTTTTTAGTTTACTCAGGGGCTCAGTGAGTTACAGGAAGCTCACAAAGATAGTTATTCAAATGGCCTTGGCCAGACACATTGAGAACTGGCTTAACTCAAGTATCTTGGTATCTCACAGTCAATACATCAAATCAGGGGAGGGGTCTGGGAAACCACATGCATAGTCTTTCTGGTTTGTCCTTTCTTTGCTTTCTTCTTGCTAGAAACCTTTACTGCATCCATTCAATTCTTGGAGGCTCAGTTTATACCACAAAACCCTTAGACTTGTATATTCAGCAAGTGCTTAGTTAATGCCTTCCGTGCACGAGGAACTGTTCTAGATGCTTGGGATGTACGACAAAGGTCATGTTTTCAGAACAGGTTTGACAGTGGTGCAGATAAACATATATTTTGTATGCCTAAAGTAGGACATTATATAACACCATTCTTAAGTACCAGCTTAAGGCCTTCAAATGTCTTATTCAAAATCCTTATTCTGTAAATAGCACCTTTCTCTAATATTCTAGAAGTTTTTTTTATATAGGGAAATACTAAATTGCCAAAGAGCAGTAGACACTATTTAAACAAACTGGGACTGGCAAGATGGCTCACTGGGTAAAAGTGCTTGCTGCACAGGCTTAACTACCTGAGCTGGATCCCCAGAACCCCTGGTAGGAGAGACTACCACAGGCTGTCTTCTGATCTCCACACACACAATGTGTGAATCACACACAGCATACACAAAGCAGCATAACACACAGTCCTTTTGCCTGCTTGTGCAGTACTGTTGAGAATTCCTGAAGGCTAAAGACTACTTTTACTCTCAAATGGCCTCTTTTTTCAATGGTCTGGGTGATGTTAAAAATGTAGTCCCTCCATGCTGGGTGGTGCATGTCTTTAATTCTAGCACTAGGGAGGCAGAGGCAGGCAGATCTCTGAGTTTGAGGTTAACCTGGTCTACCAAATTACAGAACAGCCCGGGCTAAACAGAGAAACCCTGTCTCGGGTAAAGCCAACCAACCAACCAGCCAACCAACCAACCAACCAACCAGCCAGCCAGCCAGCCAGCCAGCCAGCCAGCCAGCCAGCCAGCCAGCCAGCCAGCCAGTCAGCTAGCCAGCCAGCCAGCCAGCCAGTCAGCTAGCCAGCCAGCCAACCAACCAAAGAAGACAGGCCTTCCTTCAGTTAAGTTCCAGGTGCCCATAGTAATCCCTAGGCTTCAGTTACACACAAAACCCAGAAGCACCTATCGCATTTTATAATGAGAAATAGTTTGTCTTATTAAGGACTTCATGATATTACCTATGTCACTTAGGTTGAGGGAAATGTTTGGTCCATGTGCCCTTGCATAAGAACACAGACATTTTAAGAAGCTGAAATAGAAACAAATAGTTTGGGATAGAGATCTTTTAGAGAAAAAAAAATTCACAATTTGATAACTGAAAAAAGAAAAATGAGCATTAAGTAAGAATTTTAAAAGACCAGAAATGAACCACACTTTCCTCAGGTTTATTGACCACAACAAAGTTCTATATACAAAGTGACCCAGACCTTAGTGACAAACACTATAATACCAGGATGTAGGTGTCTGAAGCAGGAAGACCATAAATTTGAAGTCTGCCATACAGCCTACACAGTTCTAGGCCATAATGGGCTGTGATCCTAGACTACAGTGACTGTCACCAAAGAGTGGAGTGACAAAAGCCCAAACAAGGCCACCATGCTCCTAACTGATGTCTTGGTAACTGGCTGTCATATAAATAAGTAAGTCACACTGGATATTAAGTGAATGGCCTGATTTCTGGAACTTTAATAGTTTTACAAGCTAACTGAGACAGGCATGACTGAATCCTGGTGAGATGGCATCAGATGTCAGGAGACCATTTTGTGCACAGCCACTGTGATGCCATCGTGTTTCTGGATCATAACGTTCCTGAAAAGCCAAAAAGAAAATAGTTAGCAAACTCTTACTCCATGTGACTTAAATATAAGATTAAATATGTTTAGTTTAGGATATAAGATGATAGCATATTATCTATATCTACATACAAAAGCACATATGACAGTCCTTGTTGAGAAGTGCCAATCATAAGCTCCTATGCATAACCTCTGTCATACTTCCCATCCATAAGGGGACTACAGTTTCAGAACAAGAGGCAAATCTTCCTCCAAGAAAAATGAAACAATAAATAGCACAGGTGGGGATGAAACAGTTGAGTGTTGCGGGTAAATCTAATTATAACATAAAAAGGAAATTAATTCTTTTAGTTTTTTAATTAAAAAAAAGTAATCCTTAACCCTACTACTCAATATGATTCTGATTTTTTTTTTCTGGAGGCTTTCGGTGGTATAGTTGGAGTTAGAATCCAGGGCATTGCATATACTATCACTAGCCCAGCCTCCTTCCTGGTCCCAATTTTTTTTTAATTAAAAAATTTTAAAAAAAGTTAATGTGTGTATGTGTCTGTGTGTGCCATATACACACTGGTGCCTGAGAAGGCCAGAAGGTGGTGTTGGTTCCTCTGGAGTTGGAGTTACAAGCAGTTGTGAGCTTCCAAGTGTGGGTGCTGGGAACTGATGCAGGTCCTCTGGAGGAGGGGTGTGTGCTTTCAACCACTGAGCCACCTCCCCAGCTCCGAAATTTTATTATATGTTACTTATTTTTTGGTGTCTGATGTGTGCCACTGCTTGCATGACAATGTTAGGGTGTTTTCTGATCTATAAGCCTTGTGGGTCCAGGTATGGAATTCTAGTCATCAGCCTTGGTGACAAGCATGTCTATTTGCTTAGCCATCTTGCTGGCTCCTGGTCCTTATTTTAATCTGTGTATATATTATACATACATTAGTACTAATATCCCCTTCTTTCCCATCCCCCAAAGTGTCATATCCTCCCCGAGACAGGGTTTCTCTGTGTAGTCCTGGCTGTCCTAGAACTCACTCTGTAGACCAGGCTGGCCTTGAACTCAGAAATCCACCTGTCTCTGCCTCCCAAGTGCTGGGATTAAAGGCGTGCGCCACCACCGCCCGGCACAGAATGCATTTTTAAGGTTCATATATTGTCTGTCTGTGCAAGTGTGCACATACAAGTGTGGGCATGCACACACACCTAAGTGCACACATGGAGGTCATAGAAGGTGCTGGGTGTCCTCTCTTACTGTGCAGCTATCCTTTGATGTGTGGTCTTATCCCTGAGCCTGAGACTCTTTTCTCTGCTAGACTGGAAGACAGTAAGTCCCAGCAATCCTCCTGTCTCTGCCCTTCCCCCTGACTTGGAGCTGAGGTCACAGGTATTTGTTGTGTGGGTGCTGGGGTGCTAGGATGTCAGCTCTTGTCCTCAGGCCTGTGGCTCACACACTCATCTTAAGCACTGAAATCTCTCCAGCCCCACAGTTTTGTTTTCTTTTATCACTAAGCATTTGAATAAAGACCTTCATCTAGAAATATCTTTAAGACACTACTTTAGGGAATTCTATGCAACTAGTCATTTTTTGTGTTTATACTATTTTCCTTTATTGGGGGTGGAAGAACAAACTGAGAGCTCATGACAGTTCTCTCTTATTTTAATAAAGGTCTGTCATGGAGCCTGGATTTCCATTGGCTCTGTGGTACATTGACTAATGAACTATTGTTGAATGCAGGGAAAAGGCAAATCAAGTTTTTCAAAATACAAAGAAAGGGGCGTGCTGATATGTACTCACCCATTATCTGATTCTAAACACACCACAGGGATGTCGGTGGGGTCAGAGGTTAGCTTAGCTGCCTGCTGGGCTAGAACAGATATCACGCCAGCGTGCTCATCGGACAGGGTACCACGGCCTAGAAAATAGTGAAAAATGTCTAAAAATTAGCATAAACCTATAGTATAGTATCTCCTCCTGATTTATTTGTGAAAAAGAAACTCAGCTCACGGTCTTTTGCCTTTAATTTAAGTACTGACATGAAATGATCTCCACCTGGTACTTGGCTAATTCCATCAGTGAGAAAGTCTGGCGATTGTTCTTAAATCAGCAAAGTTGTAAATGACATGTACGATTTCTGAGTTATTCCCCTCACTATACTATCTCTAAACACCTCCTCAAGCATACAAGGAAGCTGCAATTCCAGTCATCTGATGGTCGTAACTTTATTTTATAGGAACCTTGCTGAAACCAAGCAATTCAAAGGCGAGAGTGACAAAAAGCATTCAATATGGACTAGGGGTTTGTCGACACTAATTAGTTCCTTATGGGAAATCTGAGTTCCCTTTCCTAAGCTCAACCGCAAAGAACAAGAAGTCCAGTTGTAAGATCACCTTGCCAGCATATGTGAAGACCTGTGAACACTATTCCTGCTAGTATACCCAGCTGGGCTCCTTGCAAATGCCCACACTTCTTTACTATTGCTTTAGCTCGTATTTTTACTATATCAGGCTCTAGGTATATCAGGATCTAGCTTACCTGAGATCCTGAAATAAAGGCAACAGGGGCTTGTTTACAACTAAACCTAAGGCAGCACACAATATACCACCCTGGCAGACTTTCCCGATTGACTATTACTGCATAAAAAATCCACAGCTAAAGTGCAGCCTGCGAATCTACTGGAAACAGCAACTTCACACCTTGAAGGTTTTACTACTCAGTTTTTTTCACGTGTGCATTTAAGATTTTTCATTAGTGACTTGGCAAATGCTTCAAAAAATTTACCTTTGTTCCAAATGGCTGCTTTTTGTGTAAGACATAACTGTATTAGTTCTGTCAGGTATCATACCAGCAAAATCAGAGCTTTAAAAACCTGCATCAGTTATAAGAACTCCCGGGTTTCCTAGTTTCTGACATTAATTAACTTTAACTATTTACCTTTCTGGACTTAGTTCCTTATCTGTAATTGTTATAATTTATTGAATATCACATCTTGGAGCTGTACTGAGTGTTTAAAGCTCTGGAGCCAGCTTTAAAAACATTCTATCTCAACCATTCTTTAGTTGTATGACCCTCAGCAAGGTACTTAAGCTTCTGTTTAATTTCTTAACCATAAAGGGCTTTGGCGATGTTGAAGATATTTAAGTTTTATAATATAAAACATTAAGATGGTGCCTGGCTGGTTGTGGTGGTGCACACCTTTGTTCCCAGAATTCAAGGGATAGAGGCAGACAGATCTCTGAATTACAGGCCAGCCTAGTCTACAAAGTGAGTTCCAGGACAGCCAGGGCAATGAAGAGTAATTAAAAAAAAGAATGGGGTCTGATAATTAAGAGCCCAACACATGTAACTCTTCAAAATTATATATATATATACACACACACATAAATATGTACACACACATATGTACACAGTGTGTGAGTGTATGAAGTCAAATAACCCAATGAAGAAACTGAAGCCCCAAGAGGCTCCTTCTGTTCTGCACGCACATTGTTAGCATATAGGAGAATGGGGTTGAAATCAGATGTGTCTAACTATGAAATCCCCATTTTTACTAATAATAACTTACTGTTGGGAGTGGCTGGACTAACAGCCAGCCTCATCCATTTTCAGGGTTATTGAGGCAATTAAGGCAATAATGTAGCCTGACAGTCCCAGCACAGGGAATACATTCAGTAATCATTGACCTTATCTAAAGCCCTTTTCTAGACCACTTAAAATTTACTCAAGATCATTTTAGTAGGAACAGTAGTAGAACTGGGAGGAACATCTCTGCCTTTAAAAAACAACAGAAAGGGTTCAACTATCTACTCTTACTTAGAGATAATCTCTGTGCCCCAAAGGTAACAGGAATAAAAAATAGAAAATAGTAGCAGAGTAAGTTAAGACTCCCAGTGAACTTCAAAGGGAGGCTGGTAGGAGACACTTACAGCCCAGATTAAGTCCTTGTGAATCTGTGCATAGGACTCCAACAATGGATGGATTCTTCATTCTAATTTTGGGAGCACAAGAAAGATGAACCAGATGATTTGAAGAAAATACTTCAAATTATTATAGTTCAAACAAGTTTTCTATGCACCGAGTATTAAGCACTTCAAATCAGCCCTTTAAAAATTACCAAAAAAAAAAAAAACCCCAAAACAAAACAAAACCCCCCAAAACAAAACAAAAGTTCCCTCCCCCAACTTCCAAAAGAAAAACTGTGAGTTGTTTAAATAAACCATTTTCTCACAACAGACTGAGACCTCTGCTTCACAAAGCCACAAACAATGCAGTTATCTTTAGGGTTCTGTCCTTGGTATAGAAGCATGCTCTCGGACAGTAACTCATTAAGACAACTGTTTAAACATCTAAGTAACAGGAATTGCTCCTGGAGGGGATTAAGACGCTCAAGGGGGAGGTGTCTTCTTGTAAACCACCTTACACCTCCCAATTTTTAAATTTTACAGATATAGCCAAAAAACTTATGGGATGTTTTTACTTCACAAGCGCTGAGTAACTGATGGATTACAAACGCGGGAAGATGCGTGTGTGCTTTTGCACTGTGGGGACTCAATTTAGTACACCTGGGACATCCTTCCGCAAACTTAATCCGTTTCCCAAACTTCTGAAGAGCTACTCGACTCTATGGACGACTTCAACATGACAGGTGATTGGGCCTCTCTAGCTTGGACCCAAGACTCTAGCTTCACAAGGAAGCTCACAGAGCCTAGCGAAACTTTACTATCCAGTCACGAGCGGCCCGGCCGTGTGCAGGAGTCATCCGCTTGCAGCCCCGAGTGCCCCAAACGCTTCCGCAGACACTCGCCATCCATGCCGATTGTCCCACTCCAGCTCCCCGGTCCGGAGCCCAGGACCGGCCGCTCGCACTACTCACGTGTCCTCCAAATGCTGCTCCAAAGTCGCCTCCATCCCGCACGCTGTCTGCCCCAGGCCAGGACCCCACAGCAAAACACTTCCTCCTTCAACGCAAGCTTCGGTCATGTGACTTGACTGAGGCGGGCGCCTGGACGGCGTCTCCAGAGGGACCAAATTCATCGCGGAGCCGCGTCCGCGCTCCTTACGAAAAGACATAACTACCTCCACAGGACCGGCGACGGCTGGCGATCGATTCCGGGTACCGGGCCTTCAGATTACTCTCCATCCGCAGGGAGGTCTGTAGTCGGGCCCCAGGGCCTCTTCCTGGCCTAGCACTTGATCTAAGTGATTTTTAACCTTTGGATTTTGGTTCAATTTCCAGTTCTAACCAGAGGTAGACCTGATTTAAGTTTTAAAGTAACCAGGCAGGTCCGGTCTAGGTAATAGGCAATCGCAAAGAAGTCAGTGTTCGGTTTCCGACCCTAGGTCAAGAGAATGAGGTGTATAACTTGACATAGCAAAGCAAACCTGGCCTCCAGGTTCTCCCAGCATGCCTCAGCCCCTACCGGGCATGTCCTACCCCCAACCCCGAACTTTCCAGTCTCGGAGCGAGGCTGCCCTACCCCCCAGAGGTTTCTGCCTGTATAATCTAGACATTTTGGTCTCTCCTTCTCTTCTTTTGCTGCACGCATGCCCCCTTTCCCCTCCTTCCCTACACCCTCTTTCCGCATGGAGACTTCCCTGGCCTTGGTATTTGGGGCCAGTGAACTCACCCACCGGAGAGCAGCTTCCCAATAAACCTGCCTTTAACATAATCTAATCTGGTTTAAATGGACTCATTTCACCAGCATCGGAGAAATAGGATCGATGGGGAGGGGTGCACACACGGGACTAAAGGAAGAGATGGCACAGGTTGAACCCCCAAACTGGGTGCTGGGAAAGTGTCAGAATCTTAATATAGGTACCTTCTTGGTTCGTGCAGGCTGGCCTTGAATTCTCCCACCTCCGTCCTGTGGTTTACTACCATGTGCCAAATTTAATTTGCATTGATACTTCTAATAGCTAGGTCGTTGGAAGTTTTAGGGAAATAAATTAGGTTTAAGTTTTAGGTGTTAGTGAAGACCATGTATTATTACTTTAAAAAATAACGGAGTTTTAAAATTTCTAAGTTCCTTTTTTTTTTTTTTTTTTTTTTTTTTTTTTTTTTTTAGAGACAGTATCTCATATACCCCTTGTTGCCCTCAAATTTGTAATGTTCTGAGACTGGCCTTGAAGTATTGAACTTTCTACCTTTACTTCCTAAGTGCTGGGATTACACCAACATGCCTTGTTTAAAAACTTTAGAATAAGCTAACCACCCACAGTCCTACTGTGCAGAGATGACAGTTCGATAAGGACATTTTGGAGAATACCTTTTCCGTATGGCTATCTTTGCACACGTATTATTTGAAATTTTTTTTAAAAGCAAAATCTACATACATACTGTATATACAATTCTGAATTCTGTAGCAGGGTTCTTTACAGAATTTATCATAAGTAGCTTTTCATGATAGTAAGTTTTTACTTACTTTGTAATAGTTGCAAAACACACTAAATTTGTTATCGTAGCTACACCGAAAGTGAATTTACTGTCTATTAGTGACCAGTGAAGTTGCTCTTGTGTTCCCTCCCTTTCCTCTGCCCTGGTGGCCCCATTGCTGTGCTGGTTGAATCTTCTTATAGCCCAATATTGTGCATTTAAATTTTTTCTTTATGGTTAGTTACTAGAAGTAGAATTATTTGGTCAAAAGTTATGGTCATTTTAAATACACACACACACACACACACACACACACACACACACACACACACTATTTACACTAAGAAGGTTTTATGATAATGAGGATGTATCCAGGGCTCATCTCTACCCCTTCCTGTGCTGCATGCCTTGCACTAAGCTTCCTATAGCAATCCGACCTCTGGCATTTACTCAGTCTGATTTCTGATCTGGTGCCCATAATAGAAGAGGCCAAGACTTAGTCACCTGCTCACCGTTTGCCATATTGTTAAAATGAAACTTGTAGAATTATTTTTTTTTTAACTTTACAACTCAGGCTTATCTCTAACGTGATTCTCCTGCCTCAGCCTTCTAATGCTATAATATGAGTCACATATTTGGCTATGCTTCCAGAATTGTGTGTTGACATGTATGTTCATGTGTGTCTTGATGCATGTGTATGCTTGGGTTCAATGTGTTTGTGGATATTCATGAATGCATGTGCTTGTGAAGCTGGGAGTTGGAGGTCACCCTTGTCTTATTCCTCGGGTGCCATTACCCTCGATTAGGCTAGCCTGGCTGGCCAGCTTCCCCAGGGATCTTCCTGTCCCCACCCATCTCAGCGTCTTCAGTGTTGGGATTACATATGTGCCACCCTGCCCAGGCAGTTAGTTACCCATGGGATCTGGAAACCAAGCCCAAGTCTTCATGTTTGCAAGGTAAGAATGCTGACTGAGACATCTCCCCTAGCTCCTGGTTCTAGAATTCTAACTTTCTTAGGATTCCAATTTGTGTGGTGTAATTTGGGCTTTGGGAGTAAGTGCTTTGGAGAAGTTATCCAAGTTATCAGGTAACAGAATGTGGGATATCCAAATTTTAGAACAACATTTTAGAGAGACCCTTGAAAGATAGTGTTAGAGTTGTACAGCATAGGGCATGCTGATGGCCCCAGCACTTGGAAGACTGGGTGGGAAGGTTGTATCTTGGGGTAGGAAAGCTAGTCTGGAACTCATATTAAGACTTTGTGTTAGCCGGGTAGTGGTGGTGCACGCCTGTAATCCCAGCACTTGGGAGGCAGAGGCAGGTGGATTTCTGAGTTGGAGGCAGAGTGAGTTCCAGGACAGCCAGGGCTAAGACTTTGTGTTTAAAAACATGTTAGATACAATTCAAAACAAAACAAAGTTTGCCCAAGTAGTCTTAAGAGAAAGCCTGCTGCTTGCAAACACTATTCCTGAGGAAACAGTATCATCAGCTCTGCCTCCCTGTGGTCCCAAGTGGTAAAAATGTTCCTGACCTTTCCCTTTTGTTCTGTTACCCTCCAAGATCAGCTGTGGAGCTTGCCTAGGACCTTACTGATCCTGGGTAAGGACTCCACCTCTGAGTTGTAACCCAGCTCAGCCCAGTCTGCCTTTCTAAAAGGCCACATTACTATCCAAGCAGATATAATGCCAGCCACCTTGTAGTTTTAAATACCCTGAGAGCCACATAAAGAAAATAGAAGAAATTAATTTTAACACGATTTTGTGTATCTAAGAAGTCATTTTAACATATAATTAATTTAAAAAATACATTCTTTTTTTTCTCCCATCTTAAGTCTTTAAAATATGAAGTATATTTTGCACTTTGGCACATTGCAGTTCAGACTGACCACATTTTAAGTACTCAGTCCCTTGAGTGAACATTGGCTCCAGTATTGTCAAATATGTCTCCAGGGTATATCAGATTATCTCAAGGCCAGAAAAATGATTAAAGGATTTTCAGAAAGCCTACAGATTAAGCTGCTTCTTAAGGTCTAAGGTAGGCCTTTCAGGAGAAGAGAAGACATCAGGAAGAGGGAGGATTTGGATGTAGAAGTGACAGGGATAGGCTGTGGTCCCTGTCTTGCCCAGCTGGATAGGGGAAGGACCGCTATGGAAGCAGCTGGGTGCTGGGAGCTAGGGTGGTGCTCATAGGGACGTCTGTTTTGCATTGCTTTCTGTTTTCCTTAGCATTTTGATGACTCCTCAGCTTTGAATACTGGAAGCCAGTTCTGGATGATGGTAGGGAAATCCCAAGCACCCATATCGGAGCACTGGCCTCCATGGGTTGGAGTTTTCCTGTGTTTACTTTGCAGAGATGGATAGAATGCCTTCTCCACCTGCACACGTGAGGCCCACGGAGAAACAGAAGCTGGCTAAGCAATTCCTGAGGACTTTCTATGCACGTAGGGCTTCAGGATTCTTTGTAGTATTGTCACAATACTTTGGTTTGGTTGATCTTCCTTCTCTCTCGATATTCCAGTATTTACTCTTAAGCCATGTATTTCTGTCACCCCACCCCCATAGCCCTTCCTTTAAACCCACTTCTCCCACTCCCATGATCTCCTTTCTAGAGGAGAGTTTAGATGCCATCCTTTGCGGAGCAAGATTTATATAAAGACCATTAAGTCTTAACTTCAGCTTCTTTTGTTTCTCCCCTCCCTGCAAACAAGCTCTGAGAACTGAGAGTTGCTGGTAGGTACAACAGAGACTGTGAACGCCCACCTCTCCCACCTGGGAGTGGGAAGGAGGTGCCAGGTCAGAATCCCAGATCTTACATACTGTCTTGGTGCTGTTTCCTCTGCCTTGACTCCTGCATAGTCTTCCTTAGAAACTCACTTAGGTGTAGTATTGGTGGGCCATGGTGTCACCACCATAATCCCAGCACCCAGGATTTCTATGAATTATCCTACTGGGACTACTAGTAAGTTTGAAGACAGGCTGAGCTACACAGAAAGGCTCTGTCAAAAGTAATAAAAAAAAATAAAAGAAAAGATACACAGAGAGAGTTGAGAGTTAGAGAGAGAGAGAGAGAGAGAGAGAGAGAGAGAGAGAGAGAGAGAGAGAGGGAGAGGGAGATCTTTAATGGTGGGTCCAGCTCTGGGTGCAGAGAGATGTGTTATCCCAGGGCCTGTGGCCCACCCAAGTGCTTAGTCACAAACCTTCAGTGCAGTGAACCCTAATGAGCCACTAGGGGGCACCAAGGCCACAGAAAACTGCACAATGAAGGGCCAAAAGTGAATGAATGTGTGAGTGTGTGAGTGTGTGTGTGTGTGTATGTGTGTGTGTGTGTGTGTGTGTGTGTGTGTGTGTGTGCAGGGGGGTGAGGGCTGGAAGGAGGATGTATAAACCTGCTGAGTTGTTAGGAGAGTGGTAGGGAGAGTGTTAAATATCAAATGTGGGGGGCCTTGTAGTTAGAGGCATACATTTGAATCCTGGCCGAGGCACTGGCCACCCATGGGATCTCCGAGTCTCTGGGGAGCCTTTATATGGGGGTACCGTCTTCTAGCTCATCAAGGTGTGGGGAGGATTACATGGGTTACTTTGTGTAAGAGAGGTTGATGCGTTATAAGAGTCAGTTTGAATAAGAAAATCTGTTTGTCTCCTCAGGTTGATTACAATCCAGATGACGCACGTGAGAAAATAACAGTACCAAGAGATTGCTGTGTCCATCAGTCTCCTGTCCACGGGAAGCCAGAGCTTCACAGCTTCATTGGAAAGCTGCGCCAAGTGCGATAGTTACATTGATTTTATTATTAGATTTTCTATATAAAGCTATATATTTTATGTAAAATTATAAAGTACAATGAGAAAAAAAAATCAGCTGAAGCTCTAGTCCTGACTCTAAGAAGAAGAAGAAGTCAAATAGAACAGGACAGAAGGTAGGGAAGGCGGAGACTGGGGAAGGCGTGTCACTAGGATGCCAAAGTCTCGCCAGCACAGGCATCTCACTCTAAGCTGTAGCACAGGACTGTGGTGGGTGCCAGGGGCTGGGGGTCGGTGGTGTCCTGCTCGCTAGCAGTGGACACCACGGACACTTGAGACCAGATATAAACTTGACTCTTTTTTTTAAAATTAATTTATTTATTATATGTAAGTACTGTCTTCAGACACACCATAAGAGGGCATCAGATCTCATTACAGATGGTTGTGAGCTACCATGTGGTTGCTTCAGTTTGAACTCAGGATCTCCAGAAGAGCAGTCAGTGCGCTTAACCACTGAGCCATCTCTCCAGCCCTTTTGTTCATAGTATTAATGGCATTAGTGGTTCCTGTGGACGAGCTAAAACTATGTGACCAGTGACACACCCTTAATCACCACATCCCTTTTTTTTTTTTTTTTTTTGGTAGTAGCTGATATTACTATCTTCTGGTTACAGTAAAAAATGCAAAGCTCAGAAAACAGTTCAGCGTGAGAGCTGGGTACAGTCTCACACAACTGTAGTTCCAGAATTCTGGAGGCAGAGGCCCCAGGTTTGCAGCTAGTCATTTCTGCATAGAGAGTTCCAAGCCAGCCAGGGCTACACAGAGAATCTTGTCTAAACCTAAACAAAACTTTGGCCAGATCACCCTGCTTGAAAGTGATGGAGCTAAACTGTTACCCTCCCCTCTATACTGCTCGACTCTGCCTAGGACACGGTCCTGAAACTCAGGTGCAGAGGTGGTGGAAACCCAGTCCACACCGCTTACTCTAGACATGACATGTGGGGTTCAGAGAAGAGAGGTGTCTACAATGTGAAGCTCATTTTGACATGGAATTCTGGTATTCTGAGCCTTCCTAGCATGCTGCCAGATGCTATTGAACTGTAGTTAAACCTGCTTCAGAGTCACTGTTATAAGTTAAACTTTTATCTCCCCCGTATTCACATGTGAGGATCCTAACCCCCAAGTGCCTCAGATTGTGGGCATGTTTGCAGACAGGGCCTTTATAGATGGCAATCAAGTTAAAATGAAGGAGACATTAGGGTAGGCATTAACCTTATGCGATTGACATCTTTATATAAAAAGATATGCACAGGGGAAAGACAGACTCTGGCTGCAAACAGCTGTCTATAAGCCAAGAAGAGAAGCCTAGAACTTATCTCTTCCTCACAGTCCTCAGAAGGAAACTATTCTGTGAAAACTTTGATTTGGGGCTTCTATCCTCAGACTTGTGGGTGAACCACTCGGTTAGTGATTCATTCTTCTGACATTCCTGGGGAATGAGGACCTTCATGAATCCAGAAAGCCCACAAGTCGCACACGGGATCATGGATACTTGGTGACTTTGTGTTAACAGAAGTTCTAGTTGGAATCAGAGGCAAAAAGAGAACGGATGAGCTTTCCAGCTCCCTCCCAGTGTTGTTCTGTGGCTAAGAGAGTTTTCTTCCATTGGACTTTGGCCAACATATTTAACTTGGGCTTTGAATCCTCTTTGAAAATTTTTATAGACATATGTGCCGTGTACTTATGTCTTATGTGTGTATAGTGTGTGTGTGTGATCATGCTCAGGAACTGTCTACCTACTTTGAGATAGTTGAGATAGCATCTCTCATTATATTGTAATTGACCAACTAGGCTAGACTTCCTAGCCAGCAAGTCCCAGGAATCCTCCTGTCTCTGTTGCTCATTATAAGCATGTACTACCATGCCCAGCATTTTTACACACATCTGGAGGTTGAATTCAGGTATTCGTGCTTTCAAGGTTTTACCAATGAGCCATGCCCCCACCTCTTTGAACCTATTTTACATCTGAGCCTCAGCTAGAGAAGGTCCTAAATAAACATGTATTGAGCAAATGGGTGGGAAAAGAGGCTGATGGCTACTCTTACTCAGGCTTCTGCAGCCAGGGAGTAGGCAGGGGCATAGGGATGTGACTGTCAGTAAGTGAAGGATAAAGTTAGTCACTGTGTCCTAAAGCCAAGCTGAGTCCTGATTCTAGAAGACACAGTGAAATATATTTTAGATGAGTCAAGGTAGGCTAAAAACATTTTGTAACAGGAAGCAATTTTTCCTTTGCTTTATTAATTTTGTTCCCAAGGATAAATGAGATACAGACTTCTATATCCAAACCTTCATTAGGTGCCCAGTTAATGCAACCATGACAAATGGGAATGAAGCCCTTATGAATAAAAAGATGATCAACACCAGCCTAAAAAAAATTACAGACCAGAGAAAAGACAGCTTAGAGGAGCTGATAAAATACCCTGGCCTTAATTAGACTGTCTGCATCGCACATCAAATCAGATTTAATGTTAAGATTTATTGGTTTAGAATTGGGTAAGTGAAATGAATTCTTGAAAATAAATGGAAAAGAAATTACCTGTATTAAATGTATTTTCAGGGCAGGCCTGTTCAGTGAGGCTCTTAGCTAAAGCAGGCTTATGTCTGCATTGGCAATGTGTCACTCTACTCAGAGACGTGACTCTTGATAGACCCAGGTGGGTTCTGGAAACCCTATCTGTGGGGTAACAACTGGATACCATTGCCAATCAGCCCTGCTATTGCCCTAGCAAAGTCCTTGTTGGCAGGAAAACATCCTCATGTCTTTATTCCACTGCCTATGCCCTCAGTAAAGAACTACTGATTCTTACCACAGAGGAAAGGGTGGTATAGAACAGTGGTTCCCAACCTGTGCATCACAACCCCTTTGGCAAACTTCTATCTTCAAAAATACTTACATTTCAATTCATAACAACAGCAAAATTATAGTAGCAATGAAAGTAATTTTAATATGCAGGAACTGTATTAAAGGGTCGCAGCATTAGGAAGGCTGAGAACCATTGCTGTGGAGACAGATAACCTGCTCGGTTCTGCCCACTCCACGGTGGAGCAGAGTGTGTTTTCTTCCTGCCTGCCAGTCTATGCTGCAATCCACATTTTGCATCAAGGAGTTAGATGTGATCACAGCCTCTTGTTGAGACCTTGGGCAAGTCCTGCAAAACTCTTGATGTCCTAGAATTCCAGGAGAGAATATACACAGAAGTGAAGTTTCGGGCACTTTACAAATTCAGAGTAGATGAAAGCTGTTTTTGTTGTTAAGTTCTTAAGAAATCTAGCAGAGGCAAACTGAATCATGCTAGGTTGCAAGCCGTTAAGAGCTGCTTAGGATTAATCTTAAGATTGCTACAACCACACAATCAGCCTAGGCAACATTGGAAGTGCTAATACCCACTCACAAAACTCCAAACTCCACATGAAGAACATACCTTTGCCACAGGCATGGCACTGCTCATATCTACCCACAGCACTGGAAACACCTCTGCAGTCAGGACATAACCCACCCTGCGCCCACTGCCGCTGGCTGCTCTCACCAGCAAAGCAGAAAGCTCCCAGAGTCTCTGAGCTGAGGTTCTGTGTAGGTAAACTTGAGCTTTAGTTGCAGGAGAAATAATTAAGGAGACATTCTTCTTTCTGTAAATGTTTCAAAAACGCCCTGGACACAGACCAGGTCATTTACATGATTCTTTCTGGTCAGCAAATGTGGTTGTTTCAATGAAAATGGCCTCTACGGGTTCATATTTTAATGGCCACCGGGAGGTGGAACTCTTCAGGAACTTTGCTGGGTGTAGGGTGTCACTTGGGCGGGATGAGCTCAGAGGTTTCTAAAGCTCTTGCCAGGCTCAGAGGAGCAGGATGCTAAGCTCCCCACTGCGCCAGTCCCTGCAGGTGAATTATCCCTCTCACACTGTAAGCCAGCTCCCAATTCAATGCCTTCCTTTATATGAGTTGCCTTGGTCATGGTGTCTCTTCACAGCAATAAGCAATAAGAAAGAAAGCTTCAAGGGTCACCTCCAAAGGGATTTTTGAGTTGATAGGGGAGAACTCAGGTTGGGTGTCTATGCTTCCCCCCTCCCTCAGCCTTCTGAGCAGGAATTTCCAGACCTCAGCCACAGACCTCCCCCACCTGGAGTGGAGCACTCGGACTAAGGTGAAGTCCATTGTTCTTCCAGGTCTACAGTTTCCTGAATTATGCAGGCTACTTCATCCCCCACCCTCCCCACCCCCCGCTAAGCAGTGTGGTGCAGTGGAGCCAATGCCTGCTGATCAGACTCTTGAACCTTGGGGGGAAGGGTCTCACCCCCAAACCTTAAATTCTCAGTCACCCATTAAACTTTGGACCTCGATCAGCAGTTGGGTTGTCCTGGTCTCTGTCTCTTTCTCGCTGCCTTCCCATCTATCTCCAGCTTCCGTTTCCAGGTACAGGTGGCTACAGATGTCTATAGTGTGTCCACTACCTAGGGAGAAACTTTACTGGACAACATGCCATAGCATGCAAAGGGGAGAGGGATCCTGCCTCTGCTGGCGAAAGCCAGATGAACAGGAAGTTTAACAGAGCTGTCATTTTGAGTGCTGTGTCCAGCAACAAGAGCCAGCTTCACGCTGTGGCCTCACTGCAGATTTAATTACTTTAAGGACCTTTGCCTCTAGTTTGCCAAGTACTGAGCTGGGTTACAGGAAAGCAGGTGAGATTCTCTTTCTCAAGGAGCTTGTGTTCTACATAGCAAATATGTTAGAGGTGGGGCTGGGAGATGGCTCAGTCACTAACATGCTTAGCAGGAGGACCTGACTTCAGCCCCCAGAACCTACATGAAGCCAGGAGTGGTGCTGCACACTTGTAAGCGCAGTGCTGCTGAGGCAGAGACAAGCAGGCCTCTGAGGCTCAGTGCCAGCCAGCCCAGCTTTCTGGCTGTATCTGGATCCTGTGTCAGAAAACAGGCTGCACAGCTCCTGAGGGACAACACCAAGGTTGTGGATGACTTTTATGTGTGTGTGCACACATGAACACACATGTACATGCGTGCACACACACACTAGCTAGAGAATGAAAACAAATCCTACATTCAGTGCTGAGTAAGCAACCCTCGCAGACTTGATATGAATAACAGGCTCTGTGTCTGTTCCTGTCCAAAGCCTGGTCCCTTTCTGCTGTTTCCAGGTACCAGGTTCTAGGGTGTGATGGGCACAACCTCTGTTTCTCAATGACAGAACTGCTTCAGGAAGGGATATGGGAGGGA
The DNA here is from genome assembly GCF_947179515.1 of Apodemus sylvaticus. NCBI lineage: Eukaryota > Metazoa > Chordata > Mammalia > Rodentia > Muridae > Apodemus > Apodemus sylvaticus. Next base: position 56,193,168 of record NC_067475.1, read on the forward strand.
TAAGAAGGAGGAATAAAAAAGAAGAGATATCTTGGCCCAAGACCTTTCTGGACCGAAGTGTCTTGCCTGTTCTCTGTGATAGTTAATCTTCATTGTCAATTTGATAGGATTTAAAGTCAACCTAGAAGATGAGCTTCTGGGTGTGACCATGGAGGGACAGATTTAACTGAGACCTTGAGTGTGAGCAGCACCGTTCTATGAGCTAAGGTCTCAGACTGAATAAAAACAGGGAGGGCCAAGCAGCAGCGTTTGTTTCTCTCCATCTGGGCTGAAGATGTGGTGTGAGCAGCTGCTTCGTGTGTCTGCTGCTGGGCCTTGTCTGCAGCGGACTGTACCTTCCTACTGTGAGCCAAGGTTAGCCCTTTCTAGCTTCCTTATCCTCCATTCTGTGAGATCTAGAAAATGGTATGTATACTATAGCATACAGTATATAGTATGCTCCTAAGTCACACAGGGCATTAGTACATTCCTTGTCTATTCTCTAAGCTTTTAGGAACCAGGAGAAACAGGGCAGCCACCACAACAGTTAACAGCAGAGAAGGCCACAGATGTTCTTCTTTTATTTTATGTTCGAGGTAGGAGCTCACTCATGTAACCCTGGCTGACCTAGTTGAACTCAATTAACAATCCTCCTGCTTCTGCCTCCCAAGTGTTGGGGTTACTGGTGGGTGTCACCATGCTCAGCAAAGCAGACCTCTTTCTACAATGTTTAATGCTACAGATTTCCACACTTAGATCTCAGTCTTAGTATCTGTGAACTGGGTATTTAGAGAGGAAAGTCACCTTTTGTGAAGCAGACCTGTTCATATCTCTCATCTCATTTTAAGACCACGGTCATCTCCTGAGAGATATCCACCTTTGTATTGTGGATAAAGTAGCTGAGGTATAGGAAGATTAATGGGCAAGAGCATAGAAGGGGAGCGTGCCCCTGGCCTTGGGCTGGATCATCTCCTGTTGAGGATGCTGATCTGAGGTGAGTGAGTCAGCCTCTCCTCGACTTCATCTGCTCAATCAGCTTAAGTATCACAGGCCAGTGAGTCAGTCCCACGAAGTGGCCAAGTCCTGTCTTCTTATTTCCCTTCCCAGGAATCCAAGGATTTGAGCAGGTGCCTTCAGACACCACACCATAAATCAACTGCCATATTAATTCTGGGCCATTGGTGTATTTCAATTGCTGGAGGAGAAGGGAGACGAGGATAATCCCATCTGTCAAGGTGGAAAGGGCTGATTTGAAACTGTGGATCACTTTAAAGAGAGTTTTTCATTCCCTGGGCAAGAGGATATGGAATAAATCATTTCAGGGTTGTTCTAATCTTGGTTTGTGTTCTCATGGTGTAAGCACAGAGCAAACTCATCCACCATCGTGTTCCACAGCAAGCATTCCTGTGTTCCGCACATGCCCGACTGTTCCAACAGCGTACTGTGACCTCCTTAGTGAGTTAGGTCAGAGAGATACAGCAAGTTCTTTGGCCATTTCTCTGCTTGCTTGCCTCAAGATGAGCACTTTGCTACTTTTTCTTTCTTCCTTTCCTTGTATTCCATTCTTCCTCTTATCCTCCTCCTCCTTCCTTCCATCTTGAGTTCTAGGATTACAGACAGGAGCCACCATGCCTGTCTGACATTTTTTTTAAATGTATGTACACATGCAGATAGAAGAAAAACTACTGTGTGACACTAAAGGAATAGCTAATACTTGTTAAGTGGTGACTATTGCTGAGCACTGCACACACACACACACACACACACACACACAGGACATTGTACACATGTAGAGGTCAGAAGACAACTTGCAAAGATCAGTTTACTCTTCCATCGTGTGGGGCTCAGGAACTGAACACAGATTGTCAGTCTTGGTGGAAAAGGTCTTTATCTATTGAGCCATCTTGCCAGCACTGATAAGAGCCCTTCTTAAGTTATGTCTGTGTCACTGTTCAGTGTCACTGTCCTTTAAAGTTTGTGGTACTCTCTCAATCTTCAGAATCATGCTAAGGTGCGGGAGACATGCCTGACTGCTGAATGATTCGTGTTGACTCATTTTTGTTGTCTTAAGACACTTTTAATCTTGTCATAATATGACCTCTTACAGGCCCCATTCATAGTGTCCTTTGATATTTAGGGACATGGTGAACAAAGCAAGAGAGAAAGTGACATGCTTAGAGGGGAGGCGCATACCAGGTGCATGAAGCTGAGCAGGAGAGTCAGCCTCTTACCATAGACTGTAGAAACCAAGTAAATAAGGGAAAGTATGATACAGTGTATACGTAAGTTAACAACATGCTCGTCTGTGGGAGACCAAACTGTGGGAAACCAGACTTTCAACAGCTCTCACCTCGAGAATCCACTGACCTTTCTGTTAACAGCCAAACCACCCTCTCCTTCACACAAGGCTGATCATCGTGAGAATCAACTGATCCTTATCTTGGCTGAGCACCTGGGGTTGTCTAGGCGGAACCAGCACTCCAGAAAAACTGCTAGATGTTTCAAGCTACAGGCAGCATCTGCCCCAGATGACCTTCCCTCTTTCTGTGCCTTTAGCATTCATTCCCCCTCAGCCCCTCCCTACTTCCTCTTCGCGGTGTGTTCATAACCAGGCGTTCAGCCTTTCCTTAAACAGACCTTGACAACGACAACCCTTTGCTCGATCTCGCTCTCTTTTCTCGCCCGTTTCTCTTTCAGGCTTGGTCCTCCTCGACTCCCCGAATAACTAGGTCCCTCAGGACGGAATACTCATCTATCGCCTTTACCAAGTAGACAGTACTGTACAAATTATAGTGTTTTTATATGTGATTGGCCTGTTTTCACCAGCACCACCACAAATATGTAATATGTTGTACTAAAATAATAAGGTATCACAAGGAGATAGAAAACTTTCGGCTCTGGTATAGTATTGTGGGACTACCAACGTCATACACTCCACCTGTCACACCAGCACCACAACAAGCCTGTGAGCAGAAGTTCTGTAGTGAGATGTTAAGATGGCTATGATGTACTAGATAACAGGAAGTCCGTTACTTTGGACTCCGTTATTGTGGGGCCACTTTATAGTCTACCCGTTGCTGTGGCTTAGATCAGCATTTATTTCAGAAGCTTTGTGTATTGTGCTAATTGCACCATTTTAAGACACAAGAAATAGATTTTAAAAGGCTGCCTTGCTCAAGGTTACTCAGCTAGTAAAGAATAGAATCAGACATGGCCGACCACAAGCCTGCCACGCCCCACACACAAGCCTAAAAATGATGCCTTTCCCGAGGTGGAGAACCTCATGTCCTCTTCCCACTCCACTCATTTGTCCTTGGGCAGCTTTAGCCAGTCTCACTCAGCTCAAAGAGGAGATGCCCTTTCTTAGTAGTCATGGCAACTGAGCCAAAGGTGAGGGCCCTTGTCAGGGACCCTGGGCAGCAGAAGCTCTGGGAGGGGTGGGTAAGTCACAGGCCTAGGGTTTCAGCAGCTTTTATGGTGAACTGAGTTGAGCTTTTTCCTGATTGCCTGTGTAATGAATTTCTAGGGGAAGAATAGAGACCATGGGCAACTGAGCATCCAACATGTCCGGTGGCCACAGTGGCCTCTGAGAACCTCAGGAGATGCTTCAGGCCATGGGATAAAAAGCTTAGGGGACTACAACATTATGAATTAAAACCAAAACACCAAAAAACTGTAGTAAGCCACCTTTTGTTCATCTCTATTACAAGATGGCGCTGGCCAGATGCAGCTCCCTGGTAGTAAATTACTTTAGTACATGTGCAGTGTGCTGTATTCATTATCACACTTACATGCTAATGAAGAATTCACTTAGTTGGCCTATGAGGAAGCGGCTGGCTATCTCTCTTGGCAGACGGGGCTGAGTAGGCTATATAAGGTCAGGCAGGGAGAGAGCTCCAGCCGCCAAAAGAAGAAATAAGCTTAGTTCAAGGTTCCTGAAATAAACCGTAAGAAGGAAGAAACTCCCTGGTGTTGCCTCTTCCTCACCGGTGAGGGTGGGCATGTCAAAAAACAAAAAACAAAAAAACAAAAACCAAGCGAGTCACCTGAGGTTTTCATACCAACTGTGGGGAGAATACACCCTCCAGAGGAAAGAGCCTGACTGGGGTCAAAGCCAAGGTCACTCCTGGACTATGGGTCTCATCTTGTTTTCCTCATTAATACCACCTTGGATTGGACAGAGATGGTTGCTCTGTCTCATGCTTGTTTGCTGCTTATCCTGTGATTGATGTTGGTAACATTTAGAGTCTGTCAGGAAATATTTCACGGGCGCACTTCGTGTTAGATAGAAACAGCCAGGAAATGCGGTTCCCTAGCTAAAGCTGGATGGGAGTTGGAGGGATTTGTGATAGGAAGGAATGGGTCCTTTTAAGCTTGTGGGGTAGGGGAAGTGTGTCATGGGAGCTGTCAGCCCAGTTGAGAGGACGCTACGGAGGTTCGTTCCTGGGCTTTTTCCCGAGGATGTGCTTGTCTCTGTTGGTTGTTAGCATCCATTGGGCATGGTGGAAAAAAAAAAAGATGGAAACTTGGTTTCTTGCCATTCCCAGAATCTGACTTATATGCCCCAACCCCAATTCTCACTACCAGAGCACATGCACTCACAAGGCTGATCTCCAAAGGGAAAACTTGGCAAATTGCCAATAAGAGGTAACCTTTGCCATGACTTCCGCATCACGGTTACTCCCAAAACACAGGGTTCCAAAATTTAAAGATGCAACTCTCCTGCAAATACAACAGAATACATGACTTGGACTTAGGAGCTGATGCAGGCACGAGTAAGATAGCCAAGATGCTTCAAGGTGCATTTGGGAATTGTTAGAAACTAATTTCCAGCTTAAAAACAAAACTGGTTGCCCTTGCACATGCAATTGATTATTTTGACAAGAGTTGCACAATGATTCCGTAGAAAAGATGGTCTTTGCACCACAGTGTTGGGAAATTGGATATCCACATGCAAAGAATCAGTCAGACCTGTTTACCATATGTTAAACCAAACTCAAAGTGAATCTAAGATTAACATATGCTAAAACTATTAAACTCTTATTAAAAGAATAATAAAATGAAAGCTTGGTGGCATTGGGTCTTATCGATCCAACATGTGAGAGCCAAGGTTTTGAGTAAACAGCTGAAGAGAAGGTAGGTGAGTGGAAGCACATGAAACGAAGAGTTTTAGTGTGCCTAAGGCCACGCCACAGGGCTGAGAAGGCGACCAGTAATGGGGCAAGTATTGTAAGTCAAATATCTAAGAACAGGTTAATGTCCAGAATACCCCCCCCAAAAAAACCCCTATAATTCATCAAGGAAGCACTCAATTTGAAAAATGGACAGAGAGCTTGAATAGGCATTTCTTCCAAGAAGGTAGACAAATAGCCAACAAATACGGGCAGACGTTCAACATAATTAGTTATTAGGGAATTGTAGATCAAGACCACAGTCAAAATCATTACAGTACTACCTAACAATTAGAAATAATTAAGTGTTGCAAAGAGGTGGAAAAATTGTGGGTGGGGATATAAAATGATAAGCCACCATGGAGAATAATATAATACTTCCTTCAAAAAAAAAATCCAATGTAGACTATTACTTAGTGGCTCCATAATTACATTTCTGGGCATATACAAGGGATTTCAAAGTAGTCTTGGACTCATATTTGTGTATACCCATGAACACAGAGGCATTATTCAAAATAGCCATCCTTGTTTGACTTCTGTTGCTGTGAGAAGCAACATGACCAGAAGCAACTTGGGGAAGAGAGGGTTTACTTCAGCTTAAGATTTCTAGTCCATCATTCAAGGAAGTCACAACAGGGACTCAAGGGAGGAACCTAGAGACAGGGACTGAAGCAGAAGGAACTCTACCTGCTAGCTTGCTTCCCCTCCTGTGCCCCCCACCCCCACTGGTTTACTCATTGCTTTACTGTGTAGCCAGGGCCACCTGCCCAGGGGTGGCATGGCCCCAGAGGAATGGGTCCTCCCACACTGATTGTTAGTTTAGAAAAATCGCTAAATAGATTTAACTATTGCTAATATTAAGGAGCCATTTTCTTAACTAAGGTTTTCTCTTCCAGGATGACCCTAATTGTATCAAGTTGACAAAAATTAATCAGAAGACTAGCTAAAAGAAGCACCCCAAGAGTCTATCAGTGGATGAGTGCAAAAGCAAAATTGACATATAACATACAGTGAAATGCATCTTAGCCTTTAACATGGAAGAAAGTTCTCTCGTAGACCACAACATGGTAGAGCACTGGGCTATGTAGAATAAACCAGCAATATAGAACAGGTACTGTCTAGCCTCCCTTCACAGTGAGGTACCTAGAGTAGTCAGTGATCAAATTCATAGACACAGAATGCCCAAGGGTGGCTCCAGGGACTGTTTGTGGGGGGGAGGGAGGGAGGAGGGATGGGATGGGGAGGCATTACTCAGTGTTCCATGAGGGTTGGTGGAGATAGTTGCACAAGGATGTGAGTGTATCTCACGCCACTGAAAGGCACGCTGAAAGCAGCAGTGATCAAAACTTCTGTTACCACAATTAAACCTTGAAAAGTGAAGTGGAACTGAAGAATTAAAAAAAAAAAAATACAATCCTTGGTGCTATCAGCTCTATAATTCTAATTCCAAAACGATTTACCCCCCCCCCCCTTTTTTTTTTAAACTGGACAAGACCTACAAAGAAACACGCAGCTTCATAAAGAGGAGGCTTTATAGCCTCGTAGGGAGACACATTCCCCCAGGTCGTTAGCCGTTCTCGGGGGCAGGCTTGTGAAACAATGCCCCCAAAGAGGTTGGCAGCACACGCAGTTCTTTTACGGCCCCACTGCCAGGGCTTGAATTATTAGTATTGTTTTTTAACATCACAGCCATTCATGCTCCATTTTCCCCACTCCTCCCTCGGGACTGGGCACGGTGTCTCAGTGTTTGTCTTTGCCTCTTCTCTGGCTTGTTAAACAGAGAAGGGGCCACAGGGCAGAGAGAGTCAGGAGCCGTAGGCCTGTGCTCTCCTTGTTTGTGTGACCTTGGCCAGTCCTGAGAGCTCCCAGCTAATCAAAGGGCACGCTCGCACCTAAGTCCTGCGTGTTCCACGTGGCCGTGGGGTCTGGGATCCAATCTCTGTTTCCTTCTAGCTGTACAGTGCTTAGATTCTGGTTTGGTTTAACCATCTGCACAAAAAGTGCAGACATGTAATCCAAACATAATGAATAAATGTTTTAGACTTGCGCAATACCCAGAGAAGATTTTTCTAGCTTTTCTTGAGAGAGACACCCTAGACACTACTTGCAGCCTGTGGCTCTGGCTTCTGGGCTGGGGTAGGGCTGGGGTAGGGGTGAGGTAGGGGTGGGGTGAGGCTGGGGTAGGGGTGAGGCTGGGGTAGGGGTAAAGGTGTACGTTTCTGTGGCTTTGCTAGCCGGGGAACAGCTGTTTGTTGGTGGCAGGAAGTCTCTTCCCAGAAGCCTGGGGGCCCTGGGTCAGCAAGCCCCACACGGGAGAGAAGAAACACGAATTCAAGTCTGCCCTTGAGAAAACAGATTACTAGCTTATTACAAATTCATGAGCCTCTCATTGCTGTTTTCAATTAATTTCTTGACAATTTCTGCCTGTTCCTTTTCTTGTTTTTCTTCAGGACAGGGGGAGTCTGGGTGACACAGTTGGGAGCTCTGGGGAGCTCTTACTGAAATTAATTTGAGTGCTTTGGAGCGAGATTTACACAGCAGAGCGGAGCCTACTGGAGCTGCTCCTCTGGCGGGCAGCCGCCTCTGGAGCACCGCGGCTCTGCCTCCTCTTTTCCTGTATTGTGCAGTGTCCTTAAAGGGCTTTGGAGCCACACGCTGCTGCTGCTGCTGCTGCTGCTGCTGCTGCTGCTGCTGCTGCTGCTGTTGCTGCTGCTGCTGCTGCTGCTGCTGCTGCTGCATCCCTGCATGCGTGTCTCCCGGCCCCGAGTCCTTTATTCTGGTGCCTTGGAAGTCTAGCCACTTACTCTGCCAGCGGTCTCACTGGTCTGCAGGCACAGCTTGGATCTCCACCCCACCCCCCAACTCACAAGCGCTCACAGAGGCCTCAGAACATATCCACTGTCTGCTGCGGGACCGTTGGCTTTTGTCTTCTCTTCCACCTGGCTGCTCCGATGGCCGGGGAGTGACACCTAACTTGGGTCACTGGCTCCTTGGGAATAGCTCCACCCCTCTCTAGACCTCCAGTCTCCACAAAGGAAACCAAGAACCTCCTCTTAGCGTCATCCATCTTGTGTTGGCTGTTAAGTGCCTCGGCTCTGGAAACAGTAAAGCTGTAGGTCTGGCCTTTTGTTTTAAACATGCCGTACTTAAGTGACTTAAGAAAAGACTAAAGAAAAAGCCTGGAAGAGTTAAATAACTTGTCTAAAGACATCAGCTAACAAAGACATAAAAGATGAGAGCTTGAGTTCGGCTCTAGACGATTTGAATAGTCACATTCTGTTTTATGGATCATTTTCCTTCCTTTTATAATCATTTAAAAAATAAGACTTAATTGGGTTTAATGTGCTCCAACAGAAAACTGAGAAAATCAAAACAAACCAACCATGGGTAATTCCATCATGTCAAAATAAAAAATTAAGTATTTTTTCAGTCCTCCCCCACCCCTCCCCCGCCGTGTCGGACCTGTGAGCTCCTGCATGACACACAGGAAAACATGGGACCACACAGAGTGCTGCCCAACTTTTTTGTCCTATGTCCAGTCGCAGACCTGGTTTCTGGGCTGTGTCCTCAGAAACACTAACATTCTTCCAGTAGTTCTTATTTTCCATGACCCTCCAAAGTTTATACAGAGTGGGTTTGCTGTCTTAGTCAAAGTCTATCAGAAAGAGAAAGAAAAAAATGGATCCACAGTTTGAGTTGTCTTCAGAAGGATCCCCTCCACCCCCTCCACCCCCGAGTCAGAGTACCCCAACTGTGACGTCCACAGTTGATTCAGAACCAGGTGGGAGGTGTGCACAGGCCATAGGGATGGCTGATTTCTTGTCGCCAATCTAGTTCAGATCCTGAAAGGAACCTGTGAGCAACCCGTGGGAAACCGTTCTCAAATGTCAACTTTTGTGGGTGTGATGGGAGCCAGTGGTCTGGATGTGAAGCCACTAGGCCATATTGTGCTCAGAGCTGTAATGAAACACTTTGAGAGAATAGTTAGCAACTTAGGAAAGAATGAAGACTTTCAACATTGGGGAAAAACCTTCTGGTCCTACAGGAGTTAGTTGAGTTGGTCCATGAGTCTGGGTCGTATGACCTCTGTCCAAGATGGCCTGAGTATGATAGTATTTCTAGCGGAGACCAGCATTCCAAGAGATGGAGTTGCCGGGCAGCCTTTTAAAGAATTCTTTTAAGAAGTATTCTTGTTAATCTCACCCCTACCCCTCCATCCTCATCTCTCAAATGTCATGATGTGTGGTTGCAGGCATGTGTGTGCCATGGCACGTGTGTGGAGGGCAGAGAACTGGTGCAGGAAATATTAAAAAGACCAACCCGTCAACTCTCCTGCCCCGCCATGGCATAATACCATGTCTTGGTGGAGTCCACCTTAAATAGTTCGCCAATTAGATTTATAGGTATTATAAACACAATCACAAGATGCCAAAACAGTAATTTTAGAGCCAATTGATTATGAGAAAAGTTTTAACCCAAATATTCTAACCTTTGGATAACAGCACGACGGATTCCATTTTGGTTCCTTCCTTCTCCTCCTGCGACCTCTGAGACTCCCCAACTCCTAGCTTCGCCTCCCCTTTCCTGTCCAATCACAGGCCTTCCACTGCCCTAATATGATTGAGCATGGAACGTCTTATAACAGAGAAAAGATTTTGGGAATCAGTTCTTGCCTTGCATCTCATTGAAACAAGGCCTCCCTTATCCTTCCATTGTACAGTGCACACCTGGCTAGCTGGCCATCTTGCTGTCCCCACCTCCCCTTTCACTGCAGGAGTGCTGGGGCACAGAGGTGTGCTGTCGCATCTAGGGTTTGTTTTGTTTTAAAAAGGGGGTTCCTGGCTCAGATTCAGATCACCAAGATTGCACAGCAAGCGTGTTTACCTTGAGTCATCTTGCTGTCCCCTGAGCAGCTTTCTCGCCGGGCCAACCTTGGCTTATTGCCAAAAGACTGTTTAAAAAAGAAGCGGTTGAGTTTCTTGTTTCTGTTTGTTTTGAGACAGGGTTCTACTCTGTTTGTTTCTTTGTTTGTTTGTTTTTTGTTTGAGACAAGGTCTTACCGTGTAACTGTGGCTGACCTGGAACTCACAGTGACCCACCTGCTTCTGCTTCCTGAGTGCTGGGATTTAAAGGCATGCACAGGAGGGTTCTGCTGTGCAACCCAGATTAGACTCAAACTCCCTACTTGCCTCAGTTCTCTGGGTGCTGGAGCATGCACCACCACACTCAGGCAGAAGTTAGTTTATCTGGGAACCATTCAGGATGGAGAGAAGAAACATCGACAATCAAGTCTTCACATCAGTAAAGATCCCCAAGGAACAACTGTGCTTCTAAGAAGGAAACCCAAACTCAGAGGCTAACTGCATTGCCTGAATTGATTTCTGTGATCTTAGGCAAAAATATAACCTTGGGGTTCCCACTAGAAGTTACAATTCCTTTCATTCTGCATCTGTGATTTTTTTTTTATCTCATTAAGGTTTTATTTTTTTCAGCCTAAGTGGGTAGTTTCTTTGTAGATTTCCCTAGTTAGAAAATATACTCATGCATGCCAGCATTTTCCCACTCACCCCCCCCCCCCCCAGGCAGGCGTCAACAGTTAACAGCAGCACCCTCCCCACTGAGCCCGGAGCCTTCAGACTCAGCCTCAAGGCCCTTCCTTCTCTAGCAGCTGCTGTGAGTCACCCAGCACTGCCCTCAGGACCAAGACTCTTTGCTCTTTCTGAATTACTTGCAATCACAGGGTAAACTGCACATTAAGTTCTTGTTGACTAAAATACTCAGAAGTCTTCGTGTTTGTTGTTGTTCACTCGTTTTTTCACGGAGAGAAGGGGGGATGGACAGATGGAGGAAGCTGTGTTAAAGAAAGGCGAGGATCTTTTTCCTTGCCTTGGTATTTTCTGATTTAAGACACAGTGCAGGTCTGCTGGTGTTGCACAGACACCCTTTCTTCTTCCTGGCTGTTCCCAGCCCTTTTGATTGTGAGGCTCTTTTCCCCTCTCCGGAGCTCAACACTGGAGCTGAGCGCCCTTTCCTTCAGGGACAGCATGTGACGCAGATCTGTCACTGGTTCTAAATGTGTGGCTCAGGATTTCAGGCCACAGAGTGAATACAGACTGAATGGAAAGTTTCCCTCCCCCACCCCAGTCTCAGTCCTTAAAGAAAATACACAGCCAGTTGCCAAATTTTGTGTAGGGAGAAAAAGAAGGCAGATAGCCAATGTCAATATTCCGAGGAAGGTTTCTAATCTGTCGCCAAGGAAATCATCTTTAATTGCCTTTATTTATTTTAGTGAAACGTCAAATGTATCAAAGCCCATATAAGTTTATATTAGATAACAATATTAACAATAACCCACTTGCTCTCTGTGCAGTTTGAGGAACTGATGGATTATTCTTCAATGAGAAGCAGCAAAACACCTGCACTAGGCTAGCTCCCTTCTTCCCAGAGGATTCTGCAGGGGCGTGTGGCTGAGTAATTGTAGTGGGATATTGGCTAGCACGGATTTATCATCAGTCTAAAGCACTGAATCTCAGCATTCCCTGGGTGGCTTTGCTTATTGCTGAATTCAATCAGAACTGGATGGAGGTGATGTCCTCTCCAGGGTGAGACCCTGGCGTGGAGTTCTGATGGGCGGGTGAGTAGGTTCTCTCTGCCCTGGTACTTCCTCTGCATTATGCTGAGAACATTTTAGGCTTTAACCCCTGAGTGTTTGTGTGGCTCAGCCAGGGTGATTACCACACTGTGCAGCTCTGGGGCACTTTCCTGGGGTCTAGCAAGTACCACGCTCTCCCCCATGGCAGCTCTCACACCACAATCTCTAGATGATGTTTTGGATTTGTTGTTTGGATTTGAGCATGGGAACATTGGTATGCCTCTTAGCTTTCCCATGTTCACGAGAGGAGGCAAGGCTGTTGTATGCTGCTGTGTAGGAGGTAAAGGACTGGGTTGCCTACTCTTCAGGGTCTTCGTTCGTTGAGGAGCGACTCATGCCTTCACTGGGAACCTGGGCTATGACTTTGCTTAGTGGTTTGGGACCCTGGAAGAAGTTTTGTCATAACCACTATGATAATACTACCCACCTCACCAGTGTTTACCTCAGAAGTTACTTCACCATGCTCTTTCAAACAACTCCTCAGTAGCAATGCCCAGCATCTAGAGGTTCAAGTCCAGACACTCATACCTCCTCCAGCTCCTGTCTGCTCACATCTGTCTCTAGTTGTGTCTCACTGCTCCCTGGATTAAAAGGCTGCCCTAAATGCTGACTCAGCATGCTCAAGCAGGTCCTTGCTAATTGCCAGGACAACTTCCAACATACCCGACTTTATCACACAGAGGTCTGTGCTTAGGCACTTGGGCAGCTCTATTGAGGAGGGACCCCATGCTTTTGTTAGGTGACCGTCCTTGTGTACAGAGGCTGAGCCTTGCGCCATTCTTTGGCTTCCAGTCCCAAACACAACTGTTCACATGGTAACCTCTACTGAATGTCCAGCAAACTGACTCAGGGTCTTCCAACTACCTCTCTACTCTGTGGTCCATCTCTTCTGTTGCCACCTCTTCCAGGTTGTCTTCTGCCTTCTGTCACCTTTGGTGGCTGTCCTGGTTCTCAGAGGCAGGTTCTCAGTGTTATTGTTCATTCTCTCCCTCAGTAGGGCCAGAAACATATTAGCTCTCAGAGGTTGGCATACAAAGGTGCTTGCATTTGCAAATGAGGAACATGGGAAACAAGACAGATAGTTTATCAGCATAATGCTGAGAGTGCAGTGGTGCATGTGTAATCCCAGCACCTGGGAGAGGGAGGCAGAAGGATCAGTGATTCAAGGCCAGCCTCTACTACATAGTGAGTTTGAGGCCAACCTGAGCTACATAAGACCTCATTCTCATCTCAGCCCCATCACCAGCTCTCTCTCCTCAACCTTTCCCAGGCTTCCCTCTGCCATGTGATACCCTCTGTCCATGATATCTACTTCCACTGATGAGTCTTGATTATTCAGTTCCCAACATTTCTCTGAGGACCAGAGAAGTTAAATAGGTTGACCAAGGTAACAGAACTAGGAGTGAGACAGGGTATTTGAACAGGAGTTATATCCTCTTAGAACTACTAAGCATGCCAATGTCATAGGAGGACCACTATGGTAAGCACCCTTCAATCTTTTTCCTCCATAGGCTAAATTGCTTGGTTCTTGATTGAGACTGTCAGACCATCCTCTTGTGCTTGGATGCCCTGGGAGAAGGACTGTCAATCAAGTAGTTTTTCTTTGGTCAGAAGCTAGGCTGTCATGATGGTAGCCCAGCTGCTTTAACTACTCCAAAGAATCTGTACTCCAGATACAAAGACCACTGTGATCAAGGCTGCTACCAAAGTTATGTCTTGTGTCTTCTGTTTCCATAGGCCTCACTGCAGTCACTTGCACCAGCTCGTGGAGATTTCACTTAGATCATGATTAATCTCAGTGACCTCCAGGTGACCTCACCCATGCTTACTTCCTGACCCACCAAAGAGAAGACGTACCCACACCGAGATTCAACAAAATGCCTGGGAATGGTGGACTGGAGGCTACTTACACATGAAGCCTGTGGTTAATGACACTGGAAGCCAGGTATAAGCATTCCACATCCCTTTTCTAAGGAAGCAGCCTGATTCTTTAAGTCTCCTCTGACCAGCCAGAAGGCCTTCTTCCTAAGTTGTTACCCATGTTGTATTGCAACATCAGGTCCCAATACAAGCCTCTCCTGGATGGACTTTGGTCTCTATCATGGTTTGATTGTGATGAGCTAGTTATAAGGACAGCAAGCAACATCCTGGGGTTTCCCCCCTAGATCCTTAGCAATAGCAGCAGCTAGAGAGGCAACTGGCAAAGGATTCCTGTGAGTACAGCTGGGGCTCTCGGGGCTGTGAGTGAACCTTTGACTCACTTAGCAATGGAATGTGGCTGAAGAGTTCCAGAGAGACTGCCAAGAGCAGAGATTCCAGAGGATGGCGAAGTGCAGAGTATACACAACTCGGTGTAGAACCGCGAAGACACCAGGCAAGAGGCTGTGGAGAACTGAGTCAGCAGAAAGCAGGAGACTGCAAAAGCCATGGGGAAGAACTAGACTGCAGAACCGGAAGCGTTCCAGAGAGTCACTGGTGTCTAGGCTGAGGGCCCCAGCATCTGAAGCTTGGAGTTGTAACATTATTGCTGGGCTGACGGCACTCAAAATCTAGAGTAAAACCGTCTAACTTTAGCACCTACAGCCGTGAGTCTTTGGCCTTGGAAGCTCAGAACCACAGGCCTGGCTTTGAGACATTAGAGCTGTAAGCATCTGTATTTGCCTTTAAAAGCCTGGAGTTGCAAATCTGATTCTCAAGGCCTAGAGCTACCAGTCTCTGGGTTTGTAAGTCTAGCCATGACCATCTGGTGTTCTGGGCTACCTTCTGCTTCTAGCCTACTCAAGGTCGTCCCTGTGCTTCTTCTCCAAGTCTTTTCTTAGCCTCAGGGTCTGTCTGCTGCTTCGGTCTATTTCTGCCTTTGCCCTCCGCTGTGTCCAGGGAGGCTGATTTGGGAGTTCAGCAGCATTGGCTCTAGTGTTGCCTTCTGATTGGGTTTTGTCCATGGAGTCCTCACAGGAGGGATGTGTGGGAAAAGGGAAATAGCTTTCAGTGTGCTGCCATGCCCCTTGTGAGATCCCGTAAAAGTATCTTTCATTCACCTTTGGTAATTGCTGTCTCCAAGGCTTACTGCCACTGTCTGCTAACCTAGGCCTAGTCCTGGAAGTTCCTAGTCTCTGTACAATCTTATCTAGGCCTAGAAAGTTTCAGCCACTGAGACTTACTGCTGAATAAGCTCACCCTTTCTAGTTCTTTCTGATCTCTGGCAGGCTGGTTCAACTCAGCTGTTCTGGCTCAAACTCCTCTCCAATCTGGCTGATTCTCTCTCTGCTTCTAACTGTGGCAATCTGTTCTAGTCTCCTGGCTCCTTCTCGCTCTCTCGCTCGCTCTGTCTTTATCTGTGTCCAGCTAGTTTTCTCTTCCACCTGTCTCTGTAAAACTCTCTCAGTAAAATGGCCTCCTTCTTTTCTTCTTTTTTTTCTCTGTGCTGCTCTTTCTTTTTTCTGTGTTCACGATAGTTTGCCTCATCCCATTCCGCCAAGGCTTCCTTTGATTCGTCACTTTGTCTGCCACTCCATTAGACATCACTTTCAAACACTGGTGCCTTCTTGAACAAACTAACTTTACCTTCATTATTTGGGTTAAAAGGGCGTGTCTGTATTTCAGCCAGAGGGATTAAAGGTGTGTGCTAGGGCTGAGCTACACCACAACTAGAAACAGCTTTTTTTTTCTTCTTAAATAAATAACACAATCTCAGAGTTCACAGTGTGATCAAATATCCTGCAACAAGATCCTGGGTTGGTTGTCCTTAGTGGAAGATCTTCTGAAAGGGCATCTTACACGAGCCTTTCCCTGTTCTGTTCTAGGTTGCTTTTTCCTGGGTGATGGCAGTAGCTCTTCCACTGTGATGTCCCCAGCTGCAGGGCCCTGCACTTGTATTTAGCCTATGCAACACCTGCACATTCATGGACAACCCTCATTGGATGGGTTTGATGGTTAAACTTCATTGTCAATTTGACTGGACTTAGAATCCCCTAGGAGAGAGGGCGTGCATGTGTGTGAGGACATTTCCAGAGAGATTTGACAAAGGAGGGAAGACCTACCCTGGATGTGGGAAGCGCCATCCTATGGATGGGGATAGTGGGCTAATAGAGAGGGTGGGGAGAGGAGGAGAAAGGTATGGGAACCACAGTGGTTCCCCCTCTTCTCAGTATGGATTCAGAGCAAGCAGCTGCTTCCTGCTCCGGCTGCTGCTCCATTAGTAGGTACCATGATGGACTGTGTCCTCAAAATGTGAGACAGAAACAAGCCCTTCTTAGGTATTTTGTCATAGCAATGAGGAAGGTTAGCTCTGCTGGGCTCTGTTTCCTGCTGGGACCCAGTGATACATTCTCTTCCTGCATGTGTCACATTGGCAAATATAGCATCCACATCTGCAAAATGTTCCCAGACCAACTCTAAGCACACTCTTCTCCTTCTCACCTGTTCTAGGACCCGGATGCCAGCCAAGTCCATCCATTAGAGCCTCGTCCTACTCTGTCGTGTCTGGGCTCTCTCTATTTCCACCCCGTCTGTGGAAAAGGATGTCAGCTGGCCCAGAATCTCCAGGCTGGACCCTATCCATCTATCTTCTGGCTGAAGGTCTCTTGATATATTTTTTTAATTAACGTTTTCTGCAGTTCTTTATCTCTGTGTTTACCTGTGCGGATGCAAGGATGTCCATGTGGAAGTCAGAGGACATCCTGTGGGAGTCGCTTCCCTCCTTCTACCTTATGGGTTCCCGGGATCCAAAGGTTATCAGGTTTGCAGCTAGCACTTTTTCCTGTCGGGCCATCTCACCATCCCGGTCTCTTAATACACTAATTGCTTCCAGTGTTTCTTCATCCTGCAGTGCAGCGTACAAGCCTCCAGCCTTGTGCCCCCATTTTTCACTTCCAAGCTGCATCCGCATTGCCCACGACACACACTGAGCTGGGCCTGCACCCCACAATTATGACACCTTGATTCTGGATGGGACAATTTCTTCTGTGCCTGCTGAGCGATCTCTGTTCATATTGTTTTTAGAGTTACCTTCTTCCATGACACATTCCTTCTGCTCACCATGGGATTTGATGTCACTCCAACAGATATATTTCCTGGACAGGAGTCTGTTGATCCACCTACCTTCTGGGCTGGGTAGAGTGGACCAGGAGTTGTACCTAAATGCTGATTTCAAAGCTGGTGTTCTTTCAACCACCCTGAACCCGGCTTTCCATGGGGCTACCTATTTCACAGAGGCTACTGAGAAGGTTGTAGAAGGCAACAGTAGGCACTCAATGAATATAGGTATGAATATAGGTATGAATATAGGTATGAATATAGGTATGAATATAGGTATGAATATAGGTATGAATATAGGTATGAATATAGGTATGAATATAGGTAGGGATAGAGGTAGGAATATAGGTATGAATGATTCCAATTCTTGCTTCCAGTGTATCTTCTTGTGCTCTGGCTTCCAGCGTTCAACCTGAAACGATTTCTGGGCATTATGATAGCCAGGGCTCCAGCTGAGATGAAGCTCCTACCGAGAAAGTTGAGGGAGGACAAATTCTCCAGGCTGGGCTGAGTGCATGGATAGGGGACAATGCCTTCCTGCAGTCTTGACTTCCTTGCATTTTTAGTGCAGAATGTGTGTGTGTGTGTATGTGTGTGTATGTATGTATGTGTGTGTGCACGTGCGTGCGTGTGTGTGTGTGTGTGTGTGCATGCATTTGTGTATGTGTATATGTGTGTGTATGTGTGTGTATGTATGTATGTATATGTGTGTGTGTGTATGTGCATGCATGCGTGTGTACGTTTGTGTATGTGTGTGTGTGTGTGTGTCCAACGAGGTGAGGTCTCCTTGCCACTTAATGGACCCATTACAGTTTCCCATGAGAGTAACTGTGCAGGGGAGTTCTGGAACTCTATCACCCAGGGCGGGGCTGGACTAGGGGGCAGGGAATCAGTCTCCTGCTGGTTCTGTTGCTCTTTCTCAGCCTCAGGTCTTTCCTCACTTGACCAGTCCATCAGCCTTGTGCCTCTGGGGCTACACTCCATCCAGGTCCTCTTGGAAGTCAGCCTATATTTTCAAGGGGGTTTGTTTGTTAGGATTTGCACATACCCCCCCCCCCTCATATCCCGTCATTTTAAATGTCCGAGTGTACGCCTTGGTGGCACTGAACACTCTCTTCCCTTTTAGCGGCTGGGCTTCAGCCTTAAGAGAGTGATCCAAGTTGTTTCTTCCCCAGGCCATGGGAGCACAGTCCCTTGGATGCCCAGATCTCCACCTGGATAAACATTTCTGTTCCAACCACCCATTTTGTTGCTAGCCATGAATTTCCTACTGAATTTGTCCTCCCTCAACCAAAGTCTCACAGGAAGCTCTCTCCTGACCATCAAAGTGTGTTGGCTCTGGTTTTAGAAGTGCTCACTTGATCTTAGCTTCTATGGGTCAATAGAGAGTGCTGGACCCATGCCAAACACCACTGAGGCTAGCAAGCACGGGAGCTAGCTTAGCTTTGCATCCCATTTAGTTCTGGCTACGTACAACCCTCTGTTGCAGTAGTGTAATTAGCAGTCTTCACCTGTGTTTATTCCTCTCCCCAAACAAATGACTGAGAACCTCAGGACCCACCCCCAACTCCACCTGTGTCAGGCTATGCGCATTCACATCTCCAAATAATCCGTTCCTCATGCTTTGGGGTGCCTGCTGCAGTAGGGCAAATTCTGCCCTTCAAGTGAACTTTTAGAAAAAGTCACCTATTTGCCACACATGCCTGTGCATAGCTGGACATGATTAAAACCAGATGCACTGTGAGAAGTAGGATGAGTTATGAATAGCCTATCAGGATGAGAAATGAGTATCTGACCTAATCTAGCCATCAGAATAGACAGCCACCCAACGACACCCCTTCATAACCAGCCCCACCTTCCTTTAGACACCATAAAAAGAGAGCCTTGTCTGTAACCTGCTGCCTGGGGCAGGGCACAGCCATTGGTAGGCGAAGGGCCGGAGTCTCACTTGCTGGGAAAAAGAGACTCAAGAGTCAAACTGTGCTGGGAATCGAACTCAGGGCTTCTGGCCTTTGAGGGAAGCACTCAACCAACCCAGCCACCTACCCAGTCCTGATTGTTTTCATCTTTTTTGTTTTGTTATCCTTAGCAGTGCTTTTCCTTAAAACATTCTCTCCAGATAGCTTTAACCCTCTAATGTCTCATGGTGCCGTGGAAGAGAAAGGCCTCCCATTTTCCTCCTCTGATTCATCCAACCGTGGGAAGAAGCCTCTACCCTGAGCACAGACTTTAAACTCTCCACTTGCTGCCGCTTGGGCCAACCCAGCCCATGTGTGCTTGATCGACTTTGATCGAGAGTCCGCACTGGTGCTGGGAATGCAGTCACGCTCATGAGCTCTTTGGGGAAACTACTTAGAGGAGAGGTGGCACTGGACAAAGGAAATGCTGATGTCTGTTGGGAAGAGAGATGTGGGGAATGGGCCCCTGTATACAGTGGCCCTTCTGGGTCCTGGGTGAAAAGATGAACTGGGTTAGACTAGAATAGGAAATAACAGAGCCTACTCCATGTGACAAGGACATACATGATGGCAGGACTCTTTCTGGCAGTCTCTGTGAACATGATGACGCTTATGGGTGTCTGTTGTAACTTATGACCAGGAGAGTCGAAAATGACTGAGCGACAGCCAGCCCCACTTTCCTCTGGGAACACCTTCCCTTTTGTATGGGGGCTGGACCTGAGTAGGAATGCCAACAAGGAATGTGTTCTTCATGATGTTGGGGTGCATTCCTTCTGGACCCTCAGGAGAAGAGGTCAGAAACTTTGTAGCTTGCTGCATTGCTCTCCATTCTCGGTCGCCCACCACTCCTGTGGTGTCTCTCACAGGTGAGTAGGGATTCCTTCCTGAACTTGCAGGCTGGGCCAGTGAGAAGGCTGATTTCCTCTAACACAGAGATGCCTGGGGCATTAAGTGAGCAGAAATGGTGTGTGTGTGTGTGTGTGTGTGTGAGAGAGAGAGAGAGAGAGAGAGAGAGTGTCCGCATGTGCACATGTATGGTGTATATGCATGTGTACGTACATGTGTGTGTTTGTATGCACATGTGGTCACATGTGAATGCATGCATATATGTGTGTGTTAAAGAACTGCTCCTAGAAAGTTTTAAAAGGCCACACAGTCAAAGAGACCTTATCGCATGTGGTGGCAGGGACCTGATACAGATGTCAGGATGCTGATTAGCTAAGTTAGTTAAGACCCTACTGCACCCAGCCGTAGAGCTGCTGAAGGTGCGGACAGACAAACAGATGGGATCCCGACATAAGGTAGCTCTGGATTATGAATGAATCCTAAATCCAATGGCAAGTGCCCTTATGATAAAGAGCAGAGCAGTGGCCCATGGGAAAGACAGAACTGAGGTAACAGAGACGCTGCTGCAAAGGTGAGGAGCTACAGGTGTTGTTGCCGGCAAGGACACCTTCTTCCCATGAGGCTGTAGGCCACCTTGATTTTAGATATCAGGCCTCTTGGCTTGTATAAAGAATAAATTTATGGCCTAACAGTGGTGACACACACACCTTTAATCTTAGCACTAGGGAGGCAGAGGCAGAGGCAGAGGCAGAGGCAGAGGCAGAGGCAGAGGCAGAGGCAGAGGCAGAGGCAGAGGCAGAGGCAGAGGCAGAGGCAGAGGCAGAGGAAGAGGCAGAGGCAGGCAGATCTTTCTGAGTTCTAGGCCAGTCAGGGCCACATGCAGAAACTCATCTAAAAACAAAACTAACCAACCAAACACCAAAAAGAAAAAAAAATAGAGTTCTGCCTCTTAAGTCATTAAATTATTATGACAAACAGAGGAAACCAACCCAGACCCCAAGGGTATCTGTGTTCATCCTCCCTTCCCTCTAGGATGCTGTTAAACAAAGGACAAGAAAGCCAGGCCCGACCAGTGGAAGGGCAGTAAAAGCCATCTCCTTTACAGGCTGTCTAAGAAGAAAGCTTTTCTGAAGGAATTTGAATAGCTGCTAACCTCCCTCCTGGGAAAAGAACTGGTTTCCACACTGTACCACAGTGAATCAACCCAGGGGAGCCTCTGAAAATTAGCTATGGTTTCTGGCCGCCCAGTTTCCCCACTTAAGGACAGAACAGAGGGATTAGTAGCTAGATCACATTTAATCAAGTTGCCAGAAGCTACACAGGGAGTACTTCTCTGTCTGTCTGTCTGTCTGTCTGTCTGTCTGTCTGCCTGCCTGCTTGTCTGTCTCTGTCAGCTTTGCTTATGACCTGTCCTGGGTGAACAGGATAAGCTACACCAGCCCTAGTTTAACACAGGAGGGTCCCTGCTATGAGGGAAGGGTGGTCCCCACAGTACCCAGCCTCCTGAGTCCTGCTGTGGTGTTCACTGTGCAGCCAAGTGAGTGAGCGTTCTGCTTCCTTCAAGCTGAGGACACTATATGGTGATCTCGAAGCTTCTTCTGGCTGAAGCATTTTGGGATTTGGAGATGAGAGTTCATGCTGATGTGATGGAAACCAAGGGCCACAAACAACACAAATCCAGGGACAGGGATCATGGCTCACACCTCTGGGGGGACATTCTGAGCCCTCCTTACACTTGTTTTCTTTGGTCCAAGTTCTAGCTGTACAGAAGCAGTACCAGGTAAGCCTGCCTAGGAGTCCTGACGTGGGTTCTCTCAGGCAGCACTAAAAGGTGGAAATATTTCCCAACTGCTTTTCTTCTTTGGCCTCTAGTGTTAAGTATCTTCCCACTAGGCTGAGAGTTATTGGAGTCATTGGAGACTGACTGAAGTTCTCTTGTGGTCAACAAGAATTCTTGGCCACTATTGAGATGTGCATGTGCATGTGTGTATGTGTGTGTGTGTGTGTGTGTGTGAGAGAGAGAGAGAGAGAGAGAGAGAGAGAGAGAGAGAGAGAGAGAGAGGGAGAGAGAGAGAGAACATGCTAGCACACATGTGGACATGCATGGGGAGGCCCACGGGTCAATTACTCTCTATCACACTTTTTGGGAGAGAGTCCCTGGAGTGTGAGCTTGTCACTTTGGCTAGGCTGGCCAGCCAGCAAACCACAGGGATCCTCCTGTTTGTGCCTTCGCACTTCTGGGGTTGCAGGTGTGCTCTGAGCCCATTTAAAAACACTGGAGCAAGTGATCTGAATTCACGTGTTCTGTTGCTGTGGAAAGTTCATTATCTACTGCGTCATTTCCTTAGCCCCAAACCCTGCTTTAAAACACTATTTGTGGGCCAGAGAGATGGCTCAGTGGTTAAGAGCATTGGATGCCCTTCCAGAGGTCCTGAGTTCGATTCCTACCAACCACATGGTAGCTCACAACCATCTGTGATGGGATCCAATGCCCTCTTCTGGTATATCTGAAGAAAGCTACAGTGTATTCATATACATTAGATAAATCTTTAAAAAGGGGGCTGGAGAGATGTCTCAGTGGTTAAGAGCACTGACTGCTCTTCCAGAGGTCCTGAGTTGAATTCTTAGCAACCACATGGTGACTCAAAACCATCTGTAATGGAATCTGATGCCCTCTTCTGGTGTGTCTGAAGACAGTTACAGTGTACTCATCATAATAAATAAATAAATAAATAAACAAAATCTTTAAAACAAATCTTAAAAAAACAATTATCTAACTATTTGTATTTTTGTAGTGTGTGTGTGTGTGTGTGTGTGTGTGTGTGTGAAGACAACTCTTGAGAAGTAGGTTCTTTTGTTCCATTGTGAGTTCTAGAGATCAAACTCAGACCACTAGACTGTGTTGCCTCTCTAGATTCTCAACACTACTTTCAGAGATGGTCAGATACACTGGTTGAGGTGTGTGTGTAGAAACAGAGGTGGCTCAGCGATTAAGATCATATTCTCCTCTTGCAGAAAATCTGGGTTTGATTCACAGCATTCACATGACAGTAAACAATAGCCTATAACTCCAGTTGTAGGGGATCTATGAAATCTAACACATTCTTTTGGTCTCCATGGGTACTCTATACATGTGACACACAGATATGCATGCAGGCACAATACCTACACACATACAATTTAAATTAAACTGGGCTTGGTGGCTCATGCCTTTAATCCCAGGCCTTGGGAAACAGAGGCAGGCAGATCTCTGTGAGTCTGAAGGCAGTGTGGTCAACATAGTGAGTTCCAGGACAGCCAGGGCTAAAGACTTTGCCTTTTAAAAAGGAATTAGTTAAAAAAATATTCACAGTTTGAAATGACATAAGGACCTACCTTTTTTGAAAACTACCCATTCAGTCACTGCAGTGTCCAACACTTTGGGGGAGCTAGGGCTGTTTATAGAGAGAAAAGATGACTTGTTTACATTCACACCACCAGTAAGGGGCTGGACCAAGACAGAAACTTGGTGCTTGAATCCTGGTCAGCATTGGAGTTGGGGAACAGGATATGGAAAGATCAGGGATGTTAGGACGGTCCAGCGAGGAGCTGAAGAAGTTTCATCTTGTTGAAAGGTGAATGTTATGGTAGAAAGAGATAAAGCCGAAAGGATATTCTGGCCATGTAGCTCAAAACCAGAGGCTTGATTTGGGGGCATGTGCTCAGGACCTGGGGTTGATATCGAGGTCAGTGGGGAGTCCATGAGACATCTGCCTTCAGGGAGGTGAGGACAGATCTCCAGGCTTCTAGGAGGATGGATGGCAGAGGATCTAGACTGAGGGGTGGTCCAATTGGGGACCACCCCTTGGCAGCAGTGAAGATGGAAAATGAAGAGGCCGTGGCGGTCACGTGATGAGCTCAGTGACTAAGGGCTGCAGGGAAATTCAGGAGTCTAGGAAATCCACCTGCCAGCGTCTGTGGGACGCTAATCAAGCAGATGAGACGTGGCACCTGGCAAACAGGGCTGGCATTTGCCTGAGAACTTTCTGTCTGCATCTGGGAGTCTGGCCTTGCAGAGGCAGGGCTGAGAACTAGTTACATTGTTGTAGTTACACAGTTACATTGTATACTTAAGAGCTTTCCACAAGAATGGAGCAACACTTAGGGAAAAGCCCTTGGCCTGGCTGTCCACAGAGATCTGACTTCAGAAGGCGTGATCCTCATTGGGAAGCTCTGTGCTCTGATTCTGGGCTTTGTTCTTGGACACGGAGCTCCATCCTGTTTCTCAAGACACCCAGCAATTCAATGAGTTTCTTAAGGGCCTCATTAAACTTCCTCTCCATTTAAACAAGCCAGGCTGTGTTCTGTTATTCACAATTATGAGCCCTGAGAATGCGCTTAGGAGGGCAGATGGAAAGAGGTGCCAGGGGACAGGGGTTTATTAGAGGTGTCAGAGAGGTACCAACACGGGGCGATGTCCAAGAGGCTGCTGGCCAAGTGCCTAGGAACACAGACTTGAGATCATTAGCACGATGGGGGCTGTGGTGCTTTGGGATGAATTTGCAACCTCAGGAAAGTCATTTAATGGGTGGAAGGAAGCATAGGAGAGTTCAGAGAGAACCAGGGAACCTAGAGGAAATGCTAGTGTGAGAGGAGAGAGGAGGCACTCATGTCGAGGGCACAAGAGGCAGAGCAAGGGAGGAGATGGTGAAGATGGTACTTTAGGCATTAACAAGGTGAAGGGTGACGCAGGCAGCTGTCTGGGTGATGGGAGCAAGAAGGCTGGCATAGGTCCAGGAGAGAATGGGAAGGGGAAGCAGAGCCTGTTCTGTCTAGAAATCCATTGAGCAAAGATACAAGGAAGAAGTGCCAGGAACAGGACAGAAACCACACAGCACCCACTGGCTCAGGAAGAGTTGCATGGTCTGCTCCTGAGGTGTGGGCTGGGTGGGGACAAGCAGGAGGCAGTCTAGGTTGCTAGGAGGCAGTCCAGGTTGCCAGGAAGCAGTCCAGGTTGCTAGGTGGTGACAAGCAGGAGGCAGTCCAGGTTGCTAGGAGGCAGTCCAGGTTGCTAGGAGGCAGTCCAGGTTGCTAGGTGGTGACAAGCAGGAGGCAGTCCAGGTTGCTAGATTTCTCATCTGTAGGAAATTGATGCTCTTTAATACTACTGCAATTCTGTCTCCTCTTTACCTATTTCAGTTGTAGAATAAAAAAGACTTGCAGTTATTTTGAAGCTCAGATAGTTTGTGGTGTGAAAATTACATGGGTGGGGACTCTGGTTCTAAGGACTAAAGGGTACTTGATCCCTAGTTTTTTTGAAATCTAGGGAGTGCTAAAGATAAGATTATGGGACCATGAGTTGTACAAAGGCTGGGGAGCTCAGGGACCAGGGCTGGATCTACCTGACTCGTATTTTTCAAGGCCTCTCCATGTAGATGCTATATCCTATCACAGTCTCAAAGTTTGTGTTTTCTCTAAATCTTATGTTGGAACCAAATCCTCGACGGGAGAGGCTAGAGACATGGATCCTTTGGGTAGTGATTTAGTTAGGAGGATGGAGCCTTCAGAAATGGGTTCATGTCCTTAGAAAGATGCTGGACAGCTTGCAGTGAGGAGGGAGGGGCCGTGAAGCTGAGTGGGCCCTCACTTGGCACTGAGTGGGCCCTCACTTGGCACTGGATTTGCCAGCACCCCGATTTTGAGCTCCCTAGAGTCCATGATTATGAGCAGTAGCTTTCTGTTGTCTATTGACCACACAGTCAGAGGTATTTTGTTGTAGCTGTAGGTCTTATTAAGATACCCGGCAACTCTCAGTCCCTATTCTGTCTGGTCTCTGTCTGGTTCCTTTTTGGAAATAACTGGCTCCCCCCACCTGCCTCCCATTACTTCTTTTCTTCTTGACAATGTATTTTTTTAAAATTATTTGTTTATTTTATGAGTATGCTGTAACTGTCTTCAGTCACACCAGAGGAGGGCATCTGATCCCATTACAGATGGTTGTGAGCCACCATGTGGTTGCTGGGAATTGAACTCAGGACCTCTGGAAGAACAGTCAGTGCTCTTAACTGCTGAGTCATCTCTCCAGCCCCTAACATTTTCTTCCTTGTGTAGTTCCAGATTCTCTCCGATGGCCAGCCTGAGTTCATGATCCTATATACAATAATCCAAGTCCTTTTTTCCTTCTCTTTAAATTTACAGTGTTTACCTCAGGAGTTCTTGCTATTTTGTACCACGAGTCAAAGCTTATGGCCTGTTCTGGTTTAATGGTTTTAGATGTACAAAGTAATATTAAAAAGGAATTCAGTTATATTGAAATACAGTTATCAAAAGTATCTATTAAAACATGTTTGTAATGTGGCAGTGGGTAAGATTTTTTATTAACGTGTCAGGAACTTAGAAATGGTCTGACAGACACCACAATTTCCATGTAGTGATGGGCAGAAGGGATATTTGAGTTGTTAGTAGCAGTAGTAATGCTATTAAAATCATTGTATTTTTCCTCGGTGATAAAATCATAGATTCTATGAATCATTTTGTAGGTTTTAGCCTAAAATTAAAATGGAAAAAAACCCCATAAAAATTCAGTTAGAAGTTAGTGAAAATAAACACCTTTTTTCCCTCTTTTCTGAAGTTCATCATAAGGAATTAGGGGACAACTGCTCCAGGTTAAGAACTCAAGGCTGGATGCTGGAGTTCCCTTTATTCTGTTGTTAATTTCTTTCTTTTTCTGTTTTTTGTTTGTTTGTTTTTTGTTTGTATGTTTTGTTTTTCGAGACAGGGTTTCTCTGTGTAGCCCTGGCTGTCCTGGAACTCACTCTGTAGACCAGGCTGGCCTCTAACTCAGAAATCCACCTGCCTCTGCCTCCCAAGTGCTGAAATTGAAGGCATGTGCCACACTGCCCCACATTGTTGCTAATGTCTTATCTTCTTTTCTAAAATGTATCACAGCCACCTCACTATAAGGAACCAATAACAGAGGTGATACATTGTAAGACATGTTATGCAAGACAGGGCCCAGTTCAGGCTGAAGAAGCAAGGCCCATGAAGGAAGACTCATTGTTTTGGAAAACCAGTGACTATGACCTCCAGACCATCTCAGGAGCCTAAACCAAGTCAGGGTTTATTCTTGCCAATCCTGTGGCCAGACATGCACCAGGTACACCACACACTCATATTCTCTCTCTCTCTCTCTCTCTCTCTCTCTCTCTCTCTCTCTCTCTCTCTCTCTCTCTCTCTCTCTCTCCTTCCCTCCCTCCCCCCTCCTCTCCCCTCCCTCCACCCCTCTTCGATCTGCACATGTACAAATGGCTTTCTCCCACAAGTCCTCTTCTGTATGTTGTCTGCTGCCCACAAGCTCCTACCATGTCTGCAGAAGTGAAGAGATCTGCTAACGGTTTGTCCTGCACACCTTCTCCAGGTGCTTGGCTTGCTTCTCTCAGAAGGGAACCCATATTTTTATACATAGCACGTCCCATTGTCCACAGAGCCACCCTGATCGTGCCAAGAGGGTTTACTCTTGGTGCATTTGATCCTGTGCCCAGCAGCTCCTGGTCCTGACACAGGGGAGGGTCTCAGTGAATGCTTGCCTAATTGAATTTCTGAAGAACGGAGCAATGCCAGCCCATAAGCTGCCAGGGTCTCTTCTGGGAGTGCCAGTCACCAGCTGTCACTCACGCCCAGCTAGTTAAGCTGGCTTTTCTTCAAGCACTGCCATCTAAGAGGAAGAAAAATGCTTTCAGCCAGTGCTGCTGCTTTATAAGATTTCCTGGTTACAGTTTCCTCGTGGTAATTGTGTGTTCTGGGAAGGAACCAGGGAGGGTGGTGAGAACAAGCCCTTAGAAAACGGGCTCTGAGGATTAGTGATGCTCTCAAAGTCATGACTCCAGCAAGTAGCTTGGTTCAACAGTCAGTGTGTCTGTCTGTGGGGCTCTGGCTCGCAGCCACGAGGTCCAGCCCCACTGGGATCTTTCTCTCACTGTTTATGGATGCCTGCTGACGTTTGCATGTGAGAACCCTATTTCCACAAAATGCCTTGAGGAAATGGCATTGTGGGCTAGTCTGTTTGAGGAGTACCACAGGCCGCTTCCTGTGCCACCATGACAGACCCCGGAGAGTTCTACAGAAAGAAACTCGCCAGGTTGGTGCACTCGGTGTTTCCCAAATCTCTGACAGTGGAAAACAACTGTCCATGTAATACTGCAGATTGAGTACCTTGTCTCTGAAATCCTTGGGTGTCCCAGGTTTGAGGGTCCCCCCCACTCCCACCGCAGATCTGAATATTTGCATATACACAATGGTATATCTTAGGTGGGGCTTGAGTCTAAACTTGAATTCTGTCTGTTTCATGATCACCTTACACACATACCTAAAGGCAATTTCCTATAGTATTTTAAATAGTTTTGTGCGTGCAACAAGGTTATAAGGTGTAGAATTTTGAGTGGGTCACATTATGTCAGAAAGTTCTCTATTTTGGAGACATCTAAATATTAGATTTTTGGGCCAGAGATGCTTACCCCACATTAACATACAAACAAACACTCCCTGGAAAACACTAGCTCTTATTATGTGGAGAGAAGACGATGGCCCAGTAAGGGATCCACTGGTGTGCCTCTCTGGTTTGTCTGTAGTAGCGAAAGCTGGAGGGCTTCCCTCCAACAAGAAGGGCTATGCGCAGGGTCCCCTTCCCATCAGCTATCTGAACTTGAACATAAGGCCACCCTCATGGCCAGTGTGGCCTGAGTTCACTTCTCTACAGGTGCTGCCAGGGTGGAACCCGGGCGCTTTCTTATCTCCAGGTCCTCCTCCAGGTAAACAGTCAAGGGGCATTTCCTGCTTGTATTAGGTACCTTGTCATGGCTGTCAAAGGCTTAATTTTGGCTCAGAGATTGAGTGTCCAGCCCATCACGACAGGGAGGTCAAGGTGGCAGGAACAGGGCTTGGCAAGTAGCACGGCATCTGTAGCCAGGGGTATGGGCAGATGACTGACTGCTGGTGCCCGGTCACTGTGGGCAGATGACTGACTGCTGGTGCCGGGTCACTGTTTCATTAGTCTGAGCCCGTAGCTCAGGGGATAGAGCTCACAGTCACGGTAGATCTTTCTGCCTCACTTTCTTTTTGCTGGAAATACCCTCATAGGCATACCCAGAGGTGTGTTACCATAGTGATTCTGAATCCAATCAATTAGACATCAAAGATTAACCAGCACACAGGTGTCTGTCCAGGGCTTATGAGAGAGCAGCCCCACCTGTGTATCTGTGAGAAGCATCGACACCACAGATGCAGTTTCTGTCTCCATATTGGGAATTTTAACCTTTCAAAGTTCAGCAACCTACACCACCTCACCCTCTGTCTTCTCAACTACCTCTGTGTTGAATCCAGGGTAAATGCTCACATAACGCTTGATAGCTTAAGTATGAGAGTTTAAGCACTTCTGTGGGCTGCATGGCTCAGTGTGGGTAAGGAAAGAAAATCAATGTTGCAAATCTCTTAATTCATCACTAAAGCCATCCTCCTGGCCCAAGCAGCAAAGAATGATGGAGAGACAGAAACGGATATCAAGTGACTCACACACAACTGTTTGAAGTGTGGTGCTCTTGGAAGAGTTAGAGCAACTGTCAAGGTCCCCGATGCATCCATTTGTATCCGTTCTGACGGTGATGGGATGCTGTTGGAGATTCAGGTCTCATCTTCCGCCTCTGAGCTCATCTGAATAATGCCGGTGCTGGGAGGACGAGAGAGATGAGGCAGTTAGAGGCAGCCCTGGATCCGACTATATAAATCCGAAGGAGATAGGGCAGGACAGCTCGGCCTTCTCAGCTTGTCTAGTGCAAGGCGGTGCAGGAGGCCGTGCGCGGCACCAGAGCGGACAGTGTTTGTCTTCGCCCCAAGTGATCATGAGAGTAGTTGTGCAAGTCTTCATCATGCTCCTCCTAGCAACTGTGTCCGACTGTGCGGTGATCACAGGGGTAAGTTTCAAGCATTCTCCATGGACCTGGCTTGGGGGCCAAGATCGGGGTTCTGCGTAGAGCGTGTACAGAGAACTGCAAAGGCTCTGCTCCAAATCATCTAAAGCAAAGGGACTTTGGAGGCAGTCACTGCCTGGGAGTGGGGTTGCCTGTGACTTCGGATGGCTAGACCTCACTCTGGCAGGCAGAGTTGGCCTTTGAGAAGTTGTGGGTAAATAGAATACCATTTTTAATACATTAGGAGGGCACTGGGATTTTGACATTGAGTCTTTAGTAAAATGGAGATTCTTTGGTGTGCACCATAGGAAATTTCTTTACAGGTCAGATTGTGCCCCTTCCTCAGCCCCATTTGTCCTGTGTGCACCTCGGTTTTCATCTGTGTCTGATTCACTTGTCCGTGCTAGCTCACAAGCATGCTGTGACCTCAGGGCAGCCATCACACAGGGTCCCTTCTCGGTTCCACTTTGGCTATTAGAACGGATGCTTAAACTCCCCCTTTCACTCATTAGTGGCCTCCCAGGGGGAGATGGGTGGCACCACCATTGGCAGACTGCACCCCAAGCATGTTAACCTTGAAGCAGAGGCTCAGACCAGGGGCACCAAGTACATCACTCAGAGCATGGCGTCCTCTCAGATGTCCTACTGCACCTGTGCTCCTGTCATGTAGGTACACGCTGTGTCATAGGCTGAGCTAACTACCAACCAAAGCACAGTGCTTCTCCTAAGAGCTCACCAGGTAAAGGTCAGGAAGAAAGGAAGAGTTCTTATTTCAACTTCCTCCAAGGTAAGTGTGGAGTGATGCCAGCCAGTTCCCAGAACTGGATAAATTTTAATTTTCACAACCTCGGTTGCAAAGGAAAGAGACTCCATTCAATGTAACACACAGGGCAAGTGACTGACAAAAGCCGTCAAGAAGACCAGGGCTCAGACCCAGGAGAGAAGTTAGGATTGCCTCACACAGTGAGGGATGGGGGTACTCAGAGCACCCAATGTCACAGTGTCACCAAGCCAGCGCCAACATCTATTCCAGAGTGGCAACAGGTAGAGAGGCCTAGGGGAGGTGAGGCATCTGTTAATAAGAATCCAGAGACAGAAGGTCAGGTCAGTCACAGGGGTAAGCGAATGACTAGATGAGCAGCAGCAGAACAGTGGACTGAGGGGAAGGGAGGCCGGCATGCCTAGCCGCCCTCCATTTCCCATATCCTTTTGATGTTCCTCATCTGACTCTCAGGAGTCACCTCCTGACCTCTCCACCTTCCATTGCTCCTTAGTGAGAGTCCAGCTGTAGGGACCAACCTCCCAGCATGCCATGCCTACCGTTGTCGTTGTCGGGGAGAAGAGTCCACCTGGGGCCCACGTCCCCCCTACCCCCTACCGTTCTCAGGGGGCTGGCTTGGGCGTGAGAAGCAGCCCTGCTGAGCTAGAGATTAGCTGCTAATGACTGCCACCTGCACCTTCTCTGGGTGATGAAAAGATTTGGTTTCTGCTTCCTTCCTCATCCTTTCAGATAGAAAGGTTGGAGCTTCCAGGCCCTGTCACGTCCCGTGCTGGCAGCCTGAAGGTCTTCTGTGGCCTGCTACTGGAGAATAACCAATAAAAACTCAGCTCTGAAGCCACTCGGCCTCTGGGTAGTGGCCAGGTCCACAGGTTCTTCATGAGGCCCTACTTGCTTTCCTGACCCTGGCTTCAGCGCAAAGTTAGCTTGTTTGAAACTTTCTTCCATGACCTGGTAACCCAGTAGGTCCAAGAAGCCCAACCTAGAAGGATGCATCCATGTCAGGGATCCAGGGAGGACAGCAGAGAAGGGGTGGGGGCGGGGAATAACTGTCCACCAGGCTTCTGTGGGTTACCGGATGAGAGACACACAGAGAGGCAGCTTGGAATGGACGCTGGAGGACAAAGGACAATAAAAGTTCAGCAGCGAACAACCAGGGGCTTGGACCACGAAGGAGCCTCCCTCCGTCACCACAGAGTTCTAATTCATCACATTCTACCAGTGTCAATTGGGATTAGAAAAGCTATGCCTTCCAACACAGGGTCTCCCGGGGAACAGGCACAGGGACTGCCTCACCACTGAGCAGGAAGGGTTCCCCAGACTGAAGTCTGGTACTCTGCTGAGTCCGAGTGTCCCTCCCAAGAGACAAGCAGTGGCATTAGACACAGGCCAAGGTGTCCTGTTGATCTGAGGCGCGTAGTCGCCCCCTTCGGATCCTGATCCGGATCGGATTCTTCCTTTGGGTGACACTAACGGGTTGGCCCTTTCTCTCCGGTAGGCCTGTGAACGAGACATCCAGTGTGGGGCCGGCACCTGCTGTGCTATCAGCCTGTGGCTGCGGGGCCTGCGGTTGTGTACCCCCCTGGGGCGGGAAGGAGAGGAGTGCCACCCAGGAAGCCACAAGGTACTGTGCTGGCATTCGATGGGCCTGCGTGTGAATGGGCGTGGGCTCAGCAGACAGGGATCCTGGGGCCAGTGTAGAGCCAGGAGTCTGCAGCTTCTGAGGGCGAAACGGGGAAGGTTAAAACTGCTTCCTCCACAGTGGATCTGGCCTCTGATGAAGGAAGGCCAGCAAGCAGCTCCAGGCGGCTGCCTCACATAGACCTGCGGATGTTGTTTGGATACCGGTTCCGGTGCTGACACCAACCACCTGCACCCTTCTAGACAGGCTGCAGGAACACGGTCATAATTTGACTTTTAAAGTATTCCCAGCTTTTGTTAGCAAACTGAGGAATGTCAGATCACGTGGCTCGCTCCAGGCACAGTCCACACAACTGGGACTAGAACTGAGTTCTCTGAAGTCAACCATGGTCCTAGCTCATTGGAGTGGGGGTACTGCCTCCTTGGTTTTGATGGCAATGGTATTAGAATGGCAATATCAATCAGACAGGCTGCTGGTCCTTCAGACTGGCCACTCTCAGATCTTTATCTGTTGTGTTCAATGTGTCTGCACAATACACCAAAGGGAGCAGGTTAGCTGTCCCCAAAGCGAATTCCTTTGCTTTTAGGAATGAGGTCTCTTCAAGCACACAAAATGGCTTCCTATACAAAGCTGTAGCTAGAGCAACATACACTGTAAGAGGGACTCCCTCTTCTACGCCACAGGCAGCTAGCTCTTGGCCTGTTTCTAGTCCCGAGGGCACAGGACAGCCAAGAGGGTCTTGCCCTTGGTAGGGCTAGATGACATAGCCACGGCCTGTAGCCTTTGGAGTATGCGGCCACTATGGGGCGGGAACCTTGTGGGCAGGGCCTACAGCCACATTCGGTTCCCCTTAGCGGTCTTTCAAGCTTGTGCTGGCTTGGCTGCAGTGCTCCTCTGGGGTCAGAGAATTTTCCAGCAACCCCTCTCCCAATGCCCCTCCAGCCATTGATTTGTTTTAAGCTCAGGAAGCTGCAAGCTGAGTCATTGCTTCATCCTCATTGCCTTGGGCTGTGGGAGACGGTTCAGCATGAATCGGAGTCCCCACAGGGACAGCAGCATTAATAAAAAACGAACGCTGGGTGCTTCTTACACGCCTTTTTTCCACAATGAGTTTTCAGTTAATATATAGTCCCAGCCACATGTGGTAGGTGCTATTAGCCCATTTTAAAGATGATAAAGTCAAAACATGGTGAGGGAAAATAGGTAGTCAGTTATCACAAGTCTGGTAAACAGCAGGTCTGGGATTTGAACCCATGTACTCTGGTGCTGGACCTAGTCTCCTTATTGCTCTATTTAAACCCCACTGGGGACTGGTGATGTGACAGAGCAGGTAAAGGGACTTCCTATGACAACATGACGACCTGAGGTCGATCCCTGGGACACATACATGCCAAGGAACCGTCTTCACAAGCTGTCCTATGATCCCCACAGGCCTGCACACCCCACTATGCCTTCACACACATATGACAACACGTATATTAAAAAAATAACTTTTCAAAACTTGAGGAAACCTTGTGTGTTCAGCAGTGCTCTTTGATGTGAACTGGTGGATAGAGGGGGTATTTGTCACTTCACAGCTCTACCTAAGAACCTGACCACAGAGCTGAGGACACTCCAGGGTAAGCAGAGGGGTTCACTCAGCAGGGGCGGGAGGTGTCTGCACGCGTGCGAGAGCATGCACACAGGCCCACAGACATTCTGAGGGTGGGGCTTTAGCCTTGTGTTCAAATCCTGGCTCCTCCACAAACCACCTGTGTGACGTGGACATATCATTGAGTCAAGGTGAATACAGTCCCCATTATTGTTGGTGGACAGGGGACATTTGCAGGCCTTTCCTGTGACTAACGCACTACCCCCTTCTCTCTCAGATCCCCTTCTTTAGGAAACGCCAACACCATACCTGCCCTTGCTCACCCAGACTGCTGTGCTCCAGGTTTCCGGACGGCAGGTACCGCTGCTCCCGGGACTTGAAGAATGTCAACTTTTAGTTTGTCTGGACTCTGTCTGGATCCCTACCGGGTGACCTCCCTTCCTATCTGTGTGACTTAGTTCCCTGCAACTTCTCCACTCCCCATCATGTCTGTGTATGTGCAGACAAGCAGACCTTCCCCGCCCCCCACCCCCCATAGTCCGCCAGGCGACATAGAGGAGTTTGTGAACAGCCTGGACTTCCTGGCTCAGACTGCCTGAAGTTGTGACATTGGGACGCTCCTCAGTGTCTCTTCCTGCATGTGCCCTCTGTCCTAAACCACACCCTCCTGGACACCCACCCGTGGGTGCATCACCAGCTCACAGGACCTGTGATCAACCTTTCCCCCCGACTTTTCTTTTATTGACTAGTTCCTTATTTTAGGACTGTAAGTCCAAAGTCACCGTCTTAGTCAGGGCTTCTATTCCTGCACAAACATCATGACCAAGAAGCAAATTTGGGAGGAAAGGGTTTATTGAGCTTACATTTCCACATTGCAGTTCATCACTAAAGGAAGTCAGGACTGGAACTCAAGCAGGTCAGGAAGCAGGAGCTGATGCAGAGGCCATGGAGGGATGCTGCTTACTGGCTTGCTTCCCTTGGCTTGCTCAGCCTGCTCTCTTATAGAACCCAAGAGCACCAGCCCAAAGATGGCACCACCCACAAGGGGCCCTTCCCCCTTGATCACTAATTGAGAAAATACCTTAGGATCTCATGGAGGCACTTCCTCAACTGAAGCTCCTTTCTCTGTGATAACTCCAGCCTGTGTCAAGTTGACACACAAAACCAGCCTGTACAGTCAGCACTCCTTAGGGCACCATTGTAAAACAAGAGGATTTCAGAGCTTCTTTGAGTTTGGGGTGAGAGGCAGCTCAGGGGGCCCCGGGGTAAGTGTGCTCTGGGAAGGATGGGAGGGTGCGGAAACTCTGCAGAGGAGATGCAGGGCAGGGTCACTACAATTCTCAGGGCTGAAAGTCAGTCCCTTCCGGTTTACATCAGAGTCGCCCCGCAGGCCACACATGTGCCGTGTGATAGTAATTTTTGTCAGCCCAGAGCTGGCAGGATCCAGAGCCTGAGCCAGGCCTGGGAGCTCTCTCCACACGCAGGTTGCTGGCACAGTTGGCTCTTCCCATCCCTATTCTTATTCTAGACACAGGGTGTTCAACAACAAAGTTGTCATCTACAAAGTTCAGACAGGAGCAATTGAGTTGCAACCACAAAATCCCCTTTTCAGTAAGCTTACAATTCTGTCTTGGGCCGCATTGACGGCGATCCAAAGCAAGCAAGCAAATAAACAAATGAACAAACAAACGAACACTGACGTAAAATGTGAAAGGACAGTGTGTTACACCACTTTGGTCCTCAGGAGCCTTAAGGAGAGTTCATTGAGGTTTCTGAGGCCCCAGGTTCCTGCCCTCTACCAGCCTCTGCTGGGTCCTTAATTCAGGATCCATGAGCCTGGGCATTGGCACAGGGACCTTTCTGTGCATTTGTCCCTTAGATAGACACTGTCACCTGTTCTGCTGACCAGTGCAGCTCTTCCCTAAATGCAGCCTGCAGTCTCTTTCCTTCTAGGCTGCAGGCCTGGGTCCTAGGTGTAAAGTTCCTTTCTAAGTCTGTGGGCCTGTGGTCTTCCTTGTCTGACAGATCTCCATGGTCCACTAACTGCCCTGGGGCCCTGACCTCCAGATTGGTCCCTCCCAGCACAGAGAGCACCCCTGAGTGCAGTGGGCTACAGCCAGTGCCCCAGTGCTCCATAGAATAGACACTGAGGTAGCCTGTGGTACTCCCCAGCACACTGGCATGCTGCCCGTCCATCCTAGCCTCAGGGCAGGCCACCCACAGAACTATAGGGTGAACCAACGATTTAATGTGACTGTACTCATTTTCGTTTTTAATGTCATAATTTTGAGGACTGTGTAATGAGTCTGCCTTACTTCTCTGCTGTGGCAAATGATAGGAAAGGGGAGAGGTTAGGAGACTTAGAAAATATATTCATGAGTAGTACTTATATTCAGGAATATGCTCTTCAGAAATATGGATATAAAAAGCACCTATAGGGATAATATGCACCTGAGAAGAATATATTCTAGAAGACTCGGGGGAGGCGACCTTGACATTCTTTCAAGATCCATCCATAGCTGAAGCGGCTGTTCTTAGGCCCAACGCTTCAATCTTCAACTATTGGTGTCTGGCGCCATCTAGTGGACAAAGTGGAAGTAGCACGGAATGTGAAGATGAAAAGAGGGTGATGGTGTGCGTCTAGAAATAGAAGGGGGAGCTCTTCAGGCATACCCTGGTTAGGACTCCATCGGGGATCCCCAACAGTGCTTGTCAAGGAGCCTGCTTCCCGCCCAAAGGACCACAAAATGTTCTGCCTCGCCCCCGTCTTATAAGTGGCGGTGGAAGCTGCAGTCTCCTGCTGAGTTTAGCCCAGGTGCTACAGTTTCCCGGCTCACAGGTCCTCTAGAATGAGAGAGACGTGGATAACTTCACCCCCTCCACCCCCAGCCCCACCACTCCCCCCGTTCCCCGCCTCCAGTTGTGCATCACCAGGATATAACAGGTTCTGCAAAGCCACTTTTTAATCATTGGACTCCTCCCCATCTCTGGCTCATTTGAGTGACTGTCCCCATTGCCTCCACAAGTCTCTAGGTAGCCGGGACTTAGAGATTCCTCATCCCCCAGGACAAAAGGGCAGGCACCGAAGGCCAGAGGCTGGAGTAGCAACCATGTGGGGCGAATGCTTCCAGGTTCCTGCCAGAGCCTCCTAAGGCTGAAGAGAAAGATCAGAGAGGGAAGAAAGGCTGCAGGGTTGGACACTGACTCAGAGCTGAGCCTGCTGAGTGGACCCAAATCATTGACCCAAGGTCAGCTCAGACCAGCCAGAGAGCCAGCATCAAGGTTTTGTGTTGAATTTATTTAAAAAAAAAAATCATACCCTGCTATGTATGTGGAGAAGCACATGGGCGCGCTGAAGGCTTTTCTGGGATGTTTTCCCTGACCAGGACTGGCACTGAAAGCAAAGAACTGACCTGGTCCGAAAAGCTCCTCTCTATCCCAGATGAGTATAATATGATATCCAAACATGGAGTATTACTCAGCACCGAAAAGGAATGAGGCTCAGATGTGCTTCATAGCATAAGGGGCCCTTGAAATCACTAGACCATGGAAGTTAGTCATAAAAGGTCACATTTGGACAATCCAATTTATGTGAAATGTCCACAACAGACAAACCTACAGGGACAGGAAGCAAGCAAGCCATAGTTGGTTAGGATTGGGGTGGAGTGAAGGTAGAAAAATTGGGAGTCATTGTGAAGGGATTCAGGTGTCTTTAGGGGTGACAAGGATGTTCTAAAATTAAATTGTGGAGATGGCTGTGTAATCTGTCAGCATCTGCAGCATTACTGAAGCATACAGTTTGTGAGCGTCAATGACGTGCTATAGGGATTACATCACTATAGAGTTATTTTTAAAAACGTTAAAATACACAAAGTTGGAAAGAGCACGGAAGTGAGGGAAAGTGTCTTCCCCTCTCCAACTTCAGGATCCCAGAGGAAGGCCTGGGTGTGGTGTGTCGAGAAGACCCTCAGAGTGTCCTGAGGGGAATGTGTACGCTGTGGCTTGACTTTCCTCCCCACAGCAGCAGCATTTTCTAACGGTTATTTAACACGCATTTCGTGGTGGCGAGGGGAATGGGTGCCTCATTAACTAACGCTATGTATAGCATCATGCAACCCAAACCACATCCAGTCAACCCTGGGAGTTCTTCATGGGAATCCCACCAACTGTGGAGCAAACATTAAAAAGAGCATCTGCATTGAACGTGCACTGAACTTTCTCGTTATTCTCTGAACCACACATGCAACCGTGTGGTATGGCACTGGGTTTGGTTTTATAAGTAACCTCGGAAAGGTTAAAGCACGTGGGAGAGTGAGCCTAGGCCCGTGGTGACCCCACGCCGCTTTCTATAAGGGACTCGAGCATCCTCAGAGTTTTGGTATTCACTGGGGGTCCTGTGGATTCCAGGGATGTTGTTCTCTCTCTCTCTCTCTCTCTCTCTCTCTCTCTCTCTCTCTCTCCATATTTGGAATATTTGGAATATTCAGTTTCAACCTCAGGCAATAACTCTTTGAATGGAAGTTTTGATTATGCAATAGGATTAGTAATACCAAAGTACTAGGCCATGCATAGTGGGCCAGGGTGGGGTGCCAGTCTGTGGTGACTGTAGTGTCCTTAAATGAACACGAGGGTTGTTTTTCCTTCCCTGGAGGACACTGCTCTGCCCACCTTGGCAGGAGCAGAGACTCTAATACGTAGTTAATGGGCACCCAGTCCTGTCTGTGTTTCTGAGGTGGTTGGACCCCTGTTAGAATCTTTCACACGCGGTGAGCGCTAGGCAGGAGTGAGGCAGTGACAGGGGAAGCACGCCCCTCTGTCTGCTCCCCAGAAGCCCACAGCCACTAGACCACAGATGCAAACGGATTTCAGATGGGAAAGTGTGAGCTCCACCCCCACCCCGGATGACTTTACCTTCAACATCTGTAAAGAAAGCACCGTAAGTCTCCATCACCCAGCTAGCACTGCCTCAGCCTTCCCCAGCTCTCCAGCCTAGCTGAGAATAGCATAGTGCTTGGGTCTTGGGAAGATCATGTGGCCCATGTCACAGGAGGTGCGCGACTAAGTATCCATTTCCCTGAATGTTCTCTCTCCCTTTCCCTCCTCTCTCTCTCTCTCTCCCTCCCTCTCTCTCTCTCTCTCTCTCTCTCTCTCTCTCTCTCTCTCTCTCATCTCATCAGGTAGCCTTGGATATCTGGAACTCATTATGCAGTCCAGATGAGCTTCAAACTCACGGCAACCCTCCTGCCTCTGCCTCTCAAATGCTGGGGTTACATGTGTGACTCCTGTAGCTGGCTGCCTAGGCGGGGAGGTGCACTGAAGGATAAGGAGCTGTGAGCCTCTGAAATTCTGTCAGGAAAGCAAAGTCCAAAGGTGAAATAAACAGACACACCTGCCGTGGTCGGTTCCTTCGCTCACAGTGCTGGTGGTGTCCCTCAGCAAGCTGCTGCCATCGGCATGCCTGATTCCTGGCAAGGGGGCCGCTGCCCAGAGCTTAGCATCACAGACTGCACAGCCTCACTTCCTAGTTTGGGACTTTGGTCAGTTTACTGAACTTTCTGTGTTTCAGTTTCCCCCGTTATTAACGGCATCATCATTATCATCATCATCATCATCATCATCAGCATCATCATCATCATCAGCAGCAGCAGCAGCAGCAGCAGCAAGGGCAGCCGCAGCTCCTGCTTCTTGGGGCGGCAGGGAAGATTAAGCGTTGGTGAATGGGAAGTGCTTAGGAAATCATCTGCCACCTGGAAGCATGGGGTGGGGGATGGGCAGCTGCTTGTCTTTCATCCCTATGAAGAGTCCGCCCTCAGCTCCCTGGCCCAGCCTCTGGGGGCTTTTTGCCACACCCCCTACTAAACCATCTGAGCTTGGATGTCTTTCCTTAATTGGGAAAACCAAACATCTGGGAAGGAAAGCTTTTTGGATGCATTTCAAAGGCCCCAAAATAGAAACCTAACAGCAAGAAACCTGTGTGTTGAGACAGTGTCTGTTCCTTGCCATGTTCAAGTTCACACACAGGTTCCCAGAGGTGGCGCCTGATAACAGCTGTGATTAGAAAGAAAAACACACTCACCATATCTCCCGGTGCTTCGAGACCCTGTTAAACTGAGAGGCATCGATCAATCGATCGCAAGTGAAGTGTAATGTTTGCCCGGTCTGTGATCTTAGCACTGAGCTGTCCACACAGCGGACTCTGATCTGCTCTGGCTTTCCCCGATCAGGATCGTGAGCACACACTCCTTGGCACAGGTCTCCCCGGCGGTTTCCGGCTGTGCCAAGTGGCACTGGGTGGATTCTGGGGTTCCCAGCAGGATTCGTTTGCATCTGTCTGGCCCCTTCCTGGCTCTCGAGCTGTGATTCCCACGTGGGACTTCTGGGCCTTTTACCTTCTTAGAAGCCCCGCCTCAGCATGTCAACCCAACCATGGGAGGAAACCCATTCAACAAATAATGAAAAATTGACACTGCTTTGCAAACAGAGGTAGCTCCCATTAGCTAAGACTGCAGTCTATGTAGAGCGTGGACTTCATGTCTGGACAGGGGTCAGCGAAACTGCCGACCTGGCTCGGGCAATAACACCCGTGCTGGGCAGGCCGGACATGATTTTGATTCCTATGTTAAAAAACAAAAAATAAAGACCAAAACCAAAACCAAATCCACAACGGCCATGTATGATGGTGAAGGCTGTGGCCTCAGGGCTGGGGAAGCAGAGGTAGGCTCACCCTTGGGGCCAGCTAGCTGGTCAGTCAGTCACGCTGAATCAGCAAGTTCCAGGTAACATCTGAGTTACCAGAGCCATTTGAGTTTATTCCTTGGATCCCACAGGGAGGGCGGTGGAAGAGAATCAACTCCTGGGAGCTGTTCTCAGACTTCTGTGAGTACAGTAGCACGCATGCGCGCGCGCACACACACACACACACACACACACACACACAGGAGAGAGAGAAAGAGAGAGATTTGACCCTGGTCTCTACATGCAGACACACATGGAACCCCTGTATGAACACACACATGCGAGCACCACCAGCAGTACCAGGAGAGTACAGAAGACAGAAAGAATGGGGCGTGTCCCTTCCTCCTCCTTGATGTTTGAGAATTGATGCTTGAACTCATGTAGCCCAGGCTGGCCTTAAACGCACTCTGTGCCTCAGGTTGGCCCTAACCTCTGGGGAGCCAACGATGACTTTCAACTTCTGACCTTGTGCCTCCACATCACAATGCTGGAATTACAGAAGGGCAACATTGTGGGACCGCGGAAGGCAGCCTTGTTCCCAGTTGAGCTAAGGTTCAAAACCCCGGGGACCCTGTAGGGACGGTAGCCATTTGGCCTGTTCCTGGGCTTGAGGCTGCAGCCCTCCAGATATATGTGGCCTTCAGTCATGTAAGGGCAACGCCCCGAGCCCTCCACAGGTAGAGGACGGTGACTACGGTAGGGTGACTACGACAGGTCACACAGGCTCAAGGCACACCTCCATTTTAATGCGGTACCTGGAGCCCCGGAGGCTTAGCCAATAACCTTTCCTTCCCAGACACTCTGCCCTGCAAGATGTTTAACCTCAGGCCCGCCCTGAGAAGGGGGGTACGGTTTTACTCATCCACTTTCCACCATGACAGTAAATGTCTTAAAACCATGGACTGCCTCTTTTCATCGGTATCCACCGTGGTAGCCATGGAGAAGGCCTTTGTCTCTAGAGCCACATCCAATCTCCCATAGAAGGCCCAAGCCTGACACCATTAAGCCAAGGATTCTCCCCACAGGACCAACCTGAGCTCCCCTCTCCCCCACACCCCTTTCCCCAACCCCCCAAGTCCTCCAACCCCTCCCAGCCACGCCCTGGGTTAGATCAGCCTGCAGGCCCCCACTCCATTTTCAGCTCCTCCACGGAATCGGGGCCTGGGTGTCCAAGAAAGAACCTGAGAACCAGATTGCTCCCCCCCATCCCCGGCCTCGCTTTAGGCCCAGAGACCCCCCTCCCCCGGCCCCCCAGACAGCTCTGGCTGTCCCACCCTCAGACTGTGCTTACCCAGAGCGGTGACCCTCCGCTTCCCCATAGCCCAACACCAGCCCTGGGACAGAACTGGGATAAGTGCAGTCAAACTCCCACTTCCTGCCCCCTAGCAGCTGTGTCCTGTGACGGAGTGGACTTGGGACCCACAACCTTACACAGCATGACGTATGAATTTCTTTTTTAATTTAATGTTTTAGACTTTGTTCCAAATACATCCATCTCTCCATTCTGTGCACTACACCATGGGGTCTGTCAGTTCAATTTAAGGTGAAGATTGTAATCAAGGCTATTTCCGATTCCCACAGGGCAGCAAGCATTAGCTTCAAAGAACTTACGCCAGATATCAGCTAGGACATTGAGAGGGAAACAAGCATTGTTATTAATTAATGTTGTTAGAGATTAATATTTTATATATATACATATATATACACACACACATATATATGTGTATATATATACATATATGTATATATACATATATATGTGTATATATATACATATACATACACACACATACACACACACACACACACACACACACACACACACACACACATATATATATTGGTTTTTCGAGACAGGGTTTCTTTTTGTAGCCCTGACTGTCCTGGAACTCACTCTGTAGACCAGGCTGGCCTTGAACTCAGAAATCCACCTGCCTCTGCCTCCCATGTGCTGGGATTAAAGGCGTGCGCCACCACTGTCTGGAAATATTTGATATTTTTAACACATAAACATCTCAGGGAAAAAACCCTCCTTAGTTAATGTAACTGAGTGGTGGTGAGTAGGTTTTTCCACTGACATGGGGTTACTGAACATCTTCAGGTAAGGATCTAACAGAAGGTAATAGTGCAGTCTGATGTCGGATTCTCTGGTGTTCGATGGCCCAGCCATATGTGCACGTGAGTCTGGGGCTGTCCTCCACAGCCTCCCCCTCACTCACCCTGTCTTCTAGAGAAACCCTAGTTGGTTCCATCATGTCCAGAGGCATTTCTTCAGTCTAGGTTTTGCTAAGGCCTGTTACTAGGTTGTTACTAGAATGAGGGCTTTGGCTTATCTATCTTATTTTGTCTGTATAATATTACTTATCATGTATCATTATTTCAGAGACATATATTTGCCCTCAAATCCACATTTTTGGTGCTTCTTGGAAAATGGTAAGCCCTGGAATCTCTGTTTTGGGCTGTCTTCATGGAGCTGACTCCATGTCTTTATGGATACCTGAATCCGCTGGTACCTGGTTTCTACCATCCAATGGCTGTGTAGGGGTTAGAGCAGGGCAGGTATTTTGTTCTGCATGATATTTACTTGTGACACACTTAAAAAGTTAATTTAATTTAAAAAGAAGGGAACTGAACTTACTAGGCTTTTCAATATTTATTTTTAAACTTGAAATGCAAACTCTTACAGGTTCACGTGAAGGTATCTGCATATTCAGTATTATTGTAGTAAAAACAGAGGGAAGAATTCTGGCAGGTTTCCTCCTATCCGTCACCATGCTCTATCATATCACCCACCTGGTGATAACCCGCGCTACATCCTCATGCCTAGTGTCATGAGGCTAGACCCTCTCACCTGCAGGGTGAGGCTGCAGTAATCTAATGGGTCCTGTTGCCGCCCACCGTCTCTGGTTTGGGAGCTGGAGAGGAAGTTTAACTCTTTTAAGCTTCACTTTTCTCAGTTGCAGATCACACCCAACGACAGCTGGGCTGCACACTTTCCTAATGGCTAGAAAAAGAGGCGCCAAAGCCAGGCACGGTGTCACACACACACACACACACAGACACACACAGACACACACAGACACACAGACACACACAGACACACAGACACACACACACACACACACAGACACACACACACACACACACACACACACACACACACACACACACACACACACACACACCGTACTAGCGCGTGAAGGTGGAGGAGTAGGCGTTCAGGGCCATTATCAGCTACATACGTTCAAGGACTGCCTGGGCTATATGAGACTCTGTTTTAAAAAACAAAAGGAAAACCAAACAACAATAAAAGAAGTGAGTTACAAGGAGAGGAGGAGGAGGAGCGTAAGGACGAGAGCTTTCGTGGAGCAGAAGAACTCGCATGCTCAGAACACTCTCAGGAACCTTCTAGGGCCTCCTCCATCCCCTTCTCCACCCCTTCTTTGTCCTCCTCCCCGTCCCAAATAGCAGCCCCTCCCTCCTGTTTTCATCACATCTATATTCTGTTACCTTCTCCTGTTTTCCATCCCTGCCCCTTTAGGCTCCTTCCTCTCTCCCAGCCCCGTCTGCCAGGCGTATATCACTATCATATGGTTTCTAGTTGTATCTATTTTTCCTACAAATTTCATAATTTTATTCTTCTATACAGTGGGATAAAATTCCACCTTGTATTTATGCCACATTCTCTACATCCATTCATGTTGATGGACATCTAGGCTGGTCCCGCAGGTTGCCTGTTTTGAATAGTGTAGTTCTCACCATGGATATGCAGGTGTCTCCTTGGATGCTGGCTTGGAATCCTCTGAGTACAGAGTGCTAT
Source organism: Apodemus sylvaticus (assembly GCF_947179515.1). Classification (NCBI taxonomy): domain Eukaryota; kingdom Metazoa; phylum Chordata; class Mammalia; order Rodentia; family Muridae; genus Apodemus; species Apodemus sylvaticus. The sequence goes on from NC_067475.1 coordinate 56,237,315, forward strand.
AGCTGGATCACAGGCAATTCCATATGCAGATTTCTGAGGATCCTCCATTCGGAGTTCCTTCATGGTTGTGCTAGTTTGCATTCCCACTAGTACTGTGTAAAGGTCCCTCTTTCCCTATCTCTTCTCCAGTACTTGTTGTCATTTGTTTTCCTTTTCTTCCCTAAAATGTGTGTGTGTGTGTGTGTGTGTGTGTGTGTAAACCAAAGTACAGTGTCTGTGGAGGCCACCAGTATTGGTTTTGGGAACAAATCTGAGCCCTATGCAAGAGTCGTCTGTACTTAACCTCTCTGAGCCATACTTCCAGCTGCATTGTTTGTTTTCTTGATGATAGTTCTGACTGGGGTGAGAGGAAATCCCAGAACAGTTTTAATTTGCATTTCCCTGATGCCAAGGATGTTAAACCACTTGTGTTGGCCATTGTGTTTCTTCCCCAGAGAACTAATTTACCAGTCCTTTTGTTGGATGATTTTTAAATTATTTAACTTTTAGACTTCCATTTGTAGATTCAAGACATTAATTTCTTATCAGCTGGCCATCACTTCCCTCTGCTGATGACTTCTGTTACCAAGTAGGAGCTGTGTTATTTACTCTTCTGTGGGTGCGATAAAATATCATGACCAAGGGAAGCTTTAGAAGAATTTGTCTTGGTTTACAGCTCCAGAAGGTTGGAACCAAATGGCAGGAGCAGGAATAGGAAACTGGCCAATCACATTTTCATCACACACACACACACACACACACACACACACACACACACACACACACAGAGTAACTTTTTTGTATGCCAAATAGTGAACTTGACAAGAAGAAATCAGGGGGAAGATCCTATTCACAGTAGCTTCACAAATAAAAGCAAAAATAAACTATGAATAAACTTAACCAAGGAAGTAAAGAATCTTCTTAATGAAACCTTCAAAACACAGAAGAAAGAAATTTAAGAAGCTACTAGAAGAGGGCAGAAGCCCTGTGACCGTGGATTGGCATCACTCATACTGTGAACTCCCAGGACATGGAACCTTGGTGGAGCAGGTTCATCACAGGGGACAGGCTTTGGGGGCTCGTAGTTTCACCCCAATCCTCTCTGCTTGCTCTGCTTCTTCATTGGCCTGAAACTCATTAGGCTTGGCTGCTTGGCAAACAAGCATCAGAGATCTATCTTTCTCCATCTCCCCAGTGGTGAGGTTACAAGCATGAGCTACTGAGCCTCTGAGTGCGGGGGATTGAGCTCATGCCCTCATGCTTGCACGGAAGCACTTTATTGACTGAACTTTCCCCCAGTACCCTGAACGTTTGTCAGGTCTAAGACTGTAATGGAGTCTTCACAGCCTTTTAAGTAGGGATCCTGTAATCTGAAAATAGGAATGATTTAACTTCTTTTCTTGTCTCTATCCCTTTTACTTATTTCTCTTGTGTTGTTGCTCTAGCTAAGACTTTGAGTATTATATTGAATAAGGGTGGGGAACAGGCATCTGTCTTAGTTACTGTTCCGTTGCTGTGAAGAGGAGCCATGACTAAGACAACTCTTATAAAGAGAAAACATTTAATTGGGAGTGTACTGGTTCAGCAGTTAAGTCTGTTATCATCACAGTCGAAGTGTGGCAGTAGGCACAGCATGGTGCTGAAACTGTTGAAAGATCTATCCTGATCCTCAAGCAGAGAGGAAAGAGAAACTGGACCTGTCCTGGCCCATCCCCAGTAACATACTTCCTGCAACAAGCCACACCCACTCCATCAGGGCCACACCCACTCCAACAAGACCACGCCCACTCCAACAAGACCACACGTCCTAATCCTTCTGATCCTTCTCAAATAGTGCCACTGCCTGATGGCTAAGCTTTCCAATGTATGAGTATATAAGGGGTATTCTTACTCTAATTACCAGAGCATACTTGTTCCTTTCCTGAGTTTTAGAGCAAGTACTTTCAGTTCCTCCTCACTTAACATAATACTGCCTATGTTTGTCATATGTCACCTTTATTATATGAGGTGTGTTCCTTATATTATGAGATTCTGCAGGACTTTTATAATGAAGGGATGTTGAACTTTGCCCAAGGCCTTCTCTGTATCTGCTGAGATCTGTGTAGTCTTCACCTACGTTTAAGTAGGGATCTCCTTTAAGCTTATTCACATGCTGAGCTACATCCATCACATATGATGAACTGCTCTTCCAGCCCTGGAATGGAACCAACTTGACCACAGAGCATGACTTTCTTTACGTGCTCTTGAATTCAGATTGCAAGTGTTTTGTTGAGATTTTTGTTTCTGTTATTAAGGATGTTAGCACTTGGTACTTTTATCTTTGACTCTCATGTGACCTTATCAGTATTACTATCTATCTTTAGGAAGAGGAAAGTGAGGTGTGGAGCGGTAAGGACATTTGCCTAAAGACATACCACTGTAGCTGACCTTGGATTCAAGGCCACATGGCCACAAATGTTTTTCCAGAAGCTACACTTTCCCTCCTGGTCACTTTGTAATTCAGGGAGGGGAGTTCTTTTGAATTTTCTCATTTAGACCCACATGTGTTCACTTGACTGTGAACTCCCTGTGGGTGGGGATGACAGTAGTTCTGTCTGTTGTGTCTAGTGCAGACACATAGGAGACATTTAATAAATGGACTTCAGTTGGCCTCATCAGTGCATATACCTAAGTGGAGAACAGAACCCTGTGGTAGGGAACGGGTGCCCTTCGGTCCTGAGCTGTTTCAGTCACTTTCGTGAGTCCCCAGACACACGTCCTCTAGACCAAGGTGATTTGTCCTTGTGTGGTTCCAGGCAGCAAGCACTCGACTCTTATCATGGTCTTTCTTAAGAGCATTTTCTAGATTGTAGCTTGCACCCGCAGATAACCTTTCTTAGCACCATGGGCTGTGGGGCAGTGTTCCAGCATGCACTTGAATGATCTCAGATGGCTGCCAACTGTGTGAACAAATAAAAAAGCAGAGAGCACTAAGGGATCTTTGATTCTTGGCTTTGTGGTCACCCTCCAGTGGGAGGGGTGGTTTCACCTAACACCTGTGGTCATTATCCTTGAAAGGTTGCCACTGGGTCAGGCTGGGCCATTGTGGACATAGAGCTACAATCTATCCTTCCTCCATAACTGAGCTAATGGCCTTGGAGTGCTAGACATTGCAGATGGGACCCGTACCTACTGCAACTGTCTCAAGGGATGGATGGAGGTTGAGACGAAAGAACTAGAAGCAGAGTTGCTCTTATAGAGGAGTGTGGGGATATTTGTTCAAGACACTTGAGACAATGCCAGGCTCCTATTACAGGCCTCCCTGAACCTCCATCTCCTCATCTGCAGCATGTCACACAGGTGTCACCAGATGCTTTCTGATGATTATCAGGGGCGATAGCAAGATCACTCAGTCACACACCTGCTTATTCAAACATTTCCTGAGCACCTCTCACACATCTTACTCAGGGCTGAAGTATGGGTGGAGATATAGCCCAGATGCAGGGTCATCAACTGGTACAGGACCTCTGGCCCGGGCCCATCTGAGCAGTACCTGAAGGGAAGAAAACAAGAAACAAACTTCACCACTTAGTATTGATTTCTGCCCCTTACTTCTCTGACTTTGGGAGCAGAAGGTGCTGTACAGCAGCTGGTGTACCTGTGGCCACCTCTCAGGAGCCTGAGAAGCAGCAGTATCCTGGCTGTCTGAGGACACGTCTGGTGGCTTCGTGAAGGACTGTGCATGAAGGAGGGCATGCCACGGTGGGGATCAGCCCTGGCTCTTGTCCTTATGCCCGTTCAAACATTCCTGTGCCTGGCCTCTTGGGGCCCTCTTTAAGTCACCATAAGCCAAATGTATGAAATTTCAGTTGATAGCCATCTTTCAGAAAGGCTGATGCATCCAGATGCCCTACCTGGCCTCAGCTGTTGCATCTTGCCCTCGCCCCACTCTCCACCCTTGCCAGGCCTTGCTCTCCGTGCAGATGTTTGTCCTGTTAACAGCAGGCACCACCTTCTCTTGTACATCATGCTCCTGAACTGCCTGCCTTCCAATTTGCCCACCTTATCCCGGCTTCATCCTGATTTTCCAGTTCATAGGCCTGGTACGTAATTGTCTCCACAGATGTTAGAGACACAGGCTTTAGTGTCTTTCCTGTCTCAAATCCCTCTTAGGCCAGACAGCATGAATATCTGGCTTCTGACCTGGCCTCCCATAGGACCCTCAACATCTCTGCGTGTGTGTTCTCCCTGGGCCTTCCATATGCAGTCTCAGCTTCCCCTCCTCCTTGAGCTGTCACTGCCATCTTTCCCATATCCCTTCCTGTGGAGCATGCATGCATCTGCCTTTCCTCTGTGTCCTCCCCAGTCTTCCCGCTGTTCCAGTGAGCAGGCAGTTACCACTCACGTTCTCAGCATCATTTCCATTGGACACAGTGTCTCTAGGGATGCCCGTGCCTTCTCTTTTAGTCAGTGCTCTCGGTGGGAACATGGGGTATGGTTGGCCTAGGCTCTAATGTTGAGCTTCCTCCACTGAGGTGACAGATTATACAAGCATTCTTGCTCTCAGATGCCACTTTGACACTAGACCAAGGCCTTTGTGGGAAAATTGGTCTGGGAAGCCAAAATCAGGAGCCCCTTGGACATCAGTAAAGTCTGGCCTAGGGAGGGGGCAAAGAGAAGGGAGGTCCATGGCCTGGTGGGAACAAGCTGTTCAAAGAGCAGAAGGCGGAGCCTGGAACAAGTTCCTGGTAGCGGCCCCACCTGTGTTAGCTCAGAGGTCCCACCAAGAGGGGGACTTGGTGGAAAGGGGCCTGTGTTGACTTTTCCCAGGTTGAAGGCCTGTGTACCCTTCAACGCTAAAGTCTTTAGAATGGTAGACTTTGTAGTTCTTATCAGTGTGGGTCTTAGGCAGTGGAGGTGCTATCTCACTATGTTTGTGAAGTAGTCTGAAGTTGGGGGTGCCTCTGAAGTCTGGGCATCCAGCCAGAAGGAGCCCCGCTTTATAAAGGCTGAGAGGATGGGCACCGGCTAGAGAGGCCATTTCCCGTGGTCCAGAATGAGGTGCTTCGTGCTGCTCCTCGCTACCCTGGCCATCTGTCAGAGCCATGTGGTCACCAGGTGAGCGTTGGATCCTGGGTGGGCAGGGGACTATTCCTCTTCCTGCCCTCAGGTCCCGACTCCAGGGGCATCGCTCTCACTCTTGTGACCCTGAAGACAGGAAGTCAGTCTGGAAGACTTGGGGAGAGGAAAACATGGTTTCTAGAAAGAAAAACAAAGCTACCCAGCATTTGGTTCCAGCTCTATCACCTCTGGGCCTTAGTTTCTTCATCTGCTATGAAATTAGGGTCTTAATAATGCCCATATTTTAGGGCTGTTATGAGACTACATGAATTAATATTTGTAAAATGCTTCAAATAGTGCTAGACCTACTGTGGAATCTATATACACACTCATTAAAATAGATTTCTTGGTATAAGAACTCCTTTAGAGAAGCTTGTAGGTTCTCCAAAAATAACCAGGACATCACCTCTACTGCCATGGGTTAGATGATCTGCGCTTTACAATGAGACTGTTTTTCTGGGAGAGTCCTGGTGTTGCTACCCAACACCATGTGGCATAATGGAGGAACCAGGGCTCAGCCTGGCTGGACTTGCACTCTTGCTGTCCCCACACCCATCCCAGGTGCTCATATGTGTGTTCTGTCAAGGCATGAACACAGAGAAGACTGCATACCTCCTTGGATTGGATCTTTGAAAAGAGGTTGAGTATCTTTGCCAGTGAGGGCCCTCTGACAATGGGTTTTTCTCAAGTCTAAGGTATGCTGGCAGCTATACAAGAGTCAGAGCCGGAGATGAGGACCCTGGTGTGAATTCCAGGCAAGGCTGGCCTCTTGGCATGAGGTAACAGCTGCATTCTGGTTGTAGCTGGTTTTCCTCTGGAAAACAAGGTTCCTAAAACTACTACATGGCATATGTACTTCTGGAATCTCAAGTTGTCTTTTCAACTAGCTCTCAGAGAGGACGACATGATTGTTAGAAGTTATAGGGACTGTGAGATGTACAAAGTTCTAATTTAATGTATGGGGAGAGAAAATGGTCAGATGGTCAAGTACAGAATAAAAAAGTATTGGAAAGGAAGGAATAACTCTATTGTATAAGAAGAAACTGAAGCTAAAGGCATTAGCACCACTGCTCCCCAAAGTGAGGATCACAGGGCTCTGGCAGCCTCCCAGTGGAAGTTCAGAGGAGTTGGAGAATCTCCTGGTGGCAGATCGGGGGCTGTGGGAGTTTTCGGGGTGCCAGGGAACATGGCAGAGTCAGGTTCTGCAGCTTCCTCTCTTGATCTTTTCCTTCCCAGTTGAATTGCCTTCACTATCCCAAAGCTAAACTGGGCCAAGAGGTCCCATTTGGTGTCCTGCTCATGCTGAGGAGGTTTGAAGAATTTCCAGCCACTTTAGTGAAAACACTATTCAGAGAAGAGAAAAGCGATTGGCAAAAGGTGGTATCATTGCCGGAAGCAGGTGCCATTGCATAGGAGACATCCTTATCTCTGCATAGAGAGTTCCTTCTTACTGTGGGACCTCTGGGCTTTGGGCAGTGTACAGCACAGTAAGGTCACAGGGAGAAGTTGGTGATGGTTTTCTTAGTATCTTTCAAACCAGGAGTAACAAAACTTACTACTTAAGGAGTCATGAAACAAATGTAGCGAGTCTCTACCACAGTGAAAAAGAAAAGTAACAAGAAACATCAGGGCATTGGATTTAATGACGCTAGACAGTGACCTGTAAAGCAACAGGGAAGCCATTATTTCACTTTGGCTTATGGTTTTTAAAGTTGGAAAATCGCTGGTACGGCTAGTGGATTGCTGGCCAGAGACAGAACTGGGACCGAGTGCGGGGATGGTTTATTGAGCCAGGTCTTCTTCCTTCTTGTGACTTCACCTCACCTCCTCAGGATCCCTCTGCACAAAGGGAAGTCTCTGCGGAACACCCTGAAGGAGCAAGGACTGCTGGAGGACTTTCTGAGGGGACACCAGGATGAGTTCAGCGAGAAGAACTCCCATATCGGGGTGGTGGCCAGTGAGCCTCTGATCAACTATCTAGATGTGAGTGCCTCTGCAGACCTTCTCAGGCATGAATTCTAACGTTCCCAGGCTCTGCCTTGCCAGAGCATTCCTCCTTTCAGGAATTATGGAGTCTGTGGGGCATGGAGGACACCTCCTTGCTGCCAGTAGCTCTACCACGGGTCAGCAGAGCCAGCAAAGGCAGCCCTCTGGTCCTCAGGGCTCCAAACGCCTTGCTGGATGGGTCTGAGGTCAGATGACCTTCATCAGACAGCCTGCTTCCCGGGATCAGGGAAACACATCTCAGTGTGTGGTCATCAGACCCAGAGACAGATGCCCGGTCTTTAGCTTCGAAGGCATGGGTTCTATTTTCTCTTCTTTGCACCCAGGCAAGGATACCATTGTGTGCTTTTCCTTTCTGGAGTCTGTCCCCCACCCATAACTCATTGCACTAAACAGCCAATACTTTTATGCCTGTGCTTTCATTTCTACATCTAGGTCACAGTCCTGCCCCAGCCTCCAGAGAGCAGCAGGTAGAGTGGAAGCTTGAACGGGCTCCTGGGACTCTGCTCTCAGCAGGTCTATGGCTAGCTTCTTCCTGCCTTGGCAGGGTAACCTGGTCTCTTCCCCAGTCAGGACTTCAGTTCTGGCACACGGTGTGCTTTTGAGCTGATTTCAGTACTGCTGTATGGGCCTGAGGTGGGAAGTGCAGAAGACTCTGAGATGAAGAGACCTTCTCTGTGGAGTGGGTACCATTTTTCCTTTTCTCTCCTTGATGCTCCTCTCCCCAGGTCTCTGAGTAGGAACGCAGGACTCACAGGCATCTACCTGTTCCCCGCATCAGCTCTTCCCCAGTGTTCCCTACCCCTGATTACACCTCTGACCCAGAGCTGTCTGTTCTCAGAGTGAGTACTTTGGCACGATCTACATTGGAACGCCACCCCAGGAGTTCACCGTGGTGTTTGACACAGGCTCCTCAGAACTCTGGGTACCCTCTGTCTACTGCAGCAGCAAAGTCTGCCGTGAGTGACTTCCCACTCTGCCCACCCCTCTTGTCCCTTCCTTTTCTGTCCCCCAGATGAGGAAATGGAGGTCCAGAGAGGAGAAGGGTCTCGACTAAAGCTACTGAGATAACAGAAAATGGTCTTGGAAAACCCCCACTTGGGTTTTCTTCTCTTTGTGTTTGGAATTACACACGCAGGGCGTTGGGGTTGGAGGTTGGCTTTCTTGGCTAAACTATGGGACCAGATTCTATATTTTTCACAGAGAGAATGGCTGATCCATAGCTGTGCTCTTACAAGGCCTAGCGAGGGTTTCCACCTTGGCTGAGAATGTTGAGGACAAGAGGACACCGAGGAGCCACTAATTTGAGTCTTTGTTGTAGGAAACCACCACCGCTTTGACCCATCCAAGTCCTTCACCTTCCAGAACCTGAGCAAGCCGCTGTTTGTCCAGTATGGTACGGGCAGAGTGGAGGGCTTCCTGGCCTATGACACTGTCACAGTAAGTGAGGTGGCAGCAGCTTGGGCTTCCCCGAAGTTTCCCTGCAACCGTCTCTCCCAGAAGACGCTCCAGTTTCAATGGGTTGTGCCTCTGGGAAATGAGGATCCCTTGGGTCCTGTCTGCTGGGTGGCTCTGAGAGGGGTTCCCACTGGTACCCATTTGTGTGAAAATCCCTTCCTTCCTCCATTGCTTGCTCTGTGACGGCTCTCAGAGCTCCACTCAAATGCTTCCCCAGTTCCTGGTGTTCATGTTCCTATCTTGGCCAGACTTCTGGACTTGGGTCACTTGACTCCACACATGTTCTGTATATGGCCCTATAACTTGTATAAACCTTTCCTTTGATCTGTTCTACCCCAGCCTTTGCTTCTCTTCAGAGTGTTACTCTATCAGCAAGCTCTCTCCAGCATCCTATAAAGTCACACGCTGCCTACGGCCTACCCTGATTTGTTTTTCTTCTGAGGGCTCATTGAACCGGATATGTTCTATATCACTGCTTTGTAAAATCCACGATTGGCCTTTCCTGTTGGATAAAAGATTCCCCAAGGCAGGGACTTTCTTTTATCCATTGCTCTATCCTCAAACCCTTATACATGGCATGTCAGAGCTTCTCAATAATAGTTTGTTGGCTCAAAGGAGAAAATTGAGTTATTCCTTAGTACTTAGCCATGGTTCATTTATTCATACCAAGAATGCTTGCTCTAAGAAAGATATAGTGGGGGACAAGTGGAGAGAGGACCTGCTTGCCTTGTGCTTTCTAGCAAAAGGTGCTCAGGTGGCCTTGTGAGAGCAAGGGCTATACAAAAGGCCAGTCAGGTGGCTTTGAATGTGCTGAGTAAGGTATGAGGAAAATCAAACTAGAATGTGTGGAAGAATGCTTTGGTGGGCACAGCTGCCCGTGGCAAACTGGAACACAAGCGATACACTTCTGGAAGCTAGGCCAGAGATGATCTGGGGTCAGCACTGCAGACGAGCTGATTGCAAAAACCCTGGGACAGGGAGGAGCTGAAGCAGCTCAGGAAGGGGACAGAGGCCAGCATTGGGGCGGGGCAACCGGGAGCTAAGGGGCGAGAATGAGAAAAGTCGTGAGAGGCAGGACCCGGAGCGATGATTCCTGCTTCAGTTCCGCCTCTACCAAGATGCCTCAGGCAGGTGTAGCCTGTGTGGCAGGTTTGATCTCACACTTTAAACTTCACATTTGCTGCCCTGTGTGGAGACTAATTAATTTAACGGGACAGAACAAAGGCAGGAGACCTGCTTCAGCCCTTTGTGTGGCCCAGAACACACATCTATCCTCTAGGGAAATGGGCAAATGAAAACATTTTCTTTAGCATGGTACCAATAACTCTTCAGTAAACAGACATCCAGTGAATGTTCAAAGGTTGTTCAGCTAAAGCTTAGGCACTTATCGGAGATGCAGGCATTAGCATTCTATCTGTCAGATAAGGGCCTGGGGCCTGGAGAGGAACTTATTCAAGCTCAGTCAGCAAGTGACTGAATAGGGAACCACATGGCACCTGCTTTGCCCATGGGAGGACCACGGGAGAGGACCACAGCTCAAAGGTGCAGCTGTTTCTGCAGGCAGCCTTAGAACAATCGTCAGCCCACTTCCTTTCAGCTTGTGCCCGACGTGAGACCTGTGTCTGCACCAACACTGTCTCCTCTTTCCCTTCCAGTCTCATCTGAGCAGTTCTTCAAAAGCAAGCAGAAAACATGGAGGGCTCAGCCCACTCCAGTCTCTTAAGCTAAAGCTAACCCCGTGTAATCTATCCAAGTGAAGACAGGAGGGTGAGGGCTGGCGTTCTGACACTGGCCTGTGACCCCAGACTGGCTGCCCCCTCCCTGGGATCCTTCCTCACTGGCTGCAGAAGCTCACAGGTGGAAATCATCACGATAACTTCTTTTTCCCTCTTTCCAGGTCTCTGATATCGTAGTTTCCCACCAGACTGTGGGCCTGAGTACCCAGGAGCCAGGTGACATCTTCGCCTACTCTCCGTTCGATGGCATCCTGGGCCTGGCCTACCCTACTTTTGCCTCCAAGTACTCAGTACCCATATTTGACAACATGATGAACAGGCACCTGGTGGCCCAAGACCTGTTCTCCATTTACATGAGCAGGTAGGAGCTGGTCCCACCAAGGGCCTGACTGATTTCTGGCAAGCCCTGTTGGCAGAGGTGAATGTCTGTCTGTCCTTTGGAGACACTACTTGCTAAGGTACCAAACTATCCAAACTATCTCTATCCTGGTTTCCAAGCGCCTCTGTCCTTCTGTCCAAAGATCTTACTGGAATCATTCCTGCAACCAGAGTTTACTGGGCCAAAGATGAGATGATTTTCATTTTACACCCCCATCCCCCACAAAATGCTAAGCCCTTGCTGGAGATGTGTTAGAGAGCTTGCACGTGCTAGGCCCCAGGTTCAATCCCTGGCACTACAAATAACAACAACAAAAACAAGGCCTGTTTCCGTCTCTAGATAAGGGTTTTTAACCCGTTCTTCCAAAGAGACAGGATATCCAGAATCATTGTCAATGATTTTGAGATCCTCAGTCCTAAAGAGTTCAGGGTTCTCTGCTACCAGAGAGAGAAAAGGAGGATTGCTTATTCAGGAATTTGTGTCGGAGCCAGGCCTCCGATCTCAGGGAGCCTGCTACAGTGTTGCTACTTTATTTTCCTGCTCCTTATGATGACCTAGTTCCTCTTAGACTTGGGCTATGTGGTTATACAAGGAGAAAGAGACCACCCCCAGGAGAAGAAGCTGAGGAGAGAGGACCCCAGGGAAAGAGTAAGGTGGTGCATTTCATTCATGCATGCGTTTAGATAGTCATTCGTTCACTCATTCATTCATTCATTCATTCACTCATTCATTCATTCGTGTATTCCATGAATATGAGGAGGTTAGGCCAGGACATGGATATATACATAAGCCAACAAGACAAGCTGAAAGATACATTTTAGCAAGGGAAAGAGACAGCATACAGCTACTCACATTGTAATCAAGCAGTTGTGAGAAGGGTGTCCCAGCAAAGGGCGGGGCATCTGGGTGCCTTAGAGCATGGGCTGTCCAGTCTGACATGTGTGTATGCCTGTGTGTGTGTGTGAACATGCACACAGGACAAGGCAGGACATGATTCACTGATGATGAGTGGGAATTATCAAGGCGAGGGGCAGAGAGCCAGTGTGATTTAGGCAGCGGGTTCTATGCTCTAGAACCTGGATGTGGGAAGGGCTCACTTTGTAGGAGGTGGACCAGCGTGGATAGAGGGGACTGTGCATAAGTGTGTCCCTCTAAGCAGTACGCATGCAACTGTGTCCCCGAGGGAGCAGAAGGGACTGGGAGGCAATTTTAATCCAAAGTGTGGGGCCTGGTTGAAGACGACTTTTCTATTGGCCTGGGATGGGGATTCAAGGGGGGTGCTGGGAGGGTCTGAGGATAGCCTAGCAGAACCTGGGGGTCCCCTGACCTGTGTGGTGACTCCCTCCCTCCCCCATGGCAGTGCTGAATCCTGACTGTGAGGCTGAGAGGAGCAGGAAACTGCAGCCGGGAGTCATGGTGAAGCCTGCCGGAGGGAGAGGCTACTGAGGTTGCTGGGTTGGGTGGGAGAGAGGCAGTGAAAGGCCTCTAGGTCTCCACCCATCTGCCTGGGGATGGGACTGACCACTCTTCCCCAGCACGGGTGTCTGGTGCTACAGAGAGGCCTTTCTTGGTTCCAGGAATGACCAAGGGAGCATGCTCACGCTGGGGGCCATCGACCAGTCCTACTTCACAGGCTCACTGCACTGGGTGCCGGTGACAGTGCAGGGATATTGGCAGTTCACAGTGGACAGGTAGGTGAGCGGAACCTTGCACAGACCCCTGCTAGAGGCTTGCTCTTGGTGTGTGGATATGGAGGCTCCGGTGACACACTACAGGGCCGGGAAGAGTTGTACCCAGTAGCTCTGACTGCTCGCTGGGATGCCAGCATCCTCTGCAAGTGGTTATGCTATATCCAGCCTTGCACTGCCTGCCTCTTGCCTGGAGGCACTGTGCTGAGTGGTCCTATGGATGTCTCTTTGGTCGCCACTGAGCCTGTAGGAGGTGGGTGCCGTTATTGCTCTCAGTGTGCAGGTTATAGACTTTTGATTTGGACCTCTTGACTATCCTCCGAGGAAGCTGATTCATGGAATACTCATGGACCCGTTTTGTTCATGAGAAGCTCATGTATGTACAAACGGTCGGAGACTTATCTGAGACAGGTATCACGTACCTGGCAGAGAAAATGTGAAACTGGATCTTTAGGCAACTAGTGAGTCTTCAGCCCACCCACGGAATGGCGTGCAGGTGGATAGTTTTGTTGTTACTGGAATCCTTGCAATTTGAGCTCTTTTCAATTTAGCCACCAACTGAGGGGAAATAGTTCAGTCTGTGATCTTGGGAAGTTTTGGTGGTTCTAAGAAGAGGTTCAAAAGAGGGATTTGGACTTCCCCCCTTCCTTGGGGATCCTGACAGCGGCAGGAAGGAGCCAGGGCTAGAAACCTGGGTATAGGTTGGTACCTGAGGCCCTTCCGTTTAATCTTCCAGGATCACAATCAATGATGAAGTGGTGGCTTGCCAAGGGGGCTGCCCTGCCGTGCTGGACACAGGCACCGCCCTGCTGACGGGGCCTGGTAGAGACATCCTCAATATCCAGCAGGCCATTGGCGCTGTGCAGGGCCATTATGACCAGGTAAGGTCAGGCTTACTTCCAGAAAACTCCCCAAATCAAGAGACCCTTTCCACTCAGAAGAAATGTTGAAGGAGAACGTTGGGTGAGCCTATGTAAACGTGGCCAGTGCTTCCCTTCCAGCTTTGGTCTGTCCTTGCTGTGGGAGCTTTGTGCTTCCTCTGCACAGTGGATCTCATCTGTTTCCTGGTCCTCTGAGAGGCTAAACCTTTTGTGACTCACTAACCTTTGCTGTGCCTTCTTGTTCTACCTGATCCATCGCTACCACCAGTGCACCCCTCTCCCCTTTTCCTGAGATACTTGTACACACCCTGACTGGTCCTATAAGGAAGACACAGAAGTTGTTCCATGTTGGGGTCTGTCCCTGTGTCGCTGAAAGCTGATACATCTATCAGCTATGTTTTGAGACCCCACCCCATTTGGACAACCTCCATTTCCCTCTGAGAAGAGTCACACAGTGTGGAGGAAGGAGTTCTGCACCATCAGTGCTTCTCTTGATAAACGACATTCCTTTTGCTTCTCTTAGTTTCACATCGACTGCTGGAGGCTGGACATCATGCCCACTGTTGTTTTTGAGATCCATGGTAGGGAGTTCCCACTGCCACCCTCTGCCTACACCAACCAGGTATGCACTTCCAGAGATGCTCTGGGTCCATCTAGCGTCCCTTCCCCTGGGACTCTGATGAAGACTAATGGCATGGGCCAGACCAAGAGTACAAGGCCTCTTGAATGGGTCGTATTGATTATCATTGGGATTCTTTCTGCGACCACTCTAGAGTCTTCCTGAAAAACAGAAAACAGGAAGGACAGAGTGCCAAGGGCTTGGAGAAAGGATATAGATTGGATCTAAACTGCCCATCAGGGCCTCTATCCACAGTTCAAGCTTCCAAGCCCTGGTAGCTTAGAATTCTGTCTAGGGTTTCTTTATCTCTTTTTGGCTATTGTGGGACTGCTGGTCTCAATGTGGCCTGCTCCTGAGTACCATAGACTAATGACGATTAGGGTGATGGATGCTGAGAGTCTGATGGTAAGGGGTGGAAATGTGGGGTACAGTACATGGGGCCAGGACTCAGAGTCACAGGGCCTCACCAAATCACCTCAGATTAAGTCAATTTAATTTTCTTAAGATCTATTCATTTATTTAAGCCTTTAATCCCAGTATGTGGAAGTCAGAGACAAGAGGATTTCTGTGAGCTTGAGGCCAGCCTGGTCTACATAGTGAGCTCCAGGATAGCCAGGACTATATATAGAAAGACACTGTCTCAAAAAAACAAACAAACAAACAAACAAACAAAAAAACAAAAAAAAAACAAAAAAACCAAAAAAAACAAAAAAACAAAAAACGAAATTTTAATTTTTTCTTTATTTTTGTTTATCTGAGTATTTTGCCCACATGCATGTATACATAGTATGTGAGCCTAGTGCCCATGGGGGTCAGAATAGGATGTCAGACCTCTTGCAACTAGAGTCACCAATGGTTGTGAGCCATCATGTGGGTGTTGGAGACTGGGTCTTCTAGAAAAGCAACAAGTGCCTGGTAACCCCTGAGCCCTCTCTCCAGTTCATTGTTTTTAATTTTAATTGTTTTTTGTTTGTGTGTGTGTGTGTGTGTGTGTGTGTGTGTGTGTGTGTGTAGAGGGTATATGCACGTGAATGCAGTTGCCTAAGACGCCAGAAGAGGGCATAAGACCCCCTGGAGCTGCCCAATGTAGGTGCTGGGACCTCTGGTCCTCTGCAAGAAGCGAGCCTGGTAACTGCTGAGCAGTCTCCTCAGGCCCTGCTTTCTCCATCTGTTGAGTGTGAGGACTCTCATTGTCTTTGCTTACCTGGGAAGGCGATCTCAGGACGCAATGAGACAACAGACAGTGACTGAGTGTCGGGGTAGAGAACTCTTGCCATTGAATCCGACCTCATGGCACTCCTGCTTCGTCCAGTTCCAGGGCTCCTGCACCAGCGGCTTCAAGCAGGGCTCCCAGATGTGGATCCTTGGGGATGTTTTCATTCGGGAGTTCTACAGTGTGTTTGACAGGGCCAACAATCGTGTCGGGCTGGCCAAGGCTGTCTGATAATACAAGTACACACACACACACACACACACACACACACACACACACACACTTTATGAAGTGGAACATTCCCAATAAACACTGCATTTCCTCAAAGACTGTTTTCTTTTGTTTTCAAGGGCTCTGCATCAATATGAGATTGGGCTGTGCCTGCAACGTGGGCAGAGCCGTGGCTGCATGAACTGGGGAGGGATGGGAATGCGGTTGCTGGGTAGCAACTTTTACGAAGGGGATGACTATTTTGCACTGAGATGGAGGAGACTAGGTGTTGTCCACCTGTCTTTCCACTCTAGAACTTTCTAGAAAATGGTATCTGAGGAGTAGAGTACGGTGTTAGGGTTCAGTAGACAACACTCAGCCCATGGAGAGGATGACTCCAGTACACGAAGAGTAGGATTTCATTCCTGTTGCAGACATGGACCAGAGATGCAAAATATCTTGGAAGAGCCCAGGGTTATAAATTGCTGTTTAGGGCAGTGGTGGTACACACCTTTAATCCCAGCACTTGGGAGGCAAAAGCAGGTGGATTTCTGAGTTTAAGGCCAGCCTGGTCTACAGAGCGAGTTTCAGGACAGCCAGGGCTACACAGAGAAACCCGGTCTTGAAAAACCAAAACCAAAACCAAAACAACAATAACAAAAAATTGCTGTTTATCTTGGGTGGTTAGGAACCTGGACACTGTCCCATTCTTTCTTAGGGTCACAAGTGACAATCAGTGCTCAGGTATAGACAATCATGTTGGTCTGCTTTGAGGCTGGTAGTTGAGGCCAGGTGCCAGCAGTCAAGTCCCCATCAAGGACTGGGTATCAAGAAGATGGAGGGCCTCCACCCTCAGCCTTGCACATTCTTCTTAAAGGATGGTTCTGGAGAGCCAGACCTCACAGAGTGAGAGCAGGGGATTGAAGGTTCTGTTTTTCCCTCAGTCACCCTGGGGCACAGGCAGACAGGCTTCCAGGGTAGATCTCTGGAGCTCCGGGTCTGTGCTGACTCTGTAGAAAGTACTCTTCTAGGCTCGCACACATGTGCATCTATGCCCCTTTCTCGTTTTCTTTGCATGTGCGTGTGCTTGTCTGTGTGTGCGTGTGTGTGTGTGTGCAGGAGCACATGTGGAAGTCAGAGGACAGCCTTGAGCATTGTCCTCAGGCACACTGTCCACCTCTCTGAGGCAGGATTTCTCATTGCCCCGCCTGGAGCTCACCAGCAAGACTACACTGGCTGACTAAGGTCTTCAGGGATTCTCCTGTCTCTGCCTCAGTGCAGGACTTACAGGTTTGTACCAACATGCCCAGCATCTTTACATGGGCTCTGGGGCCCACACTCAGGTCCTCATGCTTGCAGAGCAAGTGCCTTGCTGGCTAAGCCATCTCCTAAGCCCTGGTACTGCATTCATTTGACGGGCTTTCCCCTAGGATGATCATGGGAGCCCAGACTCCCGCTATCAGCCTTTTATAGTCACAGTGTTATCACATAGCGACACTGAAGGGTTAGACGTGGTGGTACTTATGGAGTTGACTCACTTCCTCCTGAAAGACCCACTTTGTCTTGACCACTGGCTGGTCCTGCAAATGGGGGAGGAGCTATAAGACAAGCAGTGTCTCAGGGGCTGGAAGCTCCTGGCTTGGCAATGATACTTCAGGGGAGATTAAAGCGGGCAGTGGTGGTCATAGTGGAATGTTATCACATTATTATTATTATTATTATTATTATTATTATTATTATTATTGGGTCTTTCTCAGCATTATCAAGATGAAGGGCCAGGGTAATGGGGTCTTTAGAGGGGCAGCTGTGGCCTCTAATAGCAAAAGCACAGAACTGGGCTATGGGAGTGAGGCATTGGAGGAATGACTCCAGCTATATCTCTGGGGAGCTGAGAGTCTGGGGTGGCTTGGGGCAGAGGTCATGAGACTATAAAGGGGTTTCAGGACAGGGGGTGGTGGCTGCAGTGGTCAGGTCCTGGTCTCTGAGTCCCAGGGAGCCAGGAAAGCAAAGTTATTGCTAAGAAGGAGTAAGATCTAGCTTCTCTCAGTCTTACTCTTCACAGATCAATACTGTCTATTTGTGAAGAGTGAGACAGAATTGGGCCACGGTCATTATTTTCAGCCTTTGCATAGACTTCTTTTAAAAAAGCAAAAGATTTATTGGATACGCTTATAAAAATCTTGTTATGCACTTTAAAGGTTTACATTTAACAATTGTATTTTAAACACTCAAGCCTTATTTGGAGACCATGGAGAGAGTCTAAATGTGGTGACTGTCATAAATGCAAGGCTTAGGTAGGACAGCACCACCCCGTAGTGCTCTCCTAGCCCTGGCGGTCTTCCCTGTTGTGAGCTGTTGGTGAGGATACGCCTGGTGTAGCATCCTCATCCTGGCCTTCTCTGGTTATGAGCTGCAAGGCGAGCTGTGGCCTTGATTCTTCTGTGGACTCAGGCCAGTGCTCTCCCTGTAATGTTCTCCATGTTAGCATCTTATGGAAGCATTCCAGTCATTACCAGATCTCAGATCTAACTGCCTGTCTTCAGTTATTAACCAGGCGGGTGTTTAGTTTCGATCACGTGGGTGGGAGGAGCACTAGTTGCCTTTAGAGAATTACTATTTACAAAGGGTCTCCTGAGTGCTGGGCCTGGACCCAACTTTTCAGGGGTTCTGCTAGGGGTGAATGAAGAAACCACCAGCACATCTAAGTGCGGTGTGGCCTGGGGCCAGGGCAGGAGATGCTCTGCAGGGCTGGGCTGGCACACAAACACACTGTGTCTGGTGGTGGACCAGGGCAAGGTGAGAACTGCAGAGGGCCCTGGGTGGCGGTGGCGTGCAGCCTCACCCGGCACCCAGTCAGGGCTTTGGGCCCCATTCTATGCTTCTCCTTATCTCTCACCTTTAGCTCTCCTCATTCTTCAGACCAACTTAAATATCATCTGCTCTAGGAGGGCGCCCTGATCTGCCACTCAGCAGTGCCATTTAAAACAGAACATCTGAGTCAGGCACCCATCTCTGGAGATGCTGCAGGACAGTGGGGGTCTGTCTCCTCTGAATCCCTGCTGTGTAGTAGGGTAGAGCTCCTGGCACAACACTGAGGCTCAGTCCCTGTGGGCAGCTGTGCCTTTGTAACATGAGTGAGAACAGCTCCGATAAGATGGCATGAGGAATGAGTGTGAGAAACACGTGTACACACACAGACAGACACACACACAGACACACACACATACACACACATATACATACACATACACAAACATACAGATACACACACAGACACATACACACAGACAATCCCCACAGACATATACAAGACACATACAGACGTACAGATACACACACAGACACACCCACAGACATACCCACAGACACATCAACATACCCACAGACACATCAACAGACACACATACACAGATACAGATACATACACACACACACACACAGATACAGATATACATCCACACCCACATCCACAGATACACTCATAAACACACAGACACACACAGACATACACACACAGATATACACAGACACACAGACATACCACACATAGACACACACATATACAGACACACACAGACACACAAACACACAAAGACACACCCAGACATGCACAGACACAGACATACAATACACACACACACACACACACACCCCTCAGGCCTCATGCCCTTTTCCAGCCCCTCTGCCTCCCCTCACTCACTCCTTGCCAGTTCTCATCCTAACAAGAGGAAGAGTTAGCCTAGGAGCCGCTTGGAAGGGAAGCCTTTGAAATGGAAATGTTATGACAAAATGATGGATTGTTTTCCTGGAGCTGTGCAGCTTGTTTCTTCTTAGTGGCAGAAGGGAAAACAGAATAGACAGGGATGGCAGAGGCTTCACCATGGACAGGGATGGCAGAGGCTTCACCATGGACAGGGATGGCAGAGGCTTCGCCATGGTGGAGTCCAGAATGGTACACAGCTCCATGATACCGTACTGGGAGCAGGCAGTGAGGCCTCAGGAGGGTGAGGGCAGCTGAGGAATGAGGCCGGCTGCTGTCAGGGAGCTCTGCTCACCCCTGAGGGCCACGCCATGCAGCAGCTGTGGGGAGAGCACAGTGCCCACGCGAGAGGGACATCCGGACTGTCCATCGGCCTGTGTCATTCCCAGCCTCACACAGATGCCTCTGCCATCATCCCTGCTGTCCCCTAGGCATGCTGTGGTCCTTGCCTTCTCTGCCTTCACGTGCTCCTCATCCTTCAAGCCAGCTTGAGTGTCACCTCCTCTGAGAAGGTGCCCAACCCCCCCTTTCCCAAATCTCAGGAATAATCCATGGCTGAGTCCTACCCCCAGGTTGTTACTTGTCCTTTTAGAATGGGACACACTGCTCTAGGCACTGCGTCCATTAGTGAACACACAGAAAGGCCCTCCCTGTACAGGGGGCGTGGTCTTCTGTATTTTGCAGACGCGCAGACAAATAGATGCATGTGGGAGGTCCTTGTCGCGTGTGGTTTAATTCTCAGTGCTGCAAACTAGACAAAAGAAAACAGCCCAAATCAAGCAAACAGGAAGTGCATGTTATTGTTGTTTTATAAAAAGATAAGGGAGAGAAGGAATATATTTGGTGGATGCGCAGTCAGGTGTCGGGGAAGGGGGCGCCTCTGCGGGCCCTGCTGAGGTGTCCCTTCCCCCTGAGGGACCAGACACATGATGGTATAATATAGAATGGAGATTATTCAGGGAATGGGGAGGGGAGGGGAGGGAGGAGAGTCAGAGAAAGGCAGAGAGAGAGAGAGAGAGAGAGAGAGAGAGAGAGAGAGAGAGAGAGAGAGAGGAGTAGGTTGGCTATGAGCATGTGGAGAGGTGGGAGGGAAGTGAATGGAGAGAAGGGGGACAGGAGAGGGAAGAAGGGGCAGGAGAGGGAGGAGGGGCAGGAGAGGGAAGAAGGGGCAGGAGAGGGAGGAGGGGCAGGAGAGGGAGGAGGGGGCAGGAGAGGGAGGAGGGGGCAGGAGAGGGAGGAGGGAGCCGGAGAGGGAGGAGGGGGCAAGCAACCCCTTTTATGGTGAGTCAGGCACACCTGGCTGTTGCCAGGTAACTGTGGGGCGGAGCCTAGACTAAATGCCAACAGTTATCGGTCGGGTTGAGAGGAGACTTTGAACAAGACTGAGAATATTGAGCTTGAAAGTGAGGCCAGAAAGATAGGGTTAATGAGAATGCAAAGATATGAAAAAAACAGTTGGACAAAGATATGAAAGAATGTTAGCAGCGCAGTAAGAGGGAGAGAACCAGTGGGTTGTTAGGTCTCAAACCAGGGTCGAGAGCTCACTGAAATATCCATTAACATATCAAAGTAGACACCAGCTTCTCCCAGCATCCCTCAGTCCCTGTTTGCAGGGACTGGCATCCCCTGATCCCAGCCTAAACTCTTTCAGCCCAGGGGTGGGCTGCCCTTTCCCCAGCCGCCCTTCCCTATATAATCCAGCCATTTTGGTTACCTGGTCCCTTTGCCTACCGTTTATCCTCCTGGCCTCTTGGTCTGGCTCCCCCTTCTCACATGGCTCGGGGTCATGTCCACTCAGGACTCTCCCAGATGTCCCTGCCTCTGGCTATGCTCACCCTTTATCTATAATGAGGTTTCTCCTTTACCACACCTAGGAGCAGTCATGTCTTTCCTATTTTATTTTATTTTATTTTAT
Source organism: Apodemus sylvaticus (assembly GCF_947179515.1). Classification (NCBI taxonomy): domain Eukaryota; kingdom Metazoa; phylum Chordata; class Mammalia; order Rodentia; family Muridae; genus Apodemus; species Apodemus sylvaticus. The sequence goes on from NC_067475.1 coordinate 56,258,257, forward strand.
TTTATTTTATTTTATTTTATTTTATTATTTTTTTCATTCATGGGTAAACATGAATACACTACTTTTTACTTATATTGTCTGACTTTCTAATGAAGGAGAAGTAATTTCTAACTCTTTATAGTGTTTTGGTGTTGGCGTAGAATTGTTCTGTTGAGTGAATAAACAGTCCTCAATTTTCCAGCCTAGGAGGCAGCTCTAGTCCTGGAGCGCCCTCTAGTGACTAGACCAATCTAGAGCATTTTGTTTATACCCTGGGACATTCTTGCCCACTTCAGGTGACTTTGTGGGGCAGTAGTCAAGAAGACAATAGACTTGACTGTCTCTCTCATGCAGAGCAGAGTGGTGGCTTCTTTAGGAGATAGATAAGAAGTCTCTGTCCTCCACCCCTAACTCTGCATATGTCTGGGTAGCCTTTATTTTTCTGTTTTTGATCTCTAGAGTCCTGTCTCTCCAATCTTTCTAGATTGCTGTGATACTGGGATTGTGTGCTGAGCTGAGCTGAGCTGTCCTGGTGAGAATGTGTCTACTGTGTGTGTCTTAAGGGATTCAGGACAGCACTGGCCTTCCAGGCCAGCAGGGAATCCTCCCCAACCCTCCTCAGCATTTACAGTGCTAGCATCTGACCCACTAGACCTATGGGGATTTGGGTGTGGTGCCAGGGCTGGGTCTGAATGAGATGGGTATTTTAGGATTTTCACAGCCTTGAAGAGGTACCGTGACCCTAGCAACTCTTATAAAACAACATTTAATTGGGGCTGACTTACAGTTTCAGAGGTTTAGTCTGTTATGGCAGGAAGCATGGCGGTGTTTAGGCAGACATGGTGCTGGAGAAGAAACTAAGAGTTCTACATCTTGATCTGAAGGCAGCCAGGAGGAGACTGGATCCACATTGGGCAGAGATTGAGCACAGAAGACCTCAAAGCCTGCTCTCACAGTGACCCAACTCTGCCAACAAGTCCATGCCTACCCCAACAAGGCCACACCTCCTGATAGTCCTCCTCCTTATGGGCTACTCATCCAAACACATGAGTCCCTGGGAGCCAAACATATTCAAACCACCACAATGGGAAAACTCATTCCCTTCTTCTTTTTGGTAGAGTTTCACTTCCCTTTTGAGGACTGTGGTGGCCTTCACTGTCTCCTCTGGTATGGGAGATGCATTCTCCAATAGCCATGGTTGAAGCTCTACCCATGGGCTCCAAGTTCAGGCCATGACATGGGAGAACTCCCTTCTTTCCCAGGACTCTGTTTAGCATTAGACTAGAATAACTGTGCCGTCAGAGCTTTCTTCTTAAGGCACATGAGAGGGAACAAGGAGTCTGCAAATAAGCCCGTCTCTAGCTGTGTTCTGTAGAGTTAACCTTACCTCCTCCAGCTTTAAACTGGTGCTAGGACAATCTGAAGGAAATGTCTTTCCCTATAACCCCTAGCCACAACCATAGTCTCCACACCAGATCTCAGGGGCACAGATCTCAGTGCATGTTCCCCATGCATGAGGACTATAAGTAAAGAATAGAGAAAAGTGTTTCCCTGAGTCCACAGGACAGCCAGAAGTCCTCAGCACAGCCAACAGAGGGAGGATAGATTAGGAATCTGGACTCTTTAGAAATTGTCCTTAGCCGAAGAGTCAGAGGAATTGAACATAAGACTCCACATGGACACGCCCATCGCTGGATGCCAGCCTGGCTGGCTGTAGATCTGAACCAGCCTTGGGGGAATTTGTTTGGATTCAAGAGGGACAAGAAGAGCTTCTGCAGCCTGCAGAGGCAAGGCAATCCTTGAGGAGTCTAGTGGCTGTTTGCACATATGTCTCCTGGACATTTTTTTTTTCTGTCAAGTCCTGTATCCTAGAAGAGATGCTTGCTTGGAGTGGCATCCTACAAGAGATGCCCTTCTTTCTCCTCATGTCTGCCAGCCTGTACCAGCAGTCACCTACTGGGACTTACCCACTAGAGCTTCTAACAGCAATCATCCCATGGATCCCAACCTGCCTGGCCTCAGAGAGCAGAGGTCTTCAGGTAGCCAGAGATCCCTGATGTAGGATGGTGGAAAAATGGGCTAGAGAAACCTGTCATCTTTCTCACATAGCTGGCTTGCCTGAGATGGGGGGGTTATATATCCTGTTGTTGGAGTACATTTCTGTCTCATCTGCTCCTTCCTGGGTGTGCCTAGCACCAGGTGCTAAAGCCACAATAAATGCCAAATCACACAGAGATATTTACAGAATATGCCAGTCAGCTTTCTGTTACTGGGGCAAACTACCCCAGAAAACTGACTTACAAGGAGGAAAGGCTTATTTGGGGTGTCCCAGGCTTCTGTCTCTGGTTGGAAAATGTGTTGTTCTGTGGGGAGAAAACATATGATGGTAGGTAGTTTGTAGCAGAGCAAATAAATTCATGTCATAGAAGCTCAGAAACAAAGGCAGAGTGACAGGAAGGTAACAGGATCCCCACATCGGTTTCATGGATACAGCCTGTGACATAACTCCCTCTTGCTAGGCACCTTCTGAAGGTCTCATCAGCTCCCAGGAGTCCCACAGGCAGAGGACCAAACAGTAAACACACGGCCCTCAGGGGGCACTCCAGATCTCAACTCTAGCAAGAAGTAGCAGCTATTGGAAGTTTTCTCCTGGTGACATTTATTGGGAGGTGACATTTTTGGGTTTACATTTTTAATATTCTGTTCCATTGTCCTCCTAGTCGGTTGCAGTGTCCTAGAAAAGCTGGTGATTCTGAAATCAGATTCCATCTGCCGGACTGTTATTTATGCCCACGAGCAGCACAGACATCTCCGTCAGGCCCCGGTGTCCTAGTTGCCGGTCCACACTCTGTGTTTTCCATCCAGCGTGTGCTTCAGAGCCTGGCTCTGGAACAGGGCTTTGAACAGCAAGGAGAGGAGCAGCTGTGGCCTGGGCTCTGAGAACCCCAAGTGCTCCCTTCTCTCGAAATCTAGTTCACCCCCTGGCCAGGGTAGGGCCTGTCTGGCTTCCCTGTCTCTGAAGCCTGCAAAGGCACCCAGATGATATGATGTGACCTCTGTCACCTTAACAGGGATAGCTGGAGGGCCTAAGTGATGTGGTGGGGACAGCTGACTTCTAGTCCTTAAATCCATGTACTGTGCTCTAGCCCCCAAAGTAACTGGATTTGGAGATGAGGCCTTTAAGGTTAAATTGAGGGCAAGAAGGCAGGCCTTCCTCATCTGAGAAGCAGCAGGCGAGGCATTAGACATATGTGTGCACCGAGGAAAAGAGGGCACAGCGAAGGGACACAGCTGAATGCCAGGAAGAGAGGTTTCACCAGAAACCAACCATGGCAGCACGTTGCTCTTAGAGTTCTAACCTCCCAAAGTGTGGTCGGAGCATCCCAGCCTGTGGCATTGTGTTATGGTGGCTTGAGAAGATCCAGCCAGAGGATGCTGGGGGTGACTCCCTCCAGGGAGTTAGCACAGGTTAGCTGTTCAACCCTGCCCTGAGGACTGCCCCTAGGACGTGCCCTTGAAGGTTTCAGCAGCTGGGACTCTCACTGTCATCTGATGTCGTCAGGCCCAGTGTGGGGCTGAGCTCTCCCTTTCCAGTTCTCCAGGCCTTTACCCAGAATGGCAGAGGTGTGTGTGTGTGTGTGTGTGTGTGTGTGTGTGTCTGTGTGTCTTAGTCAGGGTTTCTATTCCTGCACAAACATCATGACCAAGAAGCAAGTTGGGGAGGAAAGGGTTTATTCAGCTTACACTTCCACATTGCTGTTCATCACCAACGGAAGTCAGGACTGGAACTCCAGCAGGTCAGGAAGCAGGAGCTGATACAGAGATCATGGAGGGATGTTCCTTACTGGCTTGTTTCCCCTGGCTTGCTCAGCTTGTTTTCTTATAGAAGCCAGGACCACCAGTCCAGGGATGGCACCACCCACAAGGGGCTGGACCCTTCCCCCCCTTGATCACTAACTGAGACAATGCTCCACAGCTAGATCTCATGGAGGCATTTCCTCAAGGGAGACTCCTTTCTCTGTGATAACTCCAGCTTGTGTCAAGTTGACACACAAAACCAGCCAGTACAAAAAACATCTGGGGTTCAACCCTTGTGCATCAGAGGCTGGGCATCACAGGACTGTCACCTTCTTGGGAGTCTTTGTCTAGTGACTGCTGCCACCATACATGGTCCCTTGAACATTCCTGTTCCATCGCCAGTGCACAGACTCCTACTCCTTCACCAGGACCCACACTTTTGTAGTCACATCTCCTGGCTCTGACTTCCTGTATCCTGTAAGCACCATTGTAATGACATAGAACTCACTGAGATGCTCCAGGCCCTCCCCATCTCCAGAGCCTCAGCTTTGATCACATCTTCAAAGTGTCTTTTGCTATGTGAGACCACACGTAGAGGGTTACAGGGATTGCAATGTGTTCAGTGGGGGAGGGGCTCGCTCAGTCTTGCTGCCCTTTGCCATGCAATTCATATCCAGGCTCCCATCTTGACATCCAAATGGTCCAAGGAGGAGATTTGAGTAGAGACAGAGGCTCCCCAACTGCCTGCCTGTGATCTCCTCCTTGGATGAGATGACAGAGTCAAAGCATTTACCTCCTTCAGAGCCTTCTCTGGGCATGACCGACCCTCTGTGTGGCTGCTGCAGGCCAATCATTAGAATTCCACCTGGTGTCTCCAACATCATTCTGGAACTAAACCGTCACCACTGATCTTCCTCCCTATAAATCCCACCTCACCCACCCTGTCTCTCCATTCTCTGTGAGAGCTGCTTCTATAAGAAGAAGGGGCAGAGTGGGTTTTTAGAGACGACATGGACCAGACTCCATAATATACATGCAGGTGAAGGAACGAACCCCTTTAAAGCCCTGGAGGCTATGGAAGTCCCCTCATGTCCCAGGATGGTCACCTGAGTCCAGTTTGAGGTTTCCATGTGGGCAGGGAACTGGTCACCAAAGCTAGAAATCCCAGATGTGGGTATTGTCTACACACACACACACACACACACACACACACACACACACACAATCTGAGTTTACTGTAGATAGGTATCATGTGTGTGGGATTTCTTGCGCTTAGCGTTGGTACTGTTTGGTTGTAGAAATAAAGTATAAAGTTCAGATAAATCTGAGGATATTAGACTGGGTTCAACTCACTAGGATATGTGATCTTGATCTTTCTAAGTCATGGTTTATAAAATTGGACCTTTCTCAGTCTATGATTATAAAGTTGAATCACACAAGAACTGTGACAATGGTAGTCACAAGGAGACAGCAAGGCATTGAACATGAAAGGGTTTTGTATAGAAAGCAACCACGTCGGAGTGTAGCTACTAATGTAGGAATATGAGCAGGCCAGAAGCTCTCAAGTCCTAGGAACTTGGGGACCAGGAGCACAGTTGCACATCCTCACAGCTTGGAGGTACCTACTGGTTATTTTATTGTGGTAACTGAGTATTCTCACACGAGGAGTCTCCATGTTCTTCTTGGTATGCCCCTCTTGGATCCAGAGCCACTTGGGCAAATGAAAATAACCTATAAAACCCCTTAGCCCGTGAGTAAGACTCAGCTTCCTGAGTGGCCTCTGGCAAGCCCTGCGCAGTCTTCTCCCCTTGAAGTGGGCTGGATCCAAGGTCTAGCTGGTAGCAAACAGCAGAGGCAACTCAGCAGGGCATCGCATCTGAGGCTGGGCTACAAAGACTCTGGGATCCTCTTTTGTCATTTCTTGCTCACTCAGAGCAGGCAAGAAGTGTGTTGTGAGCAGTGGTGTGGTGGGGTCTCTGTGGCAAAGGTCTAACAGCCAAGGAGGAACTGGCCCCGTCAGTCTGTGAGCTTGGAAGTCCTCCAAGCCTGGCAAACCTTGAGGTGTCAGAAGTACAGGACAGCCACCAGAGAATCTGGGAGATGTCACATTGTTTTGTAGGACGAAGCTGTTACTTTTCAAAGGAACATACTCTTTGTTTTGCACCAGTTCTTTCCTCCTTCCTTTGTTCTTGCATTTCACAGATATATTGAGTATCTACTACACACCAGGCTAATAGATAATACACTATCAGACACTATACTATTACTGAGGTAATGATATTTAGAGGACACAGGTGAGTGACTCTGAACTCAAACTGCAGGTAGGTTTTGTCCTGGGCACCTCCACCTCACAGGCTGATCTCCTTATATCTGCTGTGGGATGATTGCATCTCCATCGACTTCCATTCTGCTTTGGACGCACTGGTTCCAGTTTGCTAAAGACTGTCATGCAGTGTAACAGTTTGCTTCTCACCGTGGTCTCGGGAGCTTGCGTTTATTGTAACTGTTAGCAAATGGGGAAGTGGAGGCCCAGGGAGATTGCCATGAAGCCTCTGGGGACAAATGACACAAGAGGTTTTCCCATGATGTCAGCAGTTCACCTTTCCTGCAGGCTGGGCAGAGGTAAATTGCTGTGGGGGACTCGATTCCTCAGACACAGACTTGTGGTCTTGCCTGTGCCACCGGCAGCTCTGTGTCCAGCAGGGCTACCTGCTCTGTTTTGGACTAAGAATTCAAAGCAGCAGGGGGATCTAAAGCAAGAGCAATCCATTTAAAATTTTAGTAGGATGAAGATGATCAAACGGGGATTTCTGCCAAAGGGTGGTGGCTCACTCTCTGGTTCCAGATAAGTCCTTTTTGAGATTTGTCAAATACATGTTCCCCTTGCTCTTCAGCCATAGAGGCTCAGGGAGGGTGCAGGCACTGGGTGTGCGCGTGCGTGCATGCATGCATGCCTGTGTGTGTGCATGCATTCGTGTATGTGTGTGTGTGTGTGTGTGTGTGTGTGTGTGTGAGAGAGAGAGAGAGAGAGAGAGAGAGAGAGAGAGAGAGAGAGAGACTTTCTCTTAGAGTCAATGCAGGCTCTAAATGGTAAGTGTACTTGGCTGGTCAGTGGTGGACAGCAGTGACTTCAGGGAAGGCTTCCAGGAAACATGGACGATGCTCTGGACTCGTTAAAATCTGTTCCGTCCACATTAAAGCAGGGCAAGTCCTCAGACCTCTCTGAACAGTGTTTGAGGCCCGCGTGGATCCTCTGGATGTCCCAGATCCAGGCCATTGGTGACTCCTATGGTTGTTCCTATGCTAGGAGGCTATTCTGAGAATGACATTGAGTGTCACACTGGACCTGGGAGACAGTCAGTCTTGCTTCAGGGAAAACCTGCAACTGTCCTAAGGAGCTCACGTGATCAGAGGCTGATGGCTGAGCTCTGATCTATTGCTAGGACTGTCTTACCCTGAGTTCAGGCACACAGTTACCAAGTGACAGGGGCGGGAGGTGGGGGGCATGCTCACATTTTTAACCTTTTCCTGAGAACCCACATGGGGGAAAATGGCTATTTATTTAGTTCTTGTTCTGTAAAAGCACCTTTATATTTGATAACTTTTTATCATCAGTTTCTCTTACTATATGCTGCTGTCAAGTGATGTCAATTTGACACACAAATTGTCATCAATTTGTTATCTGAGTTATCTGAACGAACAGAGCCTTCACTGAGAAAATGTCTCCATAATATACAGCTGTAAGGCATTTTATTAATTGGTTATTGATTGGGTGTGCTCAGTCCATCGTGAGTGGTGCCGCCCCTGGGATGGTTGTCCTGGGTTCTATAAGAAAGCAGCCTGAGCAAAGCCAAGGGGAGGGCAAGCCAGTGAGCAGCGTCTGCCTAAGGGTCCTGCCCCCAGGTTCCTGCCCGGTTTGAGTTCCCATCCAGACTTCCTTCAACAGCTATGTGGAAGTGAAATCCAAATAAACCCCTTTTCCCTCTAACTTGCTTTTTGGTTTTGGTGTTTTATTGGAGCAATAGAAACCCTAACTAAGACACCATAACAGAGTATCTATAATCATATTATAAAGAGAAATTGTATTTGGCCTCACAATTTTAAAATCTTCATCCCATTATCATTTGCTCTATGGTGGTACATCATGGAAGAAACTGCTGCAGAGGTGGCCCCTTCACCACGGCCCAGATGTGGGCACAAAACAAGGGAGAGACTAGCACCCCATTGTTCCCTTTGAGGGTACATTCCCCAGTGGCCTAAACTGGCTCCAAATCTCTCACCTTCTGAAGTTTCATCCACCTTCCAAGAGCCCCAAGCTGGGGACCATCCCTGCGACACACAGGCCCAATGAAGGACAGGTCTGATACAAACTTGGAACATCTTGTTTAATTTTATTATAGTGAATCAGAACACAGCTGACAGGATTCAGTCACTGAGTGTTTGAGTGCGTTGGTCATAGTTATTCAGAAAAGATTTTGAAGTTAGGCCTACAGTATAAAGCATCTAAAATGGGGCCCCTTCATATAGTGCCTTAGGAGAACCAGCATGGTATCTCCTGCTTGGGTTTCTCTAGCAAAGACAGTATGCCAATTTTTATTAAAAAAAAAAACACCACCTTTCTAATAGTTCAATCTGAAGAATTCCCATTTAGAGACACTGCAGAGCGGGTTGCAGCTGCGTTCTGCAAGCTGTAGGGACGCTTCTCCCCCTGTAAGGAACCATTGTACTTGCCTTCTCTCTCTCTTTACCTCCGCAGCTCTACCCAACTCCAAGGAAAAGGTTGATCCCTTTGCTTTTTCTAGTTCTTTAAACCTAAAAACAGATCCTCCACTCTCTTCACGTGTGCTTTTGAGTGCCCGAGGAAGAAACCTCCTCCTGGACTGTCTTCCTATTGCCCCTCTTCTCTCTCTCTCTCTCTCTCTCTGATTCTGTCTCTATCTCTCTGTGTCTCTGTCTCTCTCTGTGTCTCTGTCTGTCTCTGTCTCTGTGTCTCTCTGTGTCTCTGTCTTTCTCTGTGTCTCTGTCCCTCTCTGTGTCTCTGTCTTTGTCTCTCTCTCTCTCTCTCTCTCTCTCTCTCTCCCTCTCTCTCTCTCTCTGATTCTGTCTCTGTCTCTCTGTGTCTCTGTCTCTCTCTGTGTCTCTGTCTGTCTCTGTCTCTGTGTCTCTCTGTGTCTCTGTCTTTCTCTGTGTCTCTGTCCCTCTCTGTGTCTCTGTCTTTGTCTCTCTCTCTCTCTCTCTCTCTCTCTCTCTCTCTCCCTCTCTCTCTCTCTCTCTCTCTCTCTGATTCTGTCTCTGTCTCTCTGTGTCTCTGTCTCTCTCTGTGTCTCTGTCTGTCTCTGTCTCTGTGTCTCTGTGTCTCTCTGTGTCTCTGTGTCTCTCTGTGTCTCTGTCTTTCTCTGTGTCTCTGTCCCTCTCTGTGTCTCTGTCTCTCTCTCTCTCTCTCTCTCTCTCCATCCTTCGCCTTTCTTGCCACATCTGGAACCTCCTCCACTTGTATTATGCTCACTGAGCTCCCTCCCAGGCTCCAGAGTCTTTTCGAGTTGGCTGTGGCCATGTGTCATTCAGTGAGAAAACATGAACGTCTTCAGTTACACTCCTCACATCTAGGGATGATTCACAAAAGGTCAGTCTTGCGGCGGCTTGATGGGTAGGGGGTACGGGTGGGATGGGGGCAGGCTGGCTTCCTGTGAACTCACAGGAAGAGATCAGGAAATTAGAAGGGTAAGCTACAAGGAAGGGCCTCTTATTCACAGGGAGGGTGAGAGTTCTTGGATCTTCTGTAGCTCATAATAAGGGCAGAGATGCCCCTCCTTGGCGCTCTCTGTAACCCCAGAAACAGACTGGTCATAGCAGGAACCAGAGGAATTCTTGAGGAAAACAGCAGTTTCACAGTCTACACCCTAACCCAGCTAGATATATGGATACCAATTTATCCCCAGAAACCAAATTGAGAATAAAAATAAAAATTGGCGCCCAGTGGGGAATCAGTAATTTTTCGTCTTGGACTTTGAGAAAAAAAATGGAGAATTCAGGCCTTGCACACACAATTCAGGGCCAATAAGTTACTTAAATCAAGCTTTCTGGGTTTGCCTGGGGATGTAGTTTAGTGTCTAGAGTGCTTGCCCACAATGTAGAAGATTCTGGGTTTGATCTCTGGCACTACCTAACACTGGCAGCCGTGGTGCCTGCCTGTGGTCTCGGCATTATGGAGATGGAGGCAGGGAGATCAGAAGTTCAAGGTCACCCTTGGCTATATAGTCTGTGCAAATAATACCCAGAGCCTGGGTCTTAGAAAAAACAACAACAAGAACAACAACAAGAACAACAACAACAAGAACAACAACAACATGGCTGCAAAGTTACTCAGTTAGTAATGGGCTTTCATAAGCACAAAAATTTATCCCCAGAAACCAAATTGAGAATAAAAATAAAATAAAAATAAAAATAAAAATAATAAAAAGCCAGACTGGATAGGGAGAAACAAGTAGGTCCTGAGGGATCATTGGCTGGCCAGTTTAGCTTACTTGCCAAAGAGTTTAGGTCACAGAGAGGCTGTCGAAAAATAAAAGAGTTGACACCTGAAAAATGACATTTGAGGTTGTTTTATGACTTCCACATACATGCATATTTACATGCATGTCATTCGCACATACATTTGCACAGACACACACATGAACACATACATACCATCACTACCACCACCATCGCCAAAACACAAGAAACAATTTTCCAGGTGGACCATAGTTAATGTCAATTTGGTGTCAGTTTGAGAGGCATGGGGGCTCTCGGAGGGGAGGGGGCTCTGACTTGGTCCTTTTATGCCTCAGTCCTTCATTTCTTGATCATCTATTGATCAACACGGTACTGGGGTTATAACACTCAGATGCAGCTGTGACCCCTGCAGGGTTCATAAGTTACAGGCAGGCTTTTATTGTAGGCTCTACCTGCTATCTAGAGTATCTGTCATTTAAGTGTCAAGTCGCTGCTTGCACACTCCTGGTTTGCAGGACCCTTTACAGCTTGCTGAGCCCACAGAGCACCCTGTTTAAGCCTCATGGTAATTCTACCAGCGTGGTGTTTTGCTTACTTCTGTTTTGTCACATTTATATTGTGTGCATGTGGGAGCCCCGGGGACTGCAGAGGAGGGCTCAGCCATCACCCCTCTGGTTCTGAGAAGTACAAGATCACCCAGAATTTCTTCCTGAGGAGAATCACGCCTTCTCTCCCCAAGCCTCTGACTGACACTTCAGCAATGGGAGGAAAATAGCATTCATTATCTCGTGACATTTCCAGAAGTTTGTCTGATCTTCCTTTCCCCATCGCTGTGCTCTTTGCCACCCCCAGCTCCTTTTCATCTCCCTGTTTGAGGGCAAACGTTCTCCTGACAGCAGTCCCCAGGGAGACTGGGCTGTCTTTCTTCCTTTCCCTTCAAAGAGCCTTTGAGCCCTCCACCAAGCCTGGTGGCCGGGGGTTTGTTTCTTCTTTCAGTAGGCTCCAGTCAACTGCTGAGCAGGGAAGGGCACCTTGCCAGGGAAGGGTTTCCTTCCCATCCCCATCCCCATCCCCCAGGTCCCATAGGGAGGGAGAGGGTGCGACCCTGGTGTCTGGCCTGGGTCTACTCCATGCTCCTGGGAGAGGGCTGCTTTGTTCTTCTGAGCCCACTGAGATGGGCAGAGGCTGCTCCAGCTGGTGGGCAACACGAATAGCCAGGGTTGAAGGAGAGGGACCACCAGACTGTTGGTCCAGAGCCTCTCGAAGGAAAGTTCTTGAAGAAAAGTTGAAGGATGTGGCGGGGCCCTCAGAGAGGCCTTCAACTGCCTTTTGGGTTTCCTCCTTCTTGCCCTCTCCGATTCCTGACTGAGTCCTGAGCCCAGTGGGCTCCTTCTTATCCTTTCTGTGGATGGGAAGGGTAGAAAGTTCCTTCCCACCACTTACAGAGCCCCCCCGACTCCATGACTGCAAGTCACTGTGCACACCAGGGCACATAATACAACTTGAGCTTTTTGGTAGACACATTTCCTGCCTCAGTTGAGCAAAACTACTTCATCAGGCAGCCAGCAACTCTCAGGGAGAGTTTTACATACTTATAGAGTGTCACCAACCCAGGCACCAACTCTCTGCAGTCAAGTCAGGGATCCCGGAGGGAGCGGGTAGAGGTGGTGACCTGGAGGGCAGCCTCTCCTCCTTGTGCTTCTCTGGTGGCCTGTCGTAGGGTTCTGTTACTGTGATAGCCACCAAGACCAAAAGCAACTTGGGGAGGAAGGGTTTATTTGTCTTATTACAGATTATAATCCACCATCAAGAGAAGCCAAGGCAGGACCTCGAGGCAGGAACCTGGAGGCAGGACCTAAAGCAGAAGCCATGGAGGAATGCTGCCTACTGGCTTGCTCCCTGTAACTTACTCAGCCTGTTTTCTTTCTTTTTTAATTTTAATTTTCTTTTTTATTAGATATTTTCTTTATTTACATTTCAAATGTTATCCCCTTTCTTGGTTTCTCCTCCAAAAACCCCCTAACCCATCCCCACCCCCTGCTCACCGAGCCACCTACTACTGCATCCCTGTCCTGGCATTCCCTTACACTGGGGCATCAGGACCAAGGGCCTCTCCTTCCGTTGATATCCAACAAGGCCATCCTCTACTGTATATGCAGCTGGAGCCATGGGTCCCTCCCTCTTTGGTTGATGGTTTAGTCCCTGGGAGCTCTGGGGGGGTCTGGTTGGTTGATATTGCTGTTCCTCCTATGGGGCTGCAGACCCCTTTAGCTCTTACATTTTCCAGGGCAATTCTCCAGTGTGGTGCTATCTGCAGTGGGCTGAGTCCTCTCACATTAATCGTCAATCAAGAAAATGCCCTGCAGACTTGCCTACAGCCCAATTTGATGGAGGCATTTTCTCAAAGGTTCCTTCTTTCCAGTTACATCTAAGCTTGTGTCAAGATGACAAAAACCAGCCAGCACATGACTATCATTTAATTTCCCAGTGGAAACTAGAGACTTAAACATTTTCTATTACAAAATTTAGGACATACATAACAATAAAAATAGTAAAAACAGTCCGCATAAATATACCACCTGTGTTTGATAATGTTCGAGAACTTGGTGCCCTTGTTTGATGTATTTGTATGCATGTGTGGCATGCACATGTAAGTGTGAGGGTGCTTGCAGCCACATACATGCAGAGGCCAGAGCAAGATGCTGAGTCTTCTCTATTGCTTTCTATCTTGTTGTTTTGAGGCGGTGTGGGCCCAGAAGGAGTGAGGCTAGAGGAACCAGTTTGGAACAAGAGTGGGGTTGAGATGTGTCTAAACCCCAGTAATGTCATCCTGAGAACGGCAGGAATAGGACTCTGGGCCAATATGTTCTGGTCCATGTAGCCTATACAACCCCCACCTCTACCACCATTGAGATGGTCATGTAGCCTGGTGGCCAAATTACAGATTTAACTTCCTCTCTCCTCTATAAGGACATGTCCAGCAAGCACCTGGAATCTCTCCTCAAGCAAATGAAGCATTCCCAGCATCTCAGCCCCGCCAATGATGTACCCTATCCCCCAAGTCCCTACCCACTCCCAAGGGTTTATAGAGCCCTTATTCACCCCCAATAAGCAGAGCTGCTTCACTAAAATCTGGGAAGCTGTTTCTCCCCTGCATTCACTGCAGACCAAGGTCCCGTGTCACCCATCCAGGGGCCTAATCGCCTTTCCTTCCAGTCTAGCCTGGACCTATCCCTGGACACCCTGAGAGGAGAAGCATACCTGGGCAGGCAAGGCAGGGTGTCTCACTGAGGAAGAATCTTCCTGTGTTGGCTAGGCAGTCTGGCCTGGGAGCTCTCAGGATCAACCATAGAGTTCAGTTTGTTTTCTTTAGGGTATTTAGAAAAGAGAGCTTAAAGGGATAATTAATTAACTCGACAAATATTACCATATACTATAAACAGGCACTTTGAAGATAACTGGATTAAAATAAAAAAAACCATCTTTTTAACATTTTAAATGAGAAATCAGCTAATAAAGGACATTATGTATACCACACACACACACACACACTCACACACACACACACACACACACACACACACACACCTCTCTCTCTCTCTCTCTCTCTCTCTCTCTCTCTCTCTCTCTCTTGATTAAGTAGGGATAAAGCTGTGAACAGAGGAGTGCTAGTTTCCCTGCCCTACAGAGAATGTTCACTCCGGGGTTGAGGAGTCCATCAGCAGAACATGGAAGCAGGAATCAAGAGTTCTGAAATGGAGTTTGAGTCCCTTCCCCTGCTACCACCACCCCATTCTTGCCCTTCCTCTGTACAGAGCCATATTAGGGCAGTCATGCACAAGGTCAGAGTTTGACTTTGGTCAAGGACAATCCCTGGCTAATCCCTAATGGCTAATCCCAAGGAATCTGCCATTTGGACCTAATAGGGAAGTAGGTTAAAGCAGGAATTTTTATCCTTAGGTGGAGTGCTAAGAGTGTACTTGACTGTGGTCAAGGTTAACTTCTCCCAGAGAGCCAGGATCCTGCTCCACCTAGGGTGGAGTGCTCGAAGTAAAGGTTAAGTTCATTGTTCCTCCAGGTCTAGGAATTCCTGAATTAAGCAGGTGACCCACCCAGCTGCCAGAGCAGTCAAGACAAGGACCTCCAAGAGAAGCTAGACAACTTCCACTGGAACTCAGCCCGGAGTCTGGGGGGAAGGGTTTGCCCAAACAGTTAAAAGGTCTGGGGCCATTAAAGTTTCCGGCTTTGATCAGTGAATATTGTCCTAGCCATTCTTCTTTTCGCCCCTTCCCTATTCACCCCTCAGCTTCTGTTCCAGCTACCCACTTCGTAATAGCTGCAGGCAGCTATGGAACCCAGCATTCCTCTCTTCAGTTCTATGTGGGAGCCATACAATCTGAACAAAATGGTTCTGTTTGGGCTGTTTCTGTCACTTGTGACTGAAAGCATCCTGCCTAAATTACTCTTGCACCAGCTTGCACATTCCCATTGGGAACTAGAATAAGGCAGAGTGGTCCAGCAGGGCCAGCTTCTGAGAACCTGTGAGGAGCGCATGGTAGCTGTCTGTGAGAGCAACTGTCTTGGGAGATCACGCTGGTGGTTGTGATGCAGTCTTGTAAAATTCTCCTTCCCAGATCAATGGATACAAGTGTGGACCAGGAGAGGCTGGGACAGCAGAGGTGACTCCTGCCAGCCTGTCCAGTGTCCCAGGACCTCTGGGAGTGAGCTCTGCAGGACTGTGCCACAGCCCCTTTAGTTTGGTTGGGAGAAGGAAGCATTGAGGTTTACAACACAGATATTAGGTTTCTGACCAAGAAGATGTGAGAGACAATAATTTGGCAACTGTTCTATCTGCTAATTTGGTGTCCCCTTCATTGAGGTGACTCTGCCTTAGGAAAAATATTACTAAATTTCACGAGGATTCGATTTCTTACCACTTAGATGGAAATAGTATCTACTTTGTATTAGTTAAAGTGAAATCAAAACCACTCATATAAAACAGCTAAAACAGGGCAGTTGGTTATTATTTATGGCAGTATCCGATCTCTGGCATCAGTCTGCATCCTACATCAGGTAATTTGAACTTCTCATGCGTATGTGTGTGCTTTTGTGGATATGTGTTCATTTTGCCTGTGGAAGTCAGAGAATGTCACTCCTTACGTATTGTCTACTTTTTTCTTTTGTGAGACAGGGTTTGTCGCTGTCCTAGAACATGCCAGGTAGGCAAGGCTGACTGACAGGGAGCCCACAGGATCTGCTCGCCTCTGCCTTCTCAGCACTGATGTTACCAGTGCATGCCACTGCCCTGGACTTTTAAAAACACTGGCTCTGAATATTGAATTCATTTCTTTGTGCTTATAAGAAACTTTTATTGATTCACACGTTTTTCCAGCCCATTGATCAACTTTTATGCTGTCCCTAGACTCAGTTTCCTTCTGCTGAGGGCTGTGATCTGACTGGGACTATAAAGTCAAGTTCTTTCAGTAACTGTTAATTAGTTCCAAAGGAAAGCATTTATAAAGTAATAACTCATCTATCTATCTATCTATCTATCTATCTATCTATCTATCTATCTATCTATCTATCTATCTCCCACTGAGTTGTTTGGGCTGCCCATATATGAATGAGGATGGGGCCAGCTACTGGAGCACAGTCAACTTACCAGCGCCCACACTCCCAAAGAACTCCCTTTCTAGCAGCCACCATCTGTCCATAGCTCTTCAGGTACAGTAGGGACTCATAGAGTTCTCATCACACTGTGCTGAAAGGTTGATTGACAAGAGCTTGGGCAGCACTGGGAGTGGGGTATTCCTGTAACAGCCTGACCATGTTTTGGGGAGGATCGTGGAAGGACTTTGAACTTTGGGCTAGAAGATCTATTCAGTGTTAAGAGCTCTGTGGTATGTTGTGTAGGAACTTGGAAGAGAATGTTGAGAACAGTGCAGAAGATGGAGGCCTGCCTGGCTTGTGAAATTTCAGAGGGAAGATTAAAGACTCTTATCAGGGCCATTGCTATTTAGATTGTGAAGATTCTGTGGTTTTGGTTATCTGGGACCAAAGAATCAGCCATGAGTAACAAGATACCAGAACTACTAAAGTGAAACCTTTGCACTGCTGGGACTATTGATGTTGGTTAGCTGGAGCTAAGAAATTAGCAGTGATTAAGAAGAGACCAGCATCATTGAAGTGAAATCTTCTGGGAAGTGTTTTCTGAGAGCACAGAGGCTGTATTCCAGAGATAGCCAAGCTTGTACCTTGCGCTGTGGCTGGACTTGGTAATGTGTAAGAGTCACCCGTGTGGTACTGGTTCTGAAGGCCTGAAGGGGTCATGAAGAGCAGCTGAGGCTCGGCATTGTGAGAGGCTGTGGGAAGCCATTGGTGAAGGTGCAGCCTTAGTTGGAATTGATGGCCCAGGACTGAAGGGGTCATGCAAAGGATTTGAGGCTTGGCACCATGAAGAAAGCCTATGAGAGGGTATTGGTGAAGCCTAGTTGCATTGAAAGATAGCAGTGTTTTGGAGATGCCAGTACCATGAGATGACCACCAAGAACAGCAGCAGCAGTGGAGTACAGGCAGTTGGAGCCTAGAAGACAAGGTGTTTGCTACAAAGGACAGAGATGGAGAAGTGACCCAAGCCCTTGGAGGAGCCTAGAAGATAGTGAATGGATCCCAGACATTGGACAGTTGGAGTTTGATTTTGCTTTTGATTGTGATTGTGCCCTGATATTTTTCCCTCTTGAACTAAGAAGGTATTTTAGTGGAGCCCAGTTAAGAGATTTGAATTTTTAAAAGACTTTGAATTTTAAAAGATACTGGATATTTTAAAGGGATTGAACTTTTAAAAATGAGATCTGACACCCTCTTCTGGAGTTCCTGAAGACAGCTACAGTGTACTTATATATAATAAAATAAATCTTTTTAAAAAAAGAAAGTAAGGGTTGAGGCTTAATAGTGATGTGGTTGTGTGTCAAGTTGACAAGGGGTCAATTGTACTGGCTGGTTTTGTGTGTCAACTTAACACAGGCTGGAGTTATCACAGAGAAAGGAGCTTCAGTTGGGGAAGTGCCTCCAAGAGATCCAGCTGTGAGGCATTTTCTCAGTTGGTGATCAAGGTGGGAGGGCCCATTGTGGGTGGTGCCATCTCTGGGCTGGCTGGGTTCTATAAAAAAGCAAACCAGAGGAAGCAAGCCAGTAAGTAACATCCCTCCATGGCCTCTGCATCAGCTTCCTAACCTGCTTGAGTTCCAGTCCTGACTTCCTTTGGTGATCAACATCAGTGTGGAAATGTAAGCTGAATACATCCTTCCCTTCCCAACTTGCTTCTTGGTCATGTTTGTGCAGGAATAGAAACCCTGACTAAGACATCAGCCAACCACAGCTGCTGTGCAGTGGTCCTATCATGTTGAGGAGACTGTTTTGCCTTAGTCTTTCTCGACTTGCAGTATTACCACCCCTCCTTTGAGATGTCCCCTGAGGGAAGGATGGGTGATGTGTATATATATATATATATATATATATATATATATATATATATATATATATGTATACATACATATATATGATATAGGATAAGGATGGGTGATGTGTATATATATATATCATATATATATACATATATATGATATATATATATATATATATATATATATATATATATATATATATATATATATCATTCACGGCTCAGCACTCCAACGAACTTATTCTCTGCACTTTGTCCAGTTATGGGTTCTAGTATTAACTGTAATCCAATGCACAAAGGACTCTACTTGGGGTTTGAACTTGCCGACCTCCAATCTGGAACTATGCTACTAGTTCTCTAGGGTTTCCAGCTCATCTGCTCACTCTGCAGGTTACCAGTATGTCCTAGAAGCCTTGAAAGGTATCCACCATACATAAAAGGACTACCTCATATATAATGTAGTTGTGTGTGTGTGTGTATATATATGAGTGTAAGCTTATCTATGCAAATATTTTTTTGTTTGTTTTTTGGATTTTTTTTTCAAGACAGGGTTTCTCTGTATAGCCCTGGCTGTCCTGAAACTCACTCTGTAGACCAGGCTGGCCTTGAACTCAGAAATCCGCCTGCCTCTGCCTCCCAGAGTGCTGGGATCACAGGCGTGCGCCACCACCGCCCGGCTCTATGCAAATATTTATATGCAGATCTTCATACCCACAGACCCCTCCACCTTAGGTTCTCTTTTTCTGAAGAACTCTGCCACACATGGAGTAATTGTGTACTGTGGTGTGTGCAGTGACTTAGGACCCAGGGCATTGCACTTGCACTTTTGTTATGAGGTTAGAGTTTGGATATTGGGACAGAGGGAGGCACACGTTTGCTTACTTGAAGAGGTGAGTTGGGAGGGACAGAGTAGAGACTTCCTTTCCAATACTTTAGGATTCTGATTCTTTTATTCTGGGAGTTTGGTGGGTTGGTCAAGTTCTCCTCTTAGGAAGTCCATGATTCATTTCAGGTCAGCTCTGCACAGCTGTCATCCTTGGACAAGCCTGACCTCTGGACACATGCCTGCCTTTTCTGCTCCAGCTGCTCCTCAGGCTACTGGCCAATTCCTGGTTATCCTATGGGAGATGAACCCCAAGGCAGGCAGACAGGTCTGTGATCCTGGAGCTGTCCTCTGGTACGTTTCTCACTCATTCTCAGAATCTCCAGTGTCTGAGCTGATCACTGGATGTGGGCCAGGTAAAAGCACTGAAGAGTGTGTTTCATGCCTGCTTGTCTAAGGAAAGGGCTGAGACCAAGGGGAACTGGAATCTATCTATATCTATATATCTATGAATTGGGAGGAGATCTGGGGACAAGTGAGGGTTGAAAGTCAATTTCAAACTCCTTTCACTCTTTCTTCCATCTATTCAAACCCTCTTCATTAAGGCAAAGAAAGCAAGAATCAAAGGCAGGGGATTGACTGTCCTTGTTCCTGTGTGACCTTAGGGTATGTTTGTCTGTAATATGGAGTGCAACCAGAATTACCAGTATCAGAGCCTGTGCTCTGATGGCCCTAAGGAGCTGGGTTCCACCATTCATCCTCAATAAGCCAATCTAAAGAGCCAAATTAGTAGTGTATCAATGAAAGTTGCCAGTAGAAACAGATTAGCATTTCAATGGTTGTGGAGAGTCTTTGGGGTCTCAGCATGATTTAAATAAAGTGCCAGAGGTGTGCATGGCTAAAAAGTCTCAGTTAAGATAGGGTGGTCCTGATGATTATTGACCCATCCCTGTCTCTGCTCCAGTCTCTCCTGCAAGATGGTTTGACAAGTTGTAAATCTCTTTCTGGAGACCAGTTCTCTCTCTGGCTAGTGCCAGGAATCAGCATTTTCCTTCCCCTGGCAAGAGACTCCCAGGGTCAGATTCCAATCTCTTGAAGTACTTTGAATAGTCGGCTAAAAAGGTGTGGAAAGGAGGGGGCACAACCACCTCTTTGAATATGCTCATTTCTCCCAGACAGGCTGGCAAGGGAGGCATAAATCAAATGGCAGTGACATGATTTCAATGACTGGACTTAGCTTATGCAACGCTAAACAGGTGTCCTTGCTACAGCTCTGGCTTTTTATATTACTTATTTAAATTTTATTTTGTATGTATTTTTTACTTGCATATGTGGTGTGCGTGCATATGTGTATGCATGTCCATGTGTATGTTGGTACACATTTGTGTATAGTTAGATGTGAAAGCCTGGTGTTAGGGGTCTTCTTCAATACCCTTCATCTCATATTTTGAGGCAAGCTCTCTCATTGAAACTGAAACTTGCCCATTGGGCTAGTCCAGCTAGCCAGTTTGTTTCTGGGATTTCCTGTCTTTGCCTCCATAGTAATAGGATCACTAGGCCATACCTGCTTAGCCTGTATATAGGTGCTGAGCATTCAAACTCAGGCCCTTGCATTACACGGCAAACTCTTTACTAACCACCTTCTCAGCCCACTTCTGGTCTGTTAATATACATCATTTAAAGGAATACCAAACCCCATACTTCTTAATCTTTATTATGTTAAAAGGTAGGTTCTGATCACTAGGCCTGGGCAGGCATGGCATCTGCACTTTCATACTAACAAGTAACATCTATAGGTCTACTGCAGGGACTGGGCTAATGCTTTGACAGGAAAGAAGAGGAAATCTTGTAATTGGTTGAAAAGAAAGAGTCTAGGAACTAGAACAGAAATATGAATTTATTAAGACAGTTCACAGTCAGAGATGGCCTCTTGACCACATAACATCATTTTCATCTTAGGAAACAGTGAGAGGAGGGGGAGACAGAGAGAGAGGTTCAGAGACTCTAGAAGCCTTGGGCTGGTCACTTCCTGGACTTCTCTGAAGAACAGCTACCATTGGTCTTGTTAAGAGAGTCAGTACTCCCCATTCTGGAGCCCATGCTGTTGAGGATTTTGTCAAGTTCTCCTGGGATGTTTGGCTTCTCCTCATTCTCAGTCTCACGGTGGTAGAAGTAGTTGAAATTGGAGACAATGACAGGCACAGGGAGGGCGATGGTAAGGACACCAGCAATGGCGCACAGAGTGCCCACAATCTTCCCTCCTGGGGTGGTGGGGCACATGTCACCGTAGCCTACAGTTGTCATGGTGACCACAGCCCACCAGAAGCCGTCAGGAATGCTAGAGAAATGGGATTCTGGCTCATCTACTTCAGCAAAGTAGACTGCACTGGAGAAAAGAATGACCCCGATAAAGAGGAAGAAGATGAGAAGCCCCAGCTCCCGCATGGAAGCCTTCAGCGTCTGTCCCAGGATCTGCAGCCCCTTAGAATGGCGGGAGAGCTTGAAGATGCGGAAGACCCTCACCAGACGGATGATCCTCAGGATGGCCAGGGACATGTTCTGCTGGGCACTTGGCTCGGTCTCCTGTACTAGCTCTGTTATGAGGGTTGCAAAGTAGGGGATGATGGAGATGATGTCGATAATGTTCATGATGTTCTTGAAGAAGTCAGTCTTGCTGGGGCAGACCACAAACCGGAGCACCAGTTCAAAGGTGAACCACACGATGCAAGTGGACTCCACCATGAAGAAAGGATCAGTGAACATGGTCTGGGAGAGACCTGTTTTGTTTGTATTGATGCTGGGGTCTCTGACCACCTTCAGCTCCCTGTCTTCTCGGAACTCTGGGAGTGTCTCCAGGCAGAAGATGGTGATAGAGATGACTACAACCAAAACTGAGACCACAGCCACACCTCGAGCTGCACTGGAGCTCTCAGGGTACTCGAAGAGAAGCCAGAATTGCCGGTGAAAGTCATTGGTGGGCAGCAGTGTTTCGGGGTCCTTAATGAAGCCTTCATCCTCCCGGAACTGATCCATGGCCTCGCTACCCAGTTCATAGAAGGAGATCTCATCAGCAAAAACATCGATAGGCACATTGGCTGGCCGCCGTATTTTCCCTCCAGACTGGTAATAATATAAGATTCCATCAAAACTAGGTCTGTTTCTATCAAAGAAATACTCATTTCTCATGGAGTCAAAAAATTGCATCCTTTTCTCCCGGTCTCCCAGGAGTGTCTCTGGGAATTGATTGAGAGTTCTGAGCTGAGTCTCAAACCTCAGGCCAGCAATGTTGATGATCACCCTTTGGTTTCCCTCGTTCAAGACCACTGGCTCAGGCCCTGGGGGATCCACATACTCCCCTGGGATCTTGGAGAAGGCAGTTTCATGGTTGGTATTGTCACTGATGAGGACTCTCCAGTTGGAAAAGGGACTGCTTCCAGGCCGGCCTTTAGAGCTGGTTGGGTCAAAGTCTGTGGCATAGCCTGGCTCTTCATGGATTTCATCTGAGTTATCAAAATTGACCAGAGCAACCTCCATTTCTTTCCAGCTACACACATCCATTCTAGGGAGTCAGAAAAGCAGCATGAAGACCCTCAGTCTTTGCTACCCACTGGAAGCTGTGGAGAAGAAGGAATTTGTTACATGGGAGTCAGGGTAGGACACAGCTGGCTCTTGACTGTTGAGGCAAGGTGTAGTAGTGGATTAAACAATGACTTTGCATTAGTTTGGGGAGGAATGCTGTGGTGTTTCCAGCAACAATCATTCCTTGGTATTGTTTTCCTCCTCTGAGTTTGTACACACCAACTACTAGTTTTAAAAAAAAAAGTATGAAGAATGATCCTAGGGATGAGGGGCAAACTGCCCCCAGAATAGGAAGACCTATAAACATGGTGGCATAAAGGTGGTCTCCAAAAAAGAAAGTTAATGATCCTTGGTAATGAAAGTATAGTTGTATTCATGTGAAGTCTGCCATTTTATCCAGCTTGCCCCCACACCCATTACCACTCTCAACTCCTCTTTTCTGCATCCAACAGTCAAGTCAGTGTCTTTACATCTTTGAAACCTAGCCAAAGCTCTGCTCTTCTCTGTCAAGTCGTTGAGGTCTGGGATGGTGTTCAGGAAGATTAAGAAGACGCAGGCCGGGTGGCTGATCTACAGTGTTTTCTTAAAGACCGGAGCCCCTTATCTGGAAGGAGATCTTTGCGGGTAGAGTTAATGTGATACATGTGTGAAATGCTTGGCAGAAAGAGGGTTAGATCTATTGCTGTGTTTGCCAATGTTTCCACATAACAGAAAATTTAGGAGTCACTAGCCAGTGGAAGTTTTGGACTCTAAATCAAGGTGAATAAGTTTTAGTGGAACACTTTCTCTCCAGGCTTTTCTCCCTCCTTCCATCTCCCATCTCTGTGTGTAGGGGGCCTTTGGGATAGGCTTAGGATAAAAGCTTGGATATGCGTGAACATAAATGAACACTCTCCAGGTTCCTGCCAGCTTCTGTTTCTACTGAAGAACACTAGCCAGGCTAGAGTGAGAATGGAAGCAGAGGTAAGCGACCTAACCTGAGGTGGTATCTGTAGTGACCATGGCCTTGGAATAGTTACATCACAGGGGACAGGGAAACCCTGCTGTGTACAGTGTTGTAGTTTCTTCAAAGCGATTTCACATTCCCTTATCTCACTGGAGGGCAATAGTTAGAAGACAGCTGTATTGTATTGTATGGGCAAGCCACTTCCAGTAACTCTATAGCTAGTGCTGCAGAGTCCTGTGAGCTCTGTTGTGGTCTCTTGGCCCAGAGCCATCTCTACTACACCATAGGGGGCTGAGGTGTAGGGAGCCAGGCTTATAGAGTCGCGGGATCTCAGCTCTCTGGTGGCTTACCCTGTCCTTCTTCGCTGTCCGTGTACATGAGTGAGGTGGTCATGTCAGAATGCCAAGCATTTGTTCTGCCCCATAGACAGGTGTGGCCTTTGCAGGTTTCCTGATTTCACTGAGCTACTCCTATATAGACTGCAGAAGATAAACCCGCGTGGGCACCTTGCATGGGGCTTGGCAAGGAGCAAGTGGTTGGATCATAGGTCGGATCTGTGTATAAGATTTTTGAGAACAGAGCCAGTTGACAGCAGCTCAAATCCTGGGTCTATACATGTGACCCTAAAGTGTTAGCTGTGTGGGTCAAAGTGGCCTGGCTTGGAGCTTGGATTCAGTCCTTAGGGGTTGTGCACTTTTGAATAAGCAACTGGATTTTGTGACTCTTAGTTTTTTGATATATGAAATGGGTAAGAAGAATAGTAATTCCCATTTCAAAGACTATGCTGAGGGGCTGGGAGGAGGCTTAGTGGGTAAGAGAGCTTACTGTGCACATATGAAGGGATACATTTGGATCTCTGGTACCTGTGGGAAAACTGGTATGTCACACTCTCATCTAATTTCAGTTGGTTCTTTCTCTCTCCCTGTCCTCCTCTCTCTCCTTCCCTCCCTCTCTCCCTCTCTCCCTTCCTCTCTCCCCCCCCCCCCCTCTGTGTGTGTGTTAAAGCAAGAAGCTTGCTTTATGTGCTTGCTGAGACTTTCTGACTAGCCAGTTCAGAAAGCAGTGATCTCCAAGTTCAGTGGAGATCCTGTCTCCAGGGAATAAGGCAGAGACAAAGCAGGACACCAGATGTCCTCTGCCCTCTGGGCACAGGACAGGTGCACCTGAACTCACATGCGCAAACTCTAATCCCAAAAGAACATGTTCAATGAGAGAGAGAGAGAGAGAGAGAGAGAGAGCATACGAGAGGCAGAGACAGAGAGAGATGTACTGAGAATTACTTAGGGTGTAACTTTGTGAATAGTAAGTTATCTTTTCTTTAATTGTGGGCAACTGCTCTCCACCCTCCCCCCCTTTCTCATTATTACAACAAACTCAAGGGAGACAAATGAGGTTTATGTGAAGAAATGCAGGAATCTCAGCTCCACGCCCTTCCCGTCTTCTCTAGCTGACCCACCTCTAAGCTGTTCCTCTTCTAGGCCACTCCTCTCTTTCGCCATCTTCTGCATTTATGTGGAGATGGTCTATAACCTGCCACAGAGCCTGTACTGGCCAGTCCAGCTTTCTCTGCCTTCGTGAGTCCTGGCTTGCTGCACTGAGTACTCTCTGGCTCCCCGTGTGGAGGGACAATAACCACAGGCTCCGTCTTAGCACCTAAAGCCTCTTACAAGTGCCCAAAGTACAGGCAATGCCTTATAGGATGCTCTTTCTGTTTTTTCTCATGCTCTTGAAGGATGGGGTTTACCTTGAATCACTCTCTGTACCAGGGTCTGAAGTGGCAGATAGGAGGATGGTGAAGGGCTTGGGGGACAGTATCATCTCAAGCAATGCACCCACACGGAGTGGTTATTTGTTAAATAGTCTTTACTAAGTCAGTTAATAAAGCTAGGGAGGAGTGATTGCTCCTGAGGGCAGGGGCCTTGTCTGGTTTTACACAGTCAGCCCACCCAAGTGCTCAGTGAATCTCTGGTGACTGAGAGACGGAGTGGTGAGTGTGAGTGGCAGGCAGCACGCTGGGCTCCGAGCCAGGACACCTCCATTGTCTACACTAACTGCCTGCAGTAGCTCATCAAGCCTCTGTGTTGTCATCTACAATAAGAAAATAGGCTGAGTCAAAGGAGCCAGATAAGAACATATAGAATAATTTCATGAATACAAAGCCTCAGAAAGGCCGATCTACAGCAGCAGAAAGCTGATCATCAGTAGCTTGGGAGGGAGGATGGGAAGGCAGGAGGGGTCACAAAGTGGGCACCAGTGATGGTCTTACGGGCGTATACACATCTCAGGAAGCACCAGGCTGCATGCTTTCGATCTAGTGTGCATCATGGTGTGTCATTGCCTCCTTAAGGATAAAAGGAGAGCAAGCTAACAAAGATCAGAGTGCATGCATTGCCGCTGTCCTGCAAGATCTGGGTAGGGACCACGGGGAAATGACATGGCGGAGAGGTGCTTTGAAGGCTGTGCGTGGGCTGCTTGTGTGCTCTTGCATGCAACTCACACGGTGCCCAGCTCCAAGACAGCTCACATTGTAGGGGCTCAGCAGATACTCTTTAAATATTGTTTTGAGAAGCTCACTTATGAGTACAGTGCTTCCATTACTTGTATCTCCTCTCTTCCAATCTCATGTCTCCACTCTCCAAGTTCACGACCTCTACTCTATTCATTATGCATAGATGTAATCTATACATCTGTATGATCTACAGAGTCTATTTAGTGTTGCTCAGATGTACACATGCTTAGGGTTGTTCACTTGATACTGAATACTAAGGGGCTTATCCTTGGAGAAAATGGGCTCTCCCCCTCTCAGAAGCCATTGTTTGACTGCCTATAGCAGCTCTTCATGGAGCGGCGGGGCTGTGACAGCCTGTGATGGCATGTGGACTGGCACAGTATTTATGCAGCTCTTCTCTACATTATCATGTTGTTGAAATTCTGTCAACTCTGCTGTGTCTAGAAGACACTATCTTGCTAGTTGGCTAGGATCCGCAGATATTTATTAGCAAGAGGGAATGCAACCTGTGACCTGGGCTCACTGTGGTTTCTGGATCCATAGAGGAGGGCTGCCCCTCTGAGGACCAGGCAGTGTGTGTGTGTGTGTGTGTGTGTGTGCGCGCGCGCGCGCGCCCCCAGCAGAAAAGAAAAGTCTGAAATTTGAATGCAGCCTCTGGCCATAGAAGCTACCTCCCACCCCAGCCCCCTGCCTCATGCCATTTTGTTATATGGGAAAATCCATTCCTCTGGAGATAATTCACTTTGTTTCAATGGTCATTGATAGAAATGAAGATTGTGTTTCATTCTCTCCCTGGATTCACAGCCTGCGCTATCATTCTCTGGGTCAGAAAGGGCTCCCAGTGAGGACGGAGCTAAAGGTATTTGGAGCAGCTTCCATGGTTGTGTTTGCTGGTGTGATTTCTAATGGTAGCCTTGCCTCTCATGTGCCGGGCCTCCAAGGCCTCTGAGGAATTGCTCTGACTCCAAGCAGAGCTTTTACCCAGGGCTGAAGGGATCCCAAGGTCTGAGTCCTCTCTGAATCTGTATGCTTGCCCGGCACAGTGCTGGCTGCATCGGTGTGCAGATGGGCCTCGTTCCCCGTGGCACACTTACCCCTCCCTAGGCCACTGTGTGTGCTGGCCACTCTGCTAACCTTGCCTGAAGGGAAAGCTTTCCTGGAGGGTGCCAGGTGGAGACACTTCTGTCCTCTTGAGAACTCTCTGGAAGTTTGCCTATATTTTTCGGTGCTATTGGTTCATGCTCTTTTCTCCAGAGGGTGGCTATATTTTTATGCCGCAGCATGTAGCACTGAGGAACAGTTTAGCTGCCCACTGCCCTAGGGTATCTCAAATACTGCAGGACTCATTTGTCATCCTACTGCTTTTCCTCAGAACTGAACAGACTTGTAAGGCCTGAGGCACACCATCTGAGAAGTCCTTCTTAGCCATTTCCCCTGCCCTTGCACAGATCATAGCGTTCCCAGCTCCCCCGTTACTCTATAACATGTCTGGACTTTTGGTCCGCGCATAGATGTTGATGAGTCTTTGTGGTGTGGTCGTCTCTGCCATAACCAAGCCTGGAACTTTCTGTGCACTCGCCACAGGCTTCTAACAGTTATGCAGATGTCTGTGGCTGGTGCTGGTGCTGCAGGTATAACTTTGCAAGGTCACTGAGCTGTACCAAGTAGAAAGGATCTAGAGCCCATTCCTTGGCCTCTCTACATAGGTTGCCTTTGGTTGCCTAGCAACCTAACACCTCCTCCATAGTCAAGCAAGGTAGCAGCTGTCAGAGAGTCTGATAATGACTGCAGGAAAGTCATCTGCAAAGACAACTGCGTATATTGTGCCTCGAGGCCCCATGTCTCAGAGACAGCGAGCACACGGGTATCTGTCACTGGCAAGGTCAGATGTTTCAGGGCTGTCAGTTGATGGAGGAGACCAGACCAGGGAGCTCTCAGGCAGGGCTAGAGTGGAACTGGGTCTTTGCCTTGTGGGGCTCTGAGTGGAGGATTGCCAGAAATGGAGGTGGAAGACTGACTGTGGTGCTATTCTTTCTGGACAGGAGAGGGCGCTGTTGTCTCGCCGGAAGCAATTCCCAGCCTCTCTGTGCTCCTTTCATCTCCAAGTTCCCTTTCGCACTATGGCCAGCTAGCTGCAAGTCTTGGTGGTCCTCTCCAGGCTAGCTCTCAAGGCTACCACATCCTTCTCTCTTCAGCAAAACCACGGTCACATTGAGTGGCCGTGGGTACAGGCTCTGGCGGCAGAGACAAGGGCCAGTTCTCAGTAACTGCGTGGCTCTTGATCCTGCATTGTCTGTGCACTGTCACCTGTGTGACTAAGGACAAGTTGGCAGGTCCTTTGACTTAAGGTCCCTCAGACTTACGGTGACACCTTGCTTTCTGCCTCAAGAGTTGCTGGAGAGGCACTTACGCCACACAGAAGCACCTCCCACGGGATGTAGGTGCTCTGTGGATGCTGATGGTGAGATTGGTCCTTTCTTCTTCCCCTCTCTTGGTACCATGTTCTACACTTACTGGTGCAGTAGCAGGGCCCTCTCAGAGGCTGCCTGAGATGCATGTGATGCTCAGTGAGAGGAAGGCCAGCAGAGGCCGGCTTCTGTGGCCTGATCTCTACTGCCCTGTGCTCTGATGAGACTATCTTCTCCTGTCCTGGCACAGTGGGTGAGGCGACTGCTCACCTCAGATGAACAATGCATACCAAATCCATGAGGGGTTTGAACCTAGCAGTGTCCACTGTCATTGGCAGGGAGCCTTATCTTCATTTAATACAGAGAGACACTGGAAGCTGTCTGACTAGTCCGTGCTATGAAGCTACGACTCACACATGGGTGTTTTAATTCCAAACTCAAACATTTTTCCTAGTATCCTCTAATTCCACAATAGCATACCCACAAGGGTGATGCTCACATGAGTTCATTCTGTTTGTCTGGAAACTGTCACACTCACACTCACACACACACATACACACACACACACACACACACACACGGGCACACATGCACACAGGCGTGCACACGCATATGTGTATGCATGCATGCAGAATGACATATGCCCACACATAGACACATGTGTGTCTTCTTGTACAAATACTCATGGACACATGTATATTATACACATAATTACCAAGACATACGAGCAAATATGCAGATACACAGGGGCAGACTCCTGCACCACCCCCTTCCCCCACTGCACAGATGTTTCTATTCCGGGGGGTGCCTGACCCCTTTCTCCCACCTAATCTTTTTGCCTCTTGGAACAGGAGCATATTCTGTTGCTTGCAGGAATTGAAGAAAACACAGAGGATTGGAGGGGGCTCAGATGGCTGGTCACGTGGCTCTCTTCCTTGTTAGAGTGTCGATGGGCACAGCGTGGGCAGTGTGTCTCTCTCCCTGTGAGGACTGCTCAAGGACAAAGCTATCTTCCTAAAGGGATGGCAAGAGCTCTTTCATTTAAACCCCGAGGAGCAGCAACAATGCTGAAAAGAATGAGCCCGGGATAATTCATTCTGGAAGCAATGCGAGGCTTACAATTCGGCTGCTATTAACAGTGGGGACCAGAACCTACTGATCTTGGGGAAAATAATTTTACTTTGAGAGTCAGCTAGGAAAATGGTCTCCTGGATTCTTTTCCCTGGACCTTTTGGGTTTGTGTATTAAGGGCCATATTTGCCTCCCTCTTTGCCTGGGAGAAAAGTGTGCATCTGTCTCTATTGTGACAGGTTTTTAGATGCCAGGGAAAATATGGAGAAGCCTTGGGTTTGGATACTGTATACCTTCTTGTGGGATCCATAGTGGTGAAACTGAACTAACCATGAGCTTCCTGTGTGCAGAGTTCCCATGTTGGCTGCTCCTAAATGGGGTCATAGGAATGTGCAGAGCCAGGAACAACCGTACAGGGAAACAAGGCAGAGCCCAGAACGGTCTACAGACTAACACACCTTATCCTCAAGCAGGTCCCTAGGCAGATTCTGTACCCTGCTATTTGTCCTCTCTGGAGTTTAGATGAGCCCCTCTGAACGCCCCTGCTGATCACCACCACAGAGCTGCCTCAGTAGAATAGGTAAGGTGGGGGCTACGTTCCTGTAAAATTCTCCTGCCTACTCCCTGCCCCCAAACGTGGAGTTGTTTTCAGCTATTCCCAAAGAATGCAAGAAAGGCTATTTTTAGAAAAAAATTCTATCATGGGGATTTGGCTTTTTAACTCTGTATTTCTGCTTAACCTCACTGTTAGCCACTGAGTTCGCACAGCCTGTGTGTCAGCCGAGAGGGAGCACGTGTGGACTCCATCGACATGGGCCCCTGTTTGGCCTCTGCTCTCACTAGGGAAGCTGATTTAGTGTCCTACATTTTTTGTTTGCTTTTAAAACAGGCAGAGAAACACCTGCCTGCCCACTCAGGACACTGGAACTGTGTTGACTGAAGTATATGCGACATACATGTGACGTGACAGATAGTCAAAGCAGACTTGCAGTCTTGGCCACATCTGTTCCTACATGAAGAGGCTGGAGGACTCAAAGTACAAGACGCTGGCAGCTTCCCCGACCTTCAAGTCTTGTGTCCTATGCCACTCTGTTCAACTCCTAAGAAATGGTCTTATATTCTGTTTTCATTTGACCGACACAGCAGGTAGACTTGAGGCGGGAAGACTGCTATTATTGTCCGCATTTAAAGATGAGGGCACTAGCCATCTAGAGTGGTCAGGGCAGGGTGTGGTAAGGGAGGGGCCTGACGCTGGCATGTGTGGACCTGAGCCTAGCACTTGCCCTGTCTTTCTTCAGGGTCGGCGTTTTCATCTTTCGAGATCTGACGACGTGCTGCACTTCATCGTGGATGAATTAACCCAGGATCACCCCTCCCCCTCCTTCCTTTGTCCTATGAGACCCTTTGCTTAGCCAGGCGGTCACAAGCATGGCAAAGTCCAGTTCCTGTGACCCTGAGCAGGTCGCTTGCTCTCTGTGTTTCTTCCTCTCTATGGTGCAGAAGCTACGACATATGAACTCTTAGAAAAACACTAGGTACTATGTAAAAGTTGCAGGGACTTTGTAAAAGTTGGTTGTGATGTCTGTCAGAGGCAGGGCCTGGCTGCCTTGGGCTGTGTTTATAACATTTTTATCATTGTATTACCATCGTTATCATCAGCAGCTTGACACAGCGCCTTGCTATGTGGCCTAGGTTGAACATGAACTCGAAATCCTCCTGCCTCTGATTCCTGAGTCATGAGGTCGCAGGTGTGTGCCCCTCTTCCAGTTGTTGGCCTGGTTTGAAGAATACTGCTAGGGCTGGCCTTTGTTCCCACACTAGCCAGAGTTCACTTTGACTTTCCTTCCCTCAAGGCTTGCCCTAGTCTTCTACTGCTCTGTAAGGGCCTCCTTCTCCCCAGCCATCTTGCTCTGTCATCTCCAAAGCCTTTGAGGTCTGCCTTCATGATGTCTGCCTGACCCTCCCCACCCCCGTCTTACCATGACCTGTTCAGACATTTCCTCTCATCTAGATGCCTGTTGTGGACTACTTGATCCTTTCTGTTCCCCCTATGCTGCTCCCAAGGAGTTCCTCCTTTGAGCTTCAATGTACCCAGGCATCCCAGCTAGAGGTCTCCAAGAATCCCATTACTCCTATCTAGCCAGCATCCTCCGTGTGCCTCTGTCTCCTAGGTTGTGGTGGGACCTGGGACCAATTCCAGCTATGAGGACACATGTGCCATCTGCCAAGGGATAGAGGGGGACAATGAGCCTGGCTCTTGTTCCATCTGTCAGCAGTCACCCCCCACACATTCTCCATCGCTTCCCTTTCCCTGCGTAGGTGGCCAGGTCACCAAGTCCTGTGTCCTCATGTTGACACTGGGTACAACATGCCAGATGCCACCTTCTCTTTTTTGTAAGGACCTCCAAACTTCCACACATCTCTGGTTCAAAATTGTTTCTCCTCCCCCTCTTTCTTTCCCCCTCCTCTTCTTTGCTTTTGGTTTTTAAGACAGGTTTTCCCTGTGTGGTCCAGGCTGGCCTGGAGCTCACGATGTCCTTGGTTCATCTTTCTCGTGTTGGAATTACAGGTGTTTGCCACCACAGCGAGCTCCCTGCAGGATTTCTGAAGCTATGTGACCTTGGAATAGTTGCTTCATCTCTTTTCTTTTAAATCCCCTAATCAGGAAAGCAGGCATAATAACAATGTTTACAGAGAGATCTGGAGAAACATTCATATCCTTGCCTAACCCCAGGCCTTAGAACAATCTGTTATATTGAACACAGAAGAACCACTGAAAGAAAATATTTGTTGAATAATTCATTGTTTGGTATAGAAAAGCATCATTTAGGGAACAAAGCACTTATAGTAGAATTGTAGGCATCTGCCTATGGGAGTGGAGTGGAGTGGGTGGAGGGGTTTGCTATGTGTCTGACAGAGCACACTAAGGCTAGTGTCTTCCTGCCTCTAGCTTCCCAAGGTCTGCTCTTTTGTTGACTTTCATGTGGAACACTGAGCAGGGAGGTTATGGAGGGTATTCTGGGGGTTCCTTAAATCCCAGTAGGACTCCAGAATCTCTGGAGCAAAATAGCACAGAGGGTGAGGATGTGGTGGACAGATATGCTTTCTTCATGTAGAGAGTCAAAACGCAGACTGAAGCTGTTGTTCTTGGAATACCTCAAGCTAAACAGCTGGGAAAGCAGACCGTAAGAAGAATGCAGCTTCCTAAGAGCATGCTGGGAAGTGAGCCAGCTTGGCTGGCTGACACTTGTTGCCATGCATGCAATTGAATTTTCCCAGAATGCCTCCAGACCTCTAGGAGAATGCCACCGGGAGCCTGGGATGGAAGAGACTGAAGACAGCATGGGTTAGCACTCACCAGAAGGAGTGGTGTCTCGGACCCAGTGAGCCTCCGCAGCTCTGCTGAGGTCAGCAGGCCATAGCAGAAGGGATGTGCTGGTCTCAAGGTCCACAGGAAGACTGGCAGGGAGGATCCTGGTCAGCAGATACTTGGGATTCAGAAATCCTATCCCCAAGTGAAACAGGATCTCTCTGCCTCTCTCTGCCCATGGAGGAAGATTCAGAGAGAATATCCAGCTCTGTTGGGTGTCAGGGTGCAGAATGCCTGGGGCAGGGGACAGGGGACAGGGTGAACTGGGGGAAGGACGACTGGCAGCTTCATCGCTGAAGGCACACAGGTCACTTACTGACCAGGAAGCTTAGTTAGTCACTAACTTGGGATACTTTCTAAAGCCAGCGTGACATGTGGGGAATAGAGTTGAGCAGTGGGATTGGGTGTCTCCACATGAGTGCTAGAGGCCAGAAGACCTTGCCACAAGTGTCCTGAGTTGTTATTGTTGCTGTTATTATGTGTTATTATTTGTATGATATGTGCATGTGAGTGTATGAGCGTGCTTAGACGTGTGTGTGTGTGTGTGCATGTATGGATATATGTATGTATGTATGTATATATGTGGAATCCTTGGATCGAACTCAGGCTGTTAGGCTCACATGTGCACGTGAACTGTGGGGCCGCTTTGTAGATGACAGCAGGTAAAAATCGTCTTTCTCCCATCAGTAGGACAAAGGAAGGCCTGGCTGCCAGTCATCGATTTTGACCTTCCAGAAGGCATCCATGCACCTGGTGACAGAGAAAAGGCTTTGTACAGCTTACCCAGCACCAAGGACCTGAAAGAGATATGAACACCAGACCTCAGAAACAGAGAGCCCAGTTGCTATTGTTGGCACTGCAGTGTCATCATGTGGCTGAGAAGACAGACTTCACACTCTCCTGCTGCCTCTAACCCAGGCCTCCTGCCCTACTTTGCATGTGATTTGCATGTGATATTTGGGGCCAACTACCCCTTTCTTTTCTCAGCCCCAGTCAGACCATGGGGTGTCTCACTGGGGATGCTGGGGCTCCTCTTTGAATGTGGGGGTCTGGATGGGACTCAGTTGCTGAGTCCCCAAAATTCCCCCAGATCTTAGTCTGCCAGTAATGGGGGATGGTGGCAAGTTATTAACTTGTTACATTTTCATGTATTCCAACTGGCTGTATTGGCTAAAGTTCCCCAGAGGAACAGAACAAATTGAATGTAAATATAAAAGGAGGGGTCTTATTAACTTTAAGAGAGACTTCATTAGATTGATTTACACAGTCAGAGACTGAATAGGCCCAGCATGACTGGCTATAGACTGGAGAGCTGGGGAAAGCAGTAGCTGTTTCAAGAATCTAGAAGCCATATGACAGAAGAGACCAATGCTATAGCCCCAGTCCCAAACTTATGGCTTGGACCTCTCTGGAGCATCCCTGGTACAAGTCTGTCTGCAAAAACTGAACCATGTGGAGATTGATGGTTGCATCAATTACACATCCACTCACGAAGGGTCAGGTGGGCATTTTTTGCTTGAGAGCTCTGCTTTTTGTCTCCAGCCTACAAGACAGTGTCACTCACTTTTGGAGTTGCAGCTTGCATCTGTGTTCACTGACCCACATGCCCAGTGTTTGTGGTAGCATCCTCACAGACATACTTAGAAGTGTGCTTCTTGGTCCAGTCAAGTTGAAAGCTAAGATAAACCATCACATTAATTATTGGATGTGAAAACTGTGGTGAATGCTTGAGTGACAAGGAGCCCAAACATGAGCTCCTTTCAAGGTGCTTATGGCCCAGAGGGTGCTCCAACAAAACTGGCCAGTTTTCTACTGGGAGATAGGCACCATGTCATGGACGATTTTAAAGGATGTTGTTCACCCTGGTCAAGCACTGTTGGAATCACAGCTGAATAATAGGAGGGAATAGAGGCCCCATGAGGAGCAGATTTTCTATGGGTGGAGAAAGCCCTGTCTTTCTCATCTTACTTGTCCTTTACTCTGTAGATTTCTATTCTTAGAAGAATCAATTGAGAAAAGTGAAGCATGAATATGTTTGAATTTCATGTGCAAACACATTCACAGAGAAAATACCCAGGAGTTAGCCTGGAGCTGGTCATAGCATTCACTGAACACTACACACACCAGTTAATATTTCTCAAGCACTTATGACAGATCAGGTCCAGGGCCTAGTGCTCTGCCTGTGTCAGTTCATTCAATCCCACAGTAACACGATTGCTTTCTGGTATTATTCCAGTTTTACAAATGGAGAAACTGAGTCACTAGAGAAGTTAAGTTGCTAAAAGTTTTGAGATATCAGAGATGAATTGGGAATCCAGTCTTGAAGACACCAGCTCTACGCTCATGCTCTGAAGAGGTCGCAAACAGGGCAGCAGGTGGCTGTGGGGTAGAGGAACTAACTCTGCTTGAGAGCTTTTCTGCAAGGGGACATCTGAATCAAAACAACGATGGTCTAGACTGAGAAAAGGGTGCAGGGAAGAAGGCATTGCATGGAGAGAACTTTTGAGGGTGATGCAGTTAAAGCCCAGAGAATGATTCCCTTGTGACACAAGTGTGGAGCATAGGAAGGAAGGGTGTGGTGCTTTGAATAAGTTGGTGTGGTGCTTTGAATAAGTTGGTGTGGTGCTTTGAATAAGTTGGTGTGGTGCTTTGAATAAGTTGGTGTGGTGCTTTGAATAAGTTGGTGTGGTGCTTTGAATAAGTTGGTGTGGTGCTTTGAATAAGTTGGTGTGGTGCTTTGAATAAGTTGGTGTGGTGCTTTGAATAAGTTGGTGTGGTGCTTTGAATAAGTTGGTGTGGTGCTTTGAATAAGTTGGTGTGCTGCTTTGAATAAGTTGGTGTGGTGCTTTGAATAAGTTGGTGTGCTGCTTTGAATAAGTTGGTGTGGTGCTTTGAATAAGTTGGTGTGGTGCTTTGAATAAGTTGTGTGGTGCTTTGAATAAGTTGGTGTGGTGCTTTGAATAAGTTGTGTGGTGCTTTGAATAAGTTGGTGTGGTGCTTTGAATAAGTTGTGTGGTGCTTTGAATAAGTTGGTGTGGTGCTTTGAATAAGTTGGTGTGGTGCCCCATAGACTCCTATGCTTGAATACTTGGCCTTCAGTTGGAGAAACTACTTGGGAAGGATTGGGAGGTGTGGCTTTTTTGGAGGAGGTGTGTCACTGAGGGGGGACTTTGAGATTACAAAAGACTCCCACCACCTCCAGTGTTCTCTCTCTCTCTCTGTCTCTCTCTCTCTCCCTTTCTTCTTCTTCTTCTTCTTCTTCTTCTTCTTCTTCTTCTTCTTCTTCTTCTTCTTCTTCTTCTTCTTCTTCTTCTTCTTCTTCTTCTTCTTCTTCTTCCCCTTCCCCTTCCCCTTCCCCTTCCCCTTCCCCTTCCCCCTTCCCCTTCCCCTTCCCCTTCCCCTTCCCCTTCCCCTTCCCCTTCCCCTTCCCCTTCCCCTTCTCCTCCTCCTCCTCCTCCTCCCCCTCCCTCTCCCTCTCCCTCTCCCTCCCCCTCTCCCTCTCCCTCCCCCTCCCCCTCCCCCTCCCCCTCCCCCTCCCCCTCTCCCTCTCCCTCTCCCTCCCCCTCCCCCTCCCCCTCCCCCTCTCCCTCTCCCTCTCCCTCTCCCTCTCCGTCTCCCTCTCCCTCTCCGTCTCCCTCTCCCTCTCCCTCTCCGTCTCCCTCTCCCTCTCCCTCTGTCTCCCTCTCCCTCTCCGTCTCCCTTTCCCTCTCCCTCTCCTCCTCCTCTTCCTCCTCTTTCTCCTCCTCCTCTTCCTCCTCCTTCTCCTCCTCTTACTATTCTTCTTCTTGTAGGTCAAGGTACATGCTCTCACCTGTTCCTGAAGCCATCTGTATTCTCTGACATCATAGACTTTAACTCTCTAAAACAATTAGTGTGATTAAATGCTTTCTTTTATGAGTTTCCTTGGTCATGGTGTTTTGTCACAGCAATAGAAAACTAAGACAGTTGGGTAGCACCTACAGAGGCTACTACACGCTCAAGACTGGTGGTCTGGTCTGGTTTCCAACTGGAATGCATGCTGGCAACTACCCAGTCTGGCTGAGCCTGAGGCTGCATGACCAGGGAGGAAGGCATTGGGATCCAAGAGGTAGGACATTTACACCCAGGAAGAGTGGGTCCTTCTCCGTGTCGTCATCATCATTACCATCTTTTATTCAGAGCAATCTTTCCACAGAGTCCAATATTTAAAGCAGGCGAATGAAGGATAGAACCCAAGTCCTGCCTGCTTGGCCTCGTGGTTCCCTGATCCTTGGAGTCTTACCAGCTTCTCAGAGCACAGTCTGGCAATGTCGTAACTGTTTCTGCTGCTGCCTGGGTGAGAGGTCTTCTGTTCTCTTTTCTGCAGTAAGAAGGCAAATGACACAGTGCCATTTCATCCTTTCCTGAGAACCTGATCTCCTTACTCTCCACCCTGACCTCTGGATCTTTTACCACCCTCAGCCCTGGACCAGAGCCAGAGGCCTGGTGCTTCTATCTGACCAATTGGACCCTGAGCCATGTAAAATGAACTCCCCTATCAGATCTTGGGGCCTCTCAGGCTTCCATTTAGTCTTGGCCTTCTGATCTGAACCCCTACTCTCCAGTTTCTGGGGTTAAAGGATGAGCAGGGCTGTGCAACCATCCAGAAGCCCCCATCACCCCAGCTATTATTCTCTGGAATTAGACTTGGCTGGGAAAGGGAGAGGCAGCCTGAGGAGCAGGGGTGGGGGTGGGGGGTGAGGTCAAAGGTAGAAGTCAACAAGAAGCTGTTTTTCTTTTTTCTTTTCAAGGTCAATGAGCAAACTACCCCTAGATCTGAATGTTGGGGTTGGATTTCCATTTATATTGTCTGGACCAGCATAGACCTGCTTTATCTAAAGACATTGCACCAAGCAGGTTCCTTGCATGCAGACAAATGAGAGCTAAGCCCTTACTGTATACCTTGACATTGTGCTCAGTGTTGGCTGTCATGGAGGGAACAGAGGGAAGCAAAAAGCAATAAAGACATAGATTCCTGCCTACATGGAAATGGAGAGAGCTGCCGCACAGGATGCGGGGGGGGGTGGGGGTGGGAATAGACGAACATTGCATGCATTTTACTCTGAGAACCTGGGAAGCTTGCACTAGATAGAACTGTAATGATGAAAATAATATGAATATTTTCTACTGAATCACAGAGGAGGGGGCGTAAACAATGGAGGTATGGGAAGATGTCATCTCCCAGGAGCAGCTAATATTGAATCCAAGGACAGGTGGGATCCCTTGAAGCAGAGAAGGAACTTGTGTGCAGAGTAGAGGAAGGAATATTGAGAAGCATGTTCTGGGGATGTGTAATGGGAGAGGGTTGCACTTGCACCTGGCTTCCCCGAAGCGATCCAAGCTTGGAAGCGTCCAGCCTTCCAGGGTAACATAGTATCACAGACACGAGAGTCCTAGATTCAGATTAGGCACAGGTTAGAACTTTCATGGTGTGGTCTTGATGCTCTTCTTAGCTATTCTGAGACTCACTTCTCCAGCACTGAAGGGGAGTTTGCCATCTTGCTAGGTTTTTTTTTTTTTTTTTTTTTTTTTTTTTTTTTTTTTGTGGCTTGGCGCTGAGAAGAAGCAATGAGGTCATGGGTAATTACCCATGGGCTTTGCTTCTGCTTTTGGCATGAATCACAGAATCTGAGACCAGGAATTCTGTACTTGAAAGGTGTTAGGATGGTCGACTTCAGTCCTTTCTTAGTGTGGAAGCTGCTCTACAATCTCACAGTTGGCTGTTGTCCTTTGTGTAACACATCAGGCCCATGCCAAGGTCAGTAGACCACTGTCACCTTTACTACAGCCTTTGGTATATGCATCCTATGCCAAAAGAAGAGGCGATGAGAAGGTGAGGAATTGAGAAATGTGCTGTGGCTATTGATTCAGGCTACAAAGGGCCATATACTTCATCAATACAATTCCTGATTTGCACAGACACAGGGGGCTGTGACTTGCCCAAGCTCCCCAGTGAGTTTAGGGGAGTACTCTTAACTTCTATACGGAAGTCTATTTCCCAGAAGCCTTTGGCTTAGCTGCGTCCTGCCTAGTGACAGTCTCGGGGAAAATTAACCAGTTTCTACAAGCTCTGCCTCAGGATGTGGAGGCTGTGTGCCACTCATCACTGATACTGCCATCTGATCCAGCAGCTTGGAGTGGGCCGGACAATGCAGAGCCTTGCAACTGGGATGTGGCCCCTGCATCGTCAGGAAAACTGGGGCAGAGGGACACACTTGAGTGGGCTGATAGGGTAAAATGTGGGATTGGCTGTCAGAAATTATGGAAAAGATGTCATGTCAAGGAACCTTAAAGTTGTTACTTTAGCTAAGAATTTATATTGGGGGGACATGGGCACAGGTAGCTGTGCTCCACTATCCAGGCCCCCAAAGATACTGGTGTACATACACCAGTACAGGATGTGCACGGGGAATATCTCTGGTATTGGCACTGGGAGATCACTCCTATTTTATCTAAGGAAAGAACAAGAGAGAGCCTTATGCTAGAGGACCCAGTCATTTCAAGGTCCACAGGTGTAGGTTCAGACATGGGGACAGGGCAAGACTAGAAGTGTCTGGATGAAGCTGCTAACTGTGTAAGATGGCCCAGCTATGTGGATAAATGACTCCAGACCCTAGGGACCATGCAAGTCACAGCAGGCAGCCTAACCCTACCTGTTCATCCAGGCTCCACTAGCTTGAGCTTGTGACTCAGTGGTATTGGTTTAGAGGTAAGACCTTGGGATGCTGGAGGCCATTTTGGATCAGCCATTATTCAGCAATCAATGCAGCCTTCAGCAATCCTGTTAGTCTTCCTGTGCCTCAGCTCTTCACCCGCAAATTGGGGATAATACCCCTGTTCAGCCTTTTCTACAGGTTTTATTTATTTATTTATTTATTTAGGCTTAAAATAAAGCCTGTGAGGCAGGGTACCAAAGTGACCAGCTGTCTCTTATCTTGTCATGAGGTCCTTCCATCTGCATGTCCCCCACAGCAAGAGCTTGGCCTCCGCTTTCATCTTTGCCCCCCACAGTGTTCCGGAGGGAGCTGTGTCCCTCCGTGCAGACTGAGTGAGAGGAGAGGACGGGCAGCAGCTGAGGTTATTCTGCTGGGCTCTGGCCGCCAGCAGGTTGCTGAGGAGGGTGCAGCCTGGTAATGGATGCTGCTGCCAGCCTTCGCCCATCTGGCAGCCCGGGCAATCTGCATAAAAACAAAGACAGCTCCAGTGACATGAAATATTGATGCCCTGAGACTTAGCGGAGTGGCATCTTAGTCTCGCAGCACAGGCCCGGCTCCTGGCCTGGAGGGTAATGGCACCTCTTTCCTGTTTAGGTTGATTCCAAGGGCAGTAGGGAGGGAGAGTCAGTCTGGTAGGGAGGGCCACTGGGGAGTCCTGATAGACAAACATTAGTTTTGAGTTTCAGGTAATACTGACTTTAATTAAGCTGAATTGGAAAAAAACAAAACAAAACAACTCACTGTGGGTCAGGTTCAGAGAGCTCAGTTTTTGTGGGTTGTGACCCCTTTGAAGTTTGAGTAACCCTTTCACAAGGGTAGCAAATAAGATATCCTGCGTATCATCTATTTACATTATGATTCATAACAGTAGCAAAATGGACGCTATGAAGTAGTAATGAAATGATTTTATGGTTGGGGCCACTACAATGTGAGGAAGCTTATTAAAGGGTCACAGCATTAGGTAGGTTGAGAGCCATTCGAATCTGGTCTGATGAAGGCAGATGGGGGCTTGGTCTCTCAGCAGGCCTAACTTAGGGCCTTACCTGACCCTCAGACGAAGCTCCTTGCCTCAGTGCAACCTTTGGGGAATAGGGATCTAGCATGGGGAAGTGTGACCACGGGAGTGTATTGCCACTGATACGCTGGAGGGGGTTACTCACAGAAACTGCTCATTTAGTCCTGCACACACCGCTCTATGGATTCAGATTCTCCCAGTGGTGATCAAGGTTGGAAGTCAGGTCGGTGGAGCGGGAGGGAGAACACAGAAGTGCTGTGGACACTGGAAAATGGCGGTCTTTGTCCGCAGGGAGGGCCAGGCCACTGGTTTTTTTCCTCTCTGGCTTCTCCCAGGAGGGGTGGTGTTGGCGATATGCAATCTGAACTCCTTTCTCAGCCTGCCCTGTAGGCTGGCATTCCTTCTGGCCCAGTCTTTTCATCTCCATCTGCCAAAAGCGCGTGAACATTCAACAGTGGCCAGATTCCTACAGCCAGAGCAGGCTGGTCCTAATAGGTCCCCCAGTGTGAGCAGCTCCAGGCCCCCAGCCAAGACTTAGTCATCCTTGCTTCCTCAGCATGAGGGAGGCACCTGAAAAGGTTGCGTGAAGAAGAGGGTGGCAGGGAGACCAGGGCTGGCCAATAGGGTGAAGGGAGCACCCAAGGTGGATGGCAAAGGCCAGTAACTCCTGTTACAGAGGTTTAGTGTGCAAGGGGTCTCCTCTGACTCTGAGCTCACCCTCTTGGGGGCTTGGCAAGAGTTGGCTGGTTTCCTCTTTGGTGAGGGGGGGCCTCACCATGCAAACAGAGCTACAGTACACAAGCCATTTGGGTGGTTTTTATTTTTTAATTTTATTTTTTCCTTTTTAAAAGGAGAGGCACATTGCTGATGAAAAAACATGGCAATAAAGAGAAGAAGACAACCGTGGTGTTTGGAGCCTGTTGAATCATGCCTTTACATTCTTACTGTGAATACAGCCGCCTTGGCTGGGTTGGGGTTGGAGAGGTGTCTGCCTCTCTCTTCCCATAAGCAAACGATGGCAGCTGTGCACCCTCCCATGTCTACTCCCCGATTTGGTATTTTCCATGGACCAGGTGGCTTTTGGTGAACACAGGCTTAAGGTTCTCCTGTTCTGAGCTATCTCTATCAGGTATTTATGAACAGCCGGAAGAACCCAGATGTGTTTGGATCATTTTCCTGTCATTCTGCTCGGTGATCAGAGTGGGGACACTGGCCTGTTTCTTACCAAATTGAGTATATGTTGGCAGGGGATGGGGAGAGAACAGTAGGCTACATTATTTTGTTTGATAGGAAAGATTACTAACTCACAGTCTTTTGGAGACCAGAGATTTATCACCCAGTCTTTATACACATACCATCCCGAGTGATTGTTGTAGTATGCAGATTTGAGCTATCATTCCCCTTCCCCAAATCATTCAACAACAGCCATCTGTTTCTGAGACTCGGCTCTCACTTCCTTCACTTCATAATTCTTGGCTAGATATTGCAAGAATGGAGACCACGATTCTTGACCTCCCATAGAGTTTTGGTCAACTGACTTTCAGGAGACCCTCACTGGCAGGAACAGGCCTGGCTAACACTAACTATCCAATAGATGCACAGGGCCTTCGAAATGACTGACTCAAAGCTCACTGAGTTTGTGCAGTGGTTTGTGATCTTGCCATACATAATTGACAGAGTAAGAAAGTAACAGTCATGATACCTGGCTACAATGAAAGACACAAAGAGCAGGAGAGAGCCGCCAAGATGGGAAGGCCTCAATGTCTATGAATGAGTGAGCGAATGGGTGAAGAAACAACACACGGAAACACATGCAGGTGGGCACATGAGTGCACACCCACACCCATTCACACCCCTTGACCCTGTACCCTTTCTCCCAAAGATCAAGGATTATTAAGAAAGATTATAAAAGCCAGAGGTTGCAAAGTATTCCTGCAAAGCTGTGTTGTTTGGACATGACAGATCTGCTGCAGATATGAATTCAGAGAGTCCCCAATGGAAGACCTGCCTGTGTAAGGTCAAGGCAATTAAAACTGCAGCACAGATAGGAGAGAAGGTCACAAAGTCCCACTCTTAGCTGAGTATCTATTGGCAGTTGATGGCTGAAGGAGGGTCAGATTTCTCCAGAAATACTTCTATGGGTAGGTTTTTCATGTTCCAGTGGATGGCCCAAGACCTGTACATATACTGGAGACACTAACAAGACTCAGTGGTTAAAATGAGAGTCTGTGAAATTGGGAGGGAAATGTGGTTGATGGGGCCTTGGGGGAATTTGAGGGCACTAGGGGTGGATTTGATTTGATCAAGCACATTATATACATGTACAGATTCTCAAAGGTTTGTATGTATGTATGTATGTATGTATGTATGTATGTATGTATGTATGTATGTAATGAAACTAGTGAGCAATGGTGGTGAAGAAGAGGAGAATCAGGTTAGAGTACCTTTGGATGGAACTCATAAGAAGGTTGAGAGGAACTGATCCACCGGTTGGTGAGTCTTAACAATGCAAATGGCCATGTGAGCCCAGTAACATAGTGAAATATTTTAATTAACTTACTTTGGATGAGTCTTTGGCATTTCTATCATGTAGCTCTGATGGAGATGCTGTGTTTAGAGTGACTAAGTTTGTGACTATTGGACAGTTCCAGCTCTTTTGAGTTAATTGCTATTCAGATCTTTCTCACTGGTGTTCATGCAAGGTCGGTGTATATCCATGTTCATAAATTGACCAAATGTGATTGAGGATCCCAATAGAATTTATCCAGCTGATGGCCAGCTCATCAGAATAAAAGCTCCTTTGGGTATCCAGCCAGCTGGCCTTGCAGAGCCTTTGTGTGGATGCCACCAGCCTTGTATTCTTATGACTGCCGCTGTACATGTGGTACAATGAAGATGTACATACCTCTTAAGTGAGACTAAAGGGTGTCTTTTCATGGCTGTGGGAAAGGAACTGGCCTTGACTTTCAGATCCTGTGACCTGCTACCTACAGGAGCTCCACAGCCCCTGCAAGTCAGTGTGTTAGTTTTGGCATGCTTTCCTTCTTAAGCCTTTTTGCTTTACAGTTAGGGATAGTGTGGCCTCAGGAGTTCATATAAAGTTACCTAAACTCAAATCATTCCTGAATCTTCTGCATAGGAGATTCCCCTATGGAAGAGCCATCAATTTGTTCTCACTGTGATGTGATTGATGACTCAAGCAGGCTGGCCACATTCCCTCTGAGGGAAGGAGCTATGCCTGGGCTTGCCATCAATAACCTGCTGTGCGTGCATCTGCTGGGGGTGTCAGTAAGTGCTATGGACTAGTTGAGGTTCGGAGCTGGGGTGTGGTCTTTCCAGATTCTCAGCCTGGGTTTGGCTATCTGGGGCCTCCCTTCTGCCATCCATTCTCCCAAGCTGTGCTCTTGGCAAGAGCCATCCACTTACTTGTGCTTCATTACCTGCACCACTTTCCAACTGTTTCTACTCCCTGAAGGCAGTAAGAAAAGCTCTTCTAGCTGGGGAGTCATGGAAACGGCTTTCCTTTGCATTTCCTATGCTTCCCTTCCTCCTGAAATGTTCAACCTCAGCACTGATGTCTGAGTCCTTAAAGCTGAGGGTACGTTTGAAGCAGAGGGGCAGGGTAAGGGTATTTCGGGAACTCTGGGCCCCAGTGTGGTGGTGTAGGCACTGAGCAAGGAGCTGGGGGTCAGAGGACTTGAATTCCAGGGTCCAGGCTCTGGGATGTCCAGCAGGCCATTTCATTTTCTTTTAATGACATAGGTCTTCATCTAGAAAGCAAAAAACTGAGCTTCTTAATGGCGTCTAGCACTAAAATTCTGTGGTTTTATTTCTGAATTCACCCAAACTGTCTTGATAATAAAAACTGAGACACTGGACATCTCAGTCTGACTGTGTGAGCTCTGTCCTTGGTGCTGAGACCCTGAACATGGCATCATTGGCCACTGGTCACCCTGGGGTGGTGGGAGCTGCATCTCATGTGCACATGAAAAAATGGAGTACCACTGAAAAAATTTGATAATTCCTAAAAGTTATTTTCTTTTTTATAGGTGATTTTTAAAATTTGATATATTTTTTATTTATATTTCAAATGATTTCCCCTTTTCAGGCCCCCCACTCACCGAAAGTCCCATAAGCTCCCTTCC
Organism: Apodemus sylvaticus; assembly: GCF_947179515.1. Classification (NCBI taxonomy): domain Eukaryota; kingdom Metazoa; phylum Chordata; class Mammalia; order Rodentia; family Muridae; genus Apodemus; species Apodemus sylvaticus. The sequence continues at coordinate 56,302,588 of NC_067475.1, forward strand.
CTCCCCCTGTTTTCCCACCCACCCCTTCCCACTTCCCTGTTCTGGTTTTGCCTTATACTGCTACACTGAGTCTTTCCAGAACAAGGGGCCACTCCTCCGTTCTTCTTGTACCTCATTTGATGTGTGGATTATGTTTTGGGTATTCCAGTTTTCTAGGCTAATATCCACTTATTAGTGAGTGCATACCATGATTGATCTTTTGAGACTGGGTTACTTCACTTAGTATGGTGTTCTCCAGCTCCATCCATTTGTCTAAGAATTTCATGAATGCATTGTTTCTAATGGCTGAATAGTACGCCATTGTGTATATATACCACATTTTTTGCATCCATTCTTCTGTTGAGGGATACCTGGGTTCTTTCCAGCTTCTGGATATTATAAATAGGGGTGCTATGAACACAGTGGAGCATGTATCCTTATTACATGCTGGGGAATCCTCTGGGTATATGCCCAGGAGTGGTATAGCAGGATCCTCTGGAAGTGATGTGCCCAGTTTTTTGAGAAACCGCCAGACTAATTTCCAGAGTGGTTGTATCAGTTTGCAACCCCACCAGCAGTGGAGGAGTGTTCCTCTTTTTCCACATCCTCGCCAACACCAGCTGCATCTCATGTGCACATGAAAAAATGTAGTACCACTGAAAAATTTTGATAATTCCTAAAAGTTATTTTCTAAAATATTATTTTACCCAGCATGACACAGACTTTGGGCTTGAAGACCTTCAACAGAACTATTTATTGTTAAAGATTTTGGTTTGGAACTGTGTGCTGAACATTTGAGATAGTGCTTCCTAGGACCACTCTGGAATTTGAGGGCATGGTAGTAGATTTCATGAGTTTAGAGTGCTGCTCAAATAGCAATCATTTACCACATGCCTTCAATAATTCATTACAATGCTCCTGAAATCATAATATTTTGCTATATGTCTATAACTCATTTGCAGGTTATCTATTGGCTATAGTAGTAGTTTTAAAATCTCACATCTACTGATAGGTTTAGATTGAGGGCTTTGAAATGATAACTCTTGTAGGCAGAATCTGTTTGATGTGTCTTGTGTTGATATTGTAAAGCTCCTGGATGAGATATTACCAGAATTTATTCTCTCTCTCTCCCTCTCCCTCTCCTTCCCTCTCCCTCCCTCTCACCCCCCCTCTCTCTCTACCTCTCTCCCCCTCTGTCTGTCTGTCTGTCTCTCTCTCTATCTGTAGAAAACCAAGCATAGCAAAGACATGTGTGACTGAAGGGCATGCCTATGCTATGTTGTGAGCTCATATTTTGTGGGTGAGAAGGCTGAAGTCAAAGCAGCCCTTCAGGGGCTCTGCGGACTGCCAGCAGACAAAAGTTATAAAGAGAAAGTGTAACACAAAATGTCCTCCACCCTAAGGTATTTAGTGGACCAGTTAGTTGATTTGACACTGTGTTGAAACAGCAGTGATGACAGAATGAGGATTGTCATATGAATCAGTCGCTTGATGCTGGATGAGGAAAGGAGGTCACTGATGGCCTAAGAGATACTCACTGGTTGATTTGGAAGGTTCCTAGAGTCACGGGAAACATGCCAATCTCATGTCTCTACTCCCTAAAGTCTTCAATTCCCTGCCTTTCCTTTTCTTGTAGGATAGAGCTTCTTCATTCTTCCAAATCAGGGAACTCAAGTCAAGGTTGGTCCTGCTCATTTAATTCAGGAGGAATTCCTTGAGCAGCTAGGGAGTTCTTACCAGTACGCTTGTCCATGAGCTCAGTGGATTTGGAGGCTAACTGCAGCCAGTCAGAGGGGCCAGAAAGAAAATCGTGGGGAAGGGATGGGAAGAAGTTGAGATTGATAGCCTTGAAACTTGGGGAAGGGAGGTAGTGGTACAGGACTGTGATTGGGGACTCCAGAGCTTTCCAGCCAAGGCTCAAGGCCCATCTTAGATACTTAATAGCTATGTGAATGACCCCCTTGTTGGTTTAAACACATTTGTAAAAAAAAGTATTTAAAAAAAAAACCCTCTCACTCCCCAAGGTTGTTGATGGAATTAAATAAGACAGTTTGTGCAAAGAGTTTAATTAATGTTTGTGAATGTGCAATAAAAGGTGAGTGGTATTTTTTATTATAGAAATTTGATCTTCACAGCATGGGTTGCTCTACAACAACAACCAACCCCACATGTTTGACCATTTCCCATCTCTCTCCTTGGAATATGAAGTCCTTCAATTTGGGCTTGATAATTTCTTCTTTCACTCAAGGACACATTAGAAATCTTGTCACCTTGCCATCTGTTTGGCAGGCTTTTGATTCACCTCTTGACTCGTGTTGAAAAAGTCTTTGGCTCCGTACCTGGAGCACTGTCTCTGTATACGAGCTGTTTTCACATTCAACACACCACAGTCCTCAGGAGTGCCTTCTAACCTCTGTATGTCTTAACACA